>NC_092055.1:76269865-76978022 GCF_003086295.3 Arachis hypogaea
ATATGAGTACATTCATGGGTTTGTGGTATGATCATAAGTTAGCTAAGTTGGTTCAACCATAAGGTGGGATGACAACTATCTGGCCTGAATACTTTGCTTTGAATATACTCATGAGACTAAGTATATAACAAGATCCTAAGAAGAGAAAGAGAAAAGAATAATGAAAGTGAAAAAACAAAAGAAAAAGAGCAAGCAATAAGGCTAGGCACCAATAGTTTTGATCTTAAGATATGTGTCTGTGGTGTTCCTGTGTGAGGGATCTACTTGGATGAATAAGCTCTTAGGGGTGCTTTATCCCTTGGTAACTTGGGTTAACTAACCCGGATTATCAGCTGAAAGTCCATTATCAAGAGTAACCCTCACCACAGAACATTTAGTAACCCAAAGAGGTGCTGGACACTAAGGTCTCAAGAAGGAAAATAAATGAACTATATGCCTGTGGTGTGTATGTATGGGGGAGAGACTTGAGAGAGTAAGTCCTTAGGGGTGCTTCAACACCTAGCACCTTGAACCAACTGGTTTGGGAGTGTTGGCTGAAAGCTTATCTTAAAAAGTTGCCCCCTTACAGAGCACTTAGCCTAAGAACACCAATAAGCTCTGAAATGACAATAAAGGGATCAATGAATAAAAGTCTCATGGGATGTAAGCAAGTTGAGTGTTTTAGGACATGATAAAGGTCTGAAAGCCAATAAAGGAATGAACCTAAGTTGCTATGCATGAAACCACCATAAAATCAGTGATATGACTTCCACAAGAATGACTCATTGCTCTTGGCATTCCATTCATCATTCTCTTGTTCCAGTACTTGCTTAGGGACAAGCAAGCTTTAAGTTTGGTGTTGTGATGCCAAGGCATCTTGGCCAGTTTCACTGACCTTTTCTTTACTGTTTTTAGGATAGTTTCATGCATTCCCTTAGGAAATAAGCTAGTTTTGGGTAGATATTCACTTACACCTTGATTCAAGCATACATTGTGCATTTTACATTATTTCATGCTGATGCCAAGGCATCATAGGCTAGTTTCACTAGCATTTTTCTGTTAGTTTTAGTTGTTTTATGCATTTTCTTGAGCTTAAAGTAACCAAAAATGGTTAAATGAAGAACAAAGTAATGAACCATCCAAACAATATGATTTTGATGCAAATTCCATGAGTTTTAGTTATATTACTTAAATGCTATGAATGAAAGATTTCTCATGAAATTTTGCAAGACTTTGATGCAATTGTTTGGATGATTTCAGGGAAGAAGAGGCTAAGCAAGGAAGCAACAAAATCAATAAAGGAAGCTTGTATATCACATATGGAGTTTAAGTTCCAGTTTAAGCCTAAACTGGAGCTTAAACGCCAAAATCATGAAGGATAAGAAATGCTGGGATTGAAGTTTAACCTCCAGTTTGACCTCAAACTGGAGGTTAAACGCCAGAATGAAAAGCCTCACTTAAGGAGCATTCCACGTTTAACCTCCAGTTTGACCTCAAACTGGAGGTTAAACGCCAGAATGAGTATGCCAACCAGGGAGGAGTTCCACGTTTAACCTCCAGTTTGACCTCAAACTGGAGGTTAAACGCCAGAACCAGGAAGAGTACCAGGGGCCATTCCACGTTTAAGCTCCAGTTTGACTCAAACTGGAGCTTAAACGTGTTCGATAGTTTTTTCACTCCAGGGTTGCTCTCTCCATCTCCACGTTTAACCTCCAGTTTGACCCCAAACTGGAGGTTAAACGTGTTCGACACCTCCAGGGCCACCATTCCAAGCTTCCACGTTTAACCTCCAGTTTGACCTCAAACTGGAGGTTAAACGTGTTCGACCTCCAGTATGCCTACACCCCTTTCCACGTTTAACCTCCAGTTTGACCTCAAACTGGAGGTTAAACGTGTTCGACCTCCAGGATGCCTCATTCCTTTTCCACGTTTAACCTCCAGTTTAACCTTAAACTGGAGGTTAAACGTGTTCGACTACATTACTCTCCAGGGCTACCTTCTTCCATTTCCACGTTTAAGCTTCAGTTTAACCTTAACTGAAGCTTAAACGTGCTTCTACAAATGGCCTCACTGGAAGTGTCTGGCGTTTAAGTTGCAGTTTAAGCTTAAACTACAACTTAAACGCCACTCTTGAAAAGGGTTTCTGGGCCAAAAATATTGTGATTTAAGTTAGTCTTTGAGCACAAGTATTAACTTAAACTTACTTTGGTATGAAACCCAATTGAATATCATGGTTTATGGGATTGGGCCTGAAGGATTGATGAGTTTGAAATCTCAATTTATTGAGTCATGTGTCATTATTTGATTATCACTAAGTTGGCTCAATAAATGTTACAGGATCTGGATCAACAACCTCATCAAGATTATGGATCATAAACCCAAGGCAAAAGGAAAGCAAGGAGAGGCCTCAAAGCCCAAGAAGCACAACTGAAGCTCAATATAGAAAGTGTATAAATAGGATAAAAGTTAAGTTAGAGGGACTGGTACTTTTCACTTTTAGCTAGTTTCCTTTTCTTTGTAATTGAATTCAGAGCTATGATTCACTAAACCCCCTTTTCATTGGGTTAGGGAGCTCTATTGTAATTCAATGAATCAATAATAGTTTATCTTCTTCTTCAATCTTTTCTCTTGAATTTCGTTAGAAAGCTTCTCGATCTAATTCCATTGAGTAGTTGTCTTGGGAAAGAGACCACTCATACTTGGAATCCTTCGGAGCCTTGGGAAAGGAATGGAGGATTCATGCTAGAGAAGCTTTCTCACAGTGGATTGGATTGGGGTTTGGATGGATATTGTGACATGTAATCCTACCAAATTGTGGTTCATGAAATTGTGTGGTATAATCAGTGATCAAGCATCATCTCTTCTTATGAACATTTAAACCAAGGGATTGGGAATTTGTTTGTTTTTAGAGAGCATTGGTGAGCCAAGGAATTGGGATCCAATCATATAAGATTGCCAAGCAAAATTCAATG
The DNA here is from genome assembly GCF_003086295.3 of Arachis hypogaea. NCBI lineage: Eukaryota > Viridiplantae > Streptophyta > Magnoliopsida > Fabales > Fabaceae > Arachis > Arachis hypogaea. The sequence continues at coordinate 76,272,817 of NC_092055.1, forward strand.
AATGCATTGGTTGAGGAAGAGATTTACATGTTTTGATTCGGAGATTTCAATATCTCCTAAACCCAATGAATTCCCCATTTCTGATTTCCACTTTCTCTTTACATTCTGCAATTCAATTCTTGCAATCATCCCCATTCCCTTTTAATTTCAGCAATTTACATTCTGCTCTTTAATTCATGCAATTTAAGATTCAGCCATTTAATTTTCTTGTCATTTACTTTTCCCGCCAATTTTACATTCCGCAATTCTCATCTCAAATCTTGATTCCGCTCAACTAGAACACACTTCTAATCCGAATTGCTCACTCAACCAATCCTTGTGGGATTCGACCTCACTCTATTGTGAGTTTTTACTTGACGACGATAACCGGTGCACTTGCCGGAAGGAATTTTGCCGATCGTGCAATTTCCTAAATCGTAGCATAACACGTTTATGCGCATCAAGTTTATGGCGCCGTTGCCGGGGATTGGTTTTCGATTGACAATTCTCAAATTGGAAGCTAACTAGATTGAGCAATTTTCTCTTGCTTTGATTAATTCTGTTCTAGATACTTGTTGAATTTTAATTTCTGCACTTGGTTACATGCTTTCCTTCTTTATGCCTTTAAATCCATGCAACTAACTCACTGACTCACTAACTGTTTGATTTAATTCCTCAATTGATCTAACCATACTCTTCCATTAACCAAGAGTATTTCACTTGTTTGTGTTTGAGCTGTGTTCTTGTATGACAGGTAGGAGATGAGAGACATCAACTCCTCCATATACCGAACCGGAAAGGACCCTTCATAGACTTAGAAGGGAAGCAAGAGGGAAGAGAGTAGTGGGAGAAGAGGAATCTGAAGGAGAATCTGAGGACAATTTTGAGGAAGCTCTAGATCTCAACATGGATAGAGAAGTTCACAACCATGAGAGAGCTGATGGAAACAATGCCATTCCTGAGAGGAGGGTTCTTAGTTCATACATAAACCCAACCTCTGGGAACTGTGGTAGTAGCATCCAGAAACCACCCATTCAGGCCAACAATTTTGAGCTCAAGCCACAGCTAATATCATTGGTGGAAAATCATTGTTCCTTTGGAGGAAGTGCTAATGAAGACCCAAACCAACATCTCACAAAATTCCTGAGAATTTGTGACACTGTGAAGTCCAATGGAGTCCAGGAAGATGCCTATAAACTGCTTTTGTTCCCATTTTCACTTAGGGACAAGGCAGCTAAGTGGCTGGAATCATTCCCAAGGGGGAGTCTAACCACATGGGATGAGGTGGAAGGCAAGTTTCTGGCACGTTTCTACCCTCCACAAAAGGTCAATAGGCTTCGATCTGAGGTCCAGACTTTTAGACAACAAGATGGTGAAACTCTCTACGAGGCATGGGAGAGATTCAAGGACTTGACAAGGAAATGCCCACCAAACATGTTCCATGATTGGGTGCAACTGCACATCTTCTATGATGGGCTCTCTTATGAATCAAGGAAGGCTGTAGACCATTCATCAGGAGGTTCATTGAACAAGAAAAAGACCGTGGAAGAAGCCATTGAAGTGATCGAGACAGTGGCTGAGAATGAGTACTACTATGCATCAGAAAGGCACAACACTAAGGGAGTCATGGAGCTGAACCATGTTGATACAATTCTAGCCCAAAACAAGGTGTTTGCCAAGCAACTAGCAGAGCTTACCAGGCAATTAGAAACAAAGCAAGTGGCTGCAATACACACACAAGATCAAGAGGAAGTAGGCATTGAAGGAGGTGATTGGGATGAGGTTAACTATGTGGGAAACCAACAAAGGCAATCATATGATCCACACTCCAACACTTACAACCCAGGCTGGAGAAACCACCCAAACTTTGGGTGGGGAAACCAACAAACCCAACCACAAAACCACAAACCTTACAACCACAACCAACAAAACAATTCCACATACCAAAACTCCAACCAAAGATCATACCAAGCCACACAAAACACTTACCCCCAACCATCATATCATGGCCAAAATAATCAACATACCCAACCTAATCCGAACCAACAATTTCAAGATCAATTAAACCGGATGGAAGGAATGCTTGCAACCATGAGCCAAGACATAATTGAATTGAAGGCTTTTAAGGAAGAAGTAAATTCTAACTTGCAAAACCAAGGAGCTGCCATCCAGAAGCTAGAAAATCAAATTTTGTATTTGACTAAGCAAGCCCCTGGGACAAGCAGTTCTCATACTGTTAAGGCTATTGCAAGGGAGGAATGTAAGGCCATAACCCTCAGAAGTGGAAAGAATCTAAAGGAGATTTCAAGGGAAACCACAGAGGATGAAGTAAAGGAAAATGTGAAAGACAAAGAACAAGGACAATCTGTTACACCGTTTGCAACAAAAGAAAAAGAAAAAGAGGTCTTGAAGCCTTACACACCTAAAGCACCTTATCCTCAACGTTTGATGAAAAGTGAAAAGGATGGCCAATTCTCCAGGTTCTTGGAGATTTTCAAGAAGCTTCAAATCAACATTCCCTTTGCTGAAGCAATAGAGCAAATGCCACTCTATGCAAAATTCTTAAAAGAATTGATGACCAAGAAGAGAAGCTGGAGAAATGAGGAAACTGTGTTGTTAACTGAAGAATGCAGTGCCATCATTCAGCACAAATTGCCTCAGAAATTGAAGGACCCAGGCAGTTTCCAAATCCCCTGTATTATAGGAGAAGTCATGGTGGAGAAGGCCTTGTGTGATTTAGGGGCCAGCATCAATTTGATGTCGCTAACAATGATGAAAAGAATGAAGATTGAAGAGGCCAAACCAACAAGAATGGCCCTCCAATTGGCAGATCGAACTTTTAAATTCCCTCATGGGATAGTTGAGGATTTGTTGGTAAAGGTGGGAGAATTTATATTTCCTGCTGATTTTGTGGTGTTAGATATGGAGGAAGAAGCCAAAGCTTCAATAATTCTGGGAAGACCCTTCCTAGCTACTGCTGGAGCCATCATAGATGTACAAAAGGGTGAACTCACTCTTAGACTCCATGATGAGAAATTAGTGTTTAATGTATTCAAGGCAATGAGCTATCCATCAGAATCACTAAGGGAGTGCATGAGGGTTGATGTAGTGGACATTGCAGTACAAGAAACTTTTGAGGAAACAATAAAGGAAGTGGCAGAGGAGGAGTTCACCAAGGATATTGAAGTTAGTGATATCAAGGATGATGACACAACTATGCTAAGTAGGCCAGAGAAAGTGAAAGAAGAAAAGGAAGCACCAAAACCTGAGCTCAAAGCATTGCCCCCTAATCTCAAGTATGCATACTTGGGTAGTGATGAGAGTCACCCTGTTATCATTAGCTCGGCCTTGAGCCAAGAACAAGAAGAAGAATTGATCAAGGTGCTGCAAACTCATCAAGATGCCATTGGATGGACCCTAGCTGATTTGAAGGGGATAAGTTCATCCATATGCATGCATAAAATCTTGTTAGAAGAGGATGCTAGACCCTCCATTCAAGCTCAAAGAAGATTGAACCCCGTCATGAAAGAAGTGGTACAAAAGGAAGTGAGGAAGTTATGGCAGGCAGGGGTAATCTACCCCATTTCTGATAGCCCATGGGTTAGTCCCATCCATGTAGTGCCCAAGAAAGGTGGCATAACTGTGGTTCCAAATGAGAAGAACGAACTCATACCCACAAGAACCGTTACTGGATGGAGGATGTGCATAGACTACAGGAAACTCAATGAAGCCACCAGAAAAGATCATTTCCCACTCCCATTCATGGATCAGATGCTTGAAAGGCTTGCCGGACATGCTTACTATTGCTTCTTGGATGGATATTCGGGCTACAACCAAATAGTAGTTGATCCTAGTGATCAAGAGAAAACATCATTTGTTTGTCCATATGGAGTTTTTGCTTATAGACGCATGCCCTTTGGGTTGTGCAATGCACCTGCCACTTTCCAAAGATGCATGCTGTCCATCTTTTCGGACATGATTGAAAAATTTATTGAGGTCTTCATGGACGATTTTTCTGTGTTTGGGGATTCTTTTCCCAGCTGCCTACACCACCTTGCCTTGGTGCTTAAGAGGTGCCAAGAGACTAATCTAGTATTAAACTGGGAAAAGTGTCATTTCATGGTCACAGAAGGAATAGTCCTTGGCCACAAAATCTCTAATAGAGGCATGGAGGTGGACAGAGCTAAGGTGGAAATCATTGAAAAACTACCTCCACCAAGTAATGTCAAGGCAGTTAGGAGCTTTTTGGGACACGCTGGTTTTTACAGAAGGTTTATTAGAGACTTTTCTAAAATAGCCAAACCTTTGAGTAACTTGCTCGTCTCTGATACACCCTTTGTATTTGATAAAAATTGCATGCTAGCCTATGATCTCTTGAAGCAAAAACTTTCCTCTGCACCTATCATTGCCCCACCTGATTGGAACTTACCTTTTGAACTGATGTGTGATGCATCAGACCTTGCTATTGGGGCCGTGTTAGGACAAAGGAAAAACAATTTGGTGCATGTGATTTATTATGCCAGTAAAGTCTTGAATGCTAACCAAAAGAATTACACAACCACTGAAAAAGAACTCTTGGCAATAGTCTTTGCATTTGACAAATTTAGATCTTATCTCATTGGATCTAAAGTCATTGTCTTCACTGATCATTCAGCTTTAAAATATTTACTTGCTAAACAAGAATCTAAACCAAGACTTATTAGATGGGTTCTTTTGTTGCAGGAATTTGACATTGAAATCAAAGACAAGAAGGGTGTAGAAAACAAGGTGGCAGATCATTTATCAAGGATACCATGTGAAGAAGGAAGCACACAAAGCACACATGTAAATGAGTGCTTTCCTGATGAACAACTCATGGTAATTCACAAAGCACCCTGGTTTGCAGACATAGCAAATTTCAAGGCCACTGGGAGTTTACCTTTGGAATTTAACAAACATCAAAGGAAGAAATTGGTAAATGATGCCAAATACTTCATCTGGGACGAACCATACTTGTTCAAAAAATGTTCCGATGGCATACTCAGAAGATGCATATCCGAGGAAGAAGGAAGGGAAGTCTTATGGGACTGCCATGGCTCCACTTATGGAGGGCACTTTGCAGGAGAAAGAACAGCAGCTAAGGTGTTGCAGTGTGGTTTTTATTGGCCCACTATCTTCAAAGATGCAAAAGAATTAGTGAAGCACTGCCATGAATGCCAGAAAGCTGGGAACTTGCCAAGAAGAAATGAAATGCCACAACAATTCATTCTGGAACTTGAATTGTTTGATGTATGGGGGATAGATTTCATGGGACCATTTCCCTCTTCATACTCAAACAATTACATTCTTGTGGCAGTAGACTATGTCTCCAAATGGGTTGAAGCAATAGCAACTCCAACCAATGATAATAAGGTAGTCATGAACTTCCTCAGAAAACACATTTTTTGCCGTTTTGGGGTTCCAAGAGCAATCATCAGTGATGGAGGAAGCCACTTCTGCAACAAACCATTAGAGGCATTGCTTCTAAAATATGGAGTCAAACACAGGGTGGCCACACCATACCATCCACAGACAAGTGGGCAAGCCGAAATATCTAACAGAGAACTCAAAAGAATCCTGGAAAAGACTGTGGGAACTTCAAGGAAGGACTGGTCGATTAAGCTAGATGATGCTCTTTGGGCATATAGGACAGCTTTCAAAACACCAATTGGAATGTCGCCTTACCAACTAGTATATGGAAAAGCTTGCCATCTGCCACTGGAGTTGGAGCACAAGGCATACTGGGCCTTGAAACTTCTGAACTTGGACAACAAAGCCGCTGGAGAAAGAAGGATGTTGCAAATTCAAGAGTTGGAAGAATTCAGAGCGGAAGCTTATGAGAATGCCAAAATTTACAAAGAAAGAGCAAAGAAGAAGCATGACAGCAACATAGCCCCAAGGAAATTTGAAGAAGGGCAAAAAGTATTGCTCTACAATTCTAGGCTGAAGCTATTTCCAGGGAAGCTAAAATCAAGGTGGTCTGGACCATTCCTTGTCACCAAGGTCTCCAATTATGGACAAGTAGAAATCATGGAAGAAAAGTCACAACGAACCTTCATTGTTAACGGTCAAAGACTTAAACATTACTTGGGAGATGTGGAGGAGAAGGACAAAGTTAAATATCACCTCAACTGAGGAAGCTGACCGTCAAGCTAATGACGTTAAACAAGCGCTTGTTGGGAGGCAACCCAACCTGAGGTAATACCTTTTCGCTGTTTCTTTTATTTGTTTCAATAAAAGGGGTAAAGTAGTTTCTGTGCATTGCAAAGAATTAAGTTTGGTGTTTCACACCAAACAATGAATTCATGGATCCATAAGTCAAAGGGGAATGTGTGACTCTAAGTTTGGTGTTCCACCATAAAGATCAACTGAACACAACAACCTTTGAATTATGTGAAAGGAACAACTATTCTAAGCAGTCACAGAAATGCTTAAAACCCTTAGTAGCAACATCATTCCAAGATAACTCAAGGATTCAAAGAACACAGAGAAGTAAGTGGGAGACTAAGTTTGGTGTTCACACACCAACTTAAGAATCCGATACTTACCCACACATAGTTGAGCTAACCACTTAAGTGCTTGAGGAGCAAGCAACTTCATTACTCTTTGCAGGAAAGGAAACAAGAACCTTAAAGCATGAAGCAACATTTAGGAAGAAGAAGGAGAAATCAAAGTGTTTCCTGACAACAAAGAGAAAACAAGGAATTTCACAAGGTGGTATTATTCCTTGATAATTCTTTAAAAAGGCCAAACAAAAGCATGCGTGTTCTGGTTTAAACTGTATATGTTGAATCTTTCTGGAATGTGTAGTTTGTTTTAATATGTCTGTTTGTTAAGTGCTTTGAATAAAGTGAATGCCTAGATGTTTGGATATAACTTCACCTTCTTAAACAAGTGCGTGCCATGCTTGTTCTGTTTCCAAAAATAAAAGAAAAGTTTGAACAAAAGTAACCGGCTAAATTAGTGACAAATCAAGTAGAATTAAGTGGTGGTATGCATGCTTGATTGTTTAGTCACATCACTAAAATTTGAGTGTAGAATTATCATTTTTTATGTAGAAGTAAAAATTGTCTATGGATCTTGATGAATAAATGTCTTTGGCCATGAAAAAGAAAGAAAAAGGAAAAGAAAAAGCCACGGAAAAAGGCAACCAAAAAGCAAAAAAATTGAGAAAATAAGCTAGGCACCAATGGTTTGAACTCCTGAGACAAATGCCTGTGGTGTTTATGTATTAAGGATATGCTTGGATGAATAGGTTCTGAGGAGTGTTTCAACACTTGGTAACTTGGGTTAACTAACCCGGGATTATCAACCAAAAGTCCATTATCAAGAGCAAACTCAATACAAAACATTTAGTCACACAAAGAGGTGCTGGGCACCAATGTCTCAAGAAGAAATGTGAACTAAAATGCCTAAAGTGGATATGTGTAGTGCACTGATAAGAAAAAGAAAATGCCAAAGGCTTGTGCAACACATGACACTAAGCAAGCAAGGAGCAAAAGAAGCTCTAAGAAAAAGAAAAGAAAAACAAAGGAGAAGTGCCAAAGACATAAGAATAACAGGAGGCCATAGCAATTTTTGACGGATGCAATGAAAAAGTGATAATCCTACCTGATAAGTATGAAAAAGTGATGCTGCAACTTTCTGCATAGAACCCTTCTGATGAACTTCAATTGCTTGCTAATATAGCCAATGTAATTACTTTCTGTTCATACTTTCTTCTCAAATAACTCAGGACTTGCTTAGGGACAAGCAAGTATTAAGTTTGGTGTTGTGATGCCAAGGCATCATAGGCTAGTTTCACTAGCATTTTTCTGTTAGTTTTAGTTGTTTTATGCATTTTCTTGAGCTTAAAGTAACCAAAAATGGTTAAATGAAGAACAAAGTAATGAACCATCCAAACAATATGATTTTGATGCAAATTCCATGAGTTTTAGTTATATTACTTAAATGCTATGAATGAAAGATTTCTCATGAAATTTTGCAAGACTTTGATGCAATTGTTTGGATGATTTCAGGGAAGAAGAGGCTAAGCAAGGAAGCAACAAAATCAATAAAGGAAGCTTGTATATCACATATGGAGTTTAAGTTCCAGTTTAAGCCTAAACTGGAGCTTAAACGCCAAAATCATGAAGGATAAGAAATGCTGGGATTGAAGTTTAACCTCCAGTTTGACCTCAAACTGGAGGTTAAACGCCAGAATGAAAAGCCTCACTTAAGGAGCATTCCACGTTTAACCTCCAGTTTGACCTCAAACTGGAGGTTAAACGCCAGAATGAGTATGCCAACCAGGGAGGAGTTCCACGTTTAACCTCCAGTTTGACCTCAAACTGGAGGTTAAACGCCAGAATGAGTATGCCAACCAGGGAGGAGTTCCACGTTTAACCTCCAGTTTGACCTCAAACTGGAGGTTAAACGCCAGAACCAGGAAGAGTACCAGGGGCCATTCCACGTTTAAGCTCCAGTTTGACTCAAACTGGAGCTTAAACGTGTTCGATAGTTTTTTCACTCCAGGGTTGCTCTCTCCATCTCCACGTTTAACCTCCAGTTTGACCCCAAACTGGAGGTTAAACGTGTTCGACACCTCCAGGGCCACCATTCCAAGCTTCCACGTTTAACCTCCAGTTTGACCTCAAACTGGAGGTTAAACGTGTTCGACCTCCAGTATGCCTACACCCCTTTCCACGTTTAACCTCCAGTTTGACCTCAAACTGGAGGTTAAACGTGTTCGACCTCCTGGATGCCTCATTCCTTTTCCACGTTTAACCTCCAGTTTAACCTTAAACTGGAGGTTAAACGTGTTCGACTACATTACTCTCCAGGGCTACCTTCTTCCATTTCCACGTTTAAGCTTCAGTTTAACCTTAACTGAAGCTTAAACGTGCTTCTACAAATGGCCTCACTGGAAGTGTCTGGCGTTTAAGTTGCAGTTTAAGCTTAAACTACAACTTAAACGCCACTCTTGAAAAGGGTTTCTGGGCCAAAAATATTGTGATTTAAGTTAGTCTTTGAGCACAAGTATTAACTTAAACTTACTTTGGTATGAAACCCAATTGAATATCATGGTTTATGGGATTGGGCCTGAAGGATTGATGAGTTTGAAATCTCAATTTATTGAGTCATGTGTCATTATTTGATTATCACTAAGTTGGCTCAATAAATGTTACAGGATCTGGATCAACAACCTCATCAAGATTATGGATCATAAACCCAAGGCAAAAGGAAAGCAAGGAGAGGCCTCAAAGCCCAAGAAGCACAACTGAAGCTCAATATAGAAAGTGTATAAATAGGATAAAAGTTAAGTTAGAGGGACTGGTACTTTTCACTTTTAGCTAGTTTCCTTTTCTTTGTAATTGAATTCAGAGCTATGATTCACTAAACCCCCTTTTCATTGGGTTAGGGAGCTCTATTGTAATTCAATGAATCAATAATAGTTTATCTTCTTCTTCAATCTTTTCTCTTGAATTTCGTTAGAAAGCTTCTCGATCTAATTCCATTGAGTAGTTGTCTTGGGAAAGAGACCACTCATACTTGGAATCCTTCGGAGCCTTGGGAAAGGAATGGAGGATTCATGCTAGAGAAGCTTTCTCACAGTGGATTGGATTGGGGTTTGGATGGATATTGTGACATGTAATCCTACCAAATTGTGGTTCATGAAATTGTGTGGTATAATCAGTGATCAAGCATCATCTCTTCTTATGAACATTTAAACCAAGGGATTGGGAATTTGTTTGTTTTTAGAGAGCATTGGTGAGCCAAGGAATTGGGATCCAATCATATAAGATTGCCAAGCAAAATTCAATGAATGCATTGGTTGAGGAAGAGATTTACATGTTTTGATTCGGAGATTTCAATATCTCCTAAACCCAATGAATTCCCCATTTCTGATTTCCACTTTCTCTTTACATTCTGCAATTCAATTCTTGCAATCATCCCCATTCCCTTTTAATTTCAGCAATTTACATTCTGCTCTTTAATTCATGCAATTTAAGATTCAGCCATTTAATTTTCTTGTCATTTACTTTTCCCGCCAATTTTACATTCCGCAATTCTCATCTCAAATCTTGATTCCGCTCAACTAGAACACACTTCTAATCCGAATTGCTCACTCAACCAATCCTTGTGGGATTCGACCTCACTCTATTGTGAGTTTTTACTTGACGACGATAACCGGTGCACTTGCCGGAAGGAATTTTGCCGATCGTGCAATTTCCTAAATCGTAGCATAACACGTTTATGCGCATCACATGCGGATTTTGCATGAGTTTAGTGACAAATTGTATGTTGCATTACCCATGACTTGGACTAGAACTTTGATGCACTCTATTGCTTGATTTCAGGACCAAAGGAAGCAAGGAATGGGAGGTAACTTGCAAAGTTAATGAGAAAAGTGATTGCCAATAACGCTCTCGAAGCCATCATTGACCACGTTAAGAGTCACGTTAACTAAGTTAACGAGAACTCTAACGTGGAGAGGGAAAGTTGAGCCAACATTAGTGACACTTAACATTGTCACTAACGTTGGCAAATGCTCATAAGTGGCCACGTTAGAGTCCACGTTAACTTAGTTAACGTGGCCTCTAACGTTAGAAGGGGGGAGAAACGCCAACGTTAGTGACATTCAACATTGTCACTAACGTTGGCCTAAGGAGAAATATACCACGTTAACTCCCACGTTAACTTGGTTAACGTGGGAGCTAACGTAAGAAGCAAGAGTGGTCGAAACATTAGTGACACCCAACATTGTCACTAACGTTGGAAGCAACCACACAACCCCCCAAGGAGACACGTTAACCTCCACTTTAACTTAGTTAACGTGGAAGCTAACGTTGATGAGTGAAAGAATGGCCAACGTTAGTGACACTCAACATTGTCACTAACGTTGGGGAAGGCTAAGCATGGCCATGTTAGAAGCCACGTTAACCTAGTTAACGTGGACTCTAACGTGAGACATAGGGGCACCTTGGAACATTAGTGACAATGTTGAGTGTCACTAACATTCTCGAAGGATGGCAAGCCCACGTTAAAGAGCCACGTTAACTAAGTTAACGTGGGCTCTAACATGGGAACAAAGGGGGCTTTTCAAAGTTATTGGGAATGTTAAGTCTCAATAACGTGTGCAAAGGACTTAGAGGCAACGTTAGTGGCAACGTTTGTGCCACTAACGTTGAAGTTAACATGGCTTTTACTTAGGAACGTTAGTGAGAAAGTTGATTGTCACTAACGTTCTCGAACTCATATTTTCACTAAACGCTAACACCCCTAACGTCCTGAGCTAAAGTCTCTGCCCACTTCACATTTTCTCTCTGCAAGTAAAGCCAAGCCCAAATGAAGAAGAGAACTGCTTCAAACTCAAGATCCAAAGGCCCAAGACTTGAAGAGTCAACTAGAAGCTAAGAAAAGTAGTATATATAGGAGTAGCTTTGAATTGTTTAGGAGTTCTGGAAGTTGGGGGGAAAAGAGAACTACTCTCTGTATTTTACCTTTTCTGCATTTTCTAGTTTTATGATGTATTCTCCATCTTTGTTTTCATTTTCTAGAGCTATGAACAACTAAACCCTTTCATTGGGTTAGGGAGATCTGTTGTAGTTTGATGGATCAATACTAATTTTCATTATTCTTCTTCTATCTTTTCTCTTGATTTTACTTGAAAGCTTTCGATCTTCATCCAATTGGGTAGTTATCTTGGAAAAGAAGCTATTCAAACTTGGATCTCTTCTGAACCTTGAAAGAGGAATGAAGAGATCAAGCTAGAAATGCTTTCTCATGCTGGACCAAATTGGGTTTGGATGGGTATGTGACTATAACCCTCTCAATACTTGATTTGGAAAATGCATGTGGTATAATGAGTGACCATACTTCATCTCTTCTCATGAGCAATTGACCAAGGAATTGGCTATTGATCAAGATTTAAGAGATTGAATTTGTAATTCAATCAATTAAGATTGCCAAGGAGATCAATGAGTGCATTGATTGAGGAAGAGATGAAAATGAACTTGATCCGGAGAATTGCAACATCTCCTAAGCCCAATGAACTCCCCATCTCTGATCTTACCCATTCTCTTTAATTTCTGCCATTTAATTTTATGAGCAAATCCCCCATTCCCATTTATAATTCTGCAATTTAGTTTCAGTCATTTACTTCTAGTCCTTTAATTCTAGCATTTACTTTTCTGTTATTTACATTCCTGCCATTTTATGTTTTGCAACTCTCAACCCAAATTTTGGATTCGCTCAACTAGAACATTCTTCTAATTAAAGTTGCTTGATCAATCAATCCCTGTGGGATTCGACCTCACTCTATTGTGAGTTTTTACTTGACGACAAATTCGGTATACTTGCCGAAGGAAATTTGTTGAGAGACAGTTTCCACCCGCATCAGAAAGTCGCCGTACCCCTTGCTCATCTTTGAGTGCACCGAGGACGGTGTAAACTTTTAAGTGTGGGGAGGTCGTCCGACCGCTCGGTATTTTTTGGTGACAAGTTTTTAATCCCAATACTTTTGCATTTCATTTTTAGGTCTTTTAGGATTTTTTGTTGCATTGCATATGTATATATTAAGCTTAGTCAAAATCATGATATTATCCAAGGATTTATTTATAGGGCACCCCAATTGAAAAAAAAAATTTTTTTTTTAGAACTTGCTTGAATTATATACTTTGTGGAACATGATTTTTGAGCTAAGAACATAAGCATGTGAGATTTGAGCTTAATTGTGTGGTTACACCATACATAACCACTTATTTTCATTCTTGTGTGCATTATTCTCTTCCTATGATTGTAATCTTTGATTTGTTTGATTCTTTATGTCCATTATTCCATGTATACATGCATTTATATGATTGAGGCCATCATTTCATTTAGTTCACTTACCCAAATAGCCTACCTTTCACCAATCATTGTTAACCAACATTGAGCCTATTTAATCCCTTTTGTTCTTAATTATAGCACATCACTACCCCTAAGTGAAAAACAATAAATATCCCTTAATTTGGATCTTTGATTAGCTTAGGCTAGTGAGGGTGTATATCAATTGGGTATGGGAAACTTGGGACATTGGTTGAGAGAAAAAAAAATGTGTGCTTTTGTATTTTGTTGAATATTTTTGGGAGTTGGGTACATGCTTATGCATTAAATATGTAAAACCATATGCATTGATACGTTTGTATATACTTTAAAAAAATGATAGAGAAAAAAAAAGAATATATATATATATATAAAGAAAAAAAATAGAAAAAGAAAAAAGAGAAAAAGAAATAAAAAGGGGACAAAAATGCCCCGAAGTAAAGTTCAATAAAAATCAATGCATATGGAATGTGAATCAAAAGAGAATGCATGAGTAGTGAAAAAGTGGGAATCATGGGTAGTTAGGTTGTGTATTAGAGTTGTATAGGTTGTTATATGTGTTTGGTGAGAGCTTAAGTTAATCAAAGATTCAAATCTCAAGCCCACTTGACCATATGCATCCTACCTTGACCCTAACCCCATTACAACCTATGGGAAGTCCTCATGATATTTGTATGCATGCATGAAATAATTGTTGATTGTTAGATGAAAAACAAATCTTGGAAAGCATGATTAGGGGAGAATTGAGTGAATCAACCCCATACACTTGAGCGACTAGAGCGGATACACATCCGGTGAGGGTTCGATTGCTCAATTACATGTTTCCACCCATGATCACCCCTTTTCTTGCAAGTTTGTAAAATCTTTTTAATAATTCAATTCAATTGTGGGTTGAGTGATTGCTATTGCCTTAGCCCTTGTGTTTGTATATGTATTCTTGGAAATTAATTTATTTTGACTAAGTGGATGCATTCATATAGATAGGTTGCATGTAGTTAGTTTGCATTGAATAAATGTTCATACCCCTTTTCTTGTCCTTCTTTATTCTTAGCATGAGGACATGCTTAGTTTTAAGTGTGGAGAGATTTGATAAACCCCGATTTTGTGGTTTATCTTGTGCTTATTTTGGGGGATTTATCACATTTTCTCACATTTATTCAATGAAATAGCATGGTTTTGCAATTCTCCCTTGATTTGTGCTTAAATGTGAAAACATGTTTTTTAGGCTCTAAAATTGGTGATTTTAATTCACTTTAATTCCATTCGATGCCTTGATGTGTTTGTTGAGTGATTTCAGGTTTATAAGGCAAGTATTGGATGGAAGGAATGAAGAAAAAGCATGCAAAGTAGAAGGACTCATGAAGAAATAAAGGAACCGTAAAGCTGTCAAGCTTGACCTCTTTGCACACAAACGACCATAACATGAGCTATAGAGGTCCAAATGAGGCGGTTCTAGTTGCGTTGGAAAGCTAAAATCCGGGGCTTCGAAATGATATAAATTTTGCTATATGTTGCTTCGCGCTCAGGGGCGCACACGCGCCATGTACGCGTGCGCGCCGATGCTGTCCGTGGGTCCACTTTAATGAAATCGACCCCAGCGATTTTGCAGCTCATTTTGGGCCCAATCCAACCCATTTCAGATGCTATTGAACCCAAGGATTGAAGGGGGAATGAACCAAGTAGTCATAGTTTAGTTTTTTCATCATGTTTTAGGGTAGAATTCTAGAGAGAGAGGCTCTCTCCTCTCTCTCGATTTTAGGGTAGTTTTAGTTAATTCTTCTTGGATCCAAGTTTTAATTCTTATTTTGATTTAGTTTCTCCTTTTAATTTCTTGTTGTTATATCTCTACTCTTCTAGTTTTACTTGTCATTTCCTTTATTTTGTTACTTTTATGTTGATGAACCCTTGTTGGATTTCCATTTTCTTTTAATACAATTTTATGTTTGATGTTCTTTTAATTGATGATTTGAATTGTTGATTTATTTTTCTTACAATTGGTAGTTGATAGATTTTACTATTTCTTGTCATTTATTATGCTTTCATTTTATGCCTTCCAAGTGTTTGATAAAATGCTTGGTTGGTCTTTAGAGTAGATTTTGAGCATTCTTGGCTTGGAAAGAGTAATTAGGTAATCTTCAGTCATGAAAACCCAACTTATGTTAGTAATCTAGAGTTGTTAGCTAATATTGTTTCCATTGACGCTAATCTTTTGCTAATTTAATTAGTGAGTTGATTAGGACTTTTGGATTGAGATTAGCTAGTCTTATTAGACTTTCTCTCATGGAAGATATTACGATACCTTCTTCCAACGTTAGAGTTGACGTAATAAGATAAATTCTTGTTATTATTGTGGTATGATTGATTAGTCTTGTTTGAAATTCTCCCTATTTGTTGGAGTTGAATAAATAAGATGAATTAATTATTGCATGACTAGGATAGAAAGCTTATATTCTCAATCCTTGCCATGAATGTCTCTCTTTATTAATTGCTTTCTTTAATTACTTGCTTGATTTACTTTCTTGTCATTTATTTTCTTGCCCCTCTTATAAATCAAAACCCATTTACCCTTTCATAGCCAATAATTGAGCACTTCATTGCAATTCCTTGTGAGACGACCCGGAGTTTAAATACTTCAGTTATTTTTCATTTGGGTTTGTTACATGTGACAACTCAAATTTTTGATGTGGGAATTGTTTGTTGGTTTAGAACTATGCTTACAACGAAGTTCTTATTTCTAGAAGAGAAATTCTAAACCATTGAGCAAAACTCATTATCAGTCATCATGCATAATGTCCAGGATAGACATAGAAGATTCACCTCTTTTCCTTTTACCAGTGGTTGCCTTGCCTTTTCCTTTTCTTTGAGGGTCAGACATCCTAAAAAGCAGAAATTGCAAGATATAATGAAGGAACAAAAACAGGAAAACAAGTAGGCAAACAGAATAATAGCAATATAAGCACATAGTGGCAAAAGAGCAGCATAATAATGAAATGAGTTAAAAAAATATACATTTTGGATTGTTTCGGAGTTAAAAATCTGAGATGAAAAATCACAATCCAAAATATATTATAAATAGAATACCTGCTAATTCGGAGAAACAATAATCATGCCATGAGTTAAAAAGTTGAAGGAGTTAGTTAGAAAGCAAAGGGAGAAGTTAGAAAGTTAAAAGTGGTTAAAAGTGAAAAAGAGGTTAGAAAGTGGAAAGCAGTGAGTTAGGAGAAAGAAAGTGAAAGTAAGTGGCATGATAAATGTTTCCTAGGTAACAAGAAATTCAAAAATTTAAAGAATAATCAACTCATATTCAAGCAAGAATATCAGGTTGATGATGATTCATATAGATATAGAAATGGCAAAAATTGAAATCAAATCATCAAAAGTGCAATTCATGAACCAGGAAATTGAAAGGAAAAAGAATGTTGGCCCGTGCATTCATGAATTGGTTTAGTTGTAGCTAAGTAGTGCAAAATTGAAAATTTCCAAAACCAATTCCTGAATGTAAAAATGAAACAATTTGTAGAAAATTGGGTAGCATTTTGGCTAAAATTGGATGTTCCCGAGTAATAAATAGTAAGGAAAACAGTTCATATGAATTTAAATAAAGCTGCAAATAGACACAAATAGTAGGAACAGTAAAGAACAGTCTCAACAGCAGCATGAAATACGAAAGAACAACATATGAACAGTAATAATATCACAGCCAGACCAAAATTGCAGAATAGGTAAAATAAGCAACAAGTACGGCGCAATTATCAGGCCTAAATCCACTAACTACATCCTAGCTACCTAACCACCATGAATCCACTACAAACATGCATCTCTAACTAGCCTAATTCGAACATAATCGGAAAAATAAGCAACTAACTACGAAGGAAAGAGAAATTCGCGTTTGGCAGAACCTGTATGTGTAAGAGCAGAGGTGAGGGCAGAGAGATATGGTAGTGGTGAAGTGGCGGCGCTGGGGGGCACGACGGCATGGTGGCGGAGCAGGCTCAGGTTGGGGGTTGGGGTTTGGATTAGGCAAGGGGGGAGAGGAAAGAAGGGAGGGAGGGTTGTGGGTTTAGGGGGGTGGTAATAGTGGGAGGCGGCGCTGGTGGCGTGGTGGTGGTGGCTGGCGGTGGTGGTCGGGCGTGGTGGTCGGGGAGGGTGGGTTGCAGAGAAGAAAGGAAGAAGAAGGAGGTATGGGGGGCGCGACGGGTAGGGTTTCGCGTGATAGGGGGTTAGCGATTTTAAATCCACGTGAACGCGTGGGGCACGCGATCGCGTGGCTAGGGTGAAATGGGATTGACGCGGTCGCGTGATTGACGCGATCGCGTGGGTTGGGTACAAGATGGATGAGGTAGACGCGTGAGTCACGCGACCGCGTCACTGTAAACTGTGCTAAACGCACAATTCCAGCGTCGTTTCAGCGCAGCTCTCTGTCTCTATTAGGGTGCCATGCTATCCACGCGACGCGGACGCGTCGCTCACGCTTTCGCGTGGGATGGGTGTTTTGCAAGTGACGCGAACGCGTGAGCCGTTTTGTGCTAAACGCACACCAGCCGCACAATTCCAGCCCAGATTTCTGGGGGATGGATTTTTACACCGATTTCCAGATCACGCGTTCGCGTGCATGACACGGCCACATGGGAGGTAGTTTTTCGCAACTGACGCGAACGCGTTAGCGATGCGATCGTGTGGAACAATTAGTGCCAAAGGCATGCCTCCAGCCACGCTTTCGCGTGACTTTCTGTTCACTTTCCTTTTCTTCCTAATGCACTTGTGACGCGGATGCGTCAGTGACGCTTACGCGTCGCGTGCATATTTTTCTTATACAATTATGCAGTATGCAATGCTAATGCAAATGCTACGAATAATATCCAGGTTCAATGAAAATAAAACAATATAAAAATAAACAAAACGAAAAAAACTGAAACAGGAACGATCATACCATGGTGGGTTGTCTCCCACCTTGCACTTTTAGTTAAAGTCCTTAAGTTGGACATTTGATGAGCTTCCTGTTATGGTGGCTTGTGCTTAAATTCATTCATAAATCTCCACCAATGTTTGGAATGCCAACAGCCTCCGGGGTCCCAAACTAGGCATGTAAAGCTTCTGAGCAGCTTCAAACAGATTCTCAAGTTCCCGGGGCAACGAATATCAGAATAGATTCCAGGATCCCAAACTTGGTTTTTAAATCCGCCTTTGTTTTGATCTATATTCTTCAATCTAGGCGGTTTAGAAATTGTATTCTCACCAAGATGACCAAACGTCTTCCGAAACCCATTCAAGTGAACTTGGTACCAATCCGTGCACTTCGAATTGAAGCGTGGAACCTTATTGGATCTTGCGCACCAGCTCTGAGCACGAGCCATTTCCCTCTTACTCTTAAAGCCGCAGAGAGCTCTAAGCTGGCCATCTGTTTCAAGTAAACCATATTCAAGTGGAAAAGTAAAGATAAAGGTTAAGGATTGTACCCACTTGAAGCTTGTATTAGGTGGTAATGGCCTTGGGATAGGTGTTTCCAGTGGTTCTGTAAGCTCTACTCCCTTGTATTCTTCTGTGCATTCCTCCACTTCTTTGCAAAATTCTTCAACTGCAACTGCGTCCTGATCAAATCTTCTATGTCTTCCTCATCACTCAAGTCATAAGCAGGAGGTTGAGAGAAATCTACCTCGACATCATCTTCGTATTCACTTGGATAAGGTTCTTCAGGTTCATGGAGTTCAGTTGCAGATGTAAGTTCATGACTAGGAGAGCTTGATTCATGATCATCACCGCCTAGGGAATCAACTTCTTGGTCTGTTCCGTCCAATTTTTCACAAGGTATATGCTTTGGAGGATGTGCACTGTCCTCTTTGGCATCAATTTCGAACTTCTCAGCACAATTTCGATTCCCATGGAGGATCAGCATCTCCTAAATCTTGAACCACTTCTTCCTCTACAACTATCATGGCTTCCTCCACTTGTTCCAATACGAAGCCATGCTCCTCATTGTCCACCGGAGTTTCTAGTGTTTCCTTCATGCTACGCTCTTCTTTTGATTCTCCACATGCAGCCATGGGAGTATTTTGAGCGCTCAGATGTCGGGAAGCCATTATATTTACTACCTCAATTAAGGTAGTAGTGAGTTCCAGTATGCCCTTTTGCAACCTCGCTTACCCTTGAAGAAGAACACGAAGTTTGTCATTCATTGGAGGTTGGGGTGGGTATGAGGGTTCATTGGTTGGGGAAGAGGGTTCAAAATAAGAATGTGGTAGTTCTTGGAAGTAATTGGATTGGAATTGTGGTGGGTAAGGGTCATACGGTGGTGAATGATGAAAAAGAGCTTGTGAGTGTGGTGTGATGAGCGGATAATTTATACGCTTTTTGGCATTGTTTTTAGTATGTTTTTAGTAGGACCTAGTTACTTTTAGGGATGTTTTTATTAGTTTTTATGTTAAATTCACATTTCTGGACTTTACTATGAGTTTGCGTGTTTTTCTGAGATTTCAGATATTTTCTGGCTGAAATTGAGGGACTTGAGCAAAAATCAGATTGGTTGAAGAAGGACTGCTGATGCTGTTGGATTTTAACTTCCCTACACTCAAAGTGGATTTTCTGGAGCTACAAAACTCCAAATGGCGCGCTCTCAACGGTGTTGGAAAGTAGACATCCAGGGCTTTCCAGCAATATATAATAGTCCATACTTTGCCCGAGTTTAGAGGACGCAAAAGGGCGTTGAACGCCAGTTCTACGCTGCAGTCTGGAGTTAAACGCCAGAAACACGTCACGAACCAGAGTTGAACGCCAAAAACACGTTACAACCTGGCGTTCAACTCCAAAAGAAGCCTCTGCACGTGTAAACTTCAAGCTCAGCCCAAGCACACACCAAGTGGGCCCCGAAAGTGGATTTATGCATCAATTACTTACTTCTGTAAACCGTAGTAACTAGTTTAGTATAAATAGGACTTTTTACTATTGTATTTACATCTTTGGATTATCTTTTGATCTATTGATCACGTTTGGGGGCTGGCCATTCGGCCATGCCTGGACCTTCATTACTTATGTATTTTCAACGGTAGAGTTTCTACACTCCATAGATTAAGGTGTGGAGCTCTGCTGTTCCTCATGATTTAATGCAAAGTACTACTGTTTTTCTATTTAATTCAACTTATTCCGCTTCTAAGATATCCATTCGCACCCAAGAACATGATGAATGTGATGATTATGTGACGCTCATCATCATTCTCACTTATGAACGCGTGCCTGACAAACACTTCCGTTCTACATGCAAACAAGCTAGAATGAATATATCTTGGATATCTAATACAGGGGACCGAGTCCAAGTTACTAGTGTCTTCATGGTATAAGTTAGAACCCGTGGATGGCCATTCCTGAGATCCAGAAAGTCTAAACCTTGTCTATGGTATTTCAGGTAGGATCGGAGAAGGGATGGCTGTGACGAACTTCAAACTCGCGAGTGCTGGGCGTAGTGACAGACGCAAAAGGAGGGTGAACCCTATTCCAGTATGATTGAGAACCTCCAGATGATTAGCCGTACCGTGACAGAGCATTTAGACCTTTTTCACAGAGAGGATGGGATGTAGCCATTGACAACGGTGATGCCTTACATAAAGCTTTCTATGGAAAGGAGTAGGAAGGATTGGATGAAGACAGCAGGAAAGCAGAGGTTCAGAGGAACGAAAGCATCTCTATACACTTATCTGAAATTCTCACCAATGAATTACATAAGTATTTCTATCTTTATTTTCTGTTTATTTATTATTATTATTCAAAAACTCCATAACCATTTGATATCCGCCTGACTGAGATTTACAAGATGACCATAGCTTGCTTCATACCAACAATCTCCGTGGGATCGACCCTTACTCACGTAAGGTTTTATTACTTGGACGAACCAGTGCACTTGCTAGTTAGTTGTATCGAAGTTGTGACAAATTATGAATTAAGATTAGAGCACCAAGTTCTCGGAGCCATTACCAGGGATCACAATTTCGTGCACCATGGTGGTTCAAAGCTACGTTGAGAGGATGGTCTATAAGCACAGGGTGGGGCTTGTTGGTAATTACAAGGGGGTCCACCATGTCTATCAACTTGGTATACATTGTAGAGTGGTCCTTGCCCATGATATCTTGGAGGGTGTTGTTGCCTAAAGGGTTGATCAGGTCCTCTTGGCTCCATCCATCTTTGATTGCTTAGACCTTGATGCTTATTCCTGTTATAGCTTCCATTCTTTTCAACAGATTTAGAACCAAACTCAAAGCGAGAGGGGTGAGAATTCATAGTAGCTAATAGAAATAAAAGGGAAAAACAAAAACAAATAAACAAATAAAAGAAAAATATTTACGATAACCAATAATAAGGCACACGTTTGTAGTTCCCGGCAACGGCGCCATTTTGACGATCGGTTTTTCTATCGGTAAAGAAATATAAAAATATGATCGTGTTGTAAGTATAGCTTCTAAACCAACAGAAAATCCTTTCGTACAAATGTTTTTGTTGTCACAAGTAACAAACCCCTTTAAAATTGATAACCGAAGTATTTAAACCTCGGGTCGTCTTCTCAAGGAACTACAGGGAGGTGTTCTTATTATTGGTTATAAGTTTTGTAAATTGGGGGTTTTGAAAGTAAGGAACAAGTAATTTAAATGACAAGTAAAATAAATAAATAACTGTAAAATAAACTCTTGGCAAGGTATAAAAATTCGGAAGTCCTATCCTAGTTACTCCTATGAGAATTGAAGTTAATCCCACTTAGTTAACCTTTACGAAAGTAAGGGAAAGTCAAGTGAACTAATTAGTTAGATTCCCAAGTCCTAGCCAACTCCTAAGGAAAGACTAGAGTTAGTGGAATTCCAGTCAATTAGCTGACATAACAACCAATCACGATAAGTTGATAACTCAAGAGCCTCCAGTTAATCAATTAAAGCCAATAATATAAAAAGCTAAACAAGAATCATAAATCTGAAATACCTCAATTGCATTAAAAAGAGAAAATCAATCTAATCATAAAGAGTTCATAGGCCAATTTGGCAACATAAGTAATTAAATGAGAGCATTAAAGTATCTGAAAGTAAAAGTGAAATATAAAGTAAAAGAAATATTGAACCTGATGAAGATTTGAAATCCTAAATCCTTTAAGAGGAATCCTAATCCTAAAACCTAAGAGAGAGGAGAGAACCTCTCTCTCTAAAAACTATATCTAAACTATGAAAAGTTGATCTTGATGTTTTCTTGTTTTACATGTGCATTTTTGCATTCATGGTGTCTGAACATTAAAAATTTCTAAGTTTGGTGTCTTGCATGTTTTCTTTGCATCAAAAATTTTTCAAAAATATCTTCTTGATGTTCATCATAATCTTCAAAGTGTTCTTGGTGTTCATCTTGACATTCATAGCGTTCTTGCATGCATCATGTGTTTTGATTCATAATTTTCATGTTGAGTCATTTTTTATGTTTTTCTCTCTTATCATTAAAAATTCAAAAATAAAAAATATATCTTTCCCTTTTTCTCTCATAAATTTTCGAAAATTTGAGTTGTCTTTTTCAAAATTTTTAAAATCTAGTTGTTTCTTATAAGTCAAATCAAATTTTCAAATTGAAAATCCTATCTTTTTCAAAATCTTTTTCAAAAATTAAATCTTTTTTCTTATTTATTTTCGAAAATTTTAAAAATATTTTTCAAAAATCTTTTTCTTAATTTTATCTCATAATTTTCGAAAATATTATCAACAATTAATGTTTTGATTCAAAAATTTCAAGCTTGTTACTTGCTTGTTAAGAAAGATTCAAACTTTAAGTTCTAGAATCATATCTTGTGATTTCTTGTGAATCAAGTCATTAATTGTGACTTTAAAAATCAAATCTTTTTCAAAACTAATTTCAATCATATCTCTTCAAAAATATTTTTTTTATCTTATCTTTTTCAAAATCATATCTTTCTAATCATATCTTTTCATATCATATGTTTTTCAAATATCTTTTCTAACTTCTTATCTTCTTATCTTTTAAAAATTGATTTTCAAAATTTGTTTCAACTAACTAATTAACTTTTTGTTTGTTTCTTATCTCTTTCAAAACTACCTAACTAACTATCCCTCTCTAATTTTTGAAAATACCTCCCTCTTTTTCAAAAATTCTTTTTAGTTAATTAATTGTTTAAATTTTAATTTTAATTTTAATTCTCCTTTAATTTTCGAAAATCATCAACTTCTTTTCAAAAATTAATTTTCAAAATTCCCTCTCCCTCATCTCCTTCTATTTATTTATTCATCTACTAACACTTCTCCTCACCAAAAAATTCGAACCCCTTCTTCTCTTCTGAGTTTGAATTCTTCTCTTCCCTTCTTCATTCTTATTCTTCGTTTCTTCTACTCACACAAGGGAACCTCTATACTGTGGTAAAAAGGATCCCTATTATTATTTTCTGTTCCTTTCTTTTTCATATGAGCAGGAGCAAGGACAAGCACATTCTTGTTGAAGCAGACCCTGAACCTGAAAGGACTCTGAAGAGGAAACTGAGAGAAGCTAAAATACAATAATCCAGAGACAACCTTACAGAAATTTTTGAAAAGGAAGAGGAGATGGCAGCCGAAAATAATAATAATGCAAGGAGGATGCTTGGTGACTTCACTGCACCTAATTCCAATTTACATGGAAGAAGCATCTCCATCCCTACCATTGGAGCAAACAATTTTGAGCTTAAGCCTCAACTAGTTTCTCTGATGCAACAAAACTGCAAGTTTCATGGACTTCCATCTGAAGATCCTTTTCAGTTCTTAACTGAATTCCTGTAGATATGTGATACTGTTAAGACTAATGGAGTAGATCCTGAGGTCTACAGGCTTATGCTTTTCCCGTTTGCTGTAAGAGACAGAGCTAGAGTATGGTTGGACTCTCAACCTAAGGATAGCCTGAACTCTTGGGATAAACTGGTCACGGCTTTTTTAGCCAAGTTCTTCCCTCCTCAAAAGCTTAGTAAGCTTAGAGTGGATGTTCAAACCTTCAGACAGAAGGAAGGTGAATCCCTCTATGAAGCTTGGGAGAGATATAAGCAACTGACCAAAAAGTGTCCTTCTGACATGCTTTCAAAATGGACCATCCTGGATATATTCTATGATGGTCTGTCTGAATTAGCTAAGATGTCATTGGATACATTTGTAGGTGGATCCATTCACCTAAAGAAAACGCCTACAGAAGCTCAAGAACTCATTGACATGGTTGCTAATAACCAGTTCATGTACACTTCTGAGAGGAATCTTGTGAGTAATGGGACGCCTCAGAAGAAGGGAGTTCTCGAAATTGATACTCTGAATGCCATATTGGCTCAGAATAAAATATTGACTCAGCAAGTCAATATGATTTCTTAGAGTCTGAATTGAATGCAAGCTGCATCCAACAGTACTCAAGAGGCATCTTCTGAGGAAGAAGCTTATGATCCTGATAACCCTGCAATAGCAGAGGTAAATTACATGGGTGAACCTTATGGGAACACCTATAATTCATCATGGAGAAATCACCCAAATCTCTCATGGAAGGATCAACAAAAGCCTCAACAAGGCTTTAATAATGGTGGAAGAAACAGGTTTAACAATAGTAAACCTTTTCCATCATCCACTCAGCAACAGACAGAGAATTCTGAGCAGAATCCATCTTGCTTAGCAAATTTAGTCTCTGATCTATCTAAGGCCACTCTGAGTTTCATGAATGAAACAAGATCATCCATTAGAAATTTGGAGGCACAAGTGGGCCAGCTCAGTAAGAAAATCACTGAAACACCTCCTAGTACTCTCCCAAGCAATATAGAAGAGAATCCAAAGAGAGAGTGGAAGGCCATTGATATATCAATCATGGCCGAACCCACAAAAGAGGAAGAGGACATGAATCCCAGTGAGGAAGACCTCCTGGGACGTCCAGTGATCAACAAGGAGTTTCCCTCTGAGGAACCAAAAGAATCTGAGGCTCATCTAGAGACCATAGAGTTTCCAATGAACCTCCTTATGCCCTTCATGAGCTCTGATGAGTATTCTTCTTCTGAAGAGAATGAGGATGTTACTGAAGAGCAAGTTGCCAAGTACCTTGGTGCAATCATGAAGCTGAATTCCAAATTATTTGGCATTGAGACTTGGGAAGATGAACCTCCCTTGCTCATCAAGGAACTGAATGATCTGGATCAAATGACATTACCTCAGAAGAAACAGGATCCTGAAAAGTTCCTAATACCTTGTACCATAGGCAGCATGACCTTTGAGAAGGCTCTATGTGACCTTGGGAAGGGATGGCTATGACGAACTTCAAACTCGCGAGTGCTGGGCGTAGTGACAGACGCAAAAGGAGGGTGAACCCTATTCCAGTATGATCGAGAACCTCTAGATGGTTAGTCGTGCCATGACAGAGCATTTGGATCTTTTTCACAGAGAGGATGGGATGTAGCCATTGACAACGGTGATGTCTTACATAAAGCTTTTCATGGAAAGGAGTAGGAAGGATTGGATGAAGACAGCAGGAAAGCAGAGGTTCAGAGGAACGAAAGCATCTCTATACACTTATCTGAAATTCTCACCAATGAATTACATATGTATTTCTATCTTTATTTTCTGTTTATTTATTATTATTATTCGAAAACTCCATAACCATTTGATATCCGCCTGACTGAGATTTACAAGATGACCATAGCTTGCTTCATACCAACAATCTTCGTGGGATCGACCTTTACTCACGTAAGGTTTTATTACTTGGACGACCCAGTACACTTGCTGGTTAGTTGTATCGAAGTTGTGACAAATTATGAATTAAGATTAGAGCACCAAGTTCTTGGAGCCATTACCAGGGATCACAATTTCGTGCACCATGGTGGTTCAAAGCTACGTTGAGAGGATGGTCTATAAGCACAGGGTGGGGCTTGTTGGTAATTACAAGGGGGTCTACCATGTCTATCAGCTTGGTATACATTGTAGAGTGGTCCTTGCCCATGATATCTTGGAGGGTGTTGTTGCCTAAAGGGTTGATCAGGGCCTCTTGGCTCTTTCCATCTTCGATTGCTTAGACCTTGATGCATATTCCTATTATAGCTTCCATTCCTTTCAACAGATTTAGAACCAAACTCAAAGCGAGAGGGGTGAGAATTCATAGTAGCTAATAGAAATAAAAGGGAAAAATAAAAATAAATAAACAAATAAAAGAAAAATATTTACGATAACCAATAAAAAGGCACACATTTGCAGTTTCCGGCAATGGCGCCATTTTGACGATCGATTTTTCTATTGGTAAAGAAATATAAAAATATGATCGTGTTGTAAGTATAGCTTCTAAACCAACAGAAAATCCTTTCGTACAAATGTTTTTGTTGTCACAAGTAACAAACCCCTTTAAAATTGATAACCGAAGTATTTAAACCTCGGGTCGTCTTCTCAAGGAACTACAGGGAGGTGTTCTTATTATTGGTTATGAGTTTTGTAAATTGGAGGTTTTGAAAGTAAGGAACAACTAATTTAAATGACAAGTAAAATAAATAAATAACTGTAAAATAAACTCTTGGCAAGGTATGAAAATTCGGAAGTCCTATCCTAGTTACTCCTATGAGAATTGAAGTTAATCCCACCTAGTTAACCTTTACGAAAGTAAGGGAAAGTCAAGTGAACTAATTAGTTAGATTCCCAAGTCCTAGCCAACTCCTAAGGAAAGACTAGAGTTAGTGGAATTCCAGTCAATTAGCCGATATAACAACCAATCATGATAAGTTGATAACTCAAGAGCCTCCAGTTAATCAATTAAAGCCAATAATATAAAAAGCTAAACAAGAATCATAAATCTGAAATACCTCAATTGCATTAAAAAGAAAAAATCAATCTAAACATAAAGAGGTCATAGGCCAATTTGGCAACATAAGTAATTAAATGAGAGCATTAAAGTATCTGAAAGTAAAAGTGAAATATAAAGTAAAAGAAATATTGAACCTGATGAAGAGTTGAAATCCTAAATCCTTTAAGAGGAACCCTAATCCTAAAACCTAAGAGAAAGGAGAGAACCTCTCTCTCTAAAAACTACATTTAAACTATGAAAGTGAATAATTGAAGGCCTCCTACTGAATGGATGCATTCCCCCACTTTATAACCTCTAATCTGTGCTTTCTGTACTTGGATCTGGGCCAAAAACGGTTTCAGAAATTGCTGGGAGCATTTTCTTCAGTTTCTGGTGCATGGCGTCTGTCACGCGTCCGCGTAGGTCACGCGGTCGCGTCATCTGGGAGTTTTTCTTGTCACGCGTTCGCTTCGGTCACGCGTATGCGTCATCTACGTTCTGCTCAAAGCACGCGTCCTTGTCAGTCACGCGTTCGCGTCACTACTTTTTTGCGCTAGGCACGCGGCGGCGTCGTCCATGCGTTCGCATCACTGCCAGTTTCTTCAAAAACTCCATTTTGTGCTTTCCTTCCATTTTTTTATTTTTTCTGTCCATCCTTTAAATCATTCCTGCCTTAGGAGATCTGAAAATACTCAACACACAAATCACGACATCGAATGGTAATAAAAGGTAATTAAAATAATTATTTTTAAAGCATAGGAAACATGTTTTTCACATATATCACATAATAAGGAATGGAAAGTAAAACCATGAAATTTCACATGAATAAGTGGGTGAAGGGTTGAATAAATCACTTAAATTGACCACAAAATATATCATGAAATATGGGTTTATCAATAACTCAGACAAAAGCACACGAACGTAGAAGTCAAATACATCAGTGAAAGGAAACCCCGAGACTCACACCAAGGTCCAGGGGCATCCTTTGGAGGCAATAACAGAGTAAGGACTCAGAAAAAATCACACAGCTTAAACTCTAAAAACACAAAGAAGATCAACCCTTCTCCCACCAATGACGATTCATGCAAAACAGCAAGCCATCAACACCAAGACAAACCATGCAAAAGCCACCAAAATATACCACCGTTTTCAAAAGAAATAGTTCATTAATTTAGGCTACAGACAGGAAAAATCTATGCATAAAGAAATCAAAAAGGGTAGAAATGAACAACAAAGTGAAGAAACCCCCAAGGCACGCGTTACAAGCACAATGACACAGAAAAAATTCAAAACTTCTACATGCCCAAACAAGCACAAGCATAGAAAACAGCGTAAAAAGTAAAAAAGAGGGTGATAAAACCCATATTTTATGATATATTTTGTGCCTAATTTAAGTGATTTATTCAGTCCTTCACCCACTTATTCATGTTAATTGCATGGTTTTATTTTCCCTTCCTTATTATGTGATGTATGTGGAAAACATGTTTCCTATGCTTTAAAAGTAATTATTTTAATTACCCTTTATTTCCATTCGATGCCGTGATTCGTGTGTTGAGTAGTTTCAGATCCTCTAAGGCAGGAATGACTTAAAGGATGGAAAGAAAACATACAAAAATGGAAGGAAAGGACAAAATGGAGTTTTGGAAGAAATTGGCAGTGACGCGATCGCATGGACGACGCGGCCGCGTGCCAACGCGAAATAGCAGTGACGCGACCGCGTGATTCACGCGGACGCCTGACTGAAGCGACCAATGACAAGGAAAACTCCAATTGACGCGACCGCATGACCCACGCGGACGCGTGACAGAGGCCACGCACCAGAAATTATAGAAAACGCCCCCAGCGATTTCTGAAGCCCTTTTTGGCACAAATCCAAGTCCGGAAGGCACAGATCAGAGGTTATGAAGTGGGGGAATGCATCCATTCAGAGGAGAGTCTCCAATTAGTTACTTTTCATGATTTAGATGTAGTTTTGAGGGAGAGGTTCTCTCCTCTCTCTTTTAGGATTTAGATTTAGGATTTTATTCGCTTTCAGGACTATCTCTTTTTATCAGGTTCAACATTCCTTTTTAATTACTTGTCCTCTCAATTTAGTTTATGAATTCTTCTGTGTTATAGATTACTCTTTGAATTTAATGTTAATTGAGGTATTTTAGTTTATGATTGCTTTCTTTTATTTATATTACTATTGTTTCCAATCTGAAGACATTTTTTATTCCAGTAGATTTATCTTTCCCCTTTTGGTCTTGGCTAAGAAATCAGTAACTCAGGAGTTATCAAACTCAAACATGATTGATAATTGTTATCTTTCATTAGGGATTAACTAGGATTTGAAGATCAAACTAATTAGTCACTTGATCTTTCTTTACTTTAAGTAAAGACTAACTGAGTGGAATTAAGATTCAATCTTCATCATCATTGATAAGGATAACTAGGATAGGACTTCTAATTTCTCATACCTTGCCAAAAGTTTATTTTACAGTTATTTATTTACCTTACAGTCTTTTACTTATTTCAATTGCAATTTAAATTACTGGTTCCTCATCTTAAAAACCCAAATTTACAAACTTCATAACCAATAATAAGAACATACTTTCCTGCAGTTCCTTGAGAAGACGACCCGAGGTTTAAATACTTCGGTTATCAATTTATTTAGGGGTTTGTTACTTGTGACAACCAAAACGTTTGTAAGAAAGGTTGATTGCTTGGTTTAGTAACTATACTTGCAACGAGAGTTTACTATAACTTCTAAACCATCAATCTTCAGTTCTTTTCAAAATGGCGCCGTTGCCGGGGAACTGCAATTGTGTGCCTTATTATTGGTTATTGTAAATACTTTTCTTTTACTTGTTTATTTCTCTTAATTTTCCCCTTTTATTTCCATTAGCTATTATGAATTCTCACCCCTCTCGCTTCGAGTTTGGTTCTAATATTGTTGAAAGGAGTGAAAGTTATAACAGGAACATGCATCAAGGTCAGAGTAATCAAAGATGGATGGAGCCAAGAGGATCTGATCAACCCTTTAGGCAACAACAACCTCCAAGATATCATGGACAAAGACCATTCTATAATGCATACCAAGCAAATAGACATGGTGGATAACCTTGTGGTTACCAACAAGCCCCACCCTGCGCATATAGGCCATCCTCTCAACATAACTTCGCACCACCAAACTCACAAGCTCCTTTTCACCATTCACTACCGTATGATCCTCGTCTACCCAAATTTCAATCCAATTACTCCCAAACACCACCACTTCCCCATGTACCACGTCCAAATCTATCACCCCAATAATCAGAGGTTCGCCTCAAGGAAATAGTAGATCAACTTCAAATAACCCTTCATCAACTGGAGCAAGCAGTAAGTCTATTATCTTCTAGACGTTCGAACATTCAAGGGCCTCCCAGAGCCCCATGTGGACAATCTAATGAAGAGCGTAGCATGAAGGAGATACTAGAAACTCCAGTGGACAAGACAGAGCATGACTTCGTATTAGAACAAGTAGAGGAAGCTGTCATTATGAAAGAAGAGGAGTTGGTTGAAGACTTAGGAGACGCTGAACTTCCATAGGAATCCGAAGTTGTGGAGAATTCTGTTATGAACGTTACAATTGATGCTAAGGAGGATAGTGCACAACTCCCACAGTAAATCTTTTATGAAAAACTAGACGAAATAATCCAAGAAGCAAGTTTCCTTGAAGATGATAATCTCAAGTCAAGTTCTCCCAGTAGTGAACTTGCATCAGCAAGTGAATTTTCTGAGATCGAAGAATCTTCCCCAAGTGAATACGAAGATGATGTGGAGGTAGATTTCTCACAACCTCCCGTTTATGACTTAAGTGACGAGGAAGACATAGAAGGCTTTGATCAGGACATGGATGCAATTGAGGAAGTCTGCAAGGAAGTGAAGAAATTCACAGTAGAGCACAAGGGAGTAGAACTCACAGAACCACTGGAAACACCTATCCCAAGGCCACTACCACCTAATACAAGCTTCAAATGGGTACAATCCTTAACCTTTAACTTTATTTTCCCACTTGAATATGGTTTGCTTGAAACAGATGGCCAGCTTAGAGCTCTTTGCGGCTTTAAGAGTAAGAGGGAAATGGCTCGCACTCAGAGCTGGTGCACAAGGTTCAATAAGGTTCCACGCTTCAATTCGAAGTGCACGGATTGGCATCATGATCAATCGAATGGATCTCGGAAAATATTTGGTCATCTTGGTGAAAATCTACATTCTAAACCGCCCGGATGGAAAAATATAGATCAAGACGAAGGCGGATTTAAAAGCAAGGTTTGGGATCCTGGAATCTGTTCAGACATTCGTCACCCCGGGAGCCTGAGAATTTGTTTGAAGCTGCTCAGAAGCTTTACATGCCTAGTTTGGGACCCCGGAGGCTGTTGGCATTCCAAGCATTGGTGGAGATTTCTAGATGAATTTAAGCATAAGCCGCCATAACAGGAAGCTCATCCAATGTCCAACTTAAGGACTTTAACTAAAAGTGCTAGGTGGGAGACAACCCACCATGGTATGGTCGTTCCTTTTTTTCAGTTTTATTTCGTCTTATTTATTTTTATTATCCTTTTCAATTGAACCTGAATACTATTCATTCACATTGCATACTGCATAATTGCATACCTGCATAAAAAAAAAAAGAAGAAAGGGTGCGCGACACCACCGCATCACTCATGTGATCGCGTCAGTTGCGAAAAACACTCCCCACGCGTCCGCGTCATTCACGCGGCCGCGTGATCTGGAGATCGGCGTAAATCCCCAGCGTCCAGAGAGTTAGGCTTGAATCATGCGGCCATTGTGCGTTTCGCACAAAACGACCCACGCGATCGCGTCACTTGCACAACACCAATCCCACGCGACAGCGTGAGCGACGCGATTGCGTCGCATGGATTGCACAACACCCCAAAGGAGACAGAGAGTTGTGCTAAAACGATGCTGGAATTGTGCGTTTAGCACAATTTCCAGCGATGCGGTCACATGCCTCTTGCGACCGCGTCATTCCCTCTTTTACCCATTCCATGCGATCGCGCCACGCACGCGATCGCGTCAACCCTCATTTCACCCCAGCCACGCGACCGCGTGCCCCACGCGATCGCGTGTATTTAAATTTACTAACCCCCAGTCACGCGAATCCTACCCATTCGCGCCCCCCAGCCCTTCTCCTTCCTCTCTCTCTCAAACCAACCACCACTAACTTCCAGCCACCACCACCAACCACCGCTTCCCCCGTCGACCACCCAAAACTCACCGCCACGCCACCCCCTTCCCCCTCTTTCTTCTTCTTATTTCCTCCTCTTCCCTCCACCACCACTGCTCCCTCCGCGACCGCCACACCCACCGCCGCCACTTTGTCCCAGCCGCACCACCCACCACCACCCACACCACCCTTCCCTTCCTTCCCCCTTAACCCCTCCCCCATTACCTTTCCAAACCCCCTGCCTCCGAACAGCCCTCACCGCCGCCGTGCCACCCTCCACCGCCGCGTCAGCCGCCACCACCACCATCCCCCAGCCACCTCTCTGCCCCACTTTCATTCCTACGCCTACCAGGTTCCGCCGAACGCCACCCTTCTATCAATTCGTAGTTAATTACATATTTTTCTGTTTATCTTCATAATTAGACTAGTTAGATATGCATATTGTAGTGGATTCTAGGTTGTTAGGTAGCCTAGGATGTGGTTAGTGGATTTAGGCCTGATTAATTGCGCTGTTCGTGTTTCTTGCTTTCTTACTTTCGCAATTCTGCTGTTGCTGTGATGTTAGTATTGTTCATATGATGTAATTTCTTGTTTCATGCTGCTCTTTACACTGCTTTTTCATGTTCATAGTCCTCATATGTAATTGCAGCTATCTTTTTAATTCATATGAACTATTCTGATTGCTGATTATTTTCCGGGAACATCCAATTTTAGCCAAAATGCTGCCCAATTTTCTGTAAACTGTTTTCTTTCCATTCATGTCTTGGTTTTGGCACTTTGAACTCTGCTTTACTCTGCTTTTACCAAACCAATTCATGAATGCCAGGGCACGCTTTCTTATTCTTTTCAATTTCCTGGTTTATAAGATGCATCTTGGATGATTCAATTCCACTTTTGTGCTATTTCCATATGAATCATCCTTACCTTCCTTGTTTGAATATGAGTTATCTGTTGCTTTAATTTGTGAATTTTTGTTACTTAGGGAATAATCATCATGCCACTTAATCTAATCCACTTTTTACTAATTCACTAATTTTAACTTCCTAAACTCTTTTTCATTCCTAACCAACCTAACTTTCAACATATATCATCTTATTTTTTTTCACTATTCTCTTTCACTTTCTAACCAAGGCATGATGATAATTTTTCCTAATTAACATAAATTCTATTACATTTTGGATTGTGGATTTCTCTTCTCAGTTTTCTAACTCCTATACAATCCTTAATGCATATTTACTTGACTTATTTTTCTACTGCTTCTTTGCCATTATGTGCTTCTTTTGATTAATTGCCTACCTATTTTCCTATTTTTATTATATCCTGGTTTTCTGTTTTTCAGGATGTCTAACACCCAAAGAAAGGGAAAAGCAAAGCTGATGAGCGGATAATTTATACGCTTTTTGGCGTTGTTTTTAGTATGTTTTTAGTAGAATCTAGTTACTTTTAGGGATGTTTTCATTAGTTTTTATGTTAAATTCACATTTCTGGACTTTACTATGAGTTTGTGTGTTTTTCTGCAATTTTAGGTATTTTCTGGCTGAAATTGAGGGACTTGAGCAAAAATCAGATTCAGAGGTTGAAGAAGGACTGCTCAAAGTGGATTTTCTGGAGCTACAGAACACTAAATGGTGCGCTTCCAATTGCGTTGGAAAGTAGACATCCAGGGCTTTCCAGCAATATATAATAGTCCATAATTTGGCCGAGTTTAGACGACGTAAAAGGGCGTTGAACGCCAGTTCTACGCTGCTGCCTGGAGTTAAATGCCAGAAACACGTCACAAACCAGAGTTGAACGCCAGAAATACGTTACAACCTGGCGTTCAACTCCAGAAAGAGCCTCTACACGTGTAGCATTCAAGCTCAGCCCAAGCATATAGCAAGTGGGCCCCGAAAGTGGATTTATGCATCAATTACTTACTTCTGTAAACACTAGTAGCTAGTTTATTATAAATAGATCTTTTTACTATTGTATTAGACATCTTTGGACGTCTGGTTCTTAGATCATGGGGGCTGTCCATTCGGCCTTGCCTGAACCTTTCACTTATGTATTTTCAACGGTAGAGTTTCTACACTCCATAGATTAAGGTGTGGAGCTCTGCTGTTCCTCATGAATTAATGCAAAGTACTACTGTTTTTCTACTTAATTCAACTTATTCCGCTTCTAAGATATTCATTCGCACTTCAACCTGAATGTGATGAACGTGACAATCATCATCATTCCCTATGAACGCGTGCCTGACAACCACTTCCGTTCTACCTTAGATTGAATGAATATCTCTTGGATCTCTTAATCAGAATCTTCGTGATATAAGCTAGATTGATGGCGGCATTCATGAGAGTCCGGAAAGTCTAAACCTTGTCTGTGGTATTCCGAGTAGGACTCTGGGATTGAATGACTGTGATGAACTTCAAACTCGCGAGTGCTGGGCGTAGTGACAGACGCAAAAGGAGGGTGAATCCTATTCCAGCATGATCGAGAACCTCAGATGATTAGCTGTGCGGTGACAGAGCATTTGGACCATTTTCACAAGAGGATAGGATGCAGCCATTGGCAAGGGTGATGCCTCCAGACGATTAGCCATGCAGTGACAGCGCATCGGACCATTTTCTAGAGAGGATTAGAAGTAGCCATTGACAACGGTGATGTCCTTACATAAAGCCAGCCATCGAAAGGAGTAAGATTGACTGGATGAAGATAGCAGGAAAGCAGAGGTTCAGAGGAACGAATGCATCTCTATACGCTTATCTGAAATTCTAACCAATCAATTACATAAGTATTTCTATCCTTATTTTCTATTTATTATTTATGTTCGAAAAACTCCATAACTGTTTGATATCCGCCTGACTGAGATTTACAAGGTGACCATAGCTTGCTTCAAGCCGACAATCTCCGTGGGATCGACCCTTACTCACGTAAGGTTTATTACTTGGACGACCCAGTGCAGTTGCTGGTCAGTTGTATCGAAGTTGTGAATGAAAAACAATTTATTAAGACGTGCGCATAGAGTTTTTGGCGCCGTTGCCTGAGATCACAATTTCGTGCACCAAGTTTTTGGCACCGTTGCCGAGGATTGTTCGAGTTTGAATAACTGACGGTTCATCTTGTCGCTCAGATTAGGTAATTTTCTTTTTGTTTTATTTTCAAAAAATTTTTCAAAAACCTTTCAAAAATTTCTCATCTGTTTTCGAAACTTATTCTAAAATTTTTAAGAATGAATTCTAGAGTTTCATGAAGCATGTTGAAGCCTGGCTGGCTGTAAAGCCATGTCTAAATTCTAATTTGATAAGTAATGAGCAGTATATTCTGATGTTACATGCTAAAGCTTGACTGGCTATTAAGCCATGTCTAACCCTCAGATTGGAGCTTTAGACTAACATGGCAAGATTCCTGGAATTCATATTAAAAATTTTGGAATCCTTATTTTTCTTTTTCAAACAATTTTCGAAAAATACAAAAAAAATTAGAAAATCATAAAAATCAAAAATATTTTTTGTGTTTCTTGTTTGAGTCATGTGTCATGTTATAAGTTTGGTGTCAATTGCATATTCATCTTGCATTTTTTGAAAAAATCATGCATTCATAGTGTCTATACATGAAAAATTTTTAAGTTGGGTGTCTTGCATGTTTTCTTTGCATTAAAAATTTTTCAAAAATAAGTTCTTGATGTTCATCTTGACATTCAAAGTGTTCTTGGTGTTCATCTTGACATTAATAGCATTCTTGCATGCATTCGTTGTTTTGATCTAAAAATTTTCATGCATTGTATCATTTTCATGTTTTTCTCTTTCATCATAAAAATTCAAAAAAATCAAAAAAATATCTTCCCCTTTTTCTCTCTTAAAATTTCGAAAATTAGATTTGACTTTTTCAAAAATTTTTAAAATCTAGTTGTTTTTATGAGTCAAATCAAATTTTCAATTTAAAAATCTTATCCTTTTCAAAATCTTTTTCAAAAATCAAATCTTTTTCATTTTTCTTATCTATTTTCGAAAATTTCAAAAAAAAAATATTTTTCAAAAATCTTTTTCTTAATTTTACATCATATTTTCGAAAATAACATCATCAATTAATGTTTTGATTCAAAAATTTCAAGTTTGTTACTTGCTTGTTAAGAAAGATTCAAACTTTAAGTTCTAGAATCATATCTTGTGATTTCTTGTGAATCAAGTCATTAATTGTGATTTTAAAAATCAAATCTTTTTTCAAAACTAATTTCAATCATATCTTTTAAAAAATATCTCTTTATCTTATCTTTTTCAAAATTTGATTTTAAAATATCCTTTCTAACTTCTTATTTTCTTATCTTTTCAAAATTGATTTTCAAATTTGTTTCAACTAACTAACTAACTTTTTGTTTGTTTCTTATCTTTTTCAAAGATACCTAACTAACTCTCTCTCTCTCTAATTTTCGAAAATATCTTCCCTCTTTTTCAAAATTTCTTTTTAATTAACTAATTATTTTAATTTTTGATTTTAATTTTCAAAACAATTACTAACCTTTTTCAAAAACTATTTTCGAAAATCACTAACTCTTTTTCAAAAATTATTTTCGAAAACTCTCTCTCTCTCTTATCTCCTTCTATTTATTTATTCATCTACTATCACTTCATCTCACCCAAATTCGAACCCCCTCTTCCATCTGTGTTCGAATTTTTTTCTTCTTCTTCTCTTCTACTCACACAGGGACCTCTATACTGTGGTAAAAAGGATCCCTATTATTATTATTATTTTTCTGTCCCTCTTTTTCATATGAGCAGGAGCAAGGACAAGAACATTCTTGTAGAAGCAGATCCAAAACCTGAAAGGACTCTGAAGAGGAAACTAAGAGAAGCTAAATTACAACAATCCAGCAAGTACCTTTCAGAAATTTTGGAACAAGAAGAGGAGATGGCAGCCGAAAATAATAATAATGCAAGGAGGATGCTTGGTGACTTTACTGCACCTAATTCCAATTTACATGGAAGAAGCATCTCCATTCCTGCCATTGGAGCAAACAATTTTGAGCTTAAACCTCAATTAGTTTCTCTGATGCAGCAGAACTGCAAGTTTCATGGACTTCCATCTGAAGATCCTTTTCAGTTCTTAACTGAATTCTTGCAGATATGTGATACTGTTAAGACTAATGGAGTAGATCCTGAAGTCTACAGGCTCATGCTTTTCCCTTTTGCTGTAAGAGACAGAGCTAGAGTATGGTTGGACTCTCAACCTAAGGATAGCCTGAACTCTTGGGATAAGCTGGTCAAGGCTTCCTTAGCCAAGTTCTTTCCTCCTCAAAAGCTGAGTAAGCTTAGAGTGGATGTTCAGACCTTCAGACAGAAAGAAGGTGAATCCCTCTATGAAGCTTGGGAGAGATACAAAGAACTGACCAAAAAGTGTCCTTCTGACATGCTTTCAGAATGGACCGTCCTGGACATATTCTATGATGGTCTGTCTGAATTAGTTAAAATATCATTGGATACCTCTACAGGTGGATCCACTCACTTAAAGAAAACGCTTGTAGAAGCTCAAGAACTCATTGACATGGTTGCTAATAACCAGTTCATGTACACTTCTGAGAGGAATCCTGTGAGTAATGGGACGCCTATGAAGAAGGGAGTTCTTGAAATTGATACTCTGAATGCCATATTGGCTTAGAATAAAATATTGACTCAGCAAGTCAATATGATTTCTCAGAGTCTGAATGGAATGCAAGCTGCATCCAACAGTACTCAAGAGGCATCTTCTGGAGAAGAAGCTTATGATCCTGAAAACCCTGCAACAGCTGAGGTGAATTACATGGGTGAACCTTATGGAAACACCTATAACCCCTCATGGAGAAATCACCCAAATCTCTCATGGAAGGATCAACAAAAGCCTCAACAAGGCTTTAATAATGGTGGAAGAAACAGGTTTAGCAATAGCAAGCCTTTTCCATCATCCACTCAGCAACAGATAGAGAACTCTGAACAAAATATTTCTAATTTAGCAAACTTAGTCTCTGATCTATCTAAGGCCACTGTAAGTTTCATGAATGAAACAAGGTCCTCAATTAGAAATTTGGAGGCACAAGTGAGCCAGCTAAGTAAAAGGATCACTGAAATCCCTCTTAGTACTCTCCCAAGCAATACAGAAGAAAATCCAAAAGGAGAGTGCAAGGCCATTGAAATGACCATCATGGCCGAAACCACAAAAGAGGAGGAGGACGTGAATCCCAAGGAGGAAGACCTCCTGGGACGTCCAGTGATCAATAAGGAGTTTCCCTTTGAGGAACCAAAGGAATCTGAGGCTCAACTAGAGACCATAGAGATTCTATTAAACCTCTTTATGCCATTCATGAGCTCTGATGAGTATGCCTCTTCTGAAGAGAATGAGGATGTTACTAAGGAGCAAGTTACCAAGTACCTTGGTGCAATCATAAAGCTGAATGCCAAATTATTTGGTATTGAGACTTGGGAAGATGAACCTCCCTTGTTCACCAATGAACTAAGTGATCTGGATCAACTGACATTGCCTCAGAAGAAACAGGATCCTGGAAAGTTCCTAATAGCTTGTACCATAGGCACCATGATCTTTGAAAAGGCTCTGTGTGACCTTGGTTCAGGGATAAACCTCATGCCCCTCTCTATAATGGAGAAACTGGGAATCTTTGAGGTACAAGCTGCTAGAATCTCATTAGAGATGGCAGAAAATTCCAAAAAACAGGCTTATGGACAAGTAGAGGACGTGTTAGTAAAGGTTGAAGGCCTTTACATCCCTGCTGATTTCATAGTCCTAGATACTGGGAAGGATGAGGATGAATCCATCATCCTTGGAAGACCCTTCCTAGCCACAGCAAGAGCTGTGATTGATGTTGACAGAGGTGAATTAGTCCTTCAATTGAATGAGGACTCCCTTGAGTTTAAAACTCAAGGACATCCTTCTGTAAACATGAAAAAGAGGCACAGTAAGCTTCTCTCAAAACAGAGTCAACCAAAGCCCCCACAGTCAAACTCTAAGTTTGGTGTTGGGAGGCCACAACCAAACTCTAAGTTTGGTGTTGAACTCCCATATCCAAACTCTAAGTTTGGTATTGGGAAGTCTCAACAATGCTCTGAACATCTGTGAGGCTCCATGAGAGCCCACTGTCAAGCTATTGACATTAAAGAAGCGCTTGTTGGGAGGCAACCCAATTTTTATTCATCTAATTTTATTTTTCTTGTTCTTTCATGTTTTATTAGGTTAATGATCATGTGGAGTCACAAAATAAATATAAAAATTGAAAACAGAATCAAAAACAGCAGAAGAAAAATCACACCCTGGAGGAAGACCTTACTGGCGTTTAAACGCCAGTAAGAAGCATCTGGCTGGCGTTCAAGGCCAGAACAGAGCATGGTTCTGGCGCTGAACGCCCAAAATGGGCAGCATCTGGGCGTTTCAACGCCAGAATTGCACCCTGGAGAAGAGCTGGCGCTGAACGCCCAGAACAAGCATGGTTCTGGCGTTTAACGTCAGAAATGGGCAACAATTGCGCGTTCAACGCCCAGAACAAGCACCAATCTGGCGCTGAACGCCCAGAGTTGTGTGCAAGGGCAATTTGCATGCCTAATTTGGTGCAAGGTTGTAAATCCTTGAACACCTCAGGATCTGTGAACCCCACAGGATCACCTCAGGATCTGTGGACCCCACAGGATCACCTCAGGATCTGTGGACCCCACAGGATCCCCACCTACCTCCACTCACTTCTTCTCACCCCTCTTTCACACAATCCCAAAAATCTTCACCAATCACCTCAATCTCTCTTCCCTATCACCACTTCACCACTCACATCCATCCACTCTTCCCCATAAACCTACCTCATAAACCCCACCTACCTTCAAAATTCAAAATCAATTTCCCACCCAAAACCCACCCTTATGGCCGAACCTTACCCCCCCTCCCTTCCCTATATAAAGCCCTCCATTCTTCTTCATTTTCACACAACACAACCCTCTCTTCCCCTTCTTGGCCGAATACACCCCTCGCCCCTCTCCTCCATATTTTCTTCTTCTTCTTCATCTATTCTTTCTTCTCTTGCTCTAGGGCGAGCAAAATTCTAAGTTTGCTGTGGTAAAAGCATAAGCTTTTTGTTTTTCCATTACCATTGATGGCACCCAAGACCGGAGAATCCTCTAGAAAAGGGAAAGGGAAGACAAAAGCTTCCACCTCTGAGTCATGGGAGATGGAAAGATTCATCTCCAAAGCTCATCAAGATCACTACTATGATGTTGTGGTCAAGAAGAAGGTGATCCCTGAGGTCCCTTTCAAGCTCAAGAAGAATGAGTATCTGGAGATCCGACATGAAATCCAAAGAAGAGGTTGGGAAGTTCTAACAAACCCCATCCAACAAGTCGGCATCCTAATGGTTCAAGAGTTCTATGCCAATGCATGGATCACTAGGAACCATGATCAAAGTAAGAACCCAAACCCAAAGAATTATGCCCCATCACTAAGAAAAGGATAGAGCAAGCAAGAGAGCCAATTCATGGATCTCAAGAGACGCATGAAGCTCATCACCATGAGATCCCGGAGATGCCTCAAATGCATTTTCCTCCCCAAAACTATTGGGAGCAAATCAACACCTCCTTAGGAGAATTAAGTTCCAACATGGGACAATTAAGGGTGGAACATCAAGAGCACTCCATCATCCTTCATGAAATAAGAGAAGATCAAAAAGCAATGAGGGAGGAGCAGCAAAGACAAGGAAGAGACATAGAAGAGCTCAAGGACATCATTGGTTCCTCAAGAAGGAAACGCCACCATCACTAAGGTGGACTCATTCCTTGTTCTTACATTCTCTGTTTTTCGTTTTCTCTATGTTAAGTGCTTATCCATGTTTGTGTCTTCATTACATGATCATTAGTATTTAGTAACTCTATCTTAAAGTTATGAATGTCCTATGAATCCATCACCTCTCTTAAATGAAAACTGTTTTAATTCAAAAGAACAAGAAGTACATGAGTTTCGAATTTATCCTTGAACTTAGTTTAATTATATTGATGTGGTGACAATGCTTCTTGTTTTTTGAATGAATGCCTAAACGGTGCATATGTCTTTTGAAGTTGTTGTTTAAGAATGTTAAATATGTTGGCTCTTGAAAGAATGATGATAAGGAGACATGTTATTTGATAATCTGAAAAATCATAAAAATGATTCTTGAAGCAAGAAAAAGCAGCAAAGAACAAAGCTTGCAGAAAAAAAAAAGAGGCGAAAAAAATTAGAAAAAGAAAAAGCAAGCAGAAAAAGCCAAAAGCTCTTAAAACCAAGAGGCAAGAGCAAAAAGCCAATAACCCTTAAAACCAAAAGGCAAGGGTAGATAAAAAGGATCCCAAGACTTTGAGCATCGGTGGATAGGAGGGCCTAAAGGAATAAAATCCTGGCCTAAGCGGCTAAACCAAGCTGTCCCTAACCATGTGCTTGTGGCGTGTAGGTGTCAAGTGAAAACTTGAGACTGAGCGGTTAAAGTGAAGGTGCAAAGCAAAAAGAGAGTGTGTTTAAGAACCCTGGACACCTTTAATTGGGGACTTTAGCAAAGCTGAGACACAATCTGAAAAGGTTCACCCAATTATGTGTCTGTGGCATTTATGTATCCGGTGGTAATACTGGAAAACAAAGTGCTTAGGGCCACAGCCAAGACTCATAAAGTAGCTGTGTTCAAGAATCATCATACTGAACTAGGAGAATTAATAACATTATCTGAACTCTGAGTTCCTATAGATGCCAATCATTCTGAACCTCAATGGATAAAGTGAGATGCCAAAACTATTCAAGAGGCAAAAAGCTACAAGTCCCGCTCATCTGATTGGAGCTATGTTTCATTGATAGTTTGGAATTTATAGTATATTATCTTCTTTTTATCCTATTTGATTTTCAGTTGCTTGGGGACAAGCAACAATTTAAGTTTGGTGTTGTGATGAGCCTATAATTTATACGCTTTTTGGCATTGTTTTTAGTATATTTTTAGTAGAATCTAGTTACTTTTAGGGATGTTTTCATTAGTTTTTATGTTAAATTCACATTTCTGGACTTTACTATGAGTTTGTGTGTTTTTCTGTGATTTCAGGTATTTTCTGGCTGAAATTGAGGGACTTGAGCAAAAATCAGATTCAGAGGTTGAAGAAGGACTGCTGATACTGTTGGATTCTGACCTCCCTGCACTCAAAGTGGATTTTCTGGAGCTACAGAATACAAAATGGTGCGCTTCCAATTGCGTTGGAAAGTATACATCCAGGGCTTTCCAGCAATATATAATAGTTCATACTTTGGCCGAGTTTAGATGACGTAAAAGGGCGTTGAACGCTAGTTCTACGCTGCTGTCTGGAGTTAAACGCCAGAAACACGTCACAAACCAGAGTTGAACGCCAGAAATACGTTACAACCTGGCGTTCAACTCCAGAAAGAGCCTCTACACATGTAACATTCAAGCTCAGCCCAAGCACACACCAAGTGGGCCCCGAAAGTGGATTTATGCATCAATTACTTACTTCTATAAACCCTAGTAGCTAGTTTATTATAAATAGATCTTTTTACTATTGTGTTAGACATCTTTGGACGTCTGGTTCTTAGATCATGGGGGCTGGCCATTCGGCCATGCCTGAACTTTTCACTTATGTATTTTCAACGGTAGAGTTTCTACACTCCATAGATTAAGGTGTGGAGCTCTGCTGTTCCTCATGAATTAATGCAAAGTACTACTGTTTTTCTACTCAATTCAACTTATTCCGCTTCTAAGATATTCACTCGCACTTCAACCTGAATGTGATGAATGTGACAATCATCATCGTTTCCCTATGAACGCGTGCCTGACAACCACTTCCGTTCTACCTTAGATTGAATGAATATCTCTTGGATCTCTTAATCAGAATCTTCGTGGTATAAGCTAGATTGATGGCGGCATTCATGAGAGTCCAGAAAGTCTAAACCTTGTCTGTGGTATTCCGAGTAAGACTCTGGGATTGAATGACTGTGACGAACTTCAAACTCGCGAGTGCTGGGCGTAGTGACAGACGCAAAAGGAGGGTGAATCCTATTCCAGCATGATCGAGAATAGGATGCAGCCATTGGCAAGGGTGATGCCTCCAAACGATTAGCCATGCAGTGATAGCGCATCAGACCATTTTCCAGAGAGGATTAAAAGTAGCAATTGACAACGGTGATGTCCTTACATAAGCCAGCCATGGAAAGGAGTAAGATTGATTGGATGAAGATAGCAGGAAAGCAGAGGTTCAGAGGAACGAATGCATCTCTATACGCTTATCTGAAATTCTAACCAATGAATTACATAAGTATTTCTATCCTTATTTTCTATTTATTATTTATGTTTGAAAAACTCCATAACTATTTGATATCCCCCTGACTGAGATTTACAAGGTGACCATAGCTTGCTTCAAGCCGATAATCTCCGTGGGATCGTGATGCACGGAAAACTTGTCTTACAACAAATCTCCCTTTGGCAAGTGTACCGAATTTGTCGTCAAGTAAAAACTCACAATAGAGTGAGGTCGAATCCCACAGGGATTGATTGATCAAGCAACTTTAATTAGAAGAATGTTCTAGTTGAGCGAATTCAGAATTTGGGTTGAGAGTTGCAGAAAATAAAATGGCGGGAATGTAAATAACAGAAAAGTAAATGCTAGAATTAAAGGACTGGAAGTAAATGACTGAAAATAAATTGCAGAATTATAAATGGTAATGGGGGATTTGCTCATAAAAGTAAATGGCAGAAATTAAAGAGAATGGGTAAGATCAGAGATGGGGAGTTCATTGGGCTTAGGAGATGTTGCAATTCTCCGGATCAAGTTCATTTTCATCTCTTCCTCAATCAATGCACTCATTGATCTCCTTGGCAATCTTAAGTGATTGAATTACAATTTCTTGCAATTCAATCTCTCAAATCTTGATCAATAGCCAATTCCTTGGTCAATTGCTCATGAGAAGAGATGAAGTATGGTCACTGATTATACCACATGCATTTCCCAAATCAAGTATTGAGAGGGTTATAGTCACATACCCATCCAAACCCAATTTGGTCCAGCATGAGAAAGCATTTCTAGCTTGATCTCTTTATTCCTCTTTCAACGTTCAAAAGAGATCCAAGTTTGAATAGCTTCTCTTCTAAGATAAATACTCAATTGGATGAAGATCGAAAGCTTTCAAGTAAAATCAAGAGAAAAGATAGAAGAAGAATAATGAAAATTAGTATTGATCCATCAAATTACAACAGAGCTCCCTAACCCAATGAAAGGGGTTTAGTTGTTCATAGCTCTTGAAAATGAAAACAAAGATGGAGAATACATCATAAAACTAGAAAATGCAGAGAAAGTAAAATACAGAGAGTAGTTCTCTTTTTCCAGCCTCCAGCACTCCAGCACTCTCTTTACAATTCAAAGCTACTCCTATATATACTACTCTTCTCAGCTTCTAGTTTGCTCTTCAAGTCTTGGGCCTTTGGATCTTGAGTTTGAAGCAGTTCTTTTTTTCATTTGGGCTTGGCTTTACTTGCAGAGAGAAAGTGCTAAGTGGGCAGAGACTTCAGCTCAGGGCGTTAGGGGTGTTAACATTTATTGAAAGTATAAGTTGGAGAACGTTAGTGACACTTAACATTTTCACTAACGTTCCAATGTACCCCTTTGCCTCACGTTAGAGCCCACGTTAACTATGTTAACGTGGCTTCTAACGTGGCCTTGCCAAACTTTGAGAACGTTAGTGACACTCAACATTGTCACTAACATTCCAGTGTGCCCTTTTTTGCTTCACGTTAAAGCTCCACGTTAACTAAGTTAACGTGGCTTCTAACGTCGCCTTGCCAACCTTCGAGAACGTTAGTGACACTCAACATTGTCACTAACGTTCCAATGTGCCCCTAGATCTCACGTTAGAGTCCACGTTAACTAGGTTAACGTGGCCATTCTTAGCCATCCCAACGTTAGTGACAATGTTGAGTGTCACTAACGTTGGCTCATCATTCATTCCTCATCGTTAGCTTCCACGTTAACTAAGTTAACGTGGAAGTTAACGTGGCTCCTTGGGGGATTGTGTGGTTGCTTCCAACGTTAGTGACAATGTTGAGTGTCACTAACGTTGGCGACAACTCTCACTTCTTACGTTAGCTCCCACGTTAACCAAGTTACGTGGGAGTTAATGTGGT
This sequence comes from Arachis hypogaea, assembly GCF_003086295.3. Classification (NCBI taxonomy): domain Eukaryota; kingdom Viridiplantae; phylum Streptophyta; class Magnoliopsida; order Fabales; family Fabaceae; genus Arachis; species Arachis hypogaea. Next base: position 76,317,795 of record NC_092055.1, read on the forward strand.
GTGTTGCATCCTTAGGCCAAGTTAGTGACAATGTTGAATGTCACTAACGTTGGCTTCTCTTCCCCCTTTAACGTTAGAGGCCACATTAACTAGGTTAACGTGGGCTCTAACGTGGCCACTCATGAGTGTTTGCCAACGTTAGTGACAATGTTAAGTGTCACTAACGTTGGCTCAACTTCCCTTTCCCACGTTAGAGTTCACGTTAACTTAGTTAACGTGACTCTTAACGTGGGCAATGATGGCTACGAGAGTGTCATTGGCAATCACTTTTCTCATTAACCTTGCAAGTTTCCTCCCTTTCCTTGCTTCCTTTGGTCCTGAAATCAAGCAATAGAGTGCATCAAAGTTCTAGTCCAAGTCATGGGCAACGCAACATACAATTTGTCACTACACTTATGCAAAATCCTCATGAAATAATGTAAAATGCACAATGTATGCTTGAGTCAAGGTGTAAGTGAATATCTATCCAAAACTAGCTTATTTCCTAAGGAAATGCATGAAACTAACCTAAAAACAGTAAAGAAAAGGTCAGTGAAACTGGCCAAGATGTCCTGGCATCAGATCGACCCTTACTCACGTAAGGTTTATTACTTGGATGACCCAGTGCACTTGCTGGTCAGTTGTATCGAAGTTGTGAATGAAAAATAATTTATTAAGACGTGGGCACAGAGTTTTTGGCGCCGTTGCCTGGGATCACAATTTCGTGCACCAAAAGGCAACAACTGGCAAACGGAAAAGAGGTGAATCCTCCATGTCCATCTTGGACATCATGCATGATGACTCCTGGTGGGAGAAACACTTTACCCCGCAGGAGAAGGCTGACCAGCTACTGCCTGCTACTGATCCCATTAAGTTTGCAAACCGATACTGCGAGCTGAAGTATCCGGTGTTTGCAACCTCTAGGAACCTGTACCTGGAGAGGACTCTGAAGATCCCAGAAGAACTCCATCAATACACCTCTGATCAGATCAAACAAAGAGGCTGGTTCTTCCTAGAGAGAAACCTGACTGAGGTCAATGCATCTTGGGTAAGGGAATTTTACTGCAATTACTTCAAAACTTCTCTAGATGCAGTAAACCTAAGAGGGAAGCAGATACTGGTCACTGAAGAGGCCATAGAGGATGTTCTAAAGCTCCTGCCTAAATCCGATCAGCCAGATGGTTATCAACAGGCTGAGGAGGACATGCGCTTCATGAAGTTTGATTGGGATGCAGTCAAGACCAGGATAGCCCTTGACCCAACCGTTCCATGGATCATGGGTCAGAACACCACCATGCCAAAGGGAGTTAAGTGGATCTACTTGAACGATGAGGCTCGGCTATGGCATCAGATCCTAAGCAACTTTATTATGCCGAGTACTCACGAGACGGAGCTACCTGCCGCTATGATCACCCTCCTATGGTATGTGATGAAGGGTAAGGACCTGTACCTGCCATGCTTCATTCGGTACTACATGGTCAGGGTCCATGTCCGAGGTACTCTCCCCTTTCCATATCTGATTACACAGCTTGGCCGTCGAGCTGACGTGCCTTGGGAGGATGCTGATGAAAAGCCACCTGCTGCAGAATGCAAGAAAATTATACCTCATAGCAGGAACTTTCTGGCTTTGGGCTACAGACCTCTATTCCTCACTCCTACTGATGAGACAGCCACACCATCTGCCGGCCCCTCTTCCTCTACGGCTACCCCTGTTACCACCACTGCACCTCCACCTGCCTTAGAGCTAATTTATCACTTAGTGCACTGCCTGTTTCAGCAGCTAGACTAGATGGAGCGCCGCAACCGGCGGCGATACGAGAGATCTGAGCATCGCAGCAGGCGACGCTATGAGCACCTGAAGCTGATGATCCGTTCTGGCAGCGACATCCCCTCCGAGCCTGACACCCCATCCGAGCCATCTGAGGAGGAGGCGGATGACCACGAGGCAGAGACCCATCCACAGAGAGAGGCTGCGCAGGCAGGCACAGAGCAGGCTACATCACAGCAGGAGGCCCCGCATTAGATTCAGGCTTCCGACCCAGAGATCCCTATTCAGTCAGAACCTCCTCTGCAGCAGGCAGATCCTCAGACCACCACCACAGAGACTCCAGCTACCCACCCTTCCAGTGATGACACCCTTTCAGACCCTGCTTGAGTGAGCATCAGGGACGATGCTTCATTTTAAGTGTGGGGAGGTCGCCATCTCTGGCGTATCTTTTGTTGAACCACTACAGACTCTTTTTATTTTATTTTGCTATTTTTCTATATTTTTCTCTTTTATTTTTATTTTTATTTTCTCAGTACTTATACATTGCTATTTTCATGTATTTTTACTCTATTTTTGCATTTTCCACCTTAGTTATTTTAGCTAGTTAGTTTAGTTGCAATTATAACTTATTAGTTATAGAAAATGTGGATTAATTAGTATAGTTTACCCTTTTTAGCATAAGATAACTTAGTTTAAATTGAAAAAAATAAAAAGGAAGTAAACTAGAGACTTGAACAGAATAAAAACAACCCACACCTTGTATATATAGCATTGTATGTTAGTTAGTTAACAACATTTTATCAAGGAGAAACACTAAAACTTTAGAGCCACCTTAAGAATTACATTGAGAATAATGGGAACTCTTAATTTTTACTTGCATGACATATATAACTGATATATAATTTTTGAGTTAGAGAACACACAGCCTGTGAGTTTTGAGCTTAATTGTATGGTTACATTTAAACCATAATATTTTATTCCTGTGTGTTCCGCCCTTCTTTTTTATTCTGATGTTCATTACTTTATTTTAATCTATATGTCCGATAATAGAATATAGATACATACCAAGAAAGTGATTGAGGCCATTGTTTGATTCTAGCTCACTATTCCCAAATTAGCCTACCTTTTACATCACCCTTGTTAGCCCCCTTGAGCCTTTAATTCCCCTCTTATTTTATAACCACATTACTAGCCTTAAGCAGAAAAATAAAATAAAAATCCCAAGTTGAATCCTTGGTTAGCTTAAGATAGAAAGTGTATTGTTTAAAGTGTGGGAAACCTATTGGGAACATGGATGATAAAAACAAAGGGTAGAAAGTTAAAAAGAATAAAATAATTCAAAATAAAAATTTTGAAAAGCATGCTCATGTGAAATCAAAATAATTGAATTACCATGTGCATAAAAAAAAATTTCAGTATTTGAATAAAGGGGATACAAAAGAACTCCCCAAATGCAAGATAAAGCAAATGCACATAGGACAAAATTAAAACTAATGCATGAGCATGTAACATAAAAAGTGGGAAAAATATGGGAAAATAAGTAAAGAAGCTTTGCTTTACAAAATATATATGTTAGGTGAGATCTTAGACTAATCAATGATTCACTTATTAGCTCACTTAGCCTTATACATATACCCTTACCTTTACCTTGGCCCCATTATAACCTTGATTAAAGACCTCATGATTTTTGTATGCCTATATTCTATAATTGTTTATTGGTTAGATGAAGAACAAAGTTATAGAAAGTAAGAATAAAAAGAAGAATAGAGTGATTAACCCAATAAACACTGAGTGACTAGAGAGTAAACCCAAAATCCAGTAAGGGTTCAATAGCTCATCAACATATATCTATGCTTAAATTATTAATTGTCTTGCAAGTTTGTAAAATATTTTTCTTTCCCATCTCAATTGTAAAAGTGCTTTATCATTATCTAAGGTTTGGCTATGCATATACGATTCCTTGAGAATGTGAATTAATTTGACTACATGTAAGTTTTATATACAAGTGAATAAAAATTAGAATTGCATGATTCATTTAGGTAGTTGCATTTAGGATAAATTGCATTGCATGAGATTCCACCACTTGAACCTTACCTTACTCTTTATCTTGGATTTAGCATGAGGACATGCTATTGTTTAAGTGTGGGGAGGTTGATAAACCCATATTTTATGATATATTTTGTGCCTAATTTAAGTGATTTATTCAGTCCTTTACCCACTTATTCATGTTAATTGCATGGTTTTACTTTCCCTTCCTTATTATGTGATGTATGTGAAAAACATGTTTCTTATGCTTTAAAAGTAATTATTTTAATTACCCTTTATTTCCATTCGATACCGTGATTCGTGTGTTGAGTAGTTTCAGATCTTCTAAGGCAGAACTGACTTAAAGGATGGAAAGGAAACATACAAAAATGGAAGGAAGACAAAATGGAGTTTTGGAAGAAACTGGCAGTGACGCGATCACATGGAAGACGCGGCCACGTGCCAACGCGAAATAGCAGTGACGCGACCACGTGATTAACGCGACCGTGCGCCTTAAGCGAAACACATATGACGCGGACGCCTGACTGAAGCGACCGCGTGACAAGGAAAACTCCAATTGACGCGACCGCGTGACCCACGCGGACGCGTGACAGAGGCCACGCACCAGAAATTACAGAAAATGCCCCCAGCAATTTCTAAAGCCCTTTTTGGCCCAAATCCAAGTCCAGAAGGCACAGATCAGAGGTTATGAAGTGGGGGAATGCATCCATTCAGAGGAGAGTCTCCAATTAGTTACTTTTCATGATTTAGATGTAGTTTTGAGGGAGAGGTTCTCTCCTCTCTCTTTTAGGATTTAGATTTAGGATTTTATTCGCTTTCAGGACTATCTCTTTTTATCAGGTTCAACATTCCTTTTTAATTACTTGTCATCTCAATTTAGTTTATGAATTCTTCTATGTTACAGATTACTTTTTGAATTTAATGTTAATTGAGGTATTTTAGTTTATGATTGGTTTCTTTTATTTATATTACTGTTGTTTCCAATCTGAAGACATTTTTTATTCCAGTAGATTTATCTTTCCCCTTTTGGTCTTGGCTAAGAAATCAGTAACTCGGGAGTTATCAAACTCAAACATGATTGATAATTGTTATCTTTGCTAATTGAATTGAACTTCAATAATCCCAATCTTTCCTTAGGGATTAACTAGGATTTGAAGATCTAACTAATTAGTCATGTGATCTTTCTTTACTTTAAGTAAAGACTAACAGAGTGGAATTAAGATTCAATCTTCATCATCATTGATAAGGATAACTAGGATAGGACTTCTAATTTCTCATACCTTGCCAAAAGTTTATTTTACAGTTATTTATTTATTTTATAGTCTTTTACTTATTTCAATTGCAATTTAAATTACTGGTTCCTCATCTTAAAAACCCCAATTTACAATCTTCATAACCAATAATAAGAACATACTTCCCTGCAGTTCCTTGAGAAGACGACCCGAGGTTTAAATACTTCGGTTATCAATTTATTTAGGGGTTTGTTACTTGTGACAACCAAAACGTTTGTAAGAAAGGTTGATTGCTTGGTTTAGTAACTATACTTGCAATGAGAGTTTACTATAACTTCTAAACCATCAATCTTCAGTTCTTTTCAGAGGGAGAGAGAAGAAAGAAAAGCCAACCTACAGTGGAGAGGAGACGATAACCGGTCAAAGAATGAAGCAATAAGCACCGACGATCACCTCTTTGAAAGTAGGAGAAAGCGCGAAAGTAAGAAGAAGGAAGAAGTGGCAATAAGCGAAGATAAGAGAAACTGAAAAGGGAGTCTTTGAAAATTCAAAAGTGATACAGAGAGGAAAGCAAAAGAAATGGCAAAATGAGGGATAATGAGCTTTAATTTCGCACGTTTCCAAGGAAACGCAAAATGAACGTCACAATTAAAAAGGAGCGAGACAAATGCTTTGCATTCAAATCACCAAAGGGAGTTCTACCGCAAAGGCCGACCAAAGATGCTCGAGCTCGGCTACTCCAAAAAGAGATCGAAATCTAAAAAAGAGGACTCGACCTCAGAAGAAAGTTCGCACTCAAGCAGGGGCACTGTTCATGTCCTGGGTCGAGCTATACGGCCCGGGATGATTAAAGACAAGACGACCGACCTGTTCAGATCTGAAATACCTTACCTCTTCTCAAAGACGTCGGCCAAATCGCCATGGGTGCCCAAAGCAAGCCCAAATAAAGGAGCACGGCCCAAATCTGAAGGCAGCTAAAGCCTAGAAAGATAAAGGCAGTTCCCCTTAAATATAAGATGACTTCACTCGAAGATAAGATAAGATAGCTAACTTATCTCTAGGAAGATCATTCCACACCATTATAAATACACTGGAGCACCCAGGTATAACTCATACTCTGATTCTACTAAAAAACCTGCTTAAAGCCCATGCTAACTTAAGCATCGGAATCTCTTGTAGGTACCACTACCCTCCGGTTACGAAGGATCTGCGGCATCTCCAGCTCCACCAGATCCAACAAATCGGACACGACAGCTCCGACCACCACAGTAGATCTTATCCGAGATCGACCTTCATCTTCAGGTAACCCTCGGAACAATGGTCCAAAAGAAACAAAAGAAATAGGATGAGAATAATTAAATTGGATTTAAATAACTTGTTCATAAAATTAGTATATTAGCCTAGTATAATTAACTTTATACACTCCATATCATATCTAAATTCCCTAAGGACACAAAACCATATTAGTCAAGTAATATGCAAATATATCTAAAGAGATGACCTAAACATGAATAGAAATAATGTAGAAAATTTGGTACCGGCTTTGAAAGATTGTATGCAGCACCCAAAGTCTCCACATCAACTTCAATAGATTTTATGTTGTTAGGAGTAACTGAAATTCTAGTACCAAGATATGATATTTCATTATGAGACTGAGGATTTTGATTGATATCCTCATAAATTGGCAAAAATAAGCTGGTAACACAAGTCTCTACACAAAATGTTAATTCATCAAAAATAGGAATAAAAAGCAAAAAGGTTTGGTCACTATGTGTATTTTAAAGAGCAGAAGATTAATTCATATCTAGCAAAACCCAAAGTAAAAACACTGAATCAAATTACTAACACTAGAAACAGGATATGTCCTAAATTTGCTTAGTATCACATGATCATCACAACAATTAACTACTTTGAATATTCCAGTATATGGTGCATAACCAACTTTCTTCTGGACTACTTTGAAGACAAAACTTCCTTCCCAATAACTTAATCAAATAATGGTGGATAAGCAATTGTATAAACAACCTACAATTAAATAGAAAAAAAGAAAATTAAAAGCAACTAAAACGAAATCAGTCGGGGTGTCACTCAAAAGACCAATTATCATTAATAAGTGAGCAACCATCAAATATTTCAAACGATAACCACAGACGCATGAGTGGTACTGTAATGACCCAATTTTCAGTATGTCATGATCGTACTGAAAACGGAGTGTCACCAACTTGTCACCCAAAAACTTAACTAATATTTATGATTAAGGTTGTGATCGTGTTAGTACGAAATTGTGTTTCAGAAAAAATTTTTCTTTTTTAACACAAAAAGAGTCGCAAGACAACCAATTATGTGTAGACAAACGATTATATAAAATTAAATACAAAAAACAATAAAATGAACGTCAAGGATAAGCATAATATACATCATGTACACTACTTACATACATATATAATTATATACTATCATACAAAATATTAGTTAGCGTACAACTCTTCACAACTTATGACTATAAAAACAACTGACACTCCTGGCCTTGGTTCATATAGGAAGCCCTTAAGTTAATGCCTGAAACTAGCGTAGTCAAACTATCCATAGCTTACTCTCAAGGTGAATTTAATTAAACGTGAGAGACTAAATAAAAAATCTAAGCTAACATCAGAAACTCACAAAATCACACCGTCAATCCAAATCATCAATTGTCATCATCAGAGGAAGAAATCTCGATCATATTAGGATACTCCTTCAAATCCTCGTCATTGTCCTCAATGATCTTAATAATCTCACGGGAAATCCTGGCACTAGTATCACTAATCTAATCCATGCACACAAGGCTACTGATAGAAGTCGTATGCTGATCCTCTGTCGAACGTTCAGATGAGGATGACGAAATCGGCTCTAAAGAAAGATCCCACTCAGGTACAGGCTCGGGTACGAACAACATGATCCTCAGGCTGAACAGGGTCTTGATGAAGTCTAGGTCTATTGTGGAACGGATGATGAGGAGCGTTTGAGTGAAGCCATGCTAAGGGAAACTCGTGACACATATCGGGGTTAAAGAGCAGAGTGTTGATCGGATGTCGGAAGGCATGATCACGCAGCACATACATACGTACCCTAGGCTTAGCAGCTACCATATAAAAACTATGCTATACAAGGTCCTCATGTATTTATGGATGCTCTAGCTCATAGAACAGAACTCCTGTCTCCATCTGAAGGGGAGGAATAAAGGGGTAAGAACTAGAAAGTTCTTAGTAGGGTTAGGGTAGGTAATTAAGTTCTTATTATCATAGTTTTAGATAATCACAGCCAAACACAGGGAACCAGAACAATAACCAGTCACAGAAAATTAGCTTAACAATCAATGAAAATCACAAACACACTCAAGCAATCATAAATAATTCACAACGTCAAACCAAATACAAAATGTGCAAACAAGGATGATATATGTCTATTCCTATCGCAGGTAATGAGCTCATTTGTTGGTTTCGACCCACACCTGATGCAATCCAACTCGCAAGTCAGATAAGGCATTCTAGTGACATAACCTCTGCAAGTTCCTACTTCTTGCAGGCGTTGATTTTCCAGCTGAAGCATGTGACCCTTCTCACAGAAGACATTCAATATTTCCAAATTTTCCCACACAATCATTCACTTACAAAGCCACATCTTGTTAACATTTATCTTTCAGCACCATAACCATACTTATCGTCACCCTCCCGTGACCTTTCCATAGTCACACGTGCCGAATTATCTTTTCTCTTTCTCTAGTCTTTTACTTTATAAATCATAAAATATCCAATTATGTTCGCACTATTCTCTCACCTTTTCCTAAATGTCTTATGAAAAGAGAATTATAAACTCTTTAATAATACTATATGTTTCTAATACTTTTAGAAAGACTTATTACTTTACTTTTCTTTCTTATTAAATAAAAACTAACAAAGAATACAATATTGAATTTAACAAAAACATACTAATTAAATATTCATAATTACAATAATAATAAAGAAGTATTAATATTTAATATTTATATTTGTTATACAAAAACTAGCTTTATTAAATATCTATTCTTATACTTTTAGAAATTATACTTTAAAACCCAAGCTTGTAAATATTTATTTTTTTCCTAAGATTTTTAGAAAAATATTAATTAAATCTCACATATTTTAATATTTATAAAAGTAACCCATAAATTTTATAAAATATCCGTTCATCTCTGAACTCTTACTTTTTACTCAAAATATCCCGAAATTTATATATTTACAAAATCAATCTCAACTTTTATCAAAATATAATTTTATTCACAAAATAATAATGTTATATTAGTGATAAACATAGCTCTGAAAAACCAAATATCCATTATTGAAATTTGCTCAAAAATATATATGATTTTTAATCTGTCTTCGAGCTTTAGGGTTACCAATTTCCACCATTTTTCAGTTAATCTCTCATCCATTAAATCCCATCAAATTTTTCCATGAGTTCCTCGTGAAACCAGCCCCAAAATTTGTAACACCCTACTACACAGAGCTTTACACTTAGGATGTAAAACATAGGTGGCGAGGCACTACGACCTCTAAAGTAAAATATACACATAATATAGTTGAAAAGGGTTTATATCTAGGAGCCTTTTGAAGGAAAGTTAAATAAAAGCGTCAAATAGAAAAGTGCATCACTCACACAAGCGATAAGCATAAACCGAATAGGATAAGAGTAAAGAAAAACATAAATCCATAAAAGAAGAGTTCCAAGATGCAGATAACAAAGCTTCTGACTCAGCTTGCGAAGTTAACACCGGCCAGAGTATATATACATACATACTTATATACATGTGAAACCCAAAGTACCCAAAATACTATTTACAGAACCTGTTTCTCCAAGTCAGCCTCTAAGAGGGACAAAACATTATATTTATATGTAGTGGAGATATATAACTATGTATATATGCATCTAAAACCCAAAATAGAATCCTAAACGGGTAGAGTTCTTCGCTTGCAGAAAGCTTCCAATATGCTTCAGCGAGGTGCCTCATATCCTGCATTTGAAAACCATAAATATGTATGGAGTGAGAACCGGAGGTTCTCAGCATCGTGACGGTGCCCACATAAATAACATATAATGTCCCGGGAAAGCCAGAGGCGATCCTAGACCTTCTGTAACACCCCAATTACCCTAAGCCTTACCTCTAGCCGTAAGGCAAAGGTCAATCAAAGGTTACGACAATTCTAAGGCTTATACATATTTATATAGAGGGAAATAATATATTCTAGAAGCTCGATAAAGGATTAAGCTCAAAAATAGAGTTACGAAAGCGTGAAACGTCCACACGAAGCTAACGCACAAGACCCAATGTATAGATGTAAAAGAATGGAACATATATAGATATAAAAATATAATAAATCATAGGGAACTAGCCGCAGCTTGCGGAGTTTAAGCCGACTAGTTACCATTAGAAAAATACAGAGTTTTGAAGTAAAACAGCTTATACAACTTATCTCTCAAGTAAGCCCTAAGGCTATAAAAGATAAATATACAAAGAGATGTGAGAGTAACTACCACAAGAAAATAGAAATAAACCAAGGAGGAACCATACTCCGCTCTGTCACCATATCCATAATCTCACCGAGGTGGATTTGCAACCTGCATCTGAAAAACATCAACAACATATGATATGAGAACCGGAGGTTCTCAGTATGGAAACAGTTCCCAATAATGTAAGATATAAGGCTCCGGGATGCTGAAGGCGATCCGAGAACTTCACATCAATACGGATATTCAAGCTTGGAATAAAATAAATAAATAAGGAACTTAAACCATAACCGGGTTATTTAAACTTAGGGAGAATTCTAACTAACTCTAATCACACCGCTGTATCCCACAGCCTTCGCCAACCTAACCTCCATGCGATCCCATCGCCACCACCTACCTATCCTCCTCATCGCCAGACAATCACAATTGATGCAAGCAAGTAAAACACAGGTAGTATTCATATATATAACAAGTAATTCAAGAAGCAAGTAGGCATATTATACAATTAGGCAAACTCAAGTAATCAAAGCAAGCAAACATATAGAAGATGCACATGATGATGGTCTGTCCTATTGGTTGTGATATCACATGTCGGTTATTGCCAAACCCGATAGAAAATCCGATCGACAACTCCCGGATTAGTTTCTCTATTGCGCATAAGGAGGAATAATTCTGAGGGATGAGTGCCCTACCACCTTCTCCTTTCAGAGTGAAACATTCCGAGGGAGCGTACCCTACCACCTTCCTTTAGTTGCGAGAAATATGAGTGAGAAGCCCAGCTTCAACTCTCACATCTGAACGTAGGCGGGAGACTGCCACAGTCCCTACGACGGAGAACAAAACATATCATAATCACAAATTCAATATCAGAGGCCACTCCTCATAGCACACTTCCACTCATACTCATATCATCAACCATAATCATTCATGTCCAAGTTCTCATCTCATCACACTCATCATCAATCCATAACTTTCCATTTTGAACTCATTAGTTCATCAGTTCCTCAAGTCGTTATCAGTAATCACCAAGTTCACCACTCCTCCTTCTCTTTCATCCTAACTCATCATCCATGCATCAGAAACCTAAACCTCCGTTCTCTAACTTTTTGAAATAATACCAAATCAGATTCCTCAGGTTTTATCCCATGTTTAAATATCCAAAATTGAACCCAAGAGTATTAAAATGGTGTCACAGAAGCATACAAGCTTGTTGGAAAGATGAAATAGTTGAAAACAAATTTTAAGTTTGAGAAACAGGATGTGTGTGTACGCACAGGGGTGTGCGTGCACACGCTGATTGATAAACCACTATTTTATGGTTTATATTGTGTTTAATTGTGTGGTTTTATCATGATCCTTACCCACTTATTCATTAAAATAGCATGGATTTATATTTCCTTCGTGAAATTATTACATGATTGAAAACTGCTTCTTAGAGACTTTTAATTATACATTTTACTTCTCCTTTATTCCATTCGATGCCGTGATCTGTGTGTTAAGCGTTTCAGGCTTTATAGGGCATGAATGAGTTGGAGATTGGAAAGGAAGCTAGCAAAAATAGAAGGAACACAAGAAATTAAGGAGACAACCAGCGAGAAGTGACGCAGCCGCATGGCTCACGCGACCGCGCGGAAGAGGAGAAATCGCAGTGACGCGGCCGCATGGCTCACGCGACCGCGCAGAATGGAAAAGAACAAGCGACGCGGAGGCATGGGCGACGCGACCGCGCGGCATGGAACAGCGCGAATGACGCGTCCACATGAGCGACGCGAACGCGTGACGTGTGCGATCTGCATAATCTGCAGAATTCGCTGGGGGCGATTTTGGACCCTATTTTGACCCAGTTTTTGGCCCAGAACAGCAGACTAGAGCCAGAGAACATGCGGAAACCAACAACAACATTCATTCTACACAGTTTTAGTTTTAGATCTAGTTTTATTCCTCCCCTAAGTTTTCTCTCTGTACATTCAAAGTTCTTAGGATTTTAATTTTCTCTCGCTTTTGCATTGAGATATTGATAAGAGCTATTACCTCATCAAGACTTCGTCATTCTAGTTCGTTTTCTTTACTTGGCTTTACTCTTCCATGTCCTTTGCTTTGTTTAATTTTACCATTGGAATATTTTTAGAATTATTTAATACAAGGATCACTTTTATTTTTAATTGACTATTTCAATTTTTATTTACAATGTCTTTCCTTAATTCCTTTTCATATGCTATGAATTTTATATTCACAATGAGTGAGTAGTTCCCTAACTTGATAGGGAGTTGATTGAAAGGAACTTTTGAGTTGGAAAGCTTGAAAGAAAAATTGTAATTGGGTTTATGGTTGGATTGCCTTCTAGTCACTAACACCAATCTCTTTTAATTAAGTGGATTACAACTTGTGAACAGACGTAGCATTCCAACTTGTTTGACTTTCCCTTACCTAGTAAAGGATAACTAAACAGGACAACCTTTAATTGTCAATTAATCTTGAGAGTATTCCAACAATAATAGGGATTCCAACTAATCAACTCCCAGTCAAGGATTTTATTTACATTATTCAAATTCACCAATTTAATTTCCTGTTTATTCAACTCAAACCTTTTTGAAAACATCTGATTAATAAAATAGCATACTTTTCTGCAACTTGTTGGGAGACGACCTGGGATTCATACTCCCAGTATTTTAATTTCAATTTTCTGTGACACCTTTCTAAATTGATAGGCAGATTTCTGGCGAGTTAAGAACTATACTTACAACGTATATAAATTAACAATTTTTAATTCGCCAATCTCTGCCCACATCAATTTTTGGCGCCGTCGCCGGGGAGTTGCAATAGAGTGCTAAAGTTATTAATTGGATTTTTATTTATTTATTTGCATTTTATTTTGTTTTGCTACTATGAGCTGCTTGTTTCTTTCGCTAGATGACGCGTTCACATCCTGATCCACGCTTGCCAGTATTCGATCCTGAGATTGAAAGAACCATCTCACGAATAAGGCGAGCTCGGCGTCGGTTAGTCCTCTCTGAGGGCGGATTTGATACGCTATTTGAGGAAGAAACCATCTCCCATTCTACTGATTCGGTTGATTTACGTACAGGTAACATGGCGGCAGCCAGAACAATTACTATCCAGGAGGAAAGAGCCCCTGATTTTACAATGCAACCATTTTAAGCGCATCACCCAGCGGTGGCTACAGATTTTGAAATAAAGACTGCATTGCTCAATTTGATGCCCAAGTTTTATGGCTTACCTTCTCAAGAGCCTATCAAGCACCTGAGAGATTTCCAAGCAGCCTGTTCTATTGTCAGGCGTGATGGTGCAGATGAAACTTCAATTTTGCTGAAAGCTTTCCCATTTTCTCTTGAGGGAAAAGCAAGAGAGTGGTACTACACTCAACCCCTAGCAAATGTATCCAACTGGGATACGCTCAGAAAAGAGTTTTTGGAGAAATTCTTCCCATCTGAAGTTACTGATAAACTGAGGAAGGACATTTCCACGATTGTTCAGGATGACAACGAGACTCTCTTCGAATACTGGGAGCGCTTTAATAATCTTCTGGAAGCATGCCCCCACCACATGATTGACAAGTTAGTGTTACTCAGCTATATCACACAGGGTATGAGGCCCCAAGATAAGACCACGTTGGAAAGTGCTAGCAATGGGTCTATGAAGAAGTACAAGACCACTGATGAGGCATGGCAATTGATCAACGACTTAGCTGAATCTACTAGGAACCACAGGCAGAAACAAGGCCGTTCAAAAGCCGTTGCAGAAGTATCCTCTAGCAGAGAGACTGCTGCTCTAGCTCAGAGTAACTGTGAAATGACCAACTTGCTAAAGCAGATGCAACTGAATCAACAACAAGTTCAGCAAGCTCAACCTTCTCCAGCACAGCAAAGCTAACAGTTAGTCCCACAGAGAGTCTGCGGCATTTGTGCTGATTATACCCATTATACTGATGAATGCCCGCAGCTCCAGCAGGAAGACAACATGGCGGCATCCACTCATAACTTCTATGACCGCCCCAACCAAGGGTACAATCAAGGTGGAAATCATAACCATGGATGGCAGGATAATTCTAACCAGAATTGGAGGGACAACAATAACAGAGGAGGCAGAGATAATCAGGGAAATCAGACGTGGAATAATAACAACAACAGGCAGCATAATCAACCTTACAGAGCACCTCACTTGAGGCAATCCCAAGGACCACAGAATACCCAACAGCAGATCTCTCAATTTACTCATCCTTCTTCATCTTCTAATGAAGAGTTACTACAATCTTTTGAGCGGAGACAACAGACCATGGAAAATAACATTATGAATAACATTAATGCCAGTCTGAATGGTCTGACCTCTACTTTGCAAGCTCTTGTCTCATAGATTGGATCAATGCAAAATTCCAATAACCAACCTTCAAGTTCCACTGGAATTCCCTCTCAACCATTACCCAATCCAAAGGGAGGCATTAATGCCATCACCCTAAGGTCCGGAACCACACTACAAGAGAGGAATCAGGAGGAGCCAAGCCCACCAGAACACGCCTCAGCTGAAGAGGTAGTAGAAATAGAAGATGTTGAAGAGGAATAGGACATACAGGACATGGATGAAAAAGAAGAAGTCCAACCACAGGAGGAAGCACCAAAAGGCGCAGACACTACAGAAAACACCACTTCCATTCCATTTTCACAACTTGCAAGGAAGCCCAGGAAGCAGCTGGAACCCGATCCCAAAATGGTAGAAATATTCAAAAAGGTTGAGGTAACTGTTCCTCTTTTTGATGTTATTCAACAGGTACCTAAATATGCAAAGTTTCTAAAAGATTTATGTATACATAAAGACAAAATTAATGAATTAGAAACTATTCCTTTAGGTAGTTCCATATCTGCTTTAATGGGAGGATTACCTGAAAAGTGTAGTGACCCAGGTCCTTGTATAGTTAGTTGTACTATTAGTGGAGTAGTAATTTATGATTGCATGTGTGATTTAGGAGCATGTGTTAGTATAATGCCTTTGTCTATATATGATATTTTGAGGCTCCCTCCCTTAAAAAGGTCGGCAGCTCGTTTTGTGTTAGCAGATAAAAGAATTATTACAGTGGCTGGAGTTGCTGAAGATGTTTTAGTGAACATTAAAGGGCTTACATTTCCCACTGATTTTTATATCTTGGAGATGCCCCATAATGACTCAGATAAGCCATCATCAATCCTACTTGGAAGACCATTCCTGAAGACATCAAAATTCAAATTGAATGCTTTTTCAGGAACATACTCTTTTGAAATAGATGGCCGAATAGTGATCTTCAATTTGAATGGAGTCATAAACAACCCTCCAGAAGATCATTCTATCTTCTAGTGTGATGTCATAGATGAAACTGTAGCTGAAGTTCACAAGGAAAAATTAGAAGAGAGGCACACTGGACAAGGTCCAAGTGTGGGGACCTTCTTGACTGACAATGAGGGCACTTCGGCATTTTCACAAGCTTCAGACAATCCAGAGCCTGCCCATGATCAGAAGTTGGAATTAAAACCTCTCCCTCCACATCTCAAATATGCTTATCTTGAAGATGAGCAGAAGTTTCTCGTTATCATTGCAAGGGAGCTCACTTCTCAACAAGAAGAGCAGTTACTTGATGTACTGAGGAGGCACAAGAAGGCAATTGGGTGGAGTTTGGCAGACATAGTAGGCATCAACCCTCAAGTATGTGAGCACAGAATATTTTTAGAAGAGGGAGCAAGACCTGTCCATCAACCCCAAAGAAGATTGAATTCCACTATCTTGGAAGTTGTCAAAAAGGAAGTGACCAGACTATTGGAAGCAGGTATCATCTATCCCATTTCAGATAGTGAATGGGTTAGCCCAGTGCAAGTGGTGCCCAAGAAGTCTGGAGTCACGACAGTGAAGAATGAGCATGGAGAGCTCATAGCAACTAGAGTTCAGAACGCTTGGAGAGTCTGCATTGATTACAGGCGTCTCAACCAAGCCACCCATAAGGATCACTACCCACTTCCATTCATTGATCAAATGCTGGATCACCTATCAGGTAAATCACATTATTGCTTTTTAGATGGTTACACAGGTTATTTCCAGATTCATATAGCTCCTGAGGATCAGGAAAAGACCACTTTCACATGTCCTTTTGGGACTTATGCTTACAAGAGAATGCCCTTTGGCTTGTGCAATGCACCAGCTACTTTCCAACGGTGCATGATGAGTCTTTTCTCTAATCTTATTGAAGACTGTATGGAGGTCTTTATGGACGATTTTAGCGTTTATGGTGATTCTTTTAGCCTTTGCTTAGATGGATTATCTAAAGTTTTAGATAGATGTGTTAATACAAACCTTGTATTGAATTTTGAAAAATGTCATTTTATGGTAAAACAAGGGATTGTATTAGGACATGTGGTATCTAATAATGGCATTTCTGTAGACCCAGCAAAGGTGAATGTTATTTCTAATTTACCTTACCCCTCCTCTGTGAGGGAAGTCCGTTCGTTCCTTGGCCTTGCAGGTTTTTACAGGAGATTTATTAAGGACTTTAGTAAGGTAGCACTTCCCTTATCCAGATTACTGCAGAAGGATATTGAGTTCGAGTTCAGTGAGAATTGCAAACAAGCGTTTGATAAGCTGAAGGCCGCCCTGACTCAAGCCCCAATTGTAAGAGGACCAGACTGGAGCCAGCCGTTTGAAATCATGTGCGATGCTTTCAACCATGCAGTAGGAGCAGCGCTGGCTCAGCGTGAAGGTAAGGATCCTTTTGTTATTGCTTATGCGTCTAAGACTTTAGACGCTGCCCAGTCCAATTATACTACTACTGAGAAAGAGCTTTTTGCTATTGTTTTTGCTCTGGATAAATTCCGAGCTTATTTACTTGGTACTAGAGTAGTAGTGTATTCGGACCATGCAGCTTTAAAGTATCTATTAGCTAAAAAGGAGTCCAAACCAAGGCTTATACGTTGGATACTGCTATTACAAGAATTTGATGTAGAAATAAAGGATAGGAATGGTAACCAGAATTTAGTGACAGACCACTTGAGTCGCCTTGAGCATATTAAGGATGATTCTACTCCTATAGATGATAATTTTCCATTTGATAACCTGCAAGCAGTATCTGAGGTATTCCCTTGGTATGCACCTGTAGCTAATTATCTAGTTAGCCGCACATTTCCTCCAAACTTTTCTAAGCATCAAAGAGACAAGCTGAAAAGCGAGTCTAAATATTATATATGAGATGACCCATATTTATGCAGATGTGGCGCTGATCAGGTAATTAGACGTTGTTTGTCTCAATCAAAATTCCAGTCCATTTTAGAGGCATGTCACTCATCTGAGAGTGGAGGGCATTTTGGCCCTCAACGAACAGCTAGAAAGATCTTAGACTGTGGATTCTGGTGGCCTACTCTTTTTAGAGACGCTGCTGAATTTTGTAAATCTTGTCTCCCATGCCAAAAATTTGGTAATATATCCAGGAGGGATGAGATGCCTCAATAAATTATGCTTTTCTATGAAATTTTTTATGTTTGGGGCATTGACTTCATAGATCCATTTCCAAATTCTAATGATTATTTTTATATATTGTTAGCTGTGGATTACGTTTCCAAATGAGTGGAAGCAATTCCTACCCACACTGATGATGCTAACACTGTTGTTTCCTTTGTGAGAAACCATATTATTTGTTGCTTTGGATCACCACGAGCAATCGTGAGCGATCAAGGCACCCATTTTTGTAACAGGAGACTAACAGGATTGATGAAGAAGCATGGGATAATTCATAAGGTTACGACAGCATAACATCCTCAGACCAATGGGCAAGCCGAGGTGTCAAACAGAGAAATAAAGCATATCTTGCAGAAGATAGTCAAACCTCATAGAAAAGACTGGAGCACCAGGCTACAAGATGCACTCTGGTCATATAGAACAGCATACGAAACACCCATTGGGATGAGTCCTTTCCTCTTAGTTTATGGAAAAGCTTGTCATCTCCGAGTTGAAGTAGAGCACAGAGCCTTTTGGGCAGTCAAGGAGTGCAATATGGGAATTGAGAAAGCCGGAGCTGAAAGGAAGTTGCAACTGCAAGAACTGGAGAGCCTTCGCCTAGAAGCTTATGAGAACTCAAGACTATACAAGGAGAAGATGAAGGTTGCACATGATCTGCACATCAAGAAAAAAGAGTTCCAACCTGGAGATTTAGTCCTCCTTTACAAATCTCGACTGAGGCTCATGCCAGGTAAGTTGAGATCAAGATAGGAAGGTCCATACAGAGTAGAGAAGGCCGAACCGTACGGAGTTTATCACCTAAGTCATCCTTCAAGTTCTGAACTTATCAAAGTTAATGGACAATGCTTGAAGTTATACCATGGCGAGAAGATGCCGAAAAACAAGGAGCTTGAGATCTTCCTCTTGGAAGATCCCCACATAGCAGAAGATTGAGCTAGTGGAGCGTCTAACTTACGGACGTTAAAGCAAAGTGCTAGGTGGGAGACAACCCACCATGGTATGATCGTTCTTTTCTTTATTTTTAGTTTTTCTATTCAACAACTCTTCTCTTTATCAGTACATTTCGTGCATCTACATTTGCATATTCTTATTATTAAAAAAAAAAATGCCACGCGACGCGACCGCATCAGCGACGCGTCCACGTCGCAAGGAGAGGGGAGAAAAATAAAAACGAATAGAGAGTCACGCTGGAGCGTGGCTAGAGGCGTGCCAGTGGCACAATTCGACCCATGCGGTCGCGTCATCGACACGTCCGCGTCGTATGGGTATAATGTCCTCCCACGCAGCCGCGTGCCCTGATTTTCGACGTAAAAAAGGTGCACAACGAATTATTGTGCGAGAGTGGTGCTGGATTGGTGCTGAACGCACAATTCTACCCACGCGAACGTATGGCCCACGCGTCCGCGTCGTTCCCTTCTGAAGCCCGCTCACGCGATCGCATGCCCCACGCGATCGCGTCACCCCAAATTTGGCAAATATATCAATTCGAACAGAGAGTTGTACAGGCGCGAGGCTGCACTCGCGCCAGAAGCACAACATGGGTCACGCGACCGCGTGACTGACGCGACCGCGTCACCTGAACTAAAGCGCAATCGTGTGAACGCGTGCCCCATGCGGCCGCGTCGCTTGCGCCGCACAGCTCAACCTTAATTGCCAAAATATCTTATCTTTTTCCTCTCCAAATCCTAATTTTTCTTTTCCCTCCTTATTTCTTCCTTCTCCCTTCTTCCTTCTATCTCCCCTTTCTCTCTCTCTCTCTCTCTCTCTCTCTCTCTCTTTCACCTCCATTAACAAGGTTTTATTTTCTTCTTCCCTCTTTCCTTTTCTATCATTCTTCTTATTTTATATGTTATTTTCTTTTCTTTCAAAAATTAGTCTTTTCATTATCCATATTTTCTTTCTTCTTCTTTCCTTTTTACATGGTGTTAGAATTTTATTTGAGTCATTATTCTTCATTATATGCTTGTGGATTGTTGCAAATTGTTTGGCAATTATATATTATTTTCTTTAAAAGGGTTGCTTGCATGTTCACTTTAATACTTTCTATACCTTATTCACCATGCTATGTGTTTGTGAAAAAGCCCATATGGCCTTATGCACTTCTCTATGTTATTCTACTATTCAATGCTACTTTTCATAAACTCCCTTTACTATTGTATTAATTAAAATTAATTGTCAATACAAACGTGATAGTTTGCTACAACGTGATGCTTGATCTATGCTACTCATGCCCTTTGCCGGCATGCCAATAAACACCTTGCATTCACTTGTCATTATATGCACTAGCTATTTTCCATTGATGACTTTTCACATGTACTCATGAGCGTGTGTTAATGTCAATTACCTCTTAATGTGCATCCATTACCACCTTTTCCGTTCTCTTCCTTGCTATATATCTCTTTGAATTTAATTTACTTTCTTTTCCCTTTTTTAGGATGGCCACCAAAAAAGGAAAAGAGAAAGCTACTCCTAAACCCCCAGTAAGAAGAGGAACTAAAAGAGCACTAGTGGCAGAGCCTTCTTCAACTGCCGTCAAGCCCTCAACAAAAAGAGTTAAGAGGATCATAAAGGTTGATGAAAAGGAGAAAGCCTTTCAAGCAAAGGACACCGCGTGATTTCCCAATCGCTACTGTGAGCAGATGTTCCCCATCCTAGCTGAAAGGAGCTACAACAACAAACACCTTCTTATCCTCCCGCCCAATATTGCTACTTTTGTTGAGCCGTAAATTGAACGAAGAATTGGGGTTTCCTACAGAGACAACCAAGGCAGGTCAATCTTTCTTGGGTAGTCGAGTTCTACTCTAACTTCTACCTGCCTACCCTGCAGTCTGTCTTTGTCCGTCAGAAGCAAGTCCCCATTACAGAAGAGGCCATTCAAAAAGCTTTAGGTCTTCCCCCTATTCCAGAAGGATTGGACGCCTTTCAAGAAGCCGCACTCAAGCGCCAGATGTACCAATTTGACTGGGAAGCTGTTCTCAGAGTTATCGCACTACCTGGCAGCCGTTGGATCTATGGATACCATCGTACCCGCCCTAAGGGAATATCGGCTTTAGCACTTACCTTGGAGGCTCGCGTATGGGCACAGATCATGTCCCATTATGTCTTTCTGAGCACTTACGAGTCCTCCTTCACTGCGGACATGGCCGTTCAACTATGGTGCATCCTTACAGACCAACCTCTGAATCTACCAAGACATATCCGGAATGCCATGGGACACGTCCAAATCGCGGGCAACTTACCTTTTCCCGCCTTGATCTCAGATCTTGTCTCAGCAGCCAGAGTCTCCTACAGATCTAGGGACACCAAAGCCATGCTTCCACGGGATGATCAGTATGTCCCTAACGGGAAATACCTCAGACCTCCAGCAGCCACTACAAGCCTTCCTACTGCACCGGTTGAAGATATTCCTTCTTGAACACCACAAGCACCTGCAACAGACGCGCACTACAAAAAAAACACCCATTCAGGTACACTTGAAAAGTGTAGCCAAAAGTGAAAAAAAATGATGCCTTAGGCTACGGCTACGCTTTTTGGGCTACGGCTACGCTTTTTGGGGTGATTCCTATTCGGCCGTTGCCTATTCTCAAAGGCTACGCTTTTCTGCACCAAAGGCTACGCTTTTAGTGTTTGGGAATAGGGTACGCTTTTCAAGTGATGCTGTCCAGGACCAAAGGCTACGCTTTTCAGCTTTCGTTTTTACCAGAATAGGCTACACTTTTCAACGCTACTACACCACTTGTAAAGCGTAGCCACATTGTATACCATAACTACTCTATATAAGTGTAGCCTTAGGTCCCTCATTATTTTTTTTTAAATTTTCTACATATATATATTCTAATAGTTTTTTTCTATAACCTAATATTTAGTAATATGATTATATATAATCTTTCATTTTAAATTAAATTAGTCAAATGCTATAAAATAAAAATAAGTACACAATAATACTATATAATATTCTTCAAATAATAAAAATTATCCTTAAACAAATATATTTATAATGAACCAAAAGTATTAGAATGATCATAATTTTGAATATTCATACATCTCATATTAAAATAAAAAGAAGATAAGTAAAATTAAATTAGCTTCTACAAAATAAATAGAGTTATCCCTTAGCACATCTATAATACACTGTTCTTTATATAATTGTTTTCGTGAACAGAAATATACTAGTCTAGGAACTTAGGCCCTCTATTAATTAGTTCTTCCTTTGTCTCTCTAGCATTAGCCTTCCACCAAATATACTCATTGCTATTTATCTGAAAACAATAAAAAGACATTTAGCAAAAAGAAATGCGCCATTTTGTACCAAACCACAAGGGTTCTTAAATCAAAGTCATAAATTCTAGGTACTTGGCAGTGTAAAATCAATTGTAAAAAGCAACAATTGTACAAATACAGAGCAACACCATGCACTTTTGCGCCAAATAGAAACTGAAAATAGAGAAAATAAAATAGAAGCCTATGCAACTTAATTCCTTAATTTGAAAGCATGATAAGAAGTGAAGCAAAAGACAAATACTAATCAACAACATTGACAAACTTGACAAAGACATTAAAATAAATGAGCACTAAATCTTAGCAATCATAACTGTTTATACTCTAACTATATCAGAATTGCAAATTGAGCAAGTAATATAATATAATTTGAAATACTAACAACAGAAATAGCAGAAAGCACTTCTCCAAAAGAACTTTGTACAACAGTAACAAGGGCATACCTTGGGACAACTGGGGCAAGAACAAGTGCAGGATTTTGGGAGAATGCACCAGTTTTCAAAATATCAGAATTGCATGGCCTGCAGCAGTGATACAAATAAAATTAGGAATCGCTCAGAGTTTCAATCTTCAAAGCTAAACAATATTAACATACTATTCATATGTGAAAATCAAAGAAAGAAAGGCACAGTTACGGCAACAACATTGAAGAGTGTAATAGGATTAAGGTTAATAACTCAGTGCAGTACTACAATTAATAGTCAAGACCTAAATGCTGAAGTAGGTTAGGACATTACCAATAATTTAGAATGTCACTTAGAAACTTTTCTGAAGTAGGTTAGGACATTACCAAAATATATACGCATTGAAAAACCTAAACAATGTGCATTAAGAGATTCAGAATTTGCATTAAGAAAATCATACCCAGAGAAGCTAACGATACTAAAAAGAGAAAAATATTGGTACTGATCATAAGTTCATAATACCAAAATAGCAATGGTGTTTTCTTCAGTGTTCTCTCCCACCCTCAACCTTGCTGTCTTCTTCTCATTCTTGTTCTGTTTCCTCCAATAAGTATTATTACAGTTACAGAAGGAGAAGGACACAACACAAGAAGAAGAACAGTGAGAGTGAGAGGTAGCAGTAGCAGTAGCAGTAGTAGTAGCAGCTCCTCCAATGAAAAGGACAAAGAAGATTTACATTCTGATTCTTTCAACCCTTTTGGATTTGTGACCGATAACCCTTCAAGCCAACAAGCAATGAATTGTATAAGGAACACATTTAATTAGCAATTCTAATTCCCTAAACTAACCAGAGATCTGGAACCAGTTAGACAATCGCAGACATTGATAAAACTATTATTTCCTCTAACAGCAAGAAATCATCATTAATTCATTTTTTATTGACGGCATCAATTGAATAAAACAAGCGAAATAGAAACTCCATATCACTGAATCCAGTTGTGTAAATACTACTAAATAGCCAAGTAAAACACTGCACCTGAATCCCGAGAGCCCATTTTCTCTCAACAGGGATCTATGGTCTCATTCCTACTTGATAGTCCATATAACCTAGAAGGTACCCAGCAACTGGAGAAGAAACTTCACTGGAATGATTACGATTGAAACCAGCATCCTAAACAGTTACATTATAAAACCAAAAATAAGCTTTGAACAATATCCTATTTGAAAAGAGAAAACAAAGAAATCTAATACCAAGAACAGAAAATCTACAATTCCAGCACAAAATCCATAAGAACTCGTTCTAGCTAGAAAGATAGATTCCATCACATGGAGTGTAGAAAGAAATACTGGGCTGCTTCCCATTTGACATGGGTATAAAGTTAGAAGCAAGTTAAAAAGTCAGATCACTTCATTTAAGATGGACAAGTGAAGAGATCTTGAGCAATTAGAGAGGAAAGAAACCCACCATAGTCTCTTAAACTATTTGACATAGCAATTGCAACAGCACTCAACAGCCTAGAATCAAAGAAAACAGTAAAATTCCATTAATAGAAATGTAAAGAATAGGAAAACACACTTGGTATACTAAACTGATAATATCTTAGAACTGCTATTAAAGATTTCAATATTCATACTTGCAGCAACTAAACAAACTGTATTTACCACGAGATAATCCAAATCAAACATATAATTTATTTAAAAGGAAAGTTATTTCTTAAATTTAAATCCCGAAACTTGAAATTAAACAAGCATACCAAGAAATTGTTAGGACCATCAGCCATCCAGAGACGATAAATTGCCTCAATTTTAGAAATGAACCTACAAGCTGCCAGTTTTGCCTCTCCACCGCAGCTTCAGACATTCTCCAGCACTGCCCAAACAGGTCATCAGCAGTGATATGGTATAACTACTGCATACTCAGATACTCTAACCATGACTTCCATGGTAACCTTATAATGACTCCATCATGGCAAACTCTTGGGACCAAGAACAGCACCAACAGCACACAAGAACTCCAGAAAGCAGAGACTTATATGCAGAGCTTGATAAAGAATGCTACTGCAGAGAGCAATTACCTGTTGTATGCAGTGGGTGAGTTCAATGCTGGTGGTTCATTAGGGAAAAGGTATGGATTGGTGCAGTGTACTAGGGACCTTACTAGTGACAAGTGTAGGCAGTGTTTGAATGCTATGTTGGATCAAGTTCCTAAATGCTGTGTTGCAAAAGTTGGATGGCAAGTTGGATCTCCAAGCTGTTTGACAAGGTATAATGATTATATGTTCTACAAGATTCAAGGATCTTCTCCTTTGCCTAATTCAGGTAACTAATTATTTTTATTAATTACTTGTAGAGTATATATTCCTCTATATATATGGATATATATGAGCAATTAAATTCAACTTGTTGACCTATGCTATTATTGCAGCCAAGAACAATTCAAGCAAGACAAAAACTGTGATCATCATCATAGCGTGTGTGTTGGTGCCAGTAGTGCTACTAATTTCTGGCGTCTACTTATTATGGCGGAAGAATCAAATAAACAATGGTAACTAACACTATTAAGTTCTCTAAGCTCATTTTAAGTACTTGCCTATATCAATAAACGTTATAAACTCATATAACAAAGTTTTTTTATCTGTAGATGTATTATTGCCAGAGGACACTCCTATATCAATACAGTATAACTCTCAAGAAGGTCAAAGACACGAAACATTGAATGCTGACTTTCCTACCGTTCCTCTGATTTGGATTCGACAGAGCACTAATAACTTTTTAAATTCTTGCAAATTAGGGGAAGGAGGTTTTGGTCCCGTTTATAAGGTATCACTGAATATTTCAATGTGGAAATCAAACTATATATGCATATAATTTTTTTTTGTTAGAAAATTTATTCAAAACAAACTGATAAGGACTAATAAATTTATTCAAAACAAACTGATACAGAACAGAGAATTTACCTGGTGACACGGGATACTCCCTTCGAGCTCCTTGGCGGCGGAACAGCAGTCCGACGGTGGCAGAACAGCGAAGGCAACAAGCCCTAGCAGTGGCGGTGGAGTTTCAGCGGCGACCGAGCACCCCCTTCTTCTCTACTCCCTCGCGTTTTCTCTCTTCCTCGAGCTCTCTTTCACTGGCGCTCGATAACGAAAACGATGGCGGCGGAGCCCTAGGCGGTGTCGTCCTTTCTTTCCTTCCTTCCCCTCTCCTCTCTTCTTCTCTTCTTCCTGTGCTCCCCCTTTCTGAGTTTTTCTCTTTCGTGTGTGTGAGTTAAGGGAGGATGAGAGTGTGTGAGTGAAGCTGAATGTATACGAAGAGGGCAAAAAATTTTTATTAAGTGTTTATCTGGTTTTTTTATATTAGACAACATGTTAAAAGCGCACCTGAAACATGACAAACAGGCTACACTTCAAAAACGCTTTATTTGATGTAAAGAGTGAGTCCATAGCTTTTAAGATAAGGCTACGCTTTATAAGTGATTTCTATAATACCTAAGGCTACACTTTTTAAATGATGCCATAATTGTGTATCTTTTTCTCTTATAAATAGGCAACACGGAGAAAAGCGTAGTCTATTCATAGAATAGGCTACGCTTTTCAAATGTAGCTTAAAAAAAGTGTGGCTGAATAGGTATTTTTCTTGTAGCGCACGGCTCCAGCAGATAATCGAAAGGTTGGATCGGCAAGAACAAAAAGCGAAGTTAAGAGAGCGCCGTAACGAGCGCCGATTCAAACACCTCAAGGAGTTACTCAAGGGACACTTCAAGGACTCAGACACCCCGGACTCCACTTCCTTTACCAGCACAGGGAGCCATGATGGTCCCGAATGTGGAGATACTGCCACCAGCCCACCCCTGTTCCTGACAGATGGCACCGAGGATGGTGCAAAGCCTTAAGTGTGGGGAGGTCGGTCAGTACCTGACTTCCGGAGGTAATTTCTCTTCCCTAGCACCAATAAATTAGGATATTTTAGTTAGATTTTCTTTCTTTTATAGAATAGGATAAATTGCATAGTAATAGGTTAGTTGCATGCATGTTCTACTTGATTATAAAGAAAATAAGTTTCTTCTAAGACTCTATCTTTGGAACAAAATTTCACTAATTTTGAAAATTTTTTTATGATAAATCTGCTTGAAGTTGTATTTGGAACATGATTTTTGAGCTAAAGAACACACAACCTGTGAAGATTTGAGCCTTTATGCATGGTTACATTATTTAACCATAAATATTTTATTCTTGTGTGTTTACTTCTCTATGATTGTAATATATATTTTGTTTAATCCTATATGTCCAATATTTATTATATTTGTATGCTTGCATATGATTGAGGCCATTTTTTATTTAAACTCACTTATCCAAATTAAGCCTACCCTTTTCAATTACCTTTGTTAACCACTTTGAGCCTTTAAATCCCGTTTGTTCTATATTTCACCACATTACTAGCCTTAAGCGGAAAAACAATTGTATACCCCAAATTGAATCTTTGGTTAGCTTAAGATAGAATTGTGTGTGCTAGTTAAATATGGGAAATTGTGGGAACAAAAGTTATTAAGGGAATGTGTCATGATAATACAATGGGAATTTGGATAACTACTCATGTGAAACTATAAGAATTAAAAATCTATGTGTATTGATAAGCTATGTTTATAAAAAAAAAAAACAATATCAATAAATAAATAAGGGGACAAAATCACCCCAATGCTGAATTAAGAATTCAAAGATCAATGCACATATGATAAAAGTAAAATAAAAAGTTGATACATGAGTATGGAATGAAAATGGGAATTCTGGGTAGCTAGGTATGAATTCTAAGGTTACATTAAATATATATAGGTTGGGTTAAAGCTTGGGTTAATTAAAGATTCAATTTATAAGCTCACTTAACCATATATGTATCCCTACCCCTACCTTGGCCCCATTACAACCTTGAAAAGACCTCATGATGTTTGCATTGGTATATTAACTATTGTTGATTGGTTAGGAGAAAAACAAAAGTTAGAGAGCATGATTAGAGAAGGATAGAGTGATTACCCTATACACTAGAGAGATTAGAGCGTACATACATCATCAGTGAGGGTTCAATGCTTGAATTTCCATGTTCCCTGCTTTCATGAGCTATCTTCTTGCACCTTTATCTGTCTTACTGTATAATGATAGCATGCATTTATATTTCCTTCCTGAAATTATTACATGATTGAAAACTGCTTCCTAGAGACTTTTAATTATACATTTTACTTCTCCTTTATTCCATTCGATGTCGTGATCTGTGTGTTAAGCGTTTCAGGCTTTATAGGGCATGAATGAGTTGGAGATTGGAAAGGAAGCTAGCAAAAATGGAAGGAACACAAGAAATTGAGGAGACAACCAGCGAGAAGTGACGCGGCCGCATGGCTCACGCGACTGCGCGGAAGAGGAGAAATCGCAGTGACGCAGCTGCATGGATCACGCGACTGCGCGGAATGGAGAAGCACAAGCGACACGGAGGTGTGGATGACGCGACCGCGCGGCATGGAACAACGCGAATGACGTGTCCGCATGAGCAACGCGATCGCGTGACGTGCGCGATCCGCATAATCTGCAGAATTCACTGGGGGCGATTTTGGACCCTATTTTGACCCAGTTTTCGGCCCAGAACAACAGACTAGAGCCGGAGAACATGCGAAAACCAACGACAACATTCATTCTACACAGTTTTAGTTTTAGATCTAGTTTTTATTCCTCCGCTAGGTTTTCTCTCTGTACATTCATAGTTCTTAGGATTTTAATTTTCTCTCGCTTTTGCATTGAGATATTGAGAAGAGCTATTACCTCATCAAGACTTCATCATTCTAGTTCGTTTTCTTTACTTGGCTTTACTCTTCCATGTCTTTTGCTTTGTTTAATTTTACCATTGGAATATTTTTAGGATTATTTAATACAAGGATCACTTTTATTTTTAATTGACTATTTCAATTTTTATTTACGATGTCTTTCCTTAATTCCTTTTCATATGCTATGAATTTTATATTCACAATGAGCGAGTAGTTCCCTAACTTGATGGGGAGTTGATTGAAAGGAACCTTTGAGTTTGAAAGCTTGAAAGAAAAATTGTAATTGGGTTTATGGTTGGATTGCCTTCTAGTCACTAACACCAATCTCTTTTAATTAAGTGGATTGCAACTTGTGAACAGACATAGCATTCCAACTTGTTTGACTTTCCCTTACCTAGTAAAGGATAACTAAACAGGACAACCTTTAATTGTCAATTAATCTTGAGAGTATTCCAACAATAATAGGGATTCCAACTAATCAACTCCCAGTCAAGGCTTTTATTTACATTATTCAAATTCACCAATTTAATTTCCTGTTTACTCAACTCAAACCTTTTTGAAAACATCTGATTAATAAAATAGTACACTTTTCTGCAATTCGTTGGGAGACGACCTGGGATTCATACTCCCAGTATTTTAATTTCAATTTTCTGTGACACCTTTCTAAATTGATAGGCAGATTTCTGGCGAGTTAAGAACTATACTTGCAACGTATATAAATTAACAATTTTTAATTCGCCAATCTCTGCCCGCATCACTGATTCACTCAAAAACTGTCTCTCAACAATTTTCTACCGGCACGTGCACCAGATTTGTCTTCAAGTAAAAACTCACTATAGAGTGAGGTCAAATCCCACAGGGATTGGTTGGTTGATCAATATTAATTGGAGAATTGTTCTGGTTGAGCGAAATCAGAATTAAATTGGGATTGCAAAAAGTAAAATTGGTGGAAAACTTAAATTGCAAGAAATTAAAAGAACAGAAATTAAATTGCAGAATATAAAGAACAAAAACTTAAATTGTAAGTAATTAAAAAGGAATGGGGATTTAGCATGAAATTAAAAAAGAAGAATATAAAAGAATGGGTAGATCAGAGATGGGAAAGCTCATTGGGGTCAGGAGATGTTATAATTCTCCGGATCAAATTCATTTTCATCTATTCCTCAATCAATGCATTCATTGATCTCCTTGGCAATCTTAGGTGATCAGATCCCAATTCCTTTGAAATCTAATCTCTCTAAGCATGAATAATTTCCCAATTCATTTATTTAAGTGCTCATGGGAAGAGATAAAGTATGGTCACTGATTATACCACACATATTCATAGATCCAAGTGTTGGTAGGATCACATGTCACGATATCCATCTAAATGTGAGAAAGTATTTCTAGCATGATCTCCTCATTCCTCTTCCAAGATTCAAAGGAGATCCAATTATGAATAGCTTCTTTCCCAAGATAACTATCCAATAGGATGAAGAACGAAAGCTTTCTAGCAAAATCAAGAGAAAAGGAAGAAGAAGAAAATTGAAAACTAATATTGATCCATTGAATTATACAAAGCTCCCTAACCCAAAGAAAGGGATTTAGTTGTTCATACCTCTATTCAATTTACAGAGGAAGAAGAGTGCAGGAAAATAAAGCCTAGCTAGAAAGTAAAAGAAAAGAAAGTACATAAAACTAAAAACGGAAAAAGTGCAGAAGAGAAATAACAGAATTCTGAACTCCCAGAGCCCCTCAGGGCCTCCCAGAGAGCTCCCTTCAGTCTTCAACAATCCTTCTATTTATACTCTTCTTTCTCATCTTCAATTGGATCAAGTAATTAGACGTGGGCCTTAGCTGAAGCATTTAGGAGTGATTCTTTAGTGATGGGTATTGGCTACTAAATTTCATATTCTGTATGAGTGCATTCTCGAATGAAATTATCTTAACGTTGGTGATCACGTTGGTATAAAAACGTTGGGTCAAACGTTGCTTCAGAAAAATGCATTCTGGACGTTTTGAGCAAAGTTTGACTCAACGTTGGTGCACCTACCTTCGCGCATCCACGCGTGCGCATGACCCACGCGTATGCGTGGATGGTCAAAATTGCCATTCCACGCGGGTCCGTAGCCCACGCGTTCGCGTAAAACCAATTTCGAGGCGTATGCGTCGCTCAGGCGTTCGCCTGCAAGGCGAAAATTCGTATCCACGCGTACGCATCATAGACGCATAAGCGTCACCTCAAATTTTCCCACTTCTAGTTTTGGGAGTCTCATTGCGTTCGTTGGCCTCAGCGTTGGACCACAAACGCTCCCTCCAACGTTGGCCTTCCACGCGTGTGCGTCAGCCACGCGTACGCATGGATTATCAAAATGCCACAATCGACGCGTGCGCGTCACCCACGCGTATACGTCGCACCAAATTTTTCCAATTTCCAGAAAGCACACTGTATTGAAATACGTTGGAGGTAACACTGGACTACCAATGTTCTCTCCAACGTTGGCACCAAAAACTTGCAGAAAGTTGCATTGCCCTCTTTTATTGTTCCTTCTCTTCTCTGCTTCTTTTCTCCTATCATAAACCAAACAAATAAATCAAAGAATTTGCATCATTCATAATCAACAAGTAAACATAGCAAAATTCTTATGAAAATGCATCAAAATAACAATGTTTAATTGAATCAAGGCATGCATGAAATTCTCATCCAAATACTTACTTATTGCCTAAGAAATGCATGAAACCTAATGAAAAACAAAGAAAAAGGCTAGTGAAACTAGCTTAAGATGCCTTGGCATCACATGCCCAGGAGATGTTTCAAAATGTGTGCGTACGCATAGAGGTATGCGTATGCACAGATACAAAAATTCACAAGTCTGTGCTAGTGCCCTCAACAAACTAACCTTCCCAACGTGTGCGTGCGCACAGGGCTATGCATACGCACAGGTTGTAAACCCTCCTTGGTTATGTGCGCGCATAAGCTGTGATGGCGCTAAAAACAGGAACCCTTTCCCTACGTGTGCGGATGCACAGGTGCGCACAAGGCTGTGCGTGCGCACATACCAGAAATTACAAAATTCTGCAACTCTGTAGAATTTCAGATTTTGACACCAAACTTTGAATGATCATAACTTCCTCTAAAAAATTCTAAATTTTACAAACTTTATATCAATTTGAAGACTTTTCAATGAACTTTAATTCTAAATACGTTTCAACAATTTTTGAAAACCGAGGCATAAGTTATGATCAGACAAAGTTCATCCAAAATTCCCTTTTTACCAAAACTCACACAAATCTCAACTTTCCATAATCCTCAACCAAAATCAACCCAAAGCCATAATAAACTCTGAATTACATCATAACTCACCCTTTGCATCCCATTCCATCATTTATACCAAATTTTTCTTCACACTTCATTATTCTCAACCTCAAATATCAAATATATAACATTATAATCAATCCTCCACCAAGACATTATTATATAATCAACCTCAAACATCAACGTTATCATACAAAGACTATTCTCAACCCACACTATCACCCATCATCATCATATCACTAACAATCATCATGAGTTAACCCCATTCAACCCCAATCATTCTCAATATCAATAACATTACTCATCCAGAATCATAATTCATATTATTTATCAACAATCTCAACTCTCACCTTCAATTACCAACAACATCAATATTCATCATTACTCATCAACCATATCAACAACCCTCATCAACAATACCAATCATCAATACTCATTAACACCAACAATTCCTAATAATCATCTTCAACCATAATAATCTAATATAACCAACAATTTCACCAATTCGCATACAATTATTCATACACCAATATCATTCAATCCTATCTTATGGTCAACTAGATTAAGTGTCCAGAAACATTATATATTACACAAAAGAAACTGAAACCATACCTTGTCCGATTCCGAAACGCACCAAACACTAAAATGAAGCCACCAAGCTTGATCCAAAGCCTCAACCAACTCCAACAAACACCCAAAACTCAATCTAACATCATATATATAACCAAAATCAAAACCTAGAAACCACAACATATAACACCACAAGTGTTTATGAGCACTTTACCTTGTCCAAAGAGGATTGGGGCAATTTTCAACAATTACCCGCTACTAGAGATCACCTAAACAACCCAAACCAGAAAACTTGCTCAAAAACCAAACCCAAAAATACGCAGAAAGTTAGGGCAGGAAACTGGTGCTTGGGTTGCAAGCTCTTACCGAAACAACATTAATAGAAATAAAGAGCTCATCAAGAGCTTCGCGCGGCCGTAGACGACTCATCAATTGGAGTTCCGTAGCTCAAGTTATGGCTCCCGGAAGGTAGAGGTGAATAGTAACAATGGCTTCTTCTCCTCCTTTCTTCTAAACCGTGCCCCTCTCTCTCTTTTTGCATCAAATGAGCTGAAATGCTCATTAATGAACTTATATATGTTGGGCCTTGGGCCCGGTTTGGGCCCAGTCCAACCCGTTAGTGGTTTTAACCCGTTTGGCCCACTTTGGGCCAAAAATCATTAAGATTAGTGTCCAGTTTTCAATTCTAAATTATTTTTATCCTTTCAAAATAATAAATCAATTTTTTCAAAATATTATTCTCCCAAAATACACGATACTGGACAGACTAGAGCCGGTACTCCCAACTTAAGCGCCAGTACGCATTTTTTACAAAAATCTGAAAAACAAACATTTTCCAACTCAGAAAAATTCACTGGAATCAAATTTCACATTTATATTTTCAAATTAAAACTTCTAAATTTTGAATCTATCTCTAGCACTTAAAATTGTTATTTTTATAAAAATAGTTTTTTCCGGTTCTTACATGCTAATTAGCTGCATTTTGTACTGACTGCTCTTTTCTTTTTTCTCAAACACCAAAGTAGTCTTAGACCTGTACATTTTTAATTCTGTTTGGTGCCATTTGTAGTAGTACATACATTGATTTTTGAGTGAGTTGATTAAATGCTTATTCATGTGTTTTTAACATCAATGACCATATACATAGCCACTTATTCCTTTATGTTTTTAAGCAATGCATTCTGTTTCTCAATCGAGTATTGCTTTGGACAAGAAATTATGTATGTGTGATCATTTCTTATCCTCTCAACATGAATAAATGCATATTCCCACTATTGCATTGATTATTTCTTTTATGCCAATTTTTGCTAAGTCTTCCAATTTCAAGTGCAAATTGCAATAATCAATTTCTTTCAAGTTAATTCACTTGCATTGTACACTTAAGTCATATGTGTGCTCTAATTTTTGTTCATTCCTTCATTTGTTACTTAGGTTGCTTGATTTTGGGAAAATACATCTCCTTTTGAGCATTCAACCGCTTTTTACATGTTTTCCCCTAAATTGAGTATTTGTTTATCTTATTGGCTCTTACTTGAACTGTTTGATTATATTCTTCTTCTTTCTGTGATTCTTATCTGTTTCACCTGAGTTGTACTTTGTTTTTGTCTTTTTCAGGATGGCTCGCAAAGGAAAGGAGAAAGCCAATCCTTTGGCTCATTCTCCTCCTGTGCCTCCGAGTAACCAACCAGACACATTCATTAATGTAGAAGCCCAAGAATAGTACAAATAATTAGAAAAGTGAGCCTTTCACTACAAGAGAAAGCTGAACTTGCCCGAGAAATATACGGATCAGAATCTTAATTGATTAAACTTTTGCAATTGGAAATTCGTAGAATTCGATCCTGTGAAAGTTAATGAACACCAGGTCAAGGAATTCTACGAAAATTTCCTAAAGAGGGATGCCCCAACTATTTTTTCTAAGAGTTGTCACACCTGACACCTCTGATACTGCTTTAGAGGCCCTCTTAGATATTCCGCATATTCCTCCGGCTCGTGACGCTTATCCTTAAATATTGAAAGAATTGACAACGGGCAAACTTTCTTTTGATATGGTTCTGCAAAAGATTGGCTTGCCTGAGGCCAGATGGGAGTACAGCTGAGGGGAGAACTCGGTTCCAATTAGCATCGCATGCACTGATCTCAATCTTGAGACAAGGATCTGGCAGCAGATCATTGCCGACTATATTCTACTGAGCACGCATGTCACGCATATCAGAGTCTGTGTGGCGGTTTTGCTTTGGGCTATTCTGGAGGGGAAGAAGATCTCTGTTCTTCCCCTAACTAGAGATTCGATGCGGAAGGTGAACCAACAGCAGAAATACAACATTCCCTTCGCATCGTTGATCACCAAATTAGCCGCTTTGTTTGGAGTGGAGAGACGCCCAACAGACCGGATGTCTGTCTTCATCAACAAGCAACCATTCCTACCATACGTCGACTATGATGAACTGCCTCAGAAGAAGAGAAAGACCATTGATCCATCATCCGTAGCAGAGCCATCAGCACCTCCCACAGCTCTCGCACCTACACCCCGACTACAAACACCCTATGAGCTGGATTTGGAGATCATTCAGCTCCTCTACCGTTTTGAGTACCGCAACGCTCACCGCTTCCAGTGGATAGAGGCGAAGTTTGAGGGTATAGACCTTGGGCCACCTCCTCCAGATACACCAGAGCCAGAGGCTAAGACCGAGGAGCTAGCAGCTGAAGCTGGCTAGGCAGTTGGGACCCCTGAGCAGAGACCGGTGAAACCCACAGTTGAGGAGGCTATAGTTCAGCGAGTTGAGGAGCCTAGACTTGAGGAGTCGGCAGCTGGAGCCGAACAGATAGTAGAGATGGCAGCAGAGCCAACTGACCAGGCAGTTAAGGAGCCGGCAGCTTAGACTACCACAGAGACATCCAGAGCCATCATTGTGTATCACCGTCATCACTACCCACCACCATCTGACGGTGGAGCTTCTCATGGTTGATCCCCCCTTTGATTCTTTTGGCACTGAGGACAGTGCATGATTTAAGTGTGAGGGAGGATCTACGATATTTTTGGTGTAAACATTCTCTCCTGAACACTTTTCATTTAGTTTATTTCAGTTGTATTCTGCCTTTGTAGATATTTACAGCACTTTACCTTTTGCTACTGTTTAGTACCTTTGGTATATATATATATATATATATATATATATATATATATATATATATATATACATATATACATATATATATTAGTTGTTTCTAGCCATCTTTAGTATTGCATTTTAATTATGGTATATATATGTTCTGAGCTTGTTTTGCTTGGTATATAGTATAGATATGGATTGTGATTGGATTATGTGAATAGCATATGCCTAGTTTATTTTTATCCTAATTGTTCATGTTACTTTTTGCTTGTTAAAAATTAGGAAAGAACTAGGAAATTTTGAAAAATTTTGCATCCATCACAACATACATACATATAGGAAATAAATTTTGGTAAAAAAAAAACAACAAATTTTTCAAAAATTTTGTTTCAAGGGCATTCTATTGAATTGATTGAGAAAATTGTTTCAAACTTGCTTGAATGAATTCTTTATGGAACATAGAAGAGTAAAGAACAAATACCTTGTGAGTTTTTGAGCTATATTGAGTGGTTACACATTTTAACCACTAATTTTGTTTATTGTGTGTAGTATCTCTTCAATGATTGTAATCTTGGTTTTGCTTAATTTTTTATGTCCAATGATTGATGTTTTGAATTGCATTGAGCATGATTGAGGCCATCTTTGATAAACGCTTACTTTACCCATATTGCCTACCCTTTGTATCTACCCTTGTTAACCCCCTTTGATATTTATTTACCCCATTATTCTTGATATTAGCACATCACAACCTTAAGCAGAAAACTATGACTTACCTTGGATCACATCCTTAATTAGCTTAGGTTGAAGAAGTATGTTTCAATTAAGTGTGGGGGAATTTTGGGAAACATTGGTAGTAAATTAAATTGTGCATTTTTGGGTAATTTATTGGAAATTTTGGAAAATGAGAACAATCGTGTATGAACTACTAAAACCATATGCATTTTATTTCCATAAAAAAATTCATGCTGAAAAGGGGATGAAATTTACCCCTAAGTGAAGGGAAATGAATGAGAAATGCATATGTGATGTGAATGATAAATCATACATGAGTGTTTGTGAAAAAGAAATGATGGAAGGTTAGGATTGCATTTTATTTTGATTTGGTTGATATAGGTTGAGTTGGATACTTAAACTAATCAAGGATTCAATCATTTTAGTCCACTTAGCCATATCTATCCCACCTTGACCCTAACCCCATTAGAACCTTAATAAGTCCTCATGATGATTGCATTCATACATCACTTGTTGTTGATTGTTAGATGAAAAGCAAATCCTTGAAAACATGATTAGAGGAGACTTGAGTGAATTGACCCTTAGATACCGAGTGATTGGAGTGTATACACACACCTAGTGAGGGTTCAATTACTCAACTCTATGTTTCCATGCCTTTTATCATGTATTCTTGCAAGTTACTTCAATTTGATGAGTTGAATCAATTCTTTAGATTTTTGGTTGCAATGGATTATTTCCTTGCTTTGCATTATTTGTCTATACTTGCTTGGGAATTTAATTGTTTGTCTTCACCAATTTCATATAGAAACTATAGATAGATATATAGGTATAGATAGTATATAGTATACTTACATGCATATAGGTAGTTACATTTAATAAGTTGATTACCCCTTTTTTGATCATTCTCCTTGTTGGTTTAGCATG
Organism: Arachis hypogaea; assembly: GCF_003086295.3. Taxonomy (NCBI): domain Eukaryota; kingdom Viridiplantae; phylum Streptophyta; class Magnoliopsida; order Fabales; family Fabaceae; genus Arachis; species Arachis hypogaea. The sequence goes on from NC_092055.1 coordinate 76,354,950, forward strand.
AGGACATGCTATTGTTTAAGTGTAGGAGAATTGATGAGTCCATATTTGATGGTATATTTTGAATGGATTCTAGCACATGAACTCATACTTAAGCACCAAAATAGCATACTTTTTTGTTTTGTTCCCAATTTGATCCTAAATGTGAAAACATGCAATTTTGTGCTTGAAATGAGCAATTTAATTCCACTTTTATTCCATTTGATGCCATGACATGTTTGCTGAGTGATTTCAGGCCTTGGAGGCAAGAATGGATAGCCAAAAGTGGAAGAAAGCATGTACAAGGGAGAAAACATGAAGAAAACAAAGAAAAGCACACATAGCGAAGTGTGCGTGCACACGAGCACCTGTGCGTACACACAGGTCAACATTTAGCCAAGTGTGCAGACGCACACATCTGTGCATCCACATAGGACCCAACATGTGATTTCATTAATGAAACACGTGCAGCGCATTTTCTGAGGCCTTTTGGGCCATTTTAGAAGGCTTGGATGCTGAATTGGAGTGCTATATGAAGGGGAATTCAACACATATGATGAGAAGAGCTCACTTAGATAGTTTTAAAGAGTAATTAGGAGTAGGAGTAGGAGTAGAGTGGATTTTTCTCTTAGGGTTTATCAATTTTCTTCGTAGCATTTTATAGCAAGCTTTGATTTTGGATTTTCCTCTCTAATTGTAAGTACTCTCAATTTCATCTTTAATTATAGCACTTTCACTTCCATTTCCTTTGGTTCAAGTTACATTGTTCATATTTGCAATTTTGAATTTCTTGAAGTTTTGATCAATGAATTTTATGTTTCATGCTTCCTTTATGTTTGATTGCTTGTCTACATTTGGTTTTGTTGATAGTTGGTTATAATTTTCTAATTTCCCTTGCAATTTCCCATGTTTTACTTTTATGCATACAAGGTGTTTGTGAAAATGCCAACTTTAGATTTTGAGCAGATTTTCCTATACTGGCTTGTGATTTGAGTTCCTAGGATACTAGAGTCATAATGTCTGACATTTAGTGGTAATTCTTGGGTAGTTAGTTGACTCTTGGTTCCATTGACGCTAGCCTTTTGTCAACTAGTTTGGTAAGTTGGCTAGGACTTATGGATTAAGGTCAATTATGCTTGCTTGACTTACTCCTTGATGTTTGGGGTTAACTAAGCGAGTTTGACTCATCATAATTACCATAGTTGTGGTTATGGCAATGATAGGATTCTTAGACCCTCATTCCCAAGTCAAGGTTTTTCATGCATTTATAGCATTTTCACTAGTTTTGAGCTTACATTCGCTTCAATTGCATTAATTACAATTTTAATCATTCCTTAGTTCTTTGATTGCTTAGTTCTTTTAATATTTCATTTCTTGATTACAAAACCCCCTTTTGTCTTAACAACTAAGGAAGTAACATTTCGATTGCATTCCTAGGGAGAACGACTTGAGGTTGAAGTACTCTTGATCTCGGTTATTATTTTGATTTGAATTAAACTTTGATTGAGGATTATTTGTTGGTCTATACTATATTTGCAGCGAGAATCCATATTTGGTGAAATTTCTAGATCGACTATAGTCGTCACTATCAAGTTTTTGGTGCCGATGCCCGGGATGCAAATAGTGTTATATCTTTTGGTTGTTGTAAATATGTTAATAGTGTAAATAGCACTTTTCGGTTGCTTTTGTTAGTAAGTTTTTGTTTATATTCTCTTTATGACTTTTTCACACCATCACCATAATGCACCCGAATGGAATCCAAACACTTACTTTTCTAGTCACCAATTCTATACACCATCACCTCACTACAAAACAAACCAAAACCCTTACCCTCATGAGTTTAATTGTCAATCTTCATCACCTCAATCTTCATGTTCACATATAGATCAAGCCACACAAGAAGTACTTTTCATGCTCATTCAAGAACAACAAGAGTTTCGGAAGAAGCAAGAGCAAGTCATGTCTACAGTAGCGGAAACTCTTGACTGGTTAGCTTCATTGCGTTCACGCCATGAACGAGAAATTCTAGTGGATGAATGTGTAGAACCAAGTGACAAGTGTGAAGTGAGCGAAGAATTGCAAAACCAAGTAGAAGATATCAAGTCATAACATGAAGCACAAGAGGAGATAATTGAAGAGTTGGTAAGGAGAGATCAAGAGGATTCCATCATTCAAGATTTTTTGTCCAACTTGGTCAACCCCGCCAATGACCTTCATAAGCCTCCCTTATTGGATTTGGAAGGAGATGTTGATGTGGACTTCACACAACCTCCAATGTTTTACTTTAGTGATGATGAGGAAGGTTTAGAGGAGGTTGAGGAAGATTCTATTCACCAAGAAGTAAAGATAGTTGTGCAAGAACGAGTTGAGCGGGTGAAGACTTCTCCAATAATGTTTATAGGCCCGCATCAATATGCCTTCTTAGGGACGGATCGTCAACTTCAAACCCTTTTTGGAGTAGTGGATGGTGAAGAGAAGAATGTTATTTGGCAAGAAAATGGAAAGTTCATCGAAGAAACCAAATCAACATTTGGATCTCAATTTTCGTGCAAGAGTCAATTTAGTGGATTCCGGAGAGTGCACAAGCATGTCAATGGTGATAAAGGAACTCAATTATGGGATCCGGGTATTAATTTCAAGAATCAACAATTAAGGATCCTAGTTGCTAGCTTGAAGTCTCTTAAGAGTTTGACACAATTCATTTGGAACCCCGGATGTCAAATCAAGAGCAAACTTGGTTGGAGATTCAAGGAGAAGTGGAAACATAAGCCGCCCTAACAAGGATCTCCTCACCAAATCCAACTTTAGGACTATAAACCAAAATGGGTGGAAGCCATTGAAACTCCAACAAATGATAATACGTTGGTGATAAACTTTCTCATAAAAAAATATCTTTAGCCGACTTGGGGTACCTAGAGCTCTTATCAGTGATGGAGGAAGCCATTTTTGCAACAGACCATTAGAAAGTCTCCTCCTAAGGTATGGAGTGAAGCACAAGGTTGTCACACCCTACCATCCCCAAACAAGTGGGCAGATAGAGATATCAAACAGAGAGCTCAAAAGAATCTTGAAAAAGACTGTGGGAGCTTCAAGAAAAGACTGGTCCAAGAAGTTGGACGATGCTCTTTGGGCCTATAGGAAAGCCTTCAAAACACCAATTGGGATGTCACCATATCAATTGGTGTATGGGAAAGCTTGTCATCTACCATTGGAGCTTGAACACAAAGCATTCTGGGCTCTCAAGCTACTGAATTTCAATAATGCTATTGCTGGGGAAAGAAGGCTTTTGCAATTGCAAGAACTAGAAGAGTTCAGGTCTCAGGCCTATGAAAATGCAAAAATTTATAAAGAAAAGGCAAAAGAAAGACATGACCTAAATTTGGCGCCAAGAAGCTTCGAGAAAGGGCAGAGAGTGCTCCTCTACAATTCCAAGGGAGGCTAAAGTCAAGATGGTCAGGACCTTTTCTTGTCACCAAGGTCTCTCCGCATGGACACACAGAAATCATGGAAGAAAGCTCAAAGCGGACCTTCACTGTAAATGGACAAAAGCTCAAACACTACCTAGGCAGTATGGGAGAAGGCCCCAAGATGAAGTATCAGCTCAACTAATGGAGAGAACGTCAAGCTCGTGATGTTAAAAGAGCACTTGTTGGGAGGCAACCTAATCAAAGGTAATTTTCTTTTCATATGTTGTCAATAAAAGAGTTAAGAAGATTTCTCTGCATTGCAAGGAGCTAAGTTTAGTGTTGCACACCAAAACAATTCAAGGGTGAATGCGGGATGCTAAGTTTGGTGTTTCACTAATTATAAAAATACATTTCTACTCTCAGTTTGATCACTAGCTCTAAACAATCAGGGAAACTACTTAACAACTATTTCAATTTTAGTCACAGGTCATAGTTTTAGAAGCACTTGATGTTTCATGTATGCATTCATTTTGCTGTAAAAAAGGAACTAAGTTTGGTATTCACACACCAACTTAGGCCCAGAAAATCATAAGCATACATACAGACTAACCATTTCTCAAGTGCTTGAGGGACAAGCAACTTCCAAAAAAAAAAAAGTTTTGTAGGAAGGCAATCAACTCTTAGGATAGACTATGCAACACCAACATCCAAGGACGAAAAGAACACCAAGGCTATGAAAGATGAAGAACAATGAAAAAGAGGCAAAAAGGTTGTGTTGTCGCTTAACTGCTTTCACTTGAATTGCTTGAATTGGAAGTCTGAATGTACCTCTGCTGATTAGTATGCATGGGTTTGAATTCTATTTGTTTGTTTGTCTTTAAATTCCAAATAAGTGTTTTAGTCTAAGTGCTTGGTTAATTTCACTTGCTTGGATGTATGCTTGTTCCCTTGTTTTAATTAAATAAAAGAAATGTTTGAATAGAAGTAAAATTTGTTCCATTTGGTAAGGAATAAAATAAAGATTGAGTGGTGGTATGTATGTCTGATGGTGTAGCTAGCTCACTAATAAGGAATAAAAGGGTAGAGTGTCTCTCTTTAGTGTAAATTTGGCTGCTGTCTATGAATCTTAGCAATTAGAAATCCTTGAATGAAAGAAAACAAATATAAAGAAAGAAAAGAAAAGCCAAAAGTGGCAACAAAAATAGAAGAAACAAAGAATAAGGCTAGACACCAATAGTTTGGACCTTAAGACATATGCCTGTGGTGTCATTGTACTAGGATCTGCTTGGATGATTAGATTCTGTGGAGTGCCTTAACACTTGATAACTTGGGTTAACTAATCCGGGATTATCAACCAAAAGTCCATTATCAAGAGCAACCTAGTTACAAGGCATTTAGTAACCCAAAGAGGTGCTGGGCACCAATGTCTTAAGAAGAATTGTGAGCCAAGTGTCTGTGGTGAATATGTGTTAAGTGAAAATAAGCTAAGAAGCTGCTACAACACATGACACTAAGCTACAAGTTAGAAATATGTGCACAGAAAAAGAAAAACAAAGAAAAGCAATTACCAAGGATGAGTGAATAATAAGAGGTCATAGCAGTATGTTAGTTGATGCTTAAAAGAGACATTCCCTACCTAAGGATCAATAAAAAGTGAGCTGCAACATTCTCTGCATAAAACCCCATGAATTAATGTTAATGACTTGTTGATATGGATATGTATTACCTTCTGTTTCATTCATTCTTCTCAATAATTCATTGCTTGCTTGGGGACAATCAAGATTTAAGTTTGGTGTTATGATGCCAAGGCATCTTAGGCTAGTTTCACTAGCCTTTTTCTTTTGCTTTCATTAGGTTTTAAGCACTTACTTGAGCTATAAGTAAGCAATTGGGTTAAAAATTCATGTATGCCTAGATTCATTCAACCATGGTTAATTTGATGCAATTTCATGAGGACTATGCCATAATTACTTGTGTGCTAAGAATGATGAGATTTCTCATGACTTTAGCAAGGCTTTGATGCATGTATTGGTTAATGACAGGTGAAGAAATGCATGGGAGGAGGTTGAAGAATGGCCATGGAAAGGATGAAGAGAAAGCAACATTGGTGGCCAAGTTGGACCACCAACGTTGCCTCAAACATTGAGAGGAATGAAACAGGGGAGCTTCTACATAATTATCTAATACTCACGTTGGAGGGAACGTTGGTGAGCCAACGTTACCTCCAACGGTGGACACAAAATGCTTTCTGGAAAATTAGAAAAACTTTGGCGACGGGTACGCATGCTAAACGGGCACGCATAGATTGCGAATTCTTGACAATCCACGCGCACACGTAGGTAACGCGCACGTGTGGATAGGCCAACATTGGAGGGAACGTTGCCAGTCCAACGTTGAGGCCAACGTGCGCGATCTGAGCTCCAAAACCATATTTTGAAAAAGCGCATCAACGCGCACGCGTATGCTACGCTTACGTGTGAGCGTAAAAATTGGCAATCCACGCACACGCGTATATGGCGCGCACGCGTGGATGTATCAACATTGGAGGTAGCGTTGTTTATCCAACGCTGATGCCAACATCTTCGAAAACGTTTTAAAAGTTGAAGTTTGGGAATTTTCATCCATGTGCACGCGTAGGATACGAGCACGCGTAGATGAGCATTTTGGCCCCAAACGCACACACGCATAGGCAGCGCATACGCGTGAGATGGTAATTAACACCATCCACGCGCACACGTATGTCAGGCGTATGCATGGACAAGAAAATGTTTGCACTCCAACGTTGAGTCAAACATTGCTCAAAATGTCCAAAACTCAATTTCTCTGAATGATGTTTGACTCAACGTTGGCCATCAAACGTGGACTCCAACTTGAGCATCAGAACATTGCAATTCAAGCAGATCTCTTCTCAACAGCAAGGGAAGCCAATTGGAGCAACTTCAACCCATTTCAACTAAGGTAAGGAGCCCAATTCAGAGACTGAAGATCAACAAATAAAGTGTATAAATATTTTAGAATTTAAGTTAAGTAGGGGTGCTGACATACTGTATTGGAACTCTGCCCGATTTCCCTCTTTCTGTAACTTTTCAATTCTGTAATGTATTTTCCAGATTCAATTTCTATTTTGAGAGCTATGAACAACTAAACCCCTTTTATTGGGTTAAGGAGCTCTGTGTAATTCAATGGATCAATATTAGTTTTCATGCTTCTTCTTCTTTCTTTTCTCTTGATCTTGTTGGAAAGCTTTCGTTTTTATCCTAGTGGATAGTTGTCTTGGGAAAGAAGCTATCCATAATTGGATCCTCTCTAAACCTTGGAAGAGGAATGAGGATATCGTGCTAGAAATGCTTTCTCACATTGGATTAGATTGGGGTTTGGATGGATATCGTGACATGTAATCCTACCAACACTTTGATCTATGAATGTGTGTGGTATAATTAGTGACCATACCTCATCTCTTCCCATGAGCACTTAAATCAAGGAATTGGGCAATTGTTCATGCTTAGAGAGATTGGATTGCCAAAGAAATGGGATCTAATCACCTAATATTGTCAAGGAGATCAATGAATGCATTGATTGAGGAAGAGATGAAAATGAATTTGATATGGAGAATTATAACATCTCCTGACCCCAATGAGCTTTCCAATCTCTGATCTACCAATTCTTTTACATTATGTCTTTAATTTGTTGCTCAATTTCCCCGTTCCCATTTATTTTCTTGCAGTTTAAGCTTCTGCCCTTTAATTACTTGCAATTTAAGTTTCTGTTCTTTTTATTCTGCGCTTTAATTTCTGTTCCTTTAATTTCTTGCAATTTAAGTTTCCCGCTAATTTACATTCTGCAACATCAATTTAATTCTGATCTCGTTCAACTAGAACAATTCTCCAATTAACATTGATCAACCAACCAATCCCTGTGGGATTCGACCTCACTCTACAGTGAGTTTTTACTTGACGACAATTCGGTGCACTTGCCGGTAGAAAATTGTTGAGAGACAGTTTTCAGGAGATCAAGTTTATGGCGCCGTTGCCAGGGATTGGTTTTTGTATTGACAATTACTAAATTGGAGGATAACTATATTGAGCATTTTTCTATTCTTTTGTTAATTGAATTTCAATTTCTGCTGTTACATTTACTTTCTGCAATTTTAGTTATTTCTCTTTATTTTTCGTTATTACTTTACTTTCCAGCAAAACTAATCCACTAACTCATTAACTGTTTGATTAATTGCCTCAATTGCTCTAACCACACTTTTTTATTAACTGTGAAATCTTCACTTGCTGGTTGCTGCTTGTTTTGGTACTTGTATGCCAGGTAGAAGAGAGGTCTCAACCTCTTTTGACAGTGAACTGAAGAGAACCTTCCTAAAATTAACAAGGGAAGCAAGATGAAAGAAGGCTATTGGTGCAGAGGAAGAGGAGGAAGACTTGGATATAAACATGGAGGATGATATGAAAAACCATCATGAAGGAGAGGTGAATAATCATGCCAGAGGAGGTGCAGCCAACCCTGTTGGACAAGAGAGGAGAGTTCTAGGCTCTTATATCAATCCAAACCTGGGAAACTGTGGTAGCAGCATTTAAAACCCAACTATCCATGCTAATAATTTTGAATTGAAGCCTTAGCTCATCACTCTCGTCCAGAACAATTATTCTTTTGGAGGAAGTGCCCAAGAAGACCCTAATCTGCATCTCAGTACATTCCTAAGGATCTATGATAGAGTTAAATCTAATGATGTTCATCCTGACACCTATAGATTACTACTGTTTCCATTCTCTTTGAGGGACAAAGCATCAAAATGGTTAGAATAATTTCCCAAAGAAAGGTTGACAACCTGGGAAGATATGGTGAATAGATTCTTAGCAAGGTTCTACCCTCCTCAAAGAGTGAATAGACTGAGAACTGAAGTGCAGACATTCAGACAGTAGGATAGTGAAACCTTATATGAAGCCTGGGAGAGATTCAAAGATTTGACAAGGAAATGCCTCCCTGATATGTTTAATGAGTGGGTGCAACTGCATATCTTTTATGAAAGGCTTTCCTATGATTCAAAGAAAGCTGTAGACCACTCATCTGGAGGCTCCTTTAACAAGAAGAAGACCATTGAAGAAGTCATTGATGTCATAGAAACAGTGGCTGACAATGAGTATTTTTATGCCTCTGACAGAAGCAACAACAGGGGAGTTATAGAGCTAAACCATGAGGATCCAATCCTGGCCCAGAATAAGATGATCACTAAGTAACTGGCTAATTTGACCAAGCAAATGTAGAAAAATTAGGCTGCAGCCATCCATACTCAACCATCACCTCCACGAGAGTTGGACACAGAGGAAGGAGTTAACTGGGAGGAAGCCAATTACCTTAAGATTTCATCTAGGCAAGCTCATGATCCATATTCTAAAACCTATAACCCTGGTTGGAGGAACCACCCAAACTATGGGTGGGGAAACCAACAAAACCAAGGCCAAGATCAGAAACCTCATAATCCCAACTAGTACACTTACCAACAATCCAATCCAAGATCATATCAACACCTATACAATAATTCTTCTCAGCCACCATATCAAACCCAAGCCAATCAGCCTCAACACTCGATTTCCAATCCACCATCTGAAGATAAGCTGTCCAGGATTGAAGCTATGCTCACCAACCTTTGTAAGGAGTCTCAAGACATGAAAAATTTTAAAGAGGAAGTGAGATCTAATCTGCAAAATCAAGATGCTGCCATTCAGAAACTTGAAGCATAAATTGGATACTTGTCCAAGCAAGCCCTTGGCCACAGTTCTTGTAATACCACCAAGACAACTTCGGGAGAGGAATGCAAAGCTATTACCCTCAGAAGTGGAAGGGAATTGAAAGAGACTTCAAAGGAAACTCAAGAGGAGGAACCAGAGGGAAGTTCAAGTGACAAGAAAGAAGCACAAACACCTGCTTCCAATCCATCGGAAGAAAAAGAAGTCCTAAGGCCATATGTCCCAAAGGCCCCTTAACCTTAACGGCTGATGAAAAATGCAAAAGACAGCCAATTCTCCAGATTCCTAGAGGTGTTTAAGAGACTGCAGATCAACATTCCCTTCGCTAAAGCATTTGAGCAAATGCCACTCTATGCTAAGTTTCTGAAGGAATTGATGACCAAGAAGAGAAGTTAGAGGAATGATGAAACTGTGGTTTTAACTGAAGAATGTAGTGCTATCATCTAACATAAACTGCCTCAAAAATTGAAGGACCCAGGGAGCTTCCAAATCCCCTGCATCATAGGAGAAATCACAGTGGAGAAAGCCTTATGTGATTTGGGAGCCAGCATAAATTTGATGTCCTTAACAATGATGAAAAGAATGAAGATTGAGGAAGCCAAACCAACAAGAATAGCTCTCCAATTAGCAAACCGATCATTCAAATTCCCTCTTGGAATAGTAGAAGATTTGTTGGTGTAACTGGGAGACTTCATCTTCCCTGCTGACTTTGTGGTGTTGGATATGGAGGAAGAAGCCAAAGCTTCAATAATACTGGGAAGGCCATTTTTAGCTACTGCTGGAGCCATCACTGATGTCTAAAAGGGTGAACTTACCCTTAGGTTACATGATGAGAAAACAGGTGTTTAATGTGTTCAAAGCCATGAGCTACCCACAGGAGTCACTAGGAGAATGTATGAGGTTGGATGCAGTGGACATTGTGGTACAAGAAATATTTGAAGAAACACTTGAAGAAGTAACAGCAGAGGATTCCACACTAGACATTTGAGGTTGCTGATATTGATGCCAGGGCATCTTGGCCAGTTTCACTGACCTTTTCTTTACTATTTTTAGGATAGTTTCATGAATTCCCTTAGGAAATAAGCTAGTTTTGGGTAGATATTCATTTAAACCTTGATTCAACCATACATTGTGCATTTTACATTATTTCATGAGGATTTTGCATGAGTTTAGTAACAAATTGTATGTTGCATTACCCATGACTTGGACTAGAACTTTGATGCACTCTATTACTTGATTTCAGGACCAAAGGAAGCAAGGAATGGGAGGTAACTTGCAAAGTTAATGAGAAAAGTGATTGCCAATAACTCTCTCGAAGCCATCATTGACCACGTTAAGAGTCACGTTAACTAAGTTAATGAGATCTCTAACGTAGAGAGGGGAAGTTGAGCCAACGTTAGTGACACTTAACATTGTCACTAACGTTGGCAAATGCTCATAAGTGGCCACATTAGAGTCCACGTTAACTTAGTTAACATGGCCTCTAACGTTAGAAGGGGGGAGAAACGCCAACGTTAGTGACATTCAACATTGTCACTAACGTTGGCCTAAGGAGAAATATACCACGTTAACTTGGTTAACATGGGAGCTAACGTAAGAAGCAAGAGTGGTCGACAACGTTAGTGACACCCAACATTGTCACTAACATTGGAAGCAACAACACAACCCCCCAAGGAGCCACGTTAACCTCCACGTTAACTTAGTTAACATGGAAGCTAACGTTGATGAGTGAAAGAATGGCCAACGTTAGTGACACTTAACATTGTCACTAACGTTGGGGATTGCTAAGCATGGCCACGTTAGAACCCACGTTAACCTAGTTAACGTGGACTCTAACGTGAGACATAGGGGCACCTTGGAACATTAGTGACAATGTTGAGTGTCACTAACGTTCTCGAAGGATGGCAAGCCCACGTTAAAGAGCCACGTTAACTAAGTTAACGTGGGCTCTAACGTGGGAACAAAGGGGGCTTTTCAAAGTTATTGGGAATGTTAAGTCTCAATAATGTGTGCGAAGGACTTAGAGGCAACGTTAGTGGCAACGTTTGTACCACTAACGTTGAAGTTAACGTGGCTTTTACTTAGGAACGTTAGTGAGAAAGTTGATTGTCACTAACATTCTCGAACTCATATTTTCACTAAACGTTAACACCCTTAACGTCCTGAGCTCAAGTCTCTGCCCACTTCACATTTTCTCTCTGCAAGTAAAGCCAAGCCCAAATGAAGAAGAGAACTGCTTCAAACTCAAGATCCAAAGGTCCAAGACTTGAAGAGCCAACTAGAAGCTGAGAAAAGTAGTATATATAGGAGTAGCTTTGAATTGTTTAAGAGTTTTGGAAGTTGGGGGGAAAAGAGAACTACTCTCTGTATTTTACCTTCTCTGCATTTTCTAGTTTTATGATCTATTCTCCATCTTTGTTTTCATTTTCTAGAGCTATGAACAACTAAACCCCTTTCATTGGGTTAGGGAGCTCTGTTGTAGTTTGATGGATCAATACTAATTTTCATTATTCTTCTTCTATCTTTTCTCTTGATTTTACTTGAAAGCTTTCGATCTTCATCCAATTGGGTAGTTATCTTGGAAAAGAAGCTATTCAAACTTGGATCTCTTCTGAACCTTGAAAGAGGAATGAAGAGATCAAGCTAGAAATGCTTTCTCATGCTGGACCAAATTGGGTTTGGATGGGTATGTGACTATAACCCTCTCAATACTTGATTTGGGAAATGCATGTGGTATAATGAGTGACCATACTTCATCTCTTCTCATGAGCAATTGACCAAGGAATTGGCTATTGATCAAGATTTGAGAGATTGAATTTGTAATTCAATCAATTAAGATTGCCAAGGAGATCAATGAGTGCATTGATTGAGGAAGAGATGAAAATGAACTTGATCCGGAGAATTGCAACATCTCCTAAGCCCAATGAACTCCCCATCTCTGATCTTACCCATTCTCTTTAATTTCTGCCATTTACTTTTATGAGAAAATCCCCCATTCCCATTTACAATTCTGCAATTTACTTTCAGTCATTTACTTCCAGTCCTTTAATTCTAGCATTTACTTTTCTGTTATTTACGTTCCTGCCATTTTATTTTCTGCAACTCTCAACCCAAATTCTGGATTCGCTCAACTAGAACATTCTTCTAATTAAAGTTGCTTGATCAATCAATCCCTGTGGGATTCGACCTCACTCTATTGTGAGTTTTTACTTGACGACAAATTCGGTACACTTGCCGAAGGAAATTTGTTGAGAGACAGTTTTCTCCCGCATCAAGTTTATGGCGCCGTTGCCGGGGATTGATTGTGCATCAACAATGATTAAATTGGAAGATCACTAGATTGAGCATTTTTGTTTTGTGAATTTCATTTTCTGTTTGAGTGATTTACTTTATGTTTTAGTTAAACTTCTTCCCTTCCCCCTCTACTCTTTTGTTTTTCTTTGTTATTTTCAATTCTGTTTACTAACCCACTAACTATTTGATATATTGCATCACCCACAACTAACAGTAATTCTAACAAAAATACTTTCTGCACATATCTTTTCTTGCTTGCACTTGATGGTTGTATGACAGGGAGAAGAAGCGGGGCTTCAACTTCCTTCGATTCTGAACCTGAGAGGACCTTCCTTAGATTAAGGAGGGAGGCAAGAGGGAAGAAAGTGGTTGGTGCTGAGGAAGAGGAGGAATTCTTTGAACCAAACATGGAAGACAACATGGAAAACCATCATGAAGAAGAGGATCACAACCATGGGGGAGGAGGTAGAGCAAATCATACTGGGGAGGATAGAAGAGTTTTGGGCTCTTACATCAATCCAAATCCAGGCAATTGTGGAAGTAGCATCCAAAAGCCAACAATCCTTGCCAACAACTTTGAACTTAAACCACAGCTCATCACCCTTGTTCAGAACAACTGTTCGTTTAGAGGACGTGTCCAAGAAGACCCCAATCAACATCTAACCACCTTCTTGAGGATATGTGACACAGTGAAGTCTAATGGTGTTCATCCTGACACCTATAGACTGCTCTTGTTTCCATTCTCACTTAAGGACAAGGCAGCCAAGTGGCTGGAATCTTACCCAAGGGAAAGCTTGACAACTTGGGAAGACGTGGTGAACAAATTCTTAGCAAGATTTTACCCTCCTCAACGAATCAATAGGCTGAGAGCTGATGTCCAAACTTTCAGGCAACAAGATGGTGAGACTCTATATGAAGCATGGGAGAGGTTTAAAGACCTAACAAGGAGGTGCCCACCAGATATGTTCAACGAATGGGTGCAGCTGCACATTTTCTATGAAGGGCTTTCTTATTAGTCAAAGAAGGCCGTAGACCATTCATCCGGAGGATCTTTGAACAAGAAGAAAACTATTGAGGAAGCCATAGATGTTATTGAAACAGTAGCAGAGAACGACTACTTCTATGCTTCCGAAAGAGGGAACACAAGAGGAGTAATGGAGCTAAACAATGTAGATTCTCTGTTGGCCCAAAACAAGCTCATTACCCAGCAGCTGGCTGACCTCACCAAGAAGATGGAGAGAAACCAAGTAGCAGTAATCTCTACTTCATCAACAACCCAAGAAGGAGTGAATGAAGAAGCAGAGGGTAGTCAGGAGCAAGCCAACTACATTGGGAATTCACCAAGGCAAAACTATGATCCATACTCCAAGACCTACAACCCTGGATGGAGAAACCACCCAAACTTTGGGTGGGGAAGTCAGCAAGATCAAAACCAAGACCAGAGACGTTACAATTCCAACAACAATGCAGCTCACCAACAATTCACACAGAGGACATCTCAACACCCCCACAACAACACTTCTCCACACGCCTATCAAAACCAAAACAGCACATCTGCTCCGAATGCACTTTTGATTTGTAGTTACGCGTAGTTGAAACCTTTTTCAATTCTATCTTTTAAGTCTTTGGTATTGAAGAAGGTCTCTGTGTGCTAGTCTTTATGTCACTGCATCCTTACTTTACTTACTTGTATGCTTGTTCCTTTTGAATCAAATGAAGAGAAAATGTTTATGTTTCAAAAGACCAGAGTAGAGTTCATACTATGGAGTACATTCATGAGTTTGTGGTATGATCATAAGTTAGCTAAGTTGGTTCAACCATAAGGTGGGATGACAACTATCTGGCCTGAATACTTTGCTTTGAATATACTCATGAGACTAAGTATATGACAAGATCCTAATAAGAGAAAGAGAAAAGAATAATGAAAGTGGAAAAACAAAAGAAAAAGAGCAAGCAATAAGGCTAGGCACCAATGGTTTTGATCTTAAGATATGTGTCTGTGGTGTTCCTGTGTGAGGGATCTACTTGGATGAATAAGCTCTTAGGGGTGCTTTATCACTTGGTAACTTGGGTTAACTAACCCGGGATTATCAGCTGAAAGTCCACTATCAAGAGTAACCCTCACCACAGAGCATTTAGTAACCCAAAGAGGTGCTAGACACCAAGGTCTCAAGAAGGAAAATAAATGAACTATATGCCTGTGGTGTGTATGTATGGGGAGATACTTGAGGGAGTAAGTCCTTAGGGGTGCTTCAACACCTAGCACCTTGAACCAACTGGTTCGGGAGTGTTGGCTGAAAGCTTATCTTAAAAAGTTGCTCCCTTACAAAGCACTTAGCCTAGGAACACCAATAAGCTCTGAAATGACGATAAAGGGATCAATGAATAAAAGTCTCAGGGGATGTAAGCAAGGTGAGTGTTTTAGGACATGATAACGGTCTGAAAGCCAGTAAAGGAATGAACCTAAGTTGCTATGCATGAAACCACCATAAAATCAGTGATATGACTTCCACAAGAATGACTCATTGCTCTTGGCATTCCATTCATCATTCTCTTGTTCCAGTACTTGCTTAGGGACAAGCAAGCTTTAAGTTTGGTGTTGTGATGCCAGGGCATATTGGCCAGTTTCACTAACCTTTTCTTTACTGTTTTTAGGATAGTTTCATGCATTCCCTTAGGAAATAAACTAGTTTTGGGTAGATATTCACTTACACCTTGATTCAAGCATACATTGTGCATTTTACATTATTTCATGAGGATTTTGCATGAGTTTAGTGACAAATTGTATATTGCATTACTCATGACTTGGACTAGAACTTTGATGCACTCTATTGCTTGCAAAGTTAATGAGAAAAGTGATTGCCAATAACGCTCTCGAAGCCATCATTGACCACGTTAAGAGTCACGTTAACTAAGTTAACGAGAACTCTAACGTGGAGATGGGAAGTTGAGCCAACGTTAGTGACACTTAACATTGTCACTAACGTTGGCAAATGCTCATAAGTGGCCACGTTAGAGTCCACGTTAACTTAGTTAACGTGGCCTCTAACGTTAGAAGGGGGAGAAACACCAACGTTAGTGATATTCAACATTGTCACTAACGTTGGCCTAAGGAGAAATATACCACGTTAACTCCCACGTTAACTTGCTTAACGTGGGAGCTAACGTAAGAAGCAAGAGTGGTCGACAACGTTAGTGACACCCAACATTGTCACTAACTTTGGAAGCAACAACACAACCCCCCAAGGAGCCACGTTTACCTCCACGTTAACTTAGTTAACGTGGAAGCTAACGTTGATGAGTGAAAGAATGGCCAACGTTAGTGACACTCAACATTGTCACTAACGTTGGGGATGGCTAAGCATGGCCACGTTAGAAGCCACGTTAACCTAGTTAACGTGGACTCTAATGTGAGACATAGGGGCACCTTGGAACGTTAGTAACAATGTTGAGTGTCACTAACGTTCTCGAAGGATGGCAAGCCCACGTTAAAGAGCCACGTTAACTAAGTTAACGTGGGCTCTAACGTGGGAACAAAGGGGGCTTTTCAAAGTTATTGGGAATGTTAAGTCTTAATAACGTGTGCGAAGGACTTAGAGGCAACGTTAGTGGCAACGTTTGTGCCACTAACGTTGAAGTTAACGTGGCTTTTACTTAGGAACATTAGTGAGAAAGTTGATTGTCACTAACGTTCTCGAACTCATATTTTCACTAAACGTTAACACCCCTAACGTCCTGAGCTCAAGTCTCTGCCCACTTCACATTTTTTCTCTGCAAGTAAAGCCAAGCCCAAACCAAATGAAGAAGAGAACGGCTTCAAACTCAAGATCCAAAGGGCCAAGACTTGAAGAGACAACTAGAAGCTGAGAAAAGTAGTATATATAGGAGTAGCTTTGAATTGTTTATGAGTTCTGGAAGTTGGGGGGAAAAGAGAACTACTCTCTGTATTTTACCTTCTCTGCATTTTCTAATTTTATGATGTATTCTCCATCTTTGTTGTCATTTTCTAGAGCTATGAACAACTAAACCCCTTTCATTGGGTTAGGGAGCTCTGTTGTAGTTTGATGGATCAATACTAATTTTCATTATTCTTCTTCTATCTTTTCTCTTGATTTTACTTGAAAGCTTTCGATCTTCATCCAATTGGGTAGTTATCTTGGAAAAGAAGCTATTCAAACTTGGATCTCTTCTGAACCTTGAAAGAGGAATGAAGAGATCAAGCTAGAAATGCTTTCTCATGCTGGACCAAATTGGGTTTGGATGGGTATGTGACTATAACCCTCTCAATACTTGATTTGGGAAATGCATGTGGTATAATGAGTGACCATACTTCATCTCTTCTCATGAGCAATTGACCAAGGAATTGGCTATTGATCAAGATTTGAGAGATTGAATTTGTAATTCAATCAATTAAGATTGCCAAGGAGATTAATGAGTACGTTGATTGAGGAAGAGATGAAAATGAACTTGATCCGGAGAATTGCAACATCTCCTAAGCCCAATGAACTCCCCATCTCTGATCTTACCCATTCTCTTTAATTTCTGCCATTTACTTTTATGAGCAAATCCCCCATTCCCATTTACAATTCTGCAATTTACTTTCAGTCATTTACTTCCAGTCCTTTAATTCTAGCATTTACTTTTCTGTTATTTACATTCCCGCCATTTTATTTTCTGCAACTCTCAACCCAAATTCTGGATTTGCTCAACTAGAACATTCTTCTAATTAAAGTTGTTTGATCAATCAATCCCTGTGGGATTCGACCTCACTCTATTGTGAGTTTTTACTTGACGACAAATTCGGTACACTTGCCGAAGGAAATTTATTGAGAGACAGTTTCCACCCACATCAGATATCAAAGCTGCTGAAATGCCCATCCCAAGCGCACCAGAGGGAAGGAAAAAGGAGAAAGAAGCACCCAAGCTTGAACTGAAAGCACTGCCCCCCACTCTCAAGTATGCATACCTTGGAAGTAATAAGAGTTATCCAGTAATCATCAACTCTACTCTCAGTCAAGAATAGGAAATTGAGTTAATAAAGGTGCTGCAAAAGCATCACGATGCCATCGGATGGACCCTTGCTGATTTGAAAGGGATAAGCTCATCCATATGCATGCACAAGATCCTGTTAGAAGAAGATGTTAAGCCCTCCAATCAAGCCCAAAAAAGATTGAATCCAGTCATGAATGAAGTGGTGCAAAAGGAGGTTATGAAGCTTTGGCAGGCAGGGGTGATCTACCTAATTTCAGATAGCCCATGGGTGAGCCCTGTCCAAGTGGTTCCTAACAAGGGAGGCATCACTGTGGTACCCAATGAAAAGAATGAACTCATCCATACAAGAACTGTACCAGGATGGAGGATGTGCATTGATTATAGAAAGCTTAATGAAGCCACAAGAAAAGATCACTTCCCACTCCCTTTCATGGACCAAATGCTAGAAAGGCTTGCAGGATATGCATATTATTGCTTCATGGATGGCTATTCGGGATACAATCAAATAGTGGTTGATCCAAGAGACCAGGAGAAAACATCATTCACTTGTCCATATGGAGTCTTTGCTTACAGGCACATGCCATTTGGGCTATGCAATGCACCTGCAACTTTCCAACGCTGTATGTTATCTATCTTTTCAGACATGATTGAAAAATTCATTGAAGTCTTTATGGACGACTTTTCAGTATTTGGGGATTCCTTCCCTAATTTCCTAAATCACCTCACCTTGGTATTGAAAAGATGTCAAGAGACCAACCTGGTTTTGAATTGGGAGAAATACCATTTTATAGTGACAGAATGAATAGTTCTTGGTCATAAGGTCTCTGACCATGGCATTGAGATAGACAGAGCTAAGGTAAAATTAATTGAGAAATTACCTCCACCTAGTAATTTCAAAGCAACTAGGAGTTTCCTAGGACATGCTGGATTTTACAGAAGGTTTATCAGAGATTTTTCAAAAATAGCCAAGCCTTTGAGTAACTTACTTGTTTCTGATACATCTTTTGTATTTGATCAGAATTGTATGCTAGCTTTTGAAACTCTGAAGAAAAAGCTTTCCTCAGCACCTATCATTGTCCCACCTAACTGGGATCTACCCTTTGAATTGATGTTTGATGCATCAAATGTTGCTATTAGGACAGTGTTAGGACAGAGGAAAGACAATTTAGTGCATGTTATATACTATGCCAGTAAAGTCTGATGCATAGAAACTTGTCTCTCAACAAATTTTCCTCGGCAAGTATACCGAATTGTCGTCAAGTAAAAACTCACAATAGAGTGAGGTCAAATCCCACAGGGATTGATTGGTCAATCAACTTTAATTAGGGGAATGTTCTAGTTGAGCTAAGCAGAATTTAATATGAGAGTTGCAGGAAATTAGATGGCGGAAAAGTAAATAACAGAAAATGTAAATACTGGAAATAAAGAGATGAATGTAAATGGCGGAAGGTAAATTGCAGAATCTTAAATGGGGAATGGGGAATTTAGCATGAAAGTAAATTGCAGAAATTAAAGAGAATGGGTAAGATCAGAAATAGGGGATTCATTGGGTTTAGGAGATGTTGCATTCTCCAGATCAAGTTCATTTTCATCTCTTCCTCAATCAATGCATTCATTGATCTCCTTGGCAATCTTAAGTGATTGAACTCTAATTCCTTGGTAATTCAATCTCTCAAATCTTGATCAATAGCCAATTCCTTGGTCTAATTACTCATGAGAAGAGATGAAGTATGGTCACTAATTATACCACATGTATTTCCAAATCAAAGTGTTGGTAGGATTATATGTCACTATATCCATCCAAACCCCAATTTGGTCCAACATGAGAAAGCATTTCTAGCATGATCTCTTCATTCCTTTTCCAAGGTTCCGAAGAGATCCAAGTATGAATAGCTTCTTTTCCAAGACAACTACCCAATTGGATGAAGATTGAAAGCTTTCTAGTAAAATCAAGAGAAAAGAAAGAAGAAGAATAATGAAAACTATTATTGATCCATCAAATTACAACATAGCTCCCTAACCCAATGAAAGGGGTTTAGTTGTTCATGGCTCTGGAAATGGAAAACAAAGATGGAGAATGCATTCTAAAAGTAAAACTAGAAGTTGCATAGAAAGTAAAATTATACAGAGAGTAGTTCTCTCAATCCAAAAGCTCTTCTCTAGTTCAAAACTACTCCTATATATACTACTCTTCTGATCTTCCAGTTGGCTCTTCAAGTCTTGGATATGGGCCTTTGGATCTTGAGTTGAAGCAGTTATCAACTTTAGTGGGCTCAGCTTCACTTGCAGAGAAAGTGTGCAGTAGGCATGGACTTTAGCTTAGGGCATTAGTGGTGTTAACGTTAAGTGAAACTGTGGGCTCGAGAACGTTAGTGACAATCACCTTTTTCACTAACGTTCCTAACCCAAAATGGTCCACGTTAACTTCAACGTTAGTGGCACTAACGTGACCACTAACATTGCCTCTTGGCCCTTCGCAAACGTTACTGGGGTTTACCTTTCCCAATAATGTTGAGAGTACCCCTTTCTCCCTACGTTAGAGTTCACGTTAGTATAGTTAACGTGACCTTTAACGTAGGCTTGCCAAATCTTCGAGAGCGTTAGTGACACCTACCTTTTTTACTAACGCTCCAAAATGCCCCTTTTTCCACGTTAGTGCCTCACGTTAATTACATTAACGTAACCACTAATGTGGTGTTAATTGCCATCTCCAATGTTAGTGACAAAGGTGAGTGTCACTAACGTTGGCTCATTATCCCTTTCCTTCACGTTAGCTTCCACGTTAATGTAATTAACGTGGTAACTAACGTGGCTCATGGTGGCTTAGTCCAACGTTAGTGACAAAGGTGAGTGTCACTAATGTTGGCGATTCCTTGCTCCTTCCACGTTAAAGTTCACGTTAACTAAGTTAACGTGGCTCTTAACGTAGCCAATATGGGCTTAGTCCAACGTTAGTGATAAAGGTGAGTGTCACTAACGTTGGCATTATCTTTCTCTTCCACGTTAGAGTTCATGTGAACTGAGTTAACGTGACTCTTAATGTGGCCAATTGCCCTTTCTGGAGCGTTAGTGGCACTCACTTTTACCACTAACGCTTGGAGCTTCCTTTTCCTCCACGTTAACTACCACGTTAATGTAGTTAATGTGGTATTTAACGTGGGCTATGATGGCTTCGAAGACGTTTTTGGCGATCACGTTTCTCATTAACGTTGCAAGCTAGATCCCATTCCACGTTAGTGGTCACGTTAGATAGACTAACGTGGCTACTAACGTGGCTTTTCCTTGCCTCCTTTGTCCTGAAATCAAGCAAATAAAGTGCATCAAAGCTCTAATCCAAGTTATGAGTCATACATCATCCAATTTGTCATTAAATTCATGCATAATTCTCATGAAATCATATAAAATTCACAATGTTTGCTTGAATCAAGATGTAAGTGAAATTCTACCCAAAACTTGCTTATTTCCTAAGAAAATGCAAGAAACTACCCTTAAACAGTAAAGAAAAGGTCAGTGAAAATGGCCGAAATGCCCTGGCATCAAAGTCCTAAATGAAACCCAAAGGAATTACACAACTACTGAAAAGCAACTACTGGCAATAGTGTTTGCATTTGATAAGTTTAGATCATATCTCATAGGATCTAAAGTGATTGTTTTTACTGATCATTCTGCATTGAAATATTTACTTGCTAAGCATGAATCAAAACCAAGGCTGATAAGATGGATTTTGTTGCTGTAGGAATTTAACATTGAAATTAAGGACAAGAAAGGAGTGGAGAATAAGGTGACAGATCACTTGTCAAGGATTCCCCGTGAAGAAGGAAACACACACATCTTGAATATAAATGAATGTTTCCCTAATGAGCAACTGATGTTGGTTCACAAGGCACCATGGTTTGTAGACATTGCAAATTTTAAAGCCACTAGGGAGGTGCCCCCATAATTCAACAAACACCAGAAGAGGAAGCTTATTAATGATGCCAAGTACTTCATCTGGGATGAACCATACCTTTTCAAGAAATGTTCAGATGGAATACTTAGAAGATGCTTCTCAGAGGAAGAAGGAAGTGAAGTCTTATGGAATTGTCATGGTTCTTGCTGTAGGGGACATTTTAGAGTAGCAAGGAATACAGCAAAAGTACTACAATGTGGATTCTTTTGGCCCACAATTTTCAACGATGCAAAAGAAATGATACAGCACTACAATGAATGCCAGAGAATAGGGAACCTACCCAAAAGAAATGAAATGCCACAACAATTCATCTTAGAACTTGAATTATTTGATGTATGGGGGATTGATTTCATGGGACCATTCCCAACCTCATACTCAAATAAATATATCTTGGTGGCAGTGGATTATGTTTCAAAATAGGTGGAAGCCATTGCAACTCCAACAAATGATAATACGGTGGTGATAAACTTTCTCATAAAGAATATCTTTAGCCGATTTGGGGTACCTAGAGCTCTTATCAGTGATGGAGGAAGCCATTTTTCCAACAGACCTTTGGAAAGTCTCCTCCTGAGGTATGGAGTGAAGCACAAGGTTGCCACACCCTACCATCCCCAAACAAGTGGGTAGACAGAGATATCAAACAGAGAGCTCAAAAAAATCTTGGAAAAGACTATGGGAGCTTCAAGAAAAGACTAGTCCAAGAAGTTGGATGATGCTCTTTGGGCCTATAGGACAGCCTTCAAAACACCAATTAGGATGTCTCCATATCAATTAGTGTATGGGAAAGCTTGTCATCTACCACTGGAGCTTGAACACAAAGCATTCTGGGCTCTCAAGCACCTGACTTTCAATAATGTTGCTGCTGGGGAAAGAAGGCTTTTGCAATTGCAAGAACTAGAATAGCTCAGGTCTCAGGCCTATGAAATTGCAAAAATTTACAAAGAAAAGGCAAAAGAAAGACATGACCTAAAGTTGGAACCAAGAAGCTTCGAGGATGGGCAGAGAGTGCTCCTCTACAATTCCATGCTAAAGCTATTCCCTGGGAAGCTAAAGTCAAGATGGTCAAGACCTTTTCTTGTCACCAAGGTCTCTCCGTATGGACACATAGAAATCATGGAAGAAAGCTCAAAGCGGACCTTCACTGTGAATGGAAAAAGGTTCAAACACTACCTAGGCAGTATGTAAGAAGGCCCGAAGATGAAGTTTCATCTCAACTAATGGAGAGAACGTCAAGCTAGTGACGTTAAAAGAGCGCTTGTTGGGAGGCAACCACCAAAGGTAATTTTCTTTTCATAGCTTGTCAATAAAAGAGTTAAGAAGGTTTCTCTGCATTGCAAGGAGCTAAGTTTGGTGTTGCACACCAAAACAATTCAAGGGTTAATGCGGGATGCTAAGTTTGGTGTTCCACCAATTATTGAAATACCTTTCTACCCTCAGTTTGATCACTAGCTCCAAATAATCAGGGAAACTACTTAACAATTGTTTCAATTTTAGTCACAGGTCATAGTTTTAGAAGCACTTGATGTTTCATGTATGTATTCATTTTGCTGTAAGAAAGGAACTAAGTTTGGTGTTCACACACCAACTTAGGTCCAAAAAATCATAAGCATACATACAGACTAACCATTTCTCAAGTGCTTGAGGGACAAGCAACTTCCAAAAAAAAAGTTTTGCAGGAAGACAATCAACCCTTAGGATAGACTATGCACCAACATCCAGGGACAAAAAGAACACCAAGGATAGGAAAGATGAGGAACAATGAAAAAGAGCCCAAAAGGTTGTGTTGTCGCTTAACTGTTTTCACTTGAATTACTTGAATTAGAAGTCTGAATGTACTTCTACTGATTAGTATGCCTGTGTTTGAATTTTGCTTGTTTGTTTGTCTTTAAATTCCAAATAAGTGTTTTAGTCTATGTGCCTAGTTAATTTCACCTGCTTGGATGTATGCTTGATCCCTTGTTTTAATTAAATAAAAGAAATGTTTGAACAGAAGTGAAATTTGTTCCATTTGGTAAGGAATAAAATAAAGATTGAGTGGTGGTATGTATGTATGATGCTGTAGCTAGCTCACTAATAATGAATAAAAGGGTAGAGTGTCTCTCTTTAGTGTAAATTTGGCTGCTGTATATGAATCTTAGCAATTGAAAATCCTTGGAAGAAAGAAAACAAATAAAAAGAAAGAAAAGAAAAGCCAAAAGTGGCAACAAAAATAGAAGAAACAAAGAACAAGGCTAGACACCAATAGCTTGGACCTTAAGACGTATACCTGTGGTGTCTTTGTACTAGGATCTACTTGGATGATTAGGTTCCATGGAGTGCCTTAACACTTGATAACTTGGGTTAACTGATCCGGGATTATTGATGCCAGGGCATTTTGGCCAGTTTCACTGACCTTTTCTTTACTGTTTTAGGGTAGTTTCATGCAGTTTCTTAGGAAATAAGCAAGTTTTGGATAAATAATCATTTACATCTTGATTCAAGCAAACAGTGTGAATTTTATATGATTTTATGAGAATTATGCATGAATTGAATGATAAAATAAATGATGCATGATCTCATGGGTTAGAACCTAGCTTTGATGCACTTTATTTGCTTGATTTCAGGACAAAGGAAGCAAGGAAGATGCCACGTTAATAGCCACGTTAGTCTAACTAACATGACCATTAACGTGGAATGGAGGATAGCTTGCAACGTTAATGAGAAAAGTGATCGCCAATAACGCCTGCGTGAGCCATCATAGCCCACGTTAGTTGCCACGTTAACTACGTTAACGTGGAAGCTAACGTGGAAAAGAAGTAAAGCTCCAACGTTAGTGGTAAAAGTGAATGCCACTAACGTTGGAAAAGGGGGCACACCTAGCCATGTTAAGAGTCACGTTAAGTACATTAACGTGAGCTCTAAGGTGGAAGGAAAGAAGTGCCAACGTTAGTGACACTCACCTTTGTCACTAACGTTGGACTAAGCCACTATTAACCACGTTAGTAGCCACGTTAATTGCATTAACGTGGAAGCTAACATGGAGGAAAGGAATGATGAGCCAACATTACTGACACTCACCTTTGTCACTAACGTTGGAGATGGCTATTACTACCACGTTAGAAGTCACGTTAACCTAAGTAATGTGAACTCTAACGTGGGAAGAAGGGTGTTTGGAGCGTTAGTGACAAAGGTAAGTGTCACTAACGCTCTTGAGGCTAAGGCATGCCTACGTTAAGAGCCACGTTAGTTATACTAACGTGGACTCTAACGTGAGAAAAGGGGGTTAAGAGCAACGTTAGTGAAAAAGGTAAACCCCAATAACGTTCGCGAAGGATCAAGAGGCAACGTTAGTGGTCACGTTAGTGCCACTAACGTTGAAGTTAACGTGAACCATCTTGGGCTAGAAACATTAGTGAAAAAGGTGATTGTCACTAACGTTCTCAAACCCACATTTTCATTTAAACGTTAACCCCACTAACGTCCTAGCCAAAATCTATGCCTACTTCATACTTTCTCTGCAAGTAAAGCTGAGCCCACTGAAGATTCCAAACTGCTTCAAACTCAAGATCCAAAGGCCCATATCCAAGACTTGAAGAGCCAACTAGAAGATCAGAAGAGTAGTATATATAGGAGTAGTTTTGAACTAGAAAACAACTTTTGGATTGGGAGAACTACTATCTGTATAATTTTACTTTTTCTGCAACTTCTAGTTTTACTTTCAGAATGCATTCTCCATCATTGTTTTCTATTCCCAGAGCTATGAACAACTAAACCCCTTTCATTGGGTTAGGGAGCTCTGTTGTAATTTGATGGATCAATAATAGTTTTCATTATTCTTCCTCTTTCTTTTCTCTTGATTTTACTAGAAAGCTTTCAATCTTCATCCAATTGGCTAGTTATCTTGGAAAAGAAGCTATTCATACTTGGATCTCTTCGGAACCTTGGAAGAGGAATGAAGAGATCATGCTAGAAAAACTTTCTCATGTTGGA
Organism: Arachis hypogaea; assembly: GCF_003086295.3. Classification (NCBI taxonomy): domain Eukaryota; kingdom Viridiplantae; phylum Streptophyta; class Magnoliopsida; order Fabales; family Fabaceae; genus Arachis; species Arachis hypogaea. Next base: position 76,380,290 of record NC_092055.1, read on the forward strand.
CCAAATTAGGGTTTGGATGGATATAGTGACATATAATCCTACCAATACTTTGATTTGGAAATACATGTGGTATAATCAGTGACCATACTTCATCTCTTCTCATGAGCAATTAGACCAAGGAATTGGCTATTGATCAAGATTTGAGAGATTGAATTACCAAGGAATTGTAATTCAATCACTTAAGATTGCCAAGGAGATCAATGAATGCATTGATTGAGGAAGAGATGAAAATGAACTTGATCCGGAGAATGCAACATCTCCTAAACCCAATGACTTCCCCATTTCTGATCTCACCCATTCTCTTTAATTTCTGAAATTTACTTTTATGCTCATCCTCCCAAATCCCCATTAAACATTCTGCAATTTACTTTCTGCCATTTACATTCAGCTCTTTATTTCCAGTATTTACATTTTCTGCTATTTACTTTCCCGCCATTTAATTTCCTGCAACTCTCACATTGAATTTTGCTTAGCTCAAATAGAACATTCCTCTAATTAAAGTTGATTGACCAATCAATCCCTGTGGGATTCGACCTCACTCTATTGTGAGTTTTTACTTGACGACAATTCGGTATACTTGCCGAGGGAAATTGTTGAGAGACAACTTTCCGTGCATCAAGTTTATGGCGCCGTTGCCGGGGATTGATTTTATATCAACAATGATTAAATTGGTGGATAACTAGATTGAGCTTTTTTTTTATTTTTTTGATTTCATTTGAGTAATTCACTTTCAGTTTAGCTATTTTCTTCCTTTTCCCCTACCCTTTTCTTAGTTGTTTACAATTCAGTTCACTAACCCACTAACTGTTTGATATATTGTATCACTCACACTAACAGCAATTCTAACAAGAATACTCTCTGCATCTACTCCCGTCTTGCTTTTGCCTTGTTAGTTGTATGACAGGTAGAAGAAGCGGGGCTTCAACTTCCTTTGATTCTGAATCTGAGAGGACCTTCCTTAGATTAAAGAGGGAAGAAGAGGAGTATTTTGAACCAGACATGGATGAGAATATGGAGAATCATCATGAAGAAGAAGCTCACAACCATGACAGAGAAGGCCCAGTGCATCATGCTGGGCAAGAAAGAAGAGTTCCGGGATCTTATATAAATCCAAACCCAGGAAACTGTGGAAGTAGCATCCAAAAGCCAACCATACATGCCAATAACTTTGAACTTAAGCCACAACTCATCACCCTTGTTCAGAACAACTGTTCGTTCGGAGGGGGTGTCCAAGAAGACCCCAATCAACATCTAACCACCTTCCTGAGGATTTGTGATACTGTGAAGTCTAATGGTGTTCATCCTGACACCTATAGACTGCTCCTATTCCCCTTCTCACTCAAGGACAAGGCATCTAAATAGCTGGAATTCTTTTCGAACGAGAGCTTAACAACCTGGGAAGATGTGGTGAATAAATTCTTGGCGAGATTCTATCATCCTCAAAGAATCAACAGGTTGAGAGATGAGGTTCAAACTTTCAGGCAACAAGATGGTGAGACTCTCTATGAAGCATGGGAGAGGTTTAAGGATCTGACAACAAGGTGCCCACCAGATATGTTCAATGAATGGGTATAGCTACACATTTTTTATGAAGGCCTTTCTTACGAATCAAAGAAGGCAGTAGACCTCTCATTCGGGGGATCTCTGAACAAGAAGAAAACCATTGAAGAAGCCATAGATGTCATTGAGACTGTAGCCGAGAATGACTACTTCTATGCCTTTGAAAGGGGCAACATTAGAGGAGTAATGGAGCTAAATAATGTGGATACACTGCTGGCCCAGAACAAGCTGATTACCAGGCAGCTGGCTGACCTTACCAAGAAGATGGAGAGGAACCAAGTAGCAGCAATCACCACCTCATTAGCAACTCAAGAAGGAGTAAATGCAGAGGCAGAGGGTGATCAGGAACAAGCCAACTACATTGGAAACTCACCTAGGCAGGCACATGATCCATACTCCAAGACTTACAATCCTAGTTAGAGGAACCACCCAAACTTTGGGTGGGGGAACCAACAATATCAAGGCCAAGATTAGAGACGTCACAACCCCAACAACAATGCGGCTCACCAACATTCCACACAGAGATCATATCAGCACCTACCCAATAACACACCTCAACATCCATACCAAAGCCAGACTGGCCCTTCTCATCACTCCAACTCCAACCCACCATCATCCGAAGACAGACTCTCAAGGATTGAGACTCTACTTGAAGTCTATGTAAGGAAGTCCAGGACAGTAAAGTGTTCCGAGAGGAAGTGCGGTCCAATATGGAGAATCAAGATGCTGCCATCAAGAAACTTAAGACACAAATTGGCTACCTATTCAAGCAAATTCCCAGCCATAACCTGTGCAGCAACACCGATCCAAACCCAAGAGAGGAATGTCAGGCCATCACCCTCAGAAGTGGGAAGGAATTGAAAGAAATTCCTAAGAATTCAAAAGAGAAGAACTCAATCGAAAGGAAATAGGAGCGAGATGAAGTCTAAATTCCCATTCCCAGTTCACAGCAAAAAGGAGAAATGCTGAAGCCAGACGTCCCAAAGGCTCCAAACCCTCAGCAATTAAGGAAGAAGGGGGACGACAACCAGTTCTTAAGATTTTTGGAAATCTTCAAGAAATTACAAATCAACATACCCTTTGCTGAAGCAATAGAGCAAATGCCGCTCTATGCCAAGTTTTTAAAGGAATTAATGACTAAGAAGAGAAGCTGGAAGAGCAATGAGACTGTGATACTAACCGAAGAATGTAGTGCCATCATTCAGTACAAACTACCCCAGAAATTGAAGGATCCTGGGAGTTTCCAGATCCCTTGTATTATAGGGAAAATCACAGCGGAGAAAGCTCTGTGTGACTCAGGAGCCAGCATAAATCTGATGTCAGTAGCTAGGATGAGAAAAATGAGGATTGAGGAGGCTAAGCCAACAAAAATGGCCCTACAACTGGCAGACCGATCATTCAAGTTTCCTCATGGCATAGTAGAAGATTTGCTGGTCAAGGTAGGAGAATTCATCTTCCCAGCAGACTTTGTAGTGCTGGACATGCAGGAGGAAGCCAAAGCCTCCATCATCCTGAGGAGACCGTTCTTGGCCACTGCTAGAGCTGTCATCGACGTTTAAAAAGGTGAACTCACTCTGAGATTACATAATGAAAAGATGACATTCAATGTGTTCATGGCCATGAGTTACCCACCAGAACCATTGGGAGAATGTATGAGGTTGGATTCACTGGAAGATGCAGTACAGGAAATTTTTTAAAAGGAAGAACTTGAAGGGTTAACAGAGGAGGAATCAACATCTAGTGAAGAGGCTGCAACAGCAGAGATTCATATACAGGGTACGCCAAAGGAAGAGAATGAAAAGATAGAAGCACCCAAACTTGAACTCAAAGCACTGCCACCCACTCTCAAATATGCATACTTAGGAGAAAGTGAAAGTTACCCAGTGATCATAAACTCATCCCTCAGCCGAGATCAAGAGGATGAATTACTCCAAGTATTACGAAAGCATAAGGAGGCCATTGGATGGACCCTCGCTGACCTGAAAGGAATCAGTTCGGCCATATGCATGCATAAGATACTGTTGGAAGATGATGCCAACCCATCCATTCAACCCCAAAAGAGGCTGAATCCAGTCATGAAGGAAGTGGTACAGAAAGAAGTTATGAAGTTATGGCAGGGAGGGGTAATCTACCCGATCTCCGACAGTCCATGGGTCAGCCCCATGCAAGTTGTCCCAAAAAAGGGAGGAATCACTGTAGTCCCCAATGAGAGGAACGAACTAATCCCTACAAGGACCGTCACAGGATGGCGGATGTGCATAGACTACAGAAAACTCAATGAAGCTACAAGAAAAGAACATTTTCCCCTTCCTTTTATGGATCAGATGCTGGAAAGACTTGCAGGACAAGCATATTACTGTTTTCTCGATGGTTATTCAGGATATAACCAAATAGTGATTGATCCGAGAGACTAAGAGAAAACCTTATTCACTTGCCCATATGGAGTGTTTGCCTACAGGCGCATGCCATTTGGGCTATGTAATGCACCTGTAACTTTCTAACGCTGCATGCTCTCCATTTTCTCAGATATGATAGAAAAATTCATTGAAGTCTTTATGGATGACTTTTCGGTATTCGAAGATTTCTTCCCTAATTGCCTAAATCACCTGGCCCTGGTATTAAAAAGATGTCAAGAAACCAACTTGGTCTTGAACTGGGAGAAATGTCACTTTATGGTGACAGGAGGAATAGTTCTTGGCCATAAAGTTTCTAACCAAGGCATTGAGGTAGACAGAGTTAAGGTGGAACTCATTGAAAAATTACCCCCACCAAGTGATGTCAAGGCAATTAGGAGATTTTCTGGGGCATGCTGGTTTTTACAGAAGGTTTATTAAAGATTTTTCAAAGATAGCCAAGCCCCTAAGCAATCTCCTTATATCTGATACACCATTTGTCTTTGATGAAAAATGCATGCTAGCATTCAAAAATTTAAAGAAGAGGCTGTCCTCTGCCCCTATCATCTCTCCACTTGACTGGAACTTACCATTTGAATTGATGTGTGATGCATCTGATTTTGCAGTTGGGGCAGTGTTAGGACAGAGGAAAGATAACTTAGTCCATGTGATATACTATGCCAGCAAAGTCCTCAATGACACTCAAAGAAATTATACCACTACTGAAAAGGAGTTGCTGGCAATAGTTTTTGTATTTGACAAGTTTAGATCATACCTCATTGGTGCCAAAGTGATTGTTTTCACAGACCATACAGCATTTAAATATTTGTTTGCCAAGCTGGAATCAAAACCAATACTGATAAGATGGATCTTATTGTTGCAGGAATTCAATATTGAGATTAGAGACAAGAAAGGAGTGGAGATCAAGGTAGCCGATCACCTATCCAGGATCCCTCATGACAAAGGTGGAACACATGATACAAGCGTGAATGAATGTTTCCCAGATGAGTAGTTAATGACGATTCACAAAGCACCCTAGTTCGCAAACATTGCCAATTTCAAGGCAACTGGGGCTTTACCTCCAGAGATCAACAAACATCAAAAAAAAAAAAGCTCATCAATGATGCAAAATATTTTGTCTGGGATGAGCCATATCTCTTCAAGAAGTGTTCAGGTAGAATCCTGAGAAGATGTGTTTCAGAAGAGGGAAGAGAGGTCCTATGAAGCTGCCATGGCTCATGCTATGAAGGCCACTTTGGAGGGAAAAGAACTGCAGCCAAGGTATTACAGAGTGGATTCTTTTGGCCTAACATTTTCAAGGATGCCAAGGAAGTAGCAAAGAACTGCAATGAATGCCAAAGAGCTGGCAACCTACCCAAAAGAAATGAGATGGCACAGAATTTTATTTTAGAGCTGGAACTGTTTGACGTATGGGGAATCGATTCCATGGGACCTTTTTCAACCTCATATTCAAACAAGTACATCTTGGTAGCAGTGGATTACGTTTCCAAGTGGGTAGAGGCTGTTCCAACCCCAACAAATGATAACAAGGTGGTCATAAACTTCCTCAGAAAGAATATCTTTAGCCGGTTCAGAGTCCCACGAGCACTCATCAGTGATGGAGGAAGCCATTTCTGTAACAGACCACTAGAATCTCTTCTCCTACGATATGGGGTGAAACATAAGGTTGCCACACCATACCACTCCCAAACAAGTGGGCAAACCGAGATATCTAACAAAGAGTTAAAAAAGATTCTGGAGAAGACTATAGGAGCATCAAGAAAAGACTGGGCGAAGAAGCTAGATGATGCTCTTTGGGCATACAGAACGGAATTCAAAACACCTCTTGGAATGTCCCCATTGATGACAAGTCATCTTAGCATAGTTTCACTAGCCTTTTTCTTTTGTTTTCAATTGAATTATGCACTTTCTTGAGCCAAAAGCAAGCCAATTGGGTAGATTTTCATGTTTCCTTTGATTTAATCAACCATGTATGAATTCATGCTATTTCATGAGGTTTTATGCTATAATTGTCATATATTATGAAAGAATGAATATCTCATGATTTTGAGCATAGCTTTGATGTGTTTGGTTGATTAATGATAGGTGAAGAAAGCTCGGAGAAAGGTTGATGCAAGAAGGAATGGCTAGGAGGAATGACTTGAGTCTTGAATTAATTATGAACCAGGAAGCAAAAGTTGGAGCAAAAGTTAGCCCCTAACTTTTTGGCTAACTTTTGGGCAAAAGCTGGAGCAAAAGTTAGCCCCTAACTCTTTGGCTAACTTTTAGGCAAAAGTTGGAGCAAAAGTTAGCCCCTAACTTTTTGGCTAACTTTTGGGCAAAAGCTGGACTAAAAGTTAGCCCCTAACTTTTTGGCTAACTTTTGGCATGAAAAACACTCCCTGGATGCACCAAAAGTTTGCGCCAACGTTAGCCCCTAACTTTTTGGCTAACGTTGGCGCCTGGAAAACTCTCCCTGGGCTAGCAAAAGTTTGCGCCAACGTTAGCCCCTAACTTTCTGGCTAACGTTGGCGCCATGAATAACTAAGGGGAGGCCAACGTTGGGGCAAAAGTTAGGAACGTTGGTATCAGCAAAACAAGGGTGCTGATGTGAAAAGTTGGAGCAAAAGTTAGACCCTAACTTTTACTCCAACTTTCACTCAAGCTTTCATGATTCCAACCCGGTTCAATTCGGTTCTTCTCCAAACTCCAAGAGCAATCAACCAAGGCCTCTCTCAACCCAATTCCACCAAGAGCAAAGGCCCAATTGAAGGCTTGAAGACCATTTGAAGAAAGTGTACAAATAGATTAGAATTTAAGTTTTAGAGGAGCTTCTTTTTTGAGTTTTCAGAAGAGCTTTCTTTTCTGGTTTGATTGAGAGCTCACTTTTACATTCTAGCATTGTTGTTTTAATTCAAGAGAATTTGGGAGGAGAATTGATCTCTCTTCTTCCTTGTTCTTGCCCAGCACTCTTTACTTTTCTTGTCTTGGATCTTGGGTGGAGAATTGAAGAACTTCTGTTTCAATCTCACCTTGGGATCTTGTTTAATTTTTTGCTTAATTGAATTTCAGTTTTGGTTAATTGTTCTTCATCTACTTTCTGTGCAATTTACAATTTCCTTTGCAATTGTGCTTGTTGGATCTAGGAAGGCATTGAGATCTAGACTTGGTTATCTAGTCTCTTGGGTCCTGAGATCCGGATTTCCCATTTCCCATTCCCTGTTTACTGTTTTCATGCTTATTTACATTTCTGTTTTAAGATCCGGTTCAATCCAAGTCTTCTTCTATTTCTCTGCTTGTTGCAATTTTTCATTTCCTTGTTTAATTTCTGCAAATCCAATTCCAAATTCCCTTTACAATTCAAGCCATTTACATTTCTTGCACTTTTAGATTCTGCAATTTATATTTCTTGCGTTCTAAGTTTCTGCCATTTAATTTCTTGCTCTTTAAGATTCAGCACTTTAAATTCCAGTTCTCTTTAATTTCATGCAATTTACCCATTTCCTTTACTTTCTATGCAATTTCAATTCTGCAAATCACAAATCTCTCAACCAAATCTTGATTCGCTTGACTAAATCAACCACCAAACTAAAATTGCTCAATCCTTCAATCCCTGTGGGATCGACCTCACTCACGTGAGTTATTATTACTTGATGCGACCCGGTGCACTTGCCGGTTAGATTTGGGTGTTTTGGAGAAATTCGTTTCTCTGCGAAAATATCCCATCACCCATACCAACTGGTGTATGGAAAAGCTTGTCATTTACCACTGGAGCTAGAACATAAAGCCCTTTGGGCTCTCAAGCTACTAAATTTTGATAGCATTGCTGCTGGTGAAAAAAGATTCTTCCAGCTGCAAGAAATGGAGGAGTTCAGATCTCAAGCCTATGAAAATGCAAAATCTATAAAGAAAAGGCAAAGAGAAGACATGACCTCAATCTGACACCCAAGAGCTTCGAAAAAGGACAGCAAGTGCTCCTCTACAACTCCAAATTGAGACTTTTCCTAGAAAACTCAAGTCAAGGTGGTCAGGACCCTTTCTTGTCACAAAAGTCTCACCATATGGACACATAGAAATCATGGAGGAAAGTTCGAAGAGGACTTTCACTGTGAACGGACAAAGGCTGAAGCACTACATGGGCAACATGGGGGAAAACCCCAAAATGAAGTATCATCTCAATTAATGGAGGAATCATCGAGCTAGCGACGCCAAAAGAGCGCTTCGTTAGGAGGCAACCTAACCTAAGGTAGTTTTCTTTTCATTGTCATTTCAATAAAAATCACAAGTAGTTTCCCCTGTATCGTGAGGAGCTAAGTTTGGTGTTACACACCAAAACAATACAAGAGTGAATGTGTAATTCTAGGTTTGGTGTTCCACCAAAGATTTCAGTTAGAATCACACTACACTCCTTCAATGGCAAATTGCTAGCTCCAACCAATCAGGGAAACCACTTAACAGTAGTTTAGTTTCTAGTTTATAGTTATTTCGTTAATAACAACACATGAGGTTCTCCGCATGTACTCAATCTGCCATACTAGGCAAGGAACTAAGTTTGGTGTGCACACACCAAACTTAGTTCAAAAATTCACAATCCATACATGCATGCTAACTATTTCTCAAGTGCTTTGGGAACAAGCAACTTCCAACAACTTTGCAGGAATCTTCTGGAGAAATGGTGCACTATCATCCAAGAAGGTGAAGAAGGATGCAAAAAACTATGGATGATGACAAAAGGATAGCTAGAAGCCACCACCCAAAGGTTGTATTATTACATAACTCCATATACTTGGAATGCAAAACAATTGGAAGTCCGAATGTGCCCTTGATTAATAGTTACTCTTTAGTTTAAATCATTAGAATTTAATGACTGTTTTCCTTGCGTTTCTCACATGTGTGTGATGACAAGTCATCTTAGCCTAGTTTTACTAGTCTTTTTCTTTAGTTTTATTAGGTTTCATGCACTTTCTTGCATTATAAGTAAGTATTTTGGAATGGAATTGCATGGTTTCTTTGAATCAATCAACCACTATTTAATTGATACTAAATCATGAGGTTTAAGCTAAATTTAAATGATTTTTAAATGATTTATAAATCTTGTGAATTTGGTGATACTTTGATTTGTTGTTTTGATTACTTGTAGGTGAAGAAAAAAAGAAAACAAGAAAGCGTGGCCTAAGAAGCGTGGCCCAAGGAAGAAAAGAATGTAGTAAAAGCAACAAAGAAGTGTGGCACAATGAAGGAGGCAAGCCACAACACTCTACTGGGAGCATAACAAAGAACTAAGGAAGCAAGCTTGGATGCTACGCTCTCCTTCAGAGCGGAGCACAATTTGGAGTCAAGAAACAAAGGAGGGAAGAATGATGCTCCGCTCCCCTTGAGAGCATTATCGGGCTTCATCTAAGAAAAATTCAAAGAAAAATTTTGATAATGAAGGCTACAAGGTTTGAACCCATGACCCAAGGGAAGGAAGGAGTGCTCCTTGCAAGGAAAATAAGCCAAAATTGGCCAAAATGCTCCCAGCAAGTCTCAAACACGGAGGATTCACTAACAAAGCAAGGAAGCTACGCTCTTAGCACCACTTGAGCGCTACCCTGATGATGACCAAGACTTGGCATGCGAAATATTTCAAGGGACCAAGGCAAGGCCCAACACAAGCAAGGGATGCTCCGCTCTTGCCAAGAGCAGAGCGCTACTTTCCCACACTCCTCATTACTTGTGCAACATGACATGGGCAGAGGGAGCTTGGTGCGCACAAGACTCCAACACAAGCCACAATGCTCCACTCCCCACAAGAGCGGAACGCTATCCTGATTGTCCCAAGCCTTGGCACGCAACAAAGGGCTCCAGCACAAGCCTCAATGCTCCGCTCCCCACAAGAGCAGAGCATCCTCCTGGGAGCAACACTTGGGCTAGAAATTTAATTAAAAAAATCCAATTAAATACAACTCTTCACCAAATTAAAAAGCCCACCCAAATTCTTAAATCCAAGAATAGAAAGTGTATAAATCGAAGGTAGTTTGATTTAGAATGTACCTTTACTTCATTTTTTAAACTTTTACCTTTTTGCTTCTTTTAATTTTCATTTTGGTAATTTGGAGCTTTTACTTTGAACTTGGATATTGGAGAATTTGGAAGGAGAATTGATCTCTCTTCTTCCTTGTTCTTGCTTGAGCACTCTTTACTTTTCATCTTGGATCTTGGGTGGAGAATTCAAGAACTTCTGTTTCAATCTCATCTTGAGATCTCTTGTTTACTTTCTACATAATTCTAGAATTTGAGATTTGAATTCCAATTCTGTTTCCTGCTTCCATCTTTCTACTTCTTCTGCAATTTACTTTTCTATTTTCATTTTGGAATTGTTCTTGTTGGATCAAGGAAGGATTTGAGATCTAGACTTGTTTTCTAGTCTCTTCCACTCCTGAGATCTTCAACATTCTTTTAAATTGCTGCAACTAAGCATCAGTCACTGTCTGTTTTTATTATTCAAGCATTTTTACTCTTCTGTTTGAGATCTACTTCAATTCAATTCATATTTTGCTCTTCTGTTTGTTGCAATTTACTTTTGCTTGTTTAATTTCTGCAAATCCCAGCTCCCAATTCCTTTTATAATTCGAGCAATTTATATTTCTTGCACTTTAAGATTCAGTTATTTACATTTCTTGCAATCTAAGTTTCTACAATTTAATTTACTTGTTCTTTAAGATTTGGCACTTTTACTTTCTGCTCTCCTTAATTTACTGCAATTCTCCCTCTCCCTTTACATTTCATGCCATTTAGCTTCTGTCAATTACAAACCACTCAAATCAATATTTGATTCGCTTGACTAAATCAACCACTAAACTAAAATTGCTCAATCCTTCAATCCCTGTGGGATCGACCTCACTCATGTGAGTTATTATTACTTGATGCGACCCAGTACACTTGCCGGCAAGTTTTGTGTTGGATCGTTTTTCACAAATCAAGTTTTTGGTGCTGTTGCCGGGGATTGATTAGATTGACAATGATTAAGTAAGGTGGTGGTCTAGATTAAGCATTTTCTTTTTCTTTTTTCTAAGCACACTAACAATAGAGTGTATAATTCTGGTTTCTGGTTCTGTGTTTATGTCAGGAGAAAAAAGCAATGAATCCACACCTTTTGATCCTGAAACACTTTGGAGGTTGAGAAGAGAACCAAGAAATGGAGGAAAATCCAACAAATCCACAAGTGGGAGTGGCCAACGACAATGGTCAGCCCCAAAAGAGAGTATTGGCTTCATATACATTTGCTAATCCAAGGCATTGTGGGAGTAGCATCCTGACCCCAAATGTCGATGCAAGTAACTTTGAATTGAAGCCCCAACTCATCACCTTGGTGAAGAACAACTATTCCTATGGAGGAGTGATAAACCCATATTTCATGAGTTCTTTTGTGCTTAATTTGAGTGATTTGTACAATCCTTCACCAACTTATTCACATTAACTGCATGGTTTTACTTTCCCTTCCTTATTATGTCATATTGTGAAAAACATGTTTCCTAGGCTTTAAAAATTAATTATTTTTAATTACCTTTATTTCCATTCGATGCCGTGATTAGTGTGTTGAGTAGTTTCAGGTTTTCTAAGGCAGAATGACTTAAAGAATGAAAAAGGAAACATACAAAAATGGAAGGAGAAGGCTAAACGGAGCTTTGAAGGAAACTGGTATTCACGCGATCGCATGGACGACGCGATCGCGTGCCATGCACGAATCAGCAGCGACGCGGTCGCATGCTTGACGCGACCGCGCGCCTTAAGCAGAACGCACATGACGCGGTCGCATGACTGACGCGACCGCGTGGCAAGGAAAAGCTCCAAATGACGCGACCGCGTGACAGAGGCCACGCACCAGAAATTGCAGAAAACGCTCATAGCAATTTCTGAAGCCCTTTTTGGCCCAGATCCAAGTACAGACAGCATAGACCAGAGGTTATAAAGTGTGGGAATGCACCCATTCAAAGAGAGCTCGCATATTTTATTTTTCAATGATTTAGATTTAGTTGAGAGGGATATCTTCTCTCTCTCTCTCTTAGGATTTAGGATTTCTTCTTCTTTTAAGAGTGACTCTCAATCCAGGTTTTATATTTCTTTGTTTTAAACTTCCCTTTCATTTTATTTATTTATTTCAGTATGTGAGTTGGCTATTTACCTTTATAATTGGATCTATGAATTCTTCCATGTTACAGACTGTTATTTGAATTAATGATAATTGAGGTATTTTCAATTTATGATTGTTCTCATGATTTAAGTTACCATTGCTTCCCATCTAAGGACATTCTTATTATTTCAGCAATTTTACTTTTTCCCCTTTTGGTCCTGGTTAAGAATTTAGTAACTCAACAGTTATTAAACTCAACATAATTAATAATCGTTATCTTGCTAATTGAGCTGAACTTAAGTAATCCCAACCTTTTCTTAAGAAATAATTAGGATTCAAAGGTCAATTTAATTAGTCCCCTGACTTTCCTTTGCCCTAGTAAAGGTTGATCAAGTGGAGTTTAGATTCAACTTTCATTATAGTTGAGAGAGATAACTACGTTGGACCTCCAACTTCTCTTACCTTGCCAAAAGTCTGCTTTACAGTATTTATTTATTTTAATTGCCATCTACTTTACTTGTCATTCAAAATTACTTACTTCTCATCTTCTAAACCCCGATTACATCCTTTATAGCCAATAATAAGAACATACTTCCTCACAGTTCCTTGAGAAGACGACCCGAGGTTTGAATACTCGGTTAACAATTTCTAAAGGGGTTTGTTACTTGTGACACCGAAAACGTTTGTACGAAAGGACTTTTGAAGGTTTAGAAACTATACTTGCAACGAGGATTTATCCGCAAATTTCTAGACCACGCAAAAGTTCCTCTCATCAAAATGGCGCCGTTGCCGGGGAACTGCTAACGTGTGCCTTATTATTGGTTATTGTAAATATTTTTCTTTTGTTTGCTTATTTATTTTTGTTTTTCCTTTTTATCTTTATTTTCTACTATGAACTCTCACCCCTCTTGCTTTGAGTTTGGTTCTAATATTGTTAAAGGAAATAGAAGTTACAGCAGGAATGTGCATCAAGGTCAGACCAATCAAGGATGGATGGGACCAAGAGGATCTAATCAACCCTTTTGGCAGCAACACCCTCCGAGATATCCTGGACAAAGACCATTCTACAGTGCATACCCAGCTGAAAGACATGGTGGACAACCTTGTAACTACCAACAAGCCCCACCCCGTGCATATAAACCAACCTTTCAACATAACCTCGAACCACCACACTCACAAGCTTCTCTTCACCATTCGCCACCATATGATCCTTCCTTACCCCAATACCAATCCAATAACTCCCAATCACCACCACTTTCCTTTGTATCGTGTCCAAGTCCAGCAACCCGAGAAGCAGAGGATCGCCTAAAGGAAACAGTAAGAAAATTTCAAACAACCATTCAACAACTGGAGCAAGTGATAATTCAATGGTCTTCTAGGCACTCAAATACACAAGGATCAGCCACAGCTCCATGTGGACAGCCCAATGAAGAGCGTAGCACGAAGGAGATACCAGAAACCCCAGTAGACAAGACAGAGAATGAATTTGTACTAGAACAATTAGAAGAAACTGTCTTTGTTCAAGAAGAAGAGTTGGTTGAAGACATAGGAGATGCTGAACTTCCATGGGAATCCAGAATTGAGTAAAACTCCGTCCAAGATGCTACAGTTGATGCTAAGGAGGATACTGTACAATCTCCAAGGCAAGTCGTTTATGAAGAATCAGACGGAAAAATCCAAGAAGCAATTTCCTTTGATGATAATAGTCACAAGTCTAGCTCTCTTGGTGATGAACTTGCATCCGCAAGTGAATTCTCTGAGATCGAAGAATCTTCCCCAAGTGAATATGAAGATGATGCAGAGGTAGATTTCTCTCAACCTCTAATCTATGACTCAAGTGATGAGGAAGACATAGAAGACTTTGACCAGGACGCAGATACAATTGAAGATCTTTGCAAAGAAGTGGAGGAATTTACAGAAGAGCACAAGGAAATGGAACTAGCAGAACGACCAAAAACACCTATCCCAAGGCCATTACCACCTAATACAAGCTTCAAGTGGGTACAATGCTTAACTTATAACTTTACTTATTCACTTGAATACGGTTTGCTTGAAACAGATGGCCAGCTTAGAGCTCTCTGCGGCTTTAAGAGTAAGAGGGAAATGGCTCGTACTCAGAGCTGGTGCACAAGGTTCAATAAGGTTCCACGCTTCACCTCGAAGTACACGGATTGGTATCATGCTCAATTACATGGATCACGGAGAACGTTTGGTCACCACGGTGAGATTCTACTTTTTAAACCGCCCAGATGGAGACATGTAGATCAAGACAGAGGCGGATTTAAAAGCAAGGCTTGGAATCCTGGAGTTTATTCTGACATTTGTCACCCCGTGAGCCTAACAATCTGTTTGAAGCTGCTCAGAAGCTTCACATGCTTAGTTTGGGACCCCGGAGGCTATTGGCATTCCAAGCACTGGTGGAGATTTTTAGACGAATTTAAACATAAACCACCATAACAGGATCCTCCTCCAATGTCCAACTTAAGGACTTTAACTAAAAGTGCTAGGTGGGAGACAACCCACCATGGTATGGTCACTTCTTTTTCAATTTATTTCTTGTTAATTGCTTTCATTTTTTCCTTTTTTATTTTAACTTATTAAACCTGGAATCATGCATAGCATTCATGTTAATCATTGCATTCTACATTTTTCATGCATATAAAAAAAAGGGTGCATGACGCGACCGCATGCCCCATGCGATCGCGTCATACTGCGAAAAACACCACCCGCGCGACCGCGTGACCCACGCAGCCGCGTGATATATATATCGGCGTAAGGATCCAACGAATAGAAAGTTAGGCTGGAATCGTGCGGCCCTTGTGCGTTTTGCAAAAATTGGCCCACGCGATCGCATGCCCCATGCGATCGCGTCACTTGCACAATACCAATCCCACGCGACCGCGTGAGCGACGCGATCGCGTTGCATGGATTGCACATCACCCCAAAAGGAGACAGAAAGTTGCGCCAAAATGGCGCTAGAGTCGTGCGTTCAGCACGAATTCCAGCGACGCGATCGCGCGACCCACGCGATCGCATCACCCTTCTTTTCCCCCTCTCATGCGATCGCGTGCCCTACACGATCGCGTCACTCCCATTTTCACCCCAACCACGCGACCGTGTGCCCCACGCGCCCACGTGGATTCGAAAATATAACCCCCCCAGCCATGCGAACCCTATCAGTCACGCAGCCCCACCCCCAACCCTCTTCTCCCTCTCTGCTCCTTCTTCCTCCTTCTCCCTCCAGCACTACCCAGCCGCCACCGCGCCACCACCCAGACGCCGCCGCCGTCCAAGACACCGCCGCTGCAACCCCCTCCCCTCCCTTCTTCTTCCTTCTTCCTCTCTCCTCCCCTCTCCACCACTGCCCTCCGAACCACTGCCCACCACCGCCGGCCTTCCAGCCGCACCCCCCTCCTCCGCCACCCACCCACAACCCTCCCTTCATCTATCCCTAACCCTAAGACCCTATCCCCTTTCTCCCTCAGCCGCCACCGCGACGCCGTGCCCTGCCACCGCACTAGACACCGCCGCAGCCACCTTCTTCCCCATTCCACCCCTCCCGCCTACCAGGTTTCGCAAAACGCAACCCCTTTTATCCGTTTGTCATTTTTCTGTAATTTTTTTCCGTTTCTGTTCATAATTAGGATAGATAGATATGCATGTTGTAGTGGAATTTTTTAGGTTGTTAGGTAGCTTAGGCTGTGGTTAGTGGATCTAGGTCTGTTTACTTGCACTGTTCCTGTTTATGTTTTATCATAACTGCGATTCTGCTATTCCTGTGACCTCGTTCATATGCTGTGATTTCTTGCAATTGCTGCTTGTTACTCTAAATTTTCCTGTTTCTATTCATTACTGGTAACTGCAGCAAGTTTTTAATTCATATGAACTGCTATGTTTGCTGTTTATTTTCCGGGACAATCCAATTTTAGCCGGAATGCTGCCCAAATTTTTTGTAAATTGTTTTCATTCATGTTTTGGTTTGGCATTTCTGAACTCTGTTTTACACTGCTTTACCCAAACTATTTCATGAATGCTATGGCAGACTTTCTTATCCTCTTTGATTTCCTGGTTCATAAACTACATTTGTGATTCACTGATTCCAATTTTTACTTTCTTTATTTCTATTCGAATCAGCATCACCCTGTTTTCCTTGTTCGATTATGAGTACTTTTATTCTCACCTGTGAATCCTTGTTATATGGAATTTTTCTATGCCACTTACTTTAACCCGCACTTTACTAACTCACTAATTTTAATTTACTAATTTCTTTTTCAAATTCTAACCAGACTAACCCTTTTGATCTCTTTTCTGATTATTTTCACTTTCCTCTAACTTTCTAACCATGGCATATTGATTATTTTTCCATTTAACATAAATTCAATCATATTTTATTTACTCATTTTCCTTACTTTACTTATCCTTTGCCGCTTTGAGCTTCCTTTGTTTAATTGCCTATTTGCTTTACTATTTTTATCCATATCCTGGTTTTCTGTTTTTCAGGATGTCTGCCTCACAGAGGAAAGGTAAAGGCAAGGCTACTGGCAAGCATAAGAGAGGAGATTCCTCCCAGTCCATCATTGCTCTAATGCACGATTCTTCATGGCGGGAGAAGAACTTCACACAGCAGGAGAAAGCTGACCAGCTGCTCCCTGCAAATGATCCAATAAAATTTGCGAACCGGTACTGTGAGCTGAAGTACCCGGCTTTTGCAAACTCCAGGAATCTATACCTGGAGCGAACTCTGAAGATTCCAAAAGCACTCCAGCAGTACACTACTGAGCAAATCAAACAAAGGGGCTGGTTCTTTCTGGAGAGAACACTGACAGAGGTCAACGCATCTTGGGTCCGGGAATTCTACTGCAACTACTACCTCACCACCCTAGATGCAGTGAACCTGAGAGGAAAACAAATTCTGGTCACTGAAGAGGCTTTAGAGGACATTCTCCGGCTTCCAGCCAAGTTCGATCAGCCTGATGGTTATTCAAAGGCTGAGGAGGACATGCGTCAGATGCAGTTTGATTGGGATGCCGTGAAGTTACGGATAGCTCTCGACCCGACAGTTCCTTGGGAGATGGGTCAGGATACTACCATGCCTAGAGGGATCAAGAGAGCGTACTTAAATGATGAGGCTCGGTTATGGCATCAGATCTTGAGTAATTGTGTGATGCCGAGTACTCACGAGACGGAGATCCCGGCTGCTATGATCACCCTTCCTTGGTGTGTGCTGGAGGGTAAGGACCTTTATCTACCACGTTTCATTTGACACTATATGGCCAGGGTCCACGTCCGAGGCACCCTCCCTTTTCCATATATAGTTACACAGCTTGGCCGTCGAGCTGACGTGCCATGGGAGGCTGCCGATGAGAGACCACCAGCGGCGGATTGCAGGAAGATCATTCCGCACAGTCAGAACCTCTTAGCCCTGGGCCACAGACCACCACCATTCACTACTACCGATGAGTCAGCCCCACCGTCTGCTGGACCCTCTTCCTCCACTGCTGCACCACCTACCCCTGCTACCACTACTGCACCTCCACCTGCCACAGAGCCTGTCTATCATCTGGTGCATCGCTTGTTTCGACGACTTGACCAGATGGAGCGTCGCAACAAGCGGCGCTATGAGCACCTATAGCTGATGATACGATCCGGTGACATCTCCTCCGAGCCTGACACACCATCCGAGGCATCTGAGGAGGAGGCAGATGCGCCCGAGGCAGAGACCCATCCCCAGGGAGAGGCAGCACTAGCCGCACCACAGGCAGCGATCCCACATCAGATTGAGGCTGCGGATCTTGAGATCCCGATCCAGTCAGCACTTCCTCCACAGCAGCCAGACCCTCAGCCCACCACCACTGAGACTCCAGCTACCATCCCTACCAGTGATGACACTCCTTCACACCCGGCTTGATTGAGCATCGGGGACAATGCTTCCTTTTAAGTGTGGGGAGGTCGCCATCTCTGGCGTTTATTTTGGTGGACCACTACATCTTTTTTTTTCTTTTATTTTGGATATTATTCTATATTTTTCTTTTTACTGTTATTTTCTGAGTACTTATACATTGCTTTTATGTATTTTTACTCTATTTTCTGCATTTTGCATCTTTAGTTCATATTTTAGCCATTTAGTTTATTTTAGTTATTTAGTTTAGTTTGCAATTCTGATTTATTAGTGGATTAATTAGTATAGTTTACCCTTTTTAGCATAAGATAGTATAGTTTAAATAGAAAAATATAAAACGGAAGTAAGCTAGGAAATTGAACATATCAGATTTAAATCCACAAACTTTATATATAGCATTACATGATGTAGTTAAGCTTACAACATTTCATCAAGGAGGAACATTAAAACTTTAAAAGCTACCCTAAATAAATTTTTTTATGAGAATAATGGAAATTTTTAACTAAACCTGCATACAACATATAAATGATATATGATGCTTGAGTTAGAGAACACACAGCATGTGAGTCTTGAGCTTAATTGTATGGTTGCATTCAAACCATAATTTCATTTCTGTGTGTTTCATTTCTTTTCATTCTGATGTTCTTTACTTTGCTTTAATCTATATGTCCAATTATAGAATATAGAATGTAGATACATACCAAGAGAATGATTGAGGCCATCATTTGATTTCAGCTCACTTGCCCCATATTAGCCTACCTTTTTACATCACCCTTGTTAGCCCCCTTGAGCCTTTTAAAACCCCTTTATTCTATTTTAGCCAAATTACTAGCCTTAAGCAGAAAAACAAAAGAAAATCCCAAGTGAATCCTTGGTTAGCTTAAGATAGAAAATCATGAATAGAGTTAAATGTGGGAAACCTTTTGGGAACATGGATGATAGAAACAAAAGGTAGAAAAGTTAAAAGGAAGAAAATAAAATTTGGGAAGCATGCTCATGAGAAAATCAAAGTGATTTAATTGCCATGTGCCTTGAAAAAATTTTTTTATTTTTTAGCATTTAAAATAAAAGGGGGATACAAAAGAAATTCCCCAATGCAAAATAAAAGCAATGCACATGGAATAAAAAAAAAGTGAAACATGAGCATGTAACAATAAGTGGGATAATATGGGAAAATAGGTAAAGAGATTTTGTTTTACTAAATATGTATGATAGGTGAGATCTTAGTCTAATTAAGGATTCACTTATTAGCTCACTTGACCCTATACATAAATCCTTACCCTTACCTTGACCCCATTACAACCTCAATTAAAGACCTCATGACTTTTTGGTGTGACTATATTCTATAATTGTTGATTGGTTAGATGAAGAACAAAGTTATAGAAAGTAAGAATAAAAAGAAAAATAGAGTGAATAAACCCAACAAATACTGAGTGACTAGAGAGTAAACACAAAATCCAGTGAGGGTTCAATAACTCATCAACATATATCTATGCTTAAATTTACTAATTGTTTTGCAAGTTTATACAATGTTTTCTTTCCCATCTCATTTGCTAAAATGCTTTATTATTTAAGGGATTGGCTATACATATATACATGACTCCTTGAGAATGTGAATCAACTTAATTACATGTAAGCTTTATATATGAGTGAATAATTTAGAGTTGCATGATGCATCATTCATTTAGGTAGTTGCATTTAAACTAGGTTGCATTGCATGACATTCCATCACTTTAACTTTAATTATTTATCTTGGATTTAGCATGAGGACATGCTAGTGTTTAAGTGTGGGGAGGTTGATAAACCCATATTTCATGAGTTCTTTTGTGCTTAATTTGAGTGATTTATACAATCCTTCACTTAGTTATTCACATTAACTGCATGGTTTTACTTTCCCTTCCTTATTATGTCATATTGTGAAAAACATGTTTCCTAAGCTTTAAAAATTAATTATTTTTAATTACCTTTATTTCCATTCGATGCCGTGATTAGTGTGTTGAGTAGTTTCAGGTTTTTTAAGGCAGAATGACTTAAAGGATGAAAAAGGAAACATACAAAAATGGAAGGAGAAGGCAAAACAGAGCTTTGAAGGAAACTGGTATTCACGCGATCACATGGACGACGCGATCGCGTGCCAAGCACAAATCAGCAGCGACGCGGCCGCATGACTGACGCGACCGCGCGCCTTAAGCAGAACGCACATGACGCAGTCGCATGACTGACGTGACCGCATGCAAAGGAAAAGCTCCAAATGACGCGACCGCGAGACCCACGCGGACGCGTGACAGAGGCCACGCACCAGAAATTGTAGAAAACGCTCATAGCGATTTCTGAAGCCCTTTTTGGCCCAGATCCAAGTACAGACAGCATAGACCAGAGGTTATAAAGTGTGGGAATGCACCCATTCAAAGAGAGCTCGGATATTTTATTTTTCAATGATTTAGATTTAGTTGAGAGGGAGATCCTCTCTCTCTCTCTCTTAGGATTTAGGATTTCTTCTTGTTTTAAGAGTGACTCTCAATCCATGTTTTATATTTCTTTGTTTTAAACTTCCCTTTCACTTTATTTATTTATTTCAGTATCTGAGTTGGCTATTTACCTTTATAATTGGATCTATGAATTCTTCCATGTTACAGACTGTTATTTGAATTAATGATAATTGAGGTATTTTCAGTTTATGATTGTTCTCTTGATTTAAGTTACCATTGCTTCCCATCTAAGGACATTCTTATTATTTCAGCAATTTTACTTTTTCCCCTTTTGGTCCTGGTTAAGAATTTAGTAACTCAACAGTTATTAAACTCAACATAATTAATAATCGTTATCTTGCTAATTGAGCTGAACTTAAGTAATCCCAACCTTTTCTTAAGAAATAATTAAGATTCAAAGGTCAATTTAATTAGTCCCCTGACTTCTCTTAAGAAATAGTTGAGAGAGATAACTACGTTGGACCTCTAACTTCTCTTACCTTGCCAAAAGTCTGCTTTACAGTATTTATTTATTTTAATTGCCATTTACTTTACTTGTCATTCAAAATTACTTGCATCTCATCTTCTAAACCCCGATTACAACCTTTATAGCCAATAATAAGAACATACTTCCTCGTAGTTCCTTGAGAAGACGACCCGAGGTTTGAATACTTGGTTAACAATTTCTAAAGGGGTTTGTTACTTGTGACACCCAAAACGTTTGTATGAAAGGACTTTTGAAGGTTTAGAAACTATACTTGCAACGAGGATTTATCCGCAAATTTCCAGACCACGCAAAAGTTCCTCTCATCAAGGAGGCCCCTTGGAAGATCCAAACCAGCATATATCCACCTTCCTGAGGATATGTAACACAGTGAAGACCAATGGTGTGCATCCTGATAGTTACAAATTGCTGCTATTTCCATTTTCCCTCAAAGACAAGGCCACTCATTTGTTGGAATCATTTCCAAGAGATAGCATCAACAATTGGGAAGATCTAGTGAGCGAATTCCTTGCTAAATTTTACCCGCCTCATAGGTTTATTAGATTGAAGACCGAAGTACAAACATTCACACAGATGGATGCTGAACCTCTCTATGAGGCATGGGAGAGATACAAGGCTCTAATCAGGAAGTGACCTCCTGAGATGTTTAATGAATAGGATAAACTCCAAAATTTCTATGAAGGACTGACAATGAAAGCTCAAGAGGCACTTGACTATTCAGCAGGAGGCTCAATGCAACTCATGAAGACAGCTGAAGAAGCCCAAAACCTCATAGACACAGTGGCAAACAATTAATATTTCTATGCTCATCAAAGACAACACCAACCAGCTCAAAGGAAAGGAGTATTAGAGCTGGAAGGTGTGGATACCATCTTCAAAGTGATGCATCAACAAATTCAGCAACAATTTGAACAGATGGCTAAAAAAATTGATGGACTGCAAATCGCTGCAGTAAATACACAAAGCCAATCTCAAACCTCACATGGGTGGAAGCAATCTGAAGAAAGTTTTGGGACATTCAATTATGAGCAACAAAGCCCGGAGCAGGTGCAATGCATGAATAACACTTCAAGTTCATTTCAACACAATTTTCATGGTGATGCACCCAAGACACCCTGGAGGACTCATTCTAATTCAAGGCGAGGTGAGCATCATAATCAAGGACAAAGGGACTTCAACTCTGGCAGCCTCAGCAACACAAACAACCATAACCATTCATCCAATAATACCAGCCAATTCAAAAATTCACAAAACACATATCACTAACCCCATAACAACTCACAAAACCACCAAAATAGCCTTTCTACATCCACATTCCACCAACAAAATAATCCTGCAAATATTTCAAACAACTTTCAGCAATAACCATCTCACTTTACACAACCACAACCAAATCCAGACTCTCAAAGAATCTCTAGTCTAGAGATAATGATGGAGAAACTCATGAAAAATTAAGAGATGGCAAGACAAGATCAGGAAGCAACACGGAAGGATCAAGCCATAACAAGTAAAAACCAAGAAGCCTCAATCAAAAACCAAGAAGCTTCAATAAAAAACCAAGAAGCTTCAATCAAAAATCTTGAGAGGCATATGGAACAAATGGCTAAACGAATTACAGAGATGGGTGAGAAGCAATCAAATGCATCCCCTATTGCTACTCAAGACCACCCAAGGAACAAAGGAAAATCTACAAAGTGGGGGGAGTGCAAAGCAATCATAGTGGAAAGTGAGAAGACTAGGGAGAAGGAAGCCATCAATCAAGAAGAACACAACAAAGAAGTTCCACAAGAAGAGACAGAAGAGAGAAATGAAGAGGAGAGAAAGACCAAGAATGCAAAAAGCTCAAAGAGAGATAAGAACATCCTTGAAACACAGCTACAAGAGAAGAAGGAAGGGGTGAAGCCATATATCCCCAAACTTCCATACCCTCAGAGGTTCAAAAAAGAGAATGAGGATAAGCAATACTCAAAGTTCCTGGATATATTCAAGACACTCAGCATCAATATTACTTTCATAGAAGCACGTGAACAGATGCCAGTGTATGCCAAATTTATGAAGGAAGTGCTGACAAAGAAAAAGTCCCTAAAAGAAGGACAAATTATTGAGATGACAATGGAATGTAGTGCTATTCTCCAAAGAGAGTTGCCAGAGAAGAAAGATGATCCTGGGAGTTTTTATATACCTTGCACCATAGGAGACATAACAATTGAAAAGTCATTCTGTGACCTTGGTGCAAGCATAAACTTGATGCCTTTGTCTCTAATGAGGAAACTTCAAATTTCTAAGCTGAAGCCCACACGAATAGTTCTCCAAATGACTGACAAATCCATTAAGCAAGCACTGGGAGTTGTGGAGAATGTGTTGGTAAAAGTGGAAAAATTCTTTCTCCCAGCTGACTTTGTTATCTCAGATATAGAAGAGGACCCTAACATTCCTATCATCCTGGGGAGGCCTTTCCTAGCTATGGACAGAGCATTGATAGATGTTAAAAAAGGGGAATTGTTGCTGAGAGTGCATGATGAGCACCTAGCATTCCATGTTTTTAAAACCTTGCATGAGCCCATTCAAGAAAAAGATTCTATGAAGGATAAGGCCAGAGATCAAAGTTTGAAGGAGGTAGTCAATGAGTTAGCTCCAAGACTTCTAAATCCATGCTTGAAAGCAGTAGAGATGGTGCAACAAACCAAAGAAATCAAGGAGAAACTAGATCCAAAACCTCCAGATGAGAAATTCAACATCTCAGATAAGGAACCACCAAGGCAGGGAGTATCTTTTGAGAAAGAAAAGAAGAAGAG
Organism: Arachis hypogaea; assembly: GCF_003086295.3. Lineage (NCBI taxonomy): Eukaryota > Viridiplantae > Streptophyta > Magnoliopsida > Fabales > Fabaceae > Arachis > Arachis hypogaea. The sequence continues at coordinate 76,404,023 of NC_092055.1, forward strand.
GCCAAGAGGGTGGAGAAACAAGAAGATCCCTACTGAAGGCTTTTCACCAGGGGATAAAGTAGTGTTAAACACCTAACCAATGAAGGTGTCCCCATAATCATCTGAATACTACACTGTGAACCGGGTCCTTTCACTTGAACACCTAGAGATCATCAAAGAGGAGACCAGAAGGAAGTTCACAGTAAGAGGAGAAAAGCTAAGGCACTATGATTTTCAACCCCCATGATCAAAGGATGAAATGTCAAGCTAATGACAATAAAGAAGCGCTTGTTGGGAGGCAACCCAACTTGAGGTAGTTTTCTTTTCATAGCTATTTCAATACAAAGGTTAAGTGGTTTTGTCTGTATTGCAAGGATCTAAGTTTGGTGTTGTACACCAAAATAATTTAAGGGAGAATGAAGGATTCTAAGTTTGGTGTTCCACCAACATTCTATCTAAAAAGCATACTCTCACTTCCTGCATAATGCTAGCTCCAAGCAATCAGACAAATCATGTAACCATTTAGTTGCTTTCTAATTTTAGCTCCATAACAAAGAGAATTCATAATTCGTTAACTAGTTGCATCAGAGGCATTGGCACGGAATTAAGTTTGGTGTTCCCACACCAAAATAAGTTTGAAAGCCATCTTAAATTCATGCATATTAACCATTTACATAAGGGCTTGAGAAGCAAGCCACTTTTGAGAATTATGCAGGAAAGAAGCCAACATTTGGAGACAGTCTGCATTATGACTCAAAAGGGACACAACAGAAGGAAGAATGAAAAGCTGCAACACAACAGGTTGTATTTACACTCAATCCTTGTTGCTGGGAAGTGCTTTAATTTGGGGAATTCTTGTATGTCTTGCTACAGTGTTTATTTGGTTGCAAGTGGAATTGTTTGTCAAGAAAGCTATCTGCATAATCTTGTCATCCTTCATTAGCTTGAGTATTTTGTTTTGTTCCCCTTGCTGTTTGAATAAAAGAGAGATATTTGAATTAGAAAAGTAATTGTTCAATGTTGCAAAAGTTAGAATGAAAGTTAGTGGTGGTATGTGTTTGATTCAATTGTTAGCTCACAAAATAATTGCTGTAAAATGACATGTTACTTGAAGCTTAAGCTAGTTTGCTGCTATGATCCTTCAACTAATGGAAATCCCTTGAAAATAAACCAAAACAGAAAGAAAAAGAAATAGAAAAAGCCAAAGAAAGTGGCAAAGAAACAGAAAATAAGGCTAGACACCAATAGCTTGGACCCTAGGACACATGCCTGTGGTGTTTTTGTACTGGGATATGCTTGGACAAGTAAGTTCTAAGGAGTATTTCAAAACTTGGCCACTTAGATCAACTGATTTGGGATTGCCAACTGAAAGTCCACAATAAAGAGCAACCTAGCTACAAAACATTTAGTAATCCAAAGAGATGCTGGGCATCAATGATCTTAGGAAGAAAATGTGAGCCATGTGTCTGTGGTGAAGCAATGTTGAGTGAAATTAAGCCAAAGGCCACTGCAACATTTGTCACCAAGCTTTCAATGAGTAATAAGCTCTCTAAGCAAAAGAAAGAATGAAAAAGTTAACAAGGGAAGTAAGCAAAAAGCAAGGCATTGTAGCAGCAACTTAGTGAACCCTTGAGGAAACATTGTTTGTTTAACAGCAGGTAATAAATGAGCTACTATTGATCTGCATGAAACCCCATGAACTAACGTGGACTCTAACGTTGGGAAGCAAAAGAGAAGCCAACGTTAGTGACACTCACCTTTGTCACTAACGTTGGCCAAGCCACAATGAGCCACGTTAGTTGCCACGTTAACTTAGTTAACGTGGAAGCTAATGTGGAGAAAGCAAGTGATCGCCAACGTTAGTGACACCTACCTTTGTCACTAACGTTGGGATGTACCACCACAAGCCACTATGAGCAACGTTAGCTCCCACGTTAACTTAGTTAACGTGGAAGCTAACGTGGATAAAGGAGATGATGAGCCAACGTTAGTGACACTCACCTTTGTCAATAACGTTGGAGATGGCTATCAACACCACGTTAGAAGCCACGTTAACCTAGTTAACGTGGACTCTAACGTGGGAAGTAGGGGCATCTTGGAACGTTAGTGACAAAGGTAAGTGTCACTAACGTTCTCGAAGGATTGGCAAGCCTACGTTAAGAGCCACATTAACCAAGTTAACGTGGACTCTAACGTAGAGGGAAGGGAGGACTCTCAACGTTACTGGAAAAGGTGAGTCCCAATAACGTGTGCGAAGGACCAAGAGGCAATGTTAGTAGTCACGTTGGTGCCACTAACGTTGAAGTTAACATGGATCATCCCTGGGTTAGGAACGTTAGTGAAAAAGGTGATTTTCACTAACATTCTCGAACCCACACTCTCACTTAACGTTAACGCCACTAACGTCCTAAGCTAAACACCCTGCCTACTTCACACTTTCTCTCTGCAAGTAAAGCTAAGCCCACTGAAAAGGATAACTGCTTCAAACTCAAGATCCAAAGGCCCATATCCAAGACTTGAAGAACCAACTAGAAGATCAGAAGAGTAGTATATATAGGGGTAGTTTTGAATTAAAAAGAAGCCTTTTGGGGGAGTTGGAAATTGGAGAACTACTCTCTGTATAATTTTACTTTCTCGGCACTTCTAGTTTTACTTTTTATAATGTATTTTCCATCTTTGTTTTCGATTTCCAGAGCTACGAACAACTAAACCCCTTTCATTGGGTTAGGGAGCTTTGTTGTAATTTGATGGATTAATATTAGTTTTTATTATTCTTCTTCTATCTTTTCTCTTGATTTTACTAGAAAGCTTTCAATCTTCATCCAATTGGGTAGTTATCTTGGAAAAGAAGCTATTCATACTTGGATCTCTTCTGAACCTTGGAAGAGGAATGAAGAGATCATGCTAGAAATGCTTTCTCATGTTGGACCAAATTGGGGTTGGATGGATATGGTGACTATAATTCTACCAACACTTGATTTGGGAATGCATGTGGTATAATCAGTGACCATACTTCATCTCTTCTCATGAGCAATTGACCAAGGAATTGGCTATTGATCAAGATTTGAGAGATTGAATTACAAGGAATTGTAATTCGATCACTTAAGATTGCCAAGGAGATCAATGAACGCATTGATTGAGGAAGACATGAAAATGAACTTGATCCGGAGAATGCAATATCTCCTAAGCCCAATGAATTCCCCATTTCTGATATTACCCATTCTCTTTAATTTCTGTAATTTACTTTTATGAGCATCTTCCCCATTCCCATTTAAGATTCTGCAATTTACTTTCCGCCATTTACATTCAGCTCTTTATTTCCAGCAATTTACATTTTCTGCTATTTACTTTCCCGCTATTTAATTTTCTGCAAATCTCAAATCAAATTCTGCTTCGCTCAACTAGAACATTCCTCTAATTAAAGTTTCTTGACCAATCAATCCCTGTGGGATTCGACCTCACTCTATTGTGAGTTTTTACTTGACGACAATTCGGTATACTTGCCGAAGGAAAATTGTTGAGAGACAAGTTTTCGTGTATCAAGTTTATGGCATCGTTGCCGGGGATTGATTTTGTATCAACAATGATTAAATTGGAGGATAACTAGATTGAGCATTTTTTTCTTTTGTTTGATTTAAGTTCATTTGAGTAATTTACTTTCTGTTCAGTTATTTTCTTCCCTTCCCCCTACCCATTTTCTTAGTTGTTTACAATTCAGTCCACTAACCCACTAACTGTTTGATATATTGCATCACTCACACTAACAGCATTTCTATAGAAATTACTTTCTGCATCTATTTTCTTGCTTGTGCCTTGTTGGTTGTATGACAGAGAGAAGAAGCGGGGCTTCAACTTCCTTTGATTCTGATCCTAAGAGGACCTTCCTTAGATTAAGGAGGGAAGCAAGAGGAAAGAGAGTAGTTGGTGCTGAGGAAGAAGAGGAGTACTTTGAACCAGATATGGACGAGAATATGGAGAACCATCATGAAGAAGAGGCTCACAACCATGGCAGAGAAGGTCTAGCAAATCATGCTGGGCAAGAGAGAAGAGTTCTGGGTTCGTACATCAATCCAAACCCAGGAAATTGCAGAAGTAGCATCCAAAGGCCAACCATACATGCCAACAACTTTGAACTAAAGCCACAGCTTATTACCCTTGTTCAGAATAATTGTTCATTTAGAGGAGGTGTCCAAGAAGACCCCAGTCAATATCTAACCACCTTCCTGAGGATATGTGATACTGTGAAGTCTAATGGTGTTCATCCTGACACCTATAGACTACTTCTGTTCTCTTTCTCACTCAAGGACAAGGCATCTAAATGGCTGGAATCCTTCCCAAAGGAGAGTTTAGCAACCTGGAAAGAGGTGGTGAACAAGTTCTTGGCAAGATTCTATCCTCCTCAACAGATCAACAGGCTGAGAGCTGAGGTGCAAACCTTCAGGCAGCAAGATGGTGAGACTCTATATGAAGCATGGGAGAGGTTTAAGGACCTGACAAGAAGGTGTCCACCAGATATGTTCAATGAATGGGTGCAGCTGCACATTTTCTATGAAGGCCTTTCTTATGAATCAAAGAAGGCAGTAGACCACTCATCAGGGGGATCTCTGAACAAGAAGAAGTCCATTGAAGAAGCCATAGATGTCATTGAGACTGTAGCAGAGAATGACTATTTCTATGCTTCTGAAAGAGGCAACACTAGAGGAGTGATGGAGCTAAACAATATGGATGCACTATTGGCCCAAAACAAACTTATCACCAAGCAGCTGGCTGACCTCACCAAGAAGATGGAGAGGAACCAAGTTGCAGTAATCACCACCTCATCAGCAACCCAAGAGGGAGTGAATGCAGAGGCAGAGGATGAGCAAGAACAAGCCAACTACATTGGAAACTCACCCAAGCAGACCCATGATCCATACTCCAAGACCTACAACCCTGGTTGGAGGAATCACCCAAACTTTGGGTGAGAAAATCAACAAGATCAAAGCCAAGATCAGAGACGTCACAACCCTAACAACCATGCAGCTCACCAACATTCCACACAGAGATCATATCAACACCACCCTAACAACACCTCTCCACATCCATACCAAAACCAAAATAACCCAACTCACCCATCCAACCTCAACTCATCATCATCTGAAGATAGACTCTCAAGGATTGAGAATATACTTGAAAGCATATGCAAAGAGATTCAAGATAACAAGGTGTTCAAAGAGGAGGTCACAAAGAGCAAGGCAACATCAAAAGGAACAAAGAAGAAGGTACCAAGGAGGTGGAGGAACAAGAAGATCCCTACAGAGGACTTCTCTCCAAGGAATAAAGTAATCTCAGTTTACTTCCCAGTCATTCCCCTCGATCTCCCCACCATCCCATCTCAGCTACCTAAAGTTTTTACCATCAACAGAGTCCTCTCCTTAGAACATGTGGAGATCCTTGATGAAGCCAATGGAGATAGATTTACTGCAAGGGGGGAGGACTTGAAGCACTACCAACCACCTTGATAAAGGCAGAACGTCAAGCTAGTGACGCTAAAGAAGTGCTTCATGGGAGGCAACCCATGTTTTACATGCTTTTAAAAATAGTTAATAAATCAAGGTTCATGAAATTTAAATCAACTTGATATGCACTTGAATGAATCATTGTGTGCAACATATAGTGAGGAACAAGTTTGGTGTTCAAGGCACACTAAGAGAACATGAATGTAACCCACATCATGTCAATCTTAGGGGCCTTGAACAAATCTTTTACACCACATGGCACCAAACTAAGTTTGGTGTTGCCAATGTTGCATACATGGATATTCAGTTAATCAGTTGGTTGGCATTCATGAATACTACTTAGTTAGTTATAAACAAAAACAAAAAAAAGAGTGGTAATTGTTCCCATTTTTATTTTGCCGCCACTATCCACACAATTAATAATTACACTTTTTCTTGTTTCGTAGGAAATTGATGGACACCACTAACGTTCTCAAACCCACATTTTCACTTAAACGTTAACACCACTAACGTCCTAGCTAAAATTTATGCCTACTTCACACTTTCTCTGCAAGTAAAGCTGAGCCTACTGAAGATTCCAAACTGCTTCAAACTCAAGATCCAAAGACCCATATCCAAGACTTGAAGAGCCAACTAGAAGATCAGAAGAGTAGTATATATAGGAGTAGTTTTGAACTAGAAAACAGCTTTTGGATTGGGAGAACTAATATCTATATAATTTTACTTTCTTTGCAACTTCTAGTTTTACTTTCAGAATGCATTCTCCATCTTTGTCTTCTATTCCCAGAGCTATGAACAACTAAACCCCTTTCATTGGGTTAGGGAGCTTTGTTGTAATTTGATGGATCAATAATAGTTTTCATTATTCTTCCTCTTTCTTTTCTCTTGATTTTACTAGAAAGCTTTCAATCTTCATCCAATTGGGTAGTTATCTTGGAAAAGAAGCTATTCATACTTGGATCTCTTCGGAACCTTGGAAGAGGAATGAAGAGATCATGCTAGAAATGCTTTCTCATGTTGGACCAAATTGGGGTTTGGATGGATATAGTGACATTTAATCCTACCAATACTTTGATTTGGAAATACATGTGGTATAATCAGTGATCATACTTCATCTCTTCTCATGAGTAATTAGACCAAGGAATTGACTATTGATCAAGATTTGAGAGATTGAATTACCAAGGAATTGGAATTCAATCACTTAAGATTGCCAAGGAGATAAATGAATGCATTGATTGAGGAAGAGATGAAAATGAACTTGATCCGGAGAATGTAACATCTCCTAAACCCAATGACTTTCCCATTTCTGATCTCACCCATTCTCTTTAATTTCTGCAATTTACTTTTATGCTCATCCTCCCAAATCCCCATTTAACATTCTGCAATTTACTTTCCGCCATTTACATTCAGCTCTTTATTTCCAATATTTACATTTTCTGCTATTTATTTTCCCGCCAATTAATTTCCTGCAACTCTCACATTGAATTTTGCTTAGCTCAACTAGATCATTCCTCTAATTAAAGTTGATTGACCAATCAATCCCTGTGGGATTCGACCTCACTCTATTGTGAGTTTTTACTTGACGACAATTCGGTATACTTGCCGAGGGAAATTGTTGAGAGACAAGTTTTCGTGTATCAATTATCAACCAAAAGTCCATTATCAAGAGCAACCTAGTTACAAGGCATTTAGTAACCCAAAGAGGTACTGGGCACCAATATCTTAAGAAGACTTGTGAGCCAAGTGTCTGTGGTGAATATGTGTTAAGTGAAAATAAGCTAAGAAGCTGCTACAACACATGACACTAAGCTACAAGTGAGAAATAAGTGCACAGAAAAAGAAAAATAAAGAAAAACAATTACCAAGGATGAGTGAATAATAAGAGGTCATAGCAGTATGTTAGTTGATGCTTAAAATAGGCATTCCCTACCTAAGGATCAATAAAAAGTGAGCTGCAACATTCTCTGCATAAAACCCCATGAATTAATGTTAATAACTTGTTGATATGGATATGTATTACCTTCTGTTTCATTCATTCTTCTCAATAATTCATTGCTTGCTTGGGGACAATCAAGATTTAAATTTGTTGGTGTGATGCCAATGCATCTTAGGCTAGTTTCACTAGCCTTTTTCTTTTTCTTTCATTAGGTTTTATGCACTTTCTTGAGCTATAAGTAAGCAATTGAGTTAAAAATTCATGTATGCTTAGATTCATTCAACCATGGTTAATTTGATGCAATTTCATGAGGACTATGCCATAATTACTTGTGTGCTAAGAATGATGAGATTTCTCATGACTTTAGCAAGGCTTTGATGCATGTATTGGTTGATGACAGAAGAAATGCATGGGAGGAGGTTGAAGAATGGACATGGAAAGGATGAAGAGGAAACAACGTTGGTGGCTAGGTTGGACCACCAACGTTGCCTCAAATGTTGAGAAGAATAAAACAGGGGAGATTCCGCATAATTATCTGATACTGACGTTGGAGGCAACGTTGCTGAGCCAACATTACCTCCAACGCTGGACACAAAGTGTTTTCTGGAAAAGTAGAAAAACTATGGTAACGCGTATGCGTGCTATACGCGCACGCGTGGATTGTGAATTTTTGACAATCCATGCGCACGCGTAGGTAACGTACACTCGTCGTTAGGCCAACGTTGGAGGGAATGTTGCCAGTCCAACGCTGAGGCCAACGTGTGCGATCTGAGCTCCAAAACCATATTTTGAAAAAGTGCATCAACGCGTATATGACGCGCACGCGTATATGACGCGCACGCGTATATGACGCGCACGCGTGGATGTATATGCGTTGGAGAGAGCATTGTTGGTCCATTGCTGATTCCAACGTCTTTTGATGCCAGGGCATCTTAGGCTAGTTTCACTATCCCTTTTTTTTATTTTAATAGGTTTTAAGCACTTTCTTGAGCTATAAGTAAGCAAATTGGGTATAAATTCATGTATGCCAAGATTCATTCATCCATGAGTAATTTGATGCTATTTCATGATGATTTATGTTATGATTACTTGTATGCTAAGAATGATAAGAATTCTCATGACTTTAGCAAGGATTTGATGCATGTAATGGTTAATGATAGGTGAAAGAAAGCATGAAGGAAGGTTGTAGAAGGAGCCTGGAAAAAATGAAGAAGAAGCAACGTTGGTGACCAAGTTGGACCACCAACGTTGCCTCAAACGTTGGAAGAGAAGCAGAGCAACTCTCTGTAAAGTGTGCTGATGCTCACGTTGGAGGTGGCGTTTGAGGTCCAACATTAACCCCAACGTTGTGAGAAAATGATCAATTCTGGGCCTGAAGGATTTTTGAGTGATGTGCGTACGCGTGAAAAAGCAAAATTTTCATATCCACGCGCGAGTGTAAGTGGTGCATGAAATTGTGATCACACTTTTCACAACTCCGGTATAACTAACTAGCAAGTGCACTGGGTCGTCCAGGTAATAATACCTTACGCGAGAAAGGGTCAATCCCACGAAGATTGTCGGCTTGAAGCAAGCTATGGTTATCCTGTAAATCTTAGTCAGGCGGATTCAAATGGTTATGAGGTTTTGACAATTAAAAGATAAATAAAACATAAAATAAAATAAGATACTTATGTAATTTATGAGGTGGAATTTCAGGCAAGCGTTCGGAGATACTTTGTTGCTTCTGAATCTCTGATTTCCTACTGTCTTATTCTCCAAACACACATGGCTTCCTTCTGTACGGCTAATGAACTGTCGGATCTCTCGTCTCGGATGAAAAATACCAGGCACAGCTACCACATGGCTAATCATCTGTCGGTTCTCACTTGTGTCAAAATAAGATCTCTCTATCCTTTTGCACAATGTCACTGTGCCCAACATTCGTGATTTTGAAGCTCGTCACAGTCATCCCGTCCCAGATCCTACTCGGAATACCACAGACAAGGTTTAGACTTTCTGGATCTCAGAAATGCTGCCAATTGGTTCTAGCCTCTACCACGAAGGTTCTAATCTCACGGATTCGAATGCTCTGTTGTCAAGAGAGGCAAGTCAAATCTGTGGATCAGAGACCCAAGAGACTATACTCCGGCTGTCGTCCAATGACTACGTTGAACATCATGTAGACCACTTGTGGTTGTCAGGCACGCGGATCTTGGCTAAGCGAGTAACGAAGATAGTGGGTGATAGTCACGTGTCACCCCTTCATTCTGACTTAACTGAATTAAGTACGAGTATATCTTGGAGAAGAAGTAAGCATGAATTGAAAGAAAAACAATAGTACTTGCATTAATTCATGAAGAACAGCAGAGCCCCGCACCTTAAACTATGAGGTGTAGAAACTCCACCGTTGGAAAATACATAAGAGAAAAAGGTCTAGGCATGGCCGAATGGCCAGCCTCCCAAATGTAACATGGCATAATAATCGAATACAATAGTATAAAGTGCTATTTATACTAAACTAGTTACTAAGGATTACAGACGATAAGTAACTAAGTGCAGATAGTGCAGAAATCCACTTCCGGGGACCACATGGTGTGTGCTTGGGCTGATCATTGAGCTTTACAAGTGCATAGGCCTTTTCTAGAGTTAAACGCCAGCTTGGATGCCAGTTTGAGCATTTAACTCCAGTTCTGGTGCCAATTCTGGCGTTTTACGCTAGAAAAGGGTCTCTGGCTGGTGTTGAACGCCAGTTTGGGCCATCAAATCTCAGACAAAGTATAAACTATTATACATTGCTGGAAAGCCCAAGATGTTATCTTTCCAGCCCAATTGAGAACGTGCCAATTGGACTTCTATTGCTCCAAAAAAATGCGTTTGAGTGCAGGGAGGTCAGAATCCAACAGCATATGCAATCCTTTCTCCGCCTCTGAATAAGATTTTTGCTCAGGTCCTTCAATTTTAGCCAGAAAATACCTGAAATTACAGAAAAACACAAAAACTCATAGTAAAGTCCAGAAATGTGATTTTTGCATAAAAACTAAAAAAAAAATATAATAAAAAGTAACTAAAACATACTAAAAACTATGTAAAAACAATGCCAAAAGGCATATAAATTATCCGCTCATCACAACACCAAACTTAAATTGTTGCTTGTCCCCAAGCAGCTAAAAACAAAATAGGATAAAAAGAAGAGAAAATACAATAAATTTCAAAATATCAATAAAGCTTAGTTCCAATTAGATGAGCGAGACTAGTAGCTTTTTGCCTCTGAATAGTTTTGGCATCTCTCTATCTATTGGAGTTCAGAATAACAGATAATGTTATTGATTTTCCTAGTTAAGTTCTTTTTTATTCTTGAACACAACTACTTTATGAGTCTTGGCCGTGACCCTTAGCATTTTGTTTTCCAGTATTACCACCGGATACATAAATGCCACGGACACATAACTGGGTGAACCTTTTCAAATTGTGACTCAGCTTTGCTAGAGTCCCCAAATAGAGGTGCTCAGAGTTCTTAAGCACACTCTTTTGCTTTGGATCACGACTTTTACCACTCAGTCCCATGCTTTTCACTTGGACCTTCATGACACAAGCACACGGTTAGAGATAGCTTGATTTAGCTGCTTAGGCCAGGATTTTATTCCTTTGGGACCCTCCTATCCACTGATGCTCAAAAACTTGGATCCTCTTTACCCTTGCCTTTTAGTTTAAAGGGTTACTGGCTTTTTGCTCTTGCCTTTTGGTTTAAAGAGCTATTGGCTTTTTCTGCTTGCTTTTTTTCTTTTTTGTTTATTTTTCGCTTTTTTTTCGGAAGCTTTTGCTTTTCACTGCTTTTTCTTGCTTCAAGAATTAGTTTTATGATTTTTCAGATCACCAATAACATGTATCCTTTTTCATTATTCTTTCAAGAGTCAACTTTTCTTAATTCCAATTTCAAACATGCACTGTTTAAGCATACATTCAGAAAGCAGGAAGTATTGTCACCACATAAAAATAATGAAACTAATTTAAAGATAAATTTCGAAATTATGTGATGACAAGTCATCTTATGCTAGCTTTTCAAGCATTTCTCACTTGTTTCACCAGGTTTTATGCACTTTCTTGCATTATAAGTAAGTTATTTGAAGTTGATTTGCATGGTTTTGTTGAATCAATCAACCATCCTTTATTTGACACAAAATTATGAGGTTTAAGCTAGAATTAGTTGGTTTTTGAATGATTCATAAACCTTGTAAATTTGGTGATTCTTTGATTGGTTGTTTTGATTACTTGTAGGTGAAGAAAAGAAAGAAACCAGGAAAGCCTGCTCAACCAAGCGTGGCCCAAGGAAACAAAAGCGTGGCACTCACTCAAGCAAGCAAGCATAGCGCTCAAATAATGAGCGTAGCGCTCAAAAAGTGAGCGCTAGAGACCAAGCACTCAGCACCAAAGGCACAAGGCAAGGGTGCTGCATTGAGAGAACAAACGGAGCGCTCAAAGGGATACCAAATTAACAAAGCCAAGCATAGCGCTCCGTTAAAACATTCACCTTTTTCGTGCTCCATTCAAAACAAAAACAAGGCACGCTACACCAAAATGGAGCTAACCAAGGTTCGAACCTTGCACAAGGAATAGGAAGAGCGCTGCATCACAAGGAAGTGAGCCAAAATGGCCTCACCAAGGCTCAAAAGAGGGAGCCTCACCTTGCGAAACAAAGGGGCGCTGCATTGGTTTTATTCACTGAGCGCTACTTGGGCCAAGGAAATTGGCCACAATTGAAGCCAGTGAGGATCGAAGGGGGAGTCCTACCCAAAAGCTTGAAGCACTACGTTAAAATAATTAACTGAGCGCTAATGAAGGAAGATTGGGCACAAGCCCAAACACAAGGCCAGGTAGCGCTGCGTTGCCTTAGTTAACCGAGCGCTTCCCTGGGAGGTGGCCTTGGTTGAATTTTCACTCAAAAGCCAAGTTGGATTCAATTCTTCACCAACTTGAAAAGCCCACTCCAAAGTTTGAAGATCAAAATTAGAAAGTGTATAAATAGGAGTTAGTTTGATTTGAAAAGTACTTTTGAACCTTTTGCTCATTTTTACATTTTACCTTTGAGCTCAACTTTAGTTTTTAGTCTTGCTTTTTATTTTCTTCTGCAACTTCTGCTATCTCTTCTTGGAATTTGAATTGAGATTGAAGAGCTTGATTGATTCTGAGTTTGAGAATCATCTTTTACCTCTCTTCTCAATTGTTCTAAGAATTGGGTTTTAGTTTTCTTTCTATTTTTCATTTTCTTGCTTCAGCAACTTCTACTTTCTTTTTTGAATTTTGGATTGAGATTGAAGGAATTGTGTTTCAAGTCTTAATCTGAAATCTATCTTTGCTCTTCTTTTGCAAAATTTTGAGAATTAAGGAATTAGATCTGAGTTTTATTAGCTATTTCATTTACATTTTTATTGCAATTTCTTTTCTGCTTGATCAAAAGTGTAATTGAGATCTAGATCTGTGATCTAATCTTATTGCTCCTCTTAGATATTCAATCTTTCTTTTAGATTTCATAATCGAGCTGAGTTTTCTTTTTGTTTTGCTTCTTCAAGAAATTTTCCATTTCTATTTCGATCCTCTGCAATTCATTCCAACTTCTACTTCTCTGATTGAGTGTATTTTACATTTATCTGTTGAATTCTAAATCCCAGCACCCCAAATCCCTTCTACTCTTCAAGTAATTTACATTTCTCAGCAATTTAGATTCAGTCATTTAGTTTTCTTGCACTTTAAGCTTCAGCTACTTACATTCTTTGCAATCTAAGTTTTAGTCATTTACATTACTTGCACTTTAAGTTTCAGCTCTTTTACTTTCTTGCACTTTAAGTTTCAGCTCAATTTATATTTTTTGCACTTTAGATTCTGTCAATTTCTCCTCTCCCTTTCATTTTCATGCAATTTAGCTTCTGTTGATCACAATTCACTCAAATCATCAACTGTTTGCTTAATTAAATTAACCACCTAACTAAAATTGCTCAATCCATTAATTCCTATGGGATCGACCTCACTCATGTGAGTAATTACTATTTGATGCGACTCGGTACACTTGTCGGTGAGTTTTGTGTTGGAATCATTTTATACACATCAAGTTTTTGGTGCCGTTGCCAGAGATTGATCTAGATTGACAATGATTAAGTAAGGTGGTGGTCTAGATTAAGCACTTTTTTCTTTATTTTTGTTCATTTTCTTTGTTTTTAACAAGTACACTAACTATTTGAGACTTTGTCTCTACTAACTCTCACTGCACTCAAGCTACAGAGTGCTTTGTGTGTTTCTTGTTGTTTTGATTGTATGACAGAAGCAAGGAGAGAGGTCTCTACCTCTGGTGATCATGACGAGAGGACTCTTCGAAGACTGAGAAGGGAAGCCAGAGGAAAGGGAGTCATTGGTGGAGAAACTTCTGAATAAGAATACCAAGAAATGGAGGAGAATCCAATAAATCCACCAGTGGGAGTGGCCAACAACAATGGTCAACCCTAGAGGAGAGTCTTGGCTTCATATACGTTTGCTAATCCAAGGCAGTATGGGACTAGCATCCTTACCCCAAATGTCAATGCAAACAACTTTGAATTGAAGCCCCAACTCATCACCTTAGTACAAAACAACTGCTCCTATGGGGAGGTCCATTAAAAGAGCCAAATCAGCATTTATCTACTTTCTTGAGGATCTATGACACAGTGAAGTCCAATGGTGTGCATCCAGACATATACAAATTGCTGATGTTCCCATTTTTATTGAGGGACAAGGCTCCTTAACGGCTTGAAGCCTTTCCCACAAGGAAGCATCACTAGCTGGGAGGATCTAGTGAATAAGTTCCTAGCCAAGTTATACCCACCTCAAAGGATTATCAGATTGAAGACAGAGGTGCAAACCTTCACATAGATGGATGCATAATCTCTCTATGAGGCATGGGAGAGATACAAGGCCCTGATCAGAAAATGTCCCCCTGAAATGTTCAATGAATGGGACATACTACAGAATTTCTATGAAGGATTGACTCTGAAAGCTCAGGAAGCACTAGACTATTTAGCAAGAGGCTCATTGCAATTAATAAAGACAGCAGAGGAAGCCCAAAATCTCATAGATATGGTGGCAAACAATCAATACTTCTTTGCTCATCAAAGGCAACGCCAACCAGCTCAAAGAAAGGGAGTACTAGAGTTGGAAGGTGTGGACACCATTCTAGCTCAACACAAGGTGATGCAGCAGCAAATCTAGCAACAATTTGAGCAGATGGCCAAGAGGATTGATAGCTTACAAGTTGCATCAGTGAATGTCACAAATCAACCACCAACTGGGTGGGGACAATGTGAGGAAAATTGTGAAGATCAGCAGCAAGAACAAGTGAACTACATTCATAACCAATGATCCAGCCAGAATGAATTTTATGGAGATACATATAACCCCCTCTTGGAAGAACCATCCAAACGTAAGATGGGAAGACAACCAGAATCAAAACCAACAGCCATGGCAAAGACCCAAAACAACTCAAGAAACATCAACCACAACAACCAGCAAAATACTAACCACAATCCATATAGAAAACCTCAAAATAACCACCTCAATTCTAGCTATTATCTACCTAATAACCCAGCCACTAACCAAAATAACCATCATCCATCCTTAACATTTCATAACCAACCACAAATACCATAAGAATCTCAAAGGATCTCCAATTTGGAGATACTGATAGAAAAGATGATGAAGCATCAGGAGGTGACAAGCAAGAATCATGAAGCCTCAATGAAAAACTTATAGAGGTAGATTGGACAACTGTCCAAGCAAGCAGTGATTGAAAGGCCAACAAGCTCACTCCGAGGTGATACCATTCTAAATCCTAAAGAAGAATGCAAAGCCATCCAACTGAGGAGTGGAAGAACCTTGGTGAATAATAAAGAAGCCAACAAGAAGCCTATGGAGAATGACAAGAAGCTAGCTGAGAAAAATGAGGCTAACAATAAGGAAGAGATGACAGCAAGCAAGCAAGATCAAGAGAAGCTTAAAGAAAAAGATGACTAGCCACAAAATTCAAGGAAAGGGAAGCAAGTAATGGAGGAACCATCTCAAGGAAAGAAGCAGGTGGAGAAGACTTTCACACCTCTTCTGCCATATCCTCAATGGTTCAACAAGAAAACCAAGGAACAACATTTCCCCAAATTCCTTGAAGTCTTCAAGAAGCTGAAAATCAACATTCCCCTGGCTGAAGCATTAGAGCAAATGCCTTTATATGCAAAGTTCTTAAAAGAGCTTATCAACAAAAAGAGAAGCTGGCATGAGAAGGAAACCATTATGCTCACTGAAGAATGCAGTGCTCTGATCCAAAGAGGTATCCCACCAAAGCTCAAAGATCCAGGGAGCTTTGTAGTTTCATGCACCATAGGCAAGATGACATTAGAGAAAGCTCTCTACGATCTAGGTGCTAGTATCAACTTGATGCCCCTCTCAATGATGAAGAAATCAAACCTACCAGGATGTCATTGGTGATGGCCGATAGATTAATCAAGACACCCAATGGAGTTGTGGAAAATCTATTAGTGAAGGTTGGAGAGTTTATCTTCCCTGCAGACTTTGTGATCCTGGACACAGAAGAGGAAGGAAACAACTCAATTATCATGGAAAGACCATTTCTAGCTATAGCAAGAGCTAAATCGATGTAGAAAAGGGAGAAATGATCTTCAGGGTGCACAATGAGCAAATGGTCATCAATGTTTTCAAATCAATGCAACATTCCCCTGAGCAAGAGTACTAGATGAAGGTGGATATGATAGAAGGTCTGTTAGAAGAAATGTTAGAAGCCAATTGTCATGAGCAACAGGAAGAAGAAGTGGAGGAGGAGTTACTGGAAGATGACAACCAGGAGGAACAAGGAGAGGAAGTGGTGGAGATCTCTATTGAAGACAAGGAAAAGGAGAAGCCAAAATAAGAGTTGAAGTCTCTTCCCCCTCACATTAAATACGTGTTTCTTGGAGAAGCAGAGGCCCTGCCAGTGATCATAAACTCCTCCTTGAACATGGAAGAAGAAACAAAGTTGATTGAAGTGTTAAAAGCTCACAAAACAGCCTTGGGTTGGACAATTAAGGATATCAAAGGCATCATCCCTGCCATTTGTATGCATGAAATTCTATTGGAGGAAGAGTCAAAACCTGTGGTTTAACCCCAAAGAAGACTTAACCCAACCATGAAGAAGGTGGTTCAAAAAGAAGTGATGAAGCTATGGAATGTTGGATAATCTTTCCAATCTCTGACAGCTCATGGGTGAGTCCGGTTCAAGTTGTACCAAAGAAGGGAGGAATGACAGTCATCTCCAATGAGAAAAATGAGTTAATTCCCATAAGGACAGTGACTGGATAGAGGATGTGCATAGATTATAGAAGACTGAATGATGCTACAAGAAAAGATCACTTCCCTCTACCCTTCATTGATCAGATGTTGGAGAGATTGGCAGGCCATGCTTATTACTGCTTCCTGGATGGGTATTCCGGGTATAATCAGATAGTGGTGGATCCCATGGACCAAGAAAAGACCTCCTTCACATGTCCATTTGGTGTTTTTGCCTACAGAAGGATGTCATTTGGGCTATGCAATGCCCCAGCCACCTTTCAAAGGTGTATACTTTTCATTTTCTCTGGCATGGTGGAAAAGGTTTTAGAAGTCTTTATGGATGATTTTTCTGTCTTTGGCAATTCATTTAACACTTGCTTGCATCATTTAACTTTTTTTTTGAAAAGATGCCAAGAAACTAACCTGGTATTGAACTGGGAGAAATGCCATTTCATGGTTCCTGAAGGGATAGTTCTTGGGCATAAAGTGTCAAGCAAAGGTATAGAAGTTGATAAAGCTAAAATATAAATCATTGAAAAGCTTCCTATACCTATTAATGTGAAAGCAGTAAGGAGTTTTCTTAGGCATGCTGGTTTTTACAGGAGGTTCATCAAAGATTTTTCAAAAATAGCAAAACCATTGGGCAATTTGCTAATGATTAATAGCCCTTTTATCTTTGATGACAGTTGCGAGTATGCCTTTGAAACTTTAAAGAGAAAACTCATTACAGCACCAATTATCACACCCCCTGATTGGAACCTTTTGAATTTATGTGTGATGCAAGTGACTTTGCAATTGGTGCTGTGTTGGGGCAAAAGAAAGACAAGCTACACCATGTCATATATTATGCTAGAAAGGTGTTAAATAAAGCACAAAAAAATTATACCACCACTGAGAAAGAGCTTTTGGCAATTATATATGCATTTGATAAATTTAGACAATACTTGATTGGTTCAAAGGTTATAGTGTATACTGACCATGCTGCTCTCAAGTATCTAATGTCTAAACAGGATTTAAAGCCAAGGCTTATTTGGTGGGTGCTACTGCTACAAGAATTCGACATTGAAGTGAGAGATATAGGAAGGGGAGTGAGAATCAAGTAGCAGATCATTTGTCAAGAGTGCCACAAGAGGCCAATCAAGATACACCACAGCAAGTGAATGAAAAATTCCCTGATGAGCATCTTTTCCAAGTTCAGCAAGCACCTTGGTTTGCTGACATAGCAAACTATAAGGTGGGAAGGAAGGTACCTTAAGAATTTTCCAAGCAACAAGTGAAAAAGCTACTCAATGAAGCAAGGAAGTTTTTGTGGGTCGAACCTTTCTTAATCAAGAGATGCTCTGATGGAATGATTAGGAGGTGTGTCCCTGAAAATGAAATGAGAGATATATTGTGGCATTGTCATGGTTCAGCCTATGGTGGACACTTTGGAGCAGAGAGAACAGTGGCTAAAGTACTACAGAGTGGATTCTATTGGCCAACCATCTTCAAGGATGCCAGAGAGTTCGTTCACCAATGTAATGAATGCCAAAGAGCTGGAGGATTGACAAGAAGGAATGAGATGCCTCAGAACTACATCCTAGAAGTGGAGTGAAGAGAGAAACTCTCGTGCGATCTAGAATTTTCACAAATAAGTTCCCGTTGTAAGTATAGCTTCTAGACCGACAAGAATTCCTTTCTTACAAAAGTTTTAGTTGTCACAAGTAACAAACCCCTTTAAAATTTATAACCGAAGTATTCAAACCTCGGGTCGTCTTCTCAAGGAATTGCAGGGAGGTATGTTCTTATTATTGGTTATGAGTTTTGTAAATTGGGGGTTTTTGAAATAAGGAGCAAGTAATTTAAATGACAAGAAAAATAAATTAATAATAATAAAATCTCTTGGCAAGGTATTAGAATTTGGAATTTCTATCCTAGTTATCCTTATCAGGTGTGATGAGAATTGGGTTTTAATCCCACTTATTTAAGTCAAGTGGACTAATTAGCTTGATCCTCAAGTCCTAGTCAATCCCCGTGGGAAAACTAGCTTTAGAGCGATCTAGATCAATTAGTAATCTGCCAATTTCAACCACTGCTGAGTTTGATAACTCAAGTGTTACTAATTACTTAACCAAAGTCAAAAAGAAAAAATATCTAAATTAAATTAAAAGCATTCATAAATAGAATAAAACAATCATAAACTAAAATACCTCAAATAATATTAATTAAGAAACTCATAACATGAATGTAGCATAAGCAAATTGAAAAGATAAATAATAATTAAAAGTATATAATAAAAGTAGAAAATAAATAAGAGGAACATTAAACCTGGAAATTGAGAAGAAATAATCCTAAATCCTTTAAGAGGAATCCTAATCCTAAATCCTAAGAGAGAGGAGAGAACCTCTCTCTCTAAAAACTACATCTAAATTATGAAAAGTGAATAATGGAAGGCATCATGATGAATGGATGCATTCCCCCATTTTATAGCTTCTAATCTATGTTTTTCGGGCCGAAAATTGGGTCAAAAACAGCCCAAAAATTGCCCCCAGCGATTTCTGTTACGTTCAGGTTGCGGCAAAGTGACGCGGAGGCGTCGTCCACGCGTTTGCGTGGATTGCATTTATGCCAGGTCACGCGTCCGCGTGATCCACGCGTTCGCGTCGCCTGGCGTTGGGGTAGCTATAGCATATTATATATCAAATCGAAGCCCCGGATGTTAGCTTTCCAACGCAACTGGAACCACATCATTTGAACTTTTATAGCTCAAGTTATGACCGTTTGAGTGCGAAGAGGTCAGGCAGGACAACTTAGCAATTTCTTCAACTTCTTGTATTCCTTCCACTTTTGCATGCTTTCTTCCCATCCTCTGAGCCATTCCTGCCCTATAAGCTCTGAAATCACTTAACACACATATCAAGGCATCTAATGGTAATAAGAGAGGATTAATATTAGCAAATTAAGACCAAAGAAAACATGTTTTCAATTATAGCACAAAATCAGGAAGGAAAATATAAAACCATGCAAATAGTAAGAATAAGTGGGTAAGAACTTGATAAAAACCACTCAAATGAGCACAAGATAAACCATAAAATAGTGGTTTATCAACCTCCCCACACTTAAACAATAGCATGTCCTCATGCTAAGCTTAAGAGAAGCTATAAAAGTGAAGTGGAATGATAGAGAGTATGCAATGCAGCCTATCTATGTGAATGAAACTACATGCAAAATGTTTCTACCTACTTCGTTAAAAATAAATAAGTTCTCCAAGACCAATATGAATCAAATTCCACTAATTCAAATTATATAATGAAAGATAGGTAAACTTGTAAGAAGACAGCTCATGAAAGTAGGGAACATAGAGTCAAGCATTGAACCCTTACTGGTGGTGTATATCACTCTAACTCTCAAGTGTCTAGCGTCAATCACTCTACTCTTCCCTAGTCATGCTTTCTAAACATTGTTCTTCATCTAACCAATCAAAAAATATTTAGTATACCAATGCAAACATCATGAGGTCTTTTCAGGGTTGTAATGGGGCTAAGGTAAGGGTGAGGATATATGTATGGCCAAGTGAGCTATAATATGAATCTTTAATTAACCTAAGCTCTCACCTAATATACATATACTCTATATACTTTTAAATTCATGCCTAGCTACCCATAATTCCCACTTTTGTATGATTCCCATACTCATGTACCAAATTTTTTATATTTCTTTACTTTTATCACATTTGCATTGATCTTTTTATTAACTTAACATTGGGGTAATTTTGTCCCCTTATTTATTTATTGATTTTTTTTATTTTTTTTTGAATCATAAAAGCAAACATAACTTATCAATGCACATGGATTTTAATTTTTTTTTCTGGTTTTACATGAGTAGGTTCCCAAATTCCCAATATTCAAATAAATTAGAAACATGATACATTCCCTTATTAACCCATGTTCCCACAATTTTCCCACACTTAGTTGATGCACAATCTCTATCTTAAGCTAACCAAAGATTCAATTGGGGTGATTACTTGTTTTTCCGCTTAAGGATAGTGATGTGGTAAAATATATAACAAATGGGGATTAAAAGGCTCAAAGTGGCTAACAAAGGTAATTAAAAGGGTAGGCTTATTTGGGATAAGTGAGTAAAAATTCAAATAATGGCCTCAATCATATGCAAGCATGTAAATATACTTAATAATGGACATAGAAAAGGAATAAAGCAAAGATTACAATCATAGAGAAGAAAACACACAAGAATAAAAATTTAAGGTTAAATAATGTAACCATGTAAATAAGCTCAAAATCTCACAGGTTGTGAGTTCTTTGGCTCAAAAATCATGTTCCAAATACAACTTCAAACAAGTTTTAATAGAAAAGTTTTTTAATTTAAATTAGTGAAATACTATAAAAATTTCTTGAAAAAGAAAATATTACTTCAACTAAGTGGTAACTAAAGGCATAAAATCAAACAAACATGCAATTAAATATGCAAATGCAGCAATTAACAAAGAAAACAAAATATTGGTGTTGAGAAGAAAATAACTAACCCATGGAGATCGGTATCAACCTCCCCACACTTAAAGATTGCACCGTCCTCGGTGCATGCTAAGATGTGTAGGTGGATGGGTTGTTCCAACTGGTGTTTTTCTTCAAGGATTGTGCAGATGGACTTGTTTGTCTCCCCTTTTAGAAGTTTCTCCCTTTTTCCGTCTTCGGTGGCCAGCCTGAAAGAAGGGAAAAAGAAGAACAGTAACCCATAAATAAAGATAAAATAAAATATGGTTGGGTTAATGCCAAATAATGAGGGTCTCAATTACATGGTAGCTACAACATGCAAGTTAGAAAACAGTAGAAGTACATGGCAAATCAAGAGTGCGAAAATTTGCAACAATAGGGAAGAGAGTGTGGGTAAGGAGAGATAATATAAATTCATGTCAATGTAAAGGTAATACAGGTATAAAAGATTGGCATTGATTTAAATAATATTACCTAACCAGAATAAAACAAGCCACTAAGCACCCAAAATAATTCAAGAGAAGATGCAACAGTTAAATAAGAAAATCAACACCAAAGGAAAAATAATGAATATAGAAAAGAAAAAGAAAAATATGCACTAAATTAAAATGCAATGAATGCAACATGCAAATAAATTAAGTAAAATAGACTGAAGGTGAAAAGAAATGAGAAGTGAAAGAAATAAAGTAAGAAAGAAAGAAGAAAACATAGAAGAAATTATGATTAGAAAAGAAAAGAGAAGATAATTGGCGCTGATTTGGATGAGTTGTGTGGCATAGGCGACGCAGACGCGTGAGAGACGCGGTCGCGTGGTGCGCGATAAGGTCAGGTGACGCGGACGCGTGGGTCACGCGATCGCGTGGCCTGATTTGTGCGATTGGCGCGAGTGCAGCCTCGCGTTCGCGCAACTCTTTTTTCGAAACTCTTTTCACCAGATTTTTGGGTGACGTGGTCGCGTGGTTGACGCGATCGCGTGGATGCCCATGTTTGGAAAATGATGCGAACACGTGGGGCATGCATTCGCGTGAGTGGGCTTGCGCTTCCAGCATGGGTCCAGCCTCATTCCAACCCAACTTACTGCCATACACCCATTTACATCGATTCCATAGAATCACGCATTCGTGTGGGTGACGCGGACGCGTGTGAGGCTATTTTCCAATATGATGCGGACGCGTCAGTGACGCGGTCGCATGGGTAATTTTGTGCCTAAGGCACGCCTCCAGCCACGCTCTCGCGTGACTCTCTGTTCACTTTTCTTTTCTCCTAATACACTTGTGATGCGGACGCGTCAGCGACGCTGCTATGTCGCATGCGATTTTTTTTAATGCAATTATGTAGTATGTAATATGCAGTGCTAATGTAGATGCTATGAAAATTTCCAGGTTCAATAAAAATAAAATAAAATAAAAATAAACAACACAAAATAAAATTGAAAAAGAACGATCATACCATGGTGGCTTGTGCTTGAATTCATCCAGAAATCTCCACCAATGTTTGGAATTCCAGTAGCCTCCGGGATCCCAAACTAGGCGCAGAAAGCCTTCAAATAAGTTAAAGCAAGTGACAAGGCCCCAAGAGTGTTGATTGCCATAATGAATTCCGGGGTCCCAAATCTTGCTTTTGCACCCGTCTTCTTGTTGATCATTATGATTCCATCCGGGTAGCAAGCAATCTGAATTCTCACTAAAGCGGCCAAACAACTTCCTAGACCCATTCAGTTGAGCTTTACACCAACCCTTGTATTTAAACTTTGAGCACACAACCATGTTGAACCTTGCATGACGTCTCCAACTACTAACCATCTTCCTTTTACGCTTAATGCCACAAAGAGCTCTAAGCTGACCATCTGTTTCAAGTAAAGCATATTCAAGTGAGCTAATTAAGCTTAGAGATGAAAGATTTACCCACTTGAATGAAGTAATGGATGGTGATGGCTTTGGGGGAGAGGTCTCCAACAGCATTGGCAAGGTGATTTCCAGCTCCAGTCCCTTGAGTTCTTCCTTGTCAACTTCCACCTCCTTGCAAGTTTCTTCAATTTCAACCTCTTCCTCTTGGTAGCTTTCTTCCAATTCGATCTTTTCTTCATTGTTTACCAAGGGCTTGGGAGGTTATGCTTCTTCTTCTTTAATCTCCATGTCAAGTCCAATGGGAGAGGATTCAATTGCGGATAAGAATTCATCAATGATTGAATCCATCTCTTGATCAACCTCTTCAAAGTCTTCAATCATGATATACCTTGGAGGTTGTACACCCTCCTCAACATCAATTTCAAACATCCTTGAAGGAGGCTTTATAACTTGACTTTCCCATGGGGGTTCAGCATCTCCTAAGTCTTCAACCACTTCTTCCTCTTCAATAATTATAGCTTCCTCCACTTGTTCCAGTATAAAGTCATGCTCCGTACTGTCCACTGGAGTTTCTAGTATCTTCTTCATGCTACGTTCTTCATTAGATTGTCCACATGAAGCCATGGGGGTTTCTTGAGTGTCCGAACGTCGGGAAGGTAATCTACTTATCGCTTGATTCAATTGGTGAAGTGTGGCATGAAATTTTTCAAATGTTTTCTTGAGTTGCTCCCTTGATTCTTGGGGTGATGGATATGGACATGGTGCATAGGGAGGTGGTGGTTCTTGGGAGTAATTGGGTTGAAATTGGGGTGGATAAGGGTTAGAGTCATATGGGGGTGTTTGGTTGTAGGTGGCTTGTGAGTATGGTAGTTCAAAGATGTGTTGAGGAGATGGTTTATAGGGGTATGATGGGGCTTGTTGGTAATTACCAGGGGGTCCACCATAACTATTGTCTCGACATGCATTTTTAAATGGTCGTTGTCCATGGTAGTTTGGAAGGTGTTGTTGCCTAAAGGGTTGATCAGATCCTCGTGGCTCCATCCATCTCTGATTGTTCTGACCTTGATGCATGTTCCCGTTATAGCTTTCTTTCCTTACAACAGCATTAGAACCAAACTCAAAGCGATGGGGAGAGAACTTGATGTGTATTTTCGGAAAATGAAGTAATAAAAACTCACGGGGTCGCATCAAGTAATAAAAACTCACGGGAGTGAGGTCAATCCCACAGGGATTGAAGGATTGAGCAATTTTAGTTTAGTGGTTGATTTAGTCAAGCGAATCAAGTATTGGTTGGGTGATTTGTGATTGCAGAAACTAAATTTCTTGAAATGTAAAGGGAGAAGAGTAGATTGCAGGAAATTAAAGAGCAAAGAAAGTAAATAAGCTGAATCTTAAAGAACAAGTAATGTAAATTGCAGAAACTTAGATTGCAAGAAATGTAAATTGCAGAATCTTAAAGTGCAAGAAATGTAAATGACTTGAATTATAAAGGGAATTGGGAAGTGGATTTGCAGAAATTAAACAAGGAAAAGTAAAATTGCAACAAGCAGGGAAGTAAAAGATGGATTTAATTGCAGTAGATCTCAAACAGAAAATGTAAATTGCTTGAAGAAGCGTCCAACAGAGAAATAAAAAGGAAATTTCGGATCTCAGGACCCAAGAGACTAGATAACCAAGTCTAGATCTCATTGCCTTCCTAGATCCAATCCAGAAATCAATTGCAAGAGAATTTAAAGATCAAGCAGTAGAAGAAGCAAAACCAAATTCAATTTCCAAAAGTGCAGTAAAGTGAGACAGAGAGATCTCAAGATGAGATTGAGACAGAATTTCCTCAATTCTTCAATCCAAGACCCAAGACAAATGTAATTGAAATTGAAAACAAGAAAACTAAGAAGAAGAGAATTCAATTCTCCTCTCCGAAACTCAGAAACTCATAAAATTCCAAAACCAAAAGCTCTCAGCAAAACTAAAACGGAAAGTTCAAAAAAACTCCCTGAGAACTTAAATCCTAAGCTATTTATACACTTTCTTCAAATGGTCTTCAAGCCTTGAATTGGGCCTTTGTTCTTGATGGAATTGGGTTGATAAAGGCCTTGGTTGATTGCTCTTGGAGTTGGAGAAAGATCCATTGTGAACCGGGTTGAAAAACATAAAAGCTTGAGTAAAAGTTTGAGTAAAAGTTTGAGGTCAAACTTTTACTCAAACTTTTTATACCAGATGGCTTCACCTTGCTGCTACCAACGTTTGAACCAAAGTTTGAGGTCAAACTTTTGCTCAAATGTTGGCCCCCTTGTAAATGTGTGTTGTGCCAACGTTTGAGCAAAAGTTTGACCTCAAACGTTGGCGCAAGCTTTTTCCTCCAGGGTATTGATTTTGTGATGCCAACGTTTGCCAAAAAGTTTGAGGCAAACGTTGGCTCAAGCTTTTCTCCCAAAAGTTTGAGCTAAAGTTTGAGGTCAAACTTTTGCTCAAGCTTTTTTTCCTCTGGAGTGTTTTCAACTCTTTTAAAAGTTTGAGCTAAAGTTTGAGGCAAACTTTTGCTCAAACTTTTTGTTCTCTCTTGCTCCTAGCCATTCCTTCCTTCTTCAACCTTCTTCAAAACTCTTTTCACCTATCATCAATCAACCAAACACATCAAAGCTTTGCTTAAAATCATGAGTTTGTTATTCTTTCATAATATATGACAATTATAGCATAAAATCTCATGAAATTGCATTAATTCATACATGGTTGATTGAATCAAAGGAAACATGGAAATCTACCCAATTGGCTTGCTTATGGCTCAAGAAAGTGCATAAATCAATCGAAAACAAAAGAAAAAGGCTAGTGAAACTAGGCTAAGATGACTTGTCATCACAACACCAAACTTAAAGCTTGCTTGTCCCCAAGCAAGAAAAGAATTATTGAGAAGAAAGAATGAAATGGAAGAGGATGTTCTTGCTAGCAGAGTATTATTGGTAGTTCATGGGGTTTTCTGTGGATATGTAAACAATCACTTCTTATTGACTTTTAGGCCTAGAAAGTCTCCTTCAAGCATCAAGCAACACACTGCTATGACCTCTCATTATTCCTTTGTCTTTGACTATTATTTTTTTCTCTAAAAGCTTTAGTTCAGTGTCATGTGTAACAAGTTCTTTTCTTTCTTTATACTTGACACATTATTCACTATAGACACTTGGCTCACATTCCTTCTTAAAACATTGATGCCCAGCACCTCTTTGGGTTACTAAATGCCTTGTAGTTAGGTTGCTCTTGATAGTGGACTTTCAACTGATGATCCCGGGTTAGTTAACCCAAGTCACCAAGTGTTGATGCACTCCAAAGAACTTAATAATCCAAGCAGATCCTAGTACAAAGACACCACAGGCATATATTCTAAGGTTCAAGCTATTGGTGTCTAGCTTTGTTTCTTTTTTTCTTTTATTCTATTGCCCATTTTTGGCTTTTTCTTTTCTCTGTTTGTTTTTTTTTTCTTTTTAACCAAGGACTTTTATTTGATTGAGATTCATAGATAGTAGGCCACTTTCTACTTAGAAGGAGACATCCTAGTTCTCTTATTCACTAAAAGTGAGCTATCATACAATCACACACACATACCACCACTTACTTTTATTGTACTTCTATCTAACAAAGAACTATCTTACTTCACATTCACACTTTTCTTTTATTGAATTGAAATTGCAGGGGACAAAGCATGCTTTTTGTTAAGTGAAAGTAAACACACAAGCACATACTTAGGCTAGCTTACTTATTTTAAATTGAAACAGAAATGATGCAAAGACTACTAAACTAACAGTTACTGTTAAGATGGGCATATTCACGCTTCCAATTTAGAGCAATTCAATGCTGATGGAGTTAAGTGACAATACAACCTCTTGGTGGCTTCTTCTTCTTTCTCTCAGCTAATGGTGTGTTGTCCTCCCAAGAGAGTGATTGAATTCCTGCAGTGCTAATGGAAGTTGCTTGTTTCTCAAGTCCTTAGATGACTAGTTAGTGTGCAAGACTTTCTTGTAGGCGTTTGAACTTACTTTAGTGTGTGAACACCAAACTTAGTCCCTTGCCATGTTTCTTATGCATAACCATATGTGAAAGCCTAAGTCTTTGCTAAAGGTAATAAAACTAAAAACTAGAAACAGACAATGATTAAATGATTTATCAGATTGCTTGGAGCTAGTAACCCTTTGTGCAGAAGGTGAGAATGTGCTTTTAAATGAGATTTTGGTGGAACACCAAACTTAGAATCCTTTATTCTCCCTTAAATTGTTTTGGTGTGAAACACCAAACTTAGCTCCTTGCAATACATACCAATCATTTAACCTTTTTATTGAAATAGCTATGAAAAGAAAATTACCTTTGGTTGGGTTGCCTCCCAACAAGCGCTTCTTTATTGTCATTAGCTTGACATTTGAGCTTTCTTTTATGGTGGTTGAGGATTGTAGTGCCTCAACTTGTCTCCCCTGACTGTAATCCTCCTCTTTGTTTTCTGGTGTTCAATTTCAGCATGCTCCAATGAGAGTATGTTGCTGACAGTGTAATAGTCATCAGTCTGTTGGCTTGCTCCCAGTTGTTGATATATCAATTGCACTTTGTCACCTTTGGAAAGCCCTTCTGTTGGAATCTTCCTGTTCTTCCAACCCCTTTTTGTTTTGTTTCTGTGTTTCTTGCTTCCTTTTGTTAACCTTTCCCTTTTGGCCGTAGGCTCACTTTAGAGATCTCTCTTCTCAGTGGCTAATACTCCAATATCCTCTTGAACTTCTTCATCATTCTGCACAATCTTTTGCCTTGGGATGTTGCTGTGAATCACCTTGTTGCTTTCTTTCTTTAACTGTGATTCTTCCTTGTCGAGTTCCATATAGTCTTTCTTCTCATCACTGAACTGCGCTTCTGGTACTACTTTCAGAGTGACACTCTTATCATGCATTCTGAGAGTTAATTCTCCTTGTTCTACGTCTATGATAGCCCTGGCAGTGGCCAAGAATGGTCTCCCAAGTATGATGGAGTCACTTTCATCCTCATCTGAATCTAGAACCACAAAATCTGCAGGGTATATGAATTTGTCCACCTTGACTAGATGGTTTTCAATTACACCCGTGGGGTATACCACTGACTTATCTACCAGCTCTAGAGACATCTGTACCGGTTTAACTTCCTCTATATGCAGTTTTTTTACCAAAGAAGAGGGAATTAAGTTAATACTTGCTCCTAGATCACACATTGCCTTAGTGATAGTTAATTCCCCAATGATGCAAGGCAGCAAAAAGCTCCCAGGGTCTTCGAGCTTGGGAGGGAGCCCTTTTTGAATCAAAGCCCTGCATTCCTCAGTAAGTCGTATGGTCTCTTTTTCGTCCCAACTTCTTTTCTTGTTGATAAGCTCCTTCAAAAACTTGGCATACAGAGACATTTGCTCCAGTGCTTCAGCCAAGGGAATATTGATTTCCAGCTTTTTGAAAGTCTCAAGGAACTTATGAAAATATTGGTCCTTAGTCTCTTTGCTGAATCTCTGGGGATATGGCAGTAGAGGTGTGATGCTCTTTTCTACTTGCTACTGTCCCTGAATCACTTCCTTTGAATTGTGTGGTTGGTTGCTCTTCTCTTTGAGTTTCTCAGTGCTCTTGTTTGGTATCACAACTTGATCCTTGGCTTCATCTGCCTTTGTTTGCCTTTCATCTTCTATTGGTCTTTTGCTGCTCTCTACTTGCTTCTTTGTAGTGTCATTGTTGCTCATCAATGTTCTCCCACTCCTTAATTGTATTGCCTTGCATTCTTCCTTAGGATTTGGGATTGTGTCACTCGGCAGTGAGCTTGAAGGTCTCTCAACCGAAATCTGTTTGGAGATTTGCCCAATTTGCCACTCTAGGCTCTTCATGGAGGTTTCATGGTTCTTGGTTCTCATTTCTTGGTGTTTCCACATTTTGTCTATCAAGGTTTCCAAGTTGGTGAGTCTTTGAGATTCAGGTGATGCTTGTGGTGGGTTGTGAGATGTGGATGGTGGATGGTAGGCATTTTGGTTGGTGGGTTGGTTATTAGATTGGTAATGGTTGGGGTTGGGGTAGTTATTTTGAGGTTTTCTGTAGGGATTTTGGTTAGTTTACTGCTGGTTGTGGTTTTGGTTGTTTCTTGAAGCGTTTTGGTTTGAGTTCCTCTGCCATGGTTGTTGGTTTTGGGTGTGATTATCTCCCCATCTGAGGTTTGGGTGGTTCTTCCAGGATGGATTGTATGTATCACCATACACTTCATTTGGTCCTTGGTTGTGCATGTACTAGACTTGTTCTTGCTGCTGCTCCTCTTGAGTTTCTTCATTTTGCCCCCATGTGGATGATGGTTGGCTTGTGTTAACTGCTGCAACTTGGAGGCTATCAATCCTCTTGGCCATTTGCTCAAATTGTTGTTGAATTTGCTGCTGCATCATCTTGTTTTGAGCCAAGATTGAGTCCACTCCTTCTAGCTCCATTACTCCTCTCCTTTGTGATGGTTGGCGATTTCTTTGATGAGCAAATAAATATTGATTGTTGGCCACCATGTCAATAAGATCTTGAGCTTCTTCTGCTGTTTTCATCAGTTGCAATGATCCTCCAGCTGAGTGGTCAAGTGATTCTTGAGCCTTTAGAGTGAGTCCTTCATAGAAGTTCTGTAGCTTGTCCCACTCAGTGAACATTTCTAGTGGACATTTCCTCAGCAAAGCCTTGTATCTCTCCCATGCTTCATACAGATTTTCAGCATCCAATTGTGTGAATGTTTGCACCTCAGTCTTCAGCCTGATGACTCTTTGAGGTGGATAGAATTTGGCTAGAAATTTAGTTACCAAGTCATCCCAACTAGTGATGCTTCCTTGGGGAAAAGTTTCAAGCCATTGTGCGGCCTTGTCCCTTAATGAGAACGGGAACAGCAGAAGCTTGTAAGTTTCAGGATTCACTCCATTGGATTTGACAGTATCACAAATCCTTAAGAAGGTAGATAGATGTTGATTTGGATCCTCCAATGGTCCTCCCTCAAACGAGCAGTTGTTTTGGACCAATGTGATGAGTTGTGGCTTCAGTTCAAAGTTATTTGCATTGACATTAGGGGTGAGAATGCTGCTTCCACAATGTCTAGCATTTGCAAAGGTATAGGTGGCCAATACTCTCCTCTGCTGTGGGTTATTGTTAACCCCTCCTCCTGGATTAGATGGATCTCCTTCCATCTCGTGATATTCTTCCTCAGATTCTTCCTCTCCAACAATATTTTTCCCTCTTTCAGCTCTTCTCAACCTTCTAAGAGTTCTCTGGTCAATTTCAGATAAAATAGGAATGGATCTCCCTGTACCTGACATACAAACAAAACAAAAGAAACACCACCAGTAACTCTTCAATCTATTGCTAGAATGAAGTTTAGTTTAAGTAAAATTTCAAACAGTTAGCGTGTTAGTCAAAAATTAGAGAAACAGAAAATAAAAATGCTAGATCTAGATCTCCACTTCACTTAATCATTGTCAATCTATTTCAATCCCCGGCAACGGCGCCAAAAACTTGATGTGTATTTTCGGAAAATGAATTCCAAACACACAAATCTAACCGGCAAGTGCACCGGGTCGCATCAAGTAATAAAAACTCACGGGAGTGAGGTCGATCCCACAGGGATTGAAGGATTGAGCAATTTTAGTTTAGTGGTTGATTTAGTCAAGCGAATCAAGTATTGGTTGGGTGATTTGTGATTGCAGAAACTAAATTTCTTGAAATGTAAAGGGAGAAGAGTAGATTGCAGGAAATTAAAGAGCAAAGAAAGTAAATAAGCTTAATCTTAAAGAACAAGTAATGTAAATTGCAGAAACTTAGATTGCAAAAAATGTAAATTGCAGAATCTTAAAGTGCAAGAAATGTAAATTGCTTGAATTATAAAGGGAATTGGGAAGTGGATTTGCAGAAATTAAACAAGGAAAAGTAAAATTGCAACAAGCAGGGAAGTAAAAGATAGATTTAATTGCAGTAGATCTCAAACAGAAAATGTAAATTGCTTGAAGAAGCATCCAACAGAGAAATAAAAAGGAAATTTTGGATCTCAGGTCCCAAGAGTCTAGATAACCAAGTCTAGATCTCAATGCCTTCCTAGATCCAATCCAGAAATCAATTGCAAGAGAATTTAAAGATCAAGCAGTAGAAGAAGCAAAACCAAATTCAATTTCCAAAAGTGCAGTAAAGTGAGACAGAGAGATCTCAAGATGAGATTGAGACAGAATTTCCTCAATTCTTCAACCCAAGATCCAAGACAAATGTAATTGAAATTGAAAACAAGAAAACTAAGAAGAAGAGAATTCAATTCTCCTCTCCGAAACTCAGAAACTCATAAAATTCCAAAACCAAAAGCTCTCAGCAAAACTAAAACGGAAAGTTCAAAAAACCTCCCTGAGAACTTAAATCCTAAGCTATTTATACACTTTCTTCAAATGGTCTTCAAGCCTTGAATTGGGCCTTTGTTCTTGATGGAATTGGGTTGATAAAGGCCTTGGTTGATTGCTCTTGGAGTTGGAGAAAGATCCATTGTGAACCGGGTTGAAAAACATAAAAGCTTGAGTAAAAGTTTGAGTAAAAGTTTGAGGTCAAACTTTTACTCAAACTTTTTATACCAGATGGCTTCACCTTGCTGCTACCAACGTTTGAGCCAAAGTTTGAGGTCAAACTTTTGCTCAAACGTTGGCCCCCTTGTAAATGTGTGTTGCGCCAACGTTTGAGCAAAAGTTTGACCTCAAACGTTGGCGCAAGCTTTTTCCTCCAGGGTGTGCAAGTGTGGCGCCAACGTTTGAGCAAAAGTTTGACCTCAAACGTTGGCGCAAGCTTTTTCCTCCAGGGTATTGATTTTGTGATGCCAACGTTTGCCAAAAAGTTTGAGCTAAAGTTTGAGGTCAAAATTTTGCTCAAGCTTTTTTTCCTCTGGAGTGTTTTCAACTCTTTTAAAAGTTTGAGCTAAAGTTTGAGGCAAACTTTTGCTCAAACTTTTTGTTCTCTCTTGCTCCTAGCCATTCCTTCCTTCTTCAACCTTCTTCAAAACTCTTTTCACCTATCATCAATCAACCAAACACATCAAAGCTTTGCTTAAAATCATGAGTTTGTTATTCTTTCATAATATATGACAATTATAGCATAAAATCTCATGAAATTGTATTAATTCATACATGGTTGATTGAATCAAAGGAAACATGGAAATCTACCCAATTGGCTTGCTTATGGCTCAAGAAAGTGCATAAATCAATCGAAAACAAAAGAAAAAGGCTAGTGAAACTAGGCTAAGATGACTTGTCATCAGAACTCATAATAACAAATAAAAATTAAAAACCAAAATAAAAGCAAATATGAAATTTAAATTTTGAAAATTAAATTTTGAAATTTGAAATGTGAAATTTGAAATTTGAATTTTAAATTTTGAAATTTGAAATTTGATTTTTAAAACTAAGATAAGATAAGATAAAAAAATTTTAGTAAAAATCTGAAAAAAACTTTTTCTTTTTAAATAAAAACAAATAAACAAGCAAAAAGCAAATATTTACAATAACCAATAATAAGGCACACGTTTGCAATTCCCCGGCAACGGCGCCATTTTGAAGAGAGAAACTCTCGCGCGATCTAGATCAATTAGTAATCTGCCAATTTCAACCACTGCTGAGTTTGACAACTCAAGTGTTACCAATTACTTAACCAAAGCCAAAAGGAAGAAAATATCTAAATTAAATTAAAAGCATTCATAAATAGAATAAAACAATCATAAACTGAAATACCTCAAATAATATTAATTAAGAAAATCATAACATGAATGTAGCATAAGCCAAACTGAAAAGATAAATAATAATTAAAAGTATATAATAAAAGTAGAAAATAAATAAGAGGAACATTAAACCTGGAAATTGAGAAGAAATAATCCTAAATCCTTTAAGAGGAATCCTAATCCTAAATCTTAATAGAGAGGAGAGAACCTTTCTCTCTAAAAACTACATCTAAATTATGAAAAGTTAATAATGGAAGGCATCATGATGAATGGATGCATTCCCCCACTTTATAGCCTCTAATCTGTGTTCTCTGGGCCAAAAATTGGGTCAAAAATAGCCCAGAAATCGCCTCCAATGATTTCTATTATGTTCAGGTCACGGCAAAGTGACGCGAAGGAGTCATCTACGCGTTTGCGTAGATTGAATTTCTTCCAGGTCACGCGTCCGCGTGATCCACGCGTTCACGTCATCTGGCGTCGGGGCAGCTATGGCAAATTATATATCAAATCAATGCCCCAGACGTTAGCTTTTCAACGCAACTGGAACCACATCATTTGGACCTCTGTAGCTCAGGTTATGACCGTTTGAGTGCGAAGAGGTCAAGCTGGACGGCTTAGCAATTTCTTCAACTTCTTGTATTCCTTCCACTTTTGCATGCTTTCTTCCCATCCTCTGAGCCATTCCTACCCTATAAGCTCTGAAATCACTTAACACACATATCAAGGCATCTAATGGTAATAAGAGAGGATTAATATTAGCAAATTAAGACCAAAGAAAACATGTTTTCAATTATAGCACAAAATCAGGAAGGAAAATATAAAACCATGCAAATAGTATGAATAAGTAGGTAAGGACTTGATAAAAACTACTCAAATGAGCACAAGATAAACCATAAAATAGTGGTTTATCATGGAGCTATTTGATCTTTGGGGCATTGATTTCATGGGCCCGTTCCCTCCCTCTTACTCTTTCAAATACATTTTAGTAGCAGTAGAGTATGTCTCAAAGTGGGTGGAAGCCATAGCCACAACTACATGTGATGCACAAATTGTCCTTCAATTTCTTAAGAAGCAGATTTTCACTAGAAATGGAGTGCCCAAGGGTCTTGTCAGTGATGGTGGTAGTCATTTTTGCAACAAACAGATGGAGAAACTCCTTCACAAATATGGAGTGATTCATAAAGTAGCCACACCATAGTACCCTCAGACTAATAGCCAGGCTGAGTTAGCAAATAGGGAGTTGAAGAAGATCTTAGAGAAAACAGTAGGAAGCAAAAGAAAAGATTGAGCCAGGAAGCTAGAAGATGCACTCTGGGCATATAAGACAGCACTCAAAACTCCTATTGGAAAGTCCCCTTTTCAGCTGTTATATAGCAAATCTTGTCACCTCCCTGTAGAGCTTGAGCATAAAGCTTTCTGGGCCACTAAACTCCTCAACCTTGATTCTCAAGCAACGGGGGAGAAGAGGCTACTGCAACTAAATGAGTTGGATGAGTTTAGGCTAGAAGCTTATGAAAATGCTAAGATATACAAAGAAAAAGCTAAGAGGTGGCATGACAAAAAGATCTCAAAGAAGGAGTTCAAACCAGGACAGCAAGTACTCTTATATAACTCCATGCTCAAAGTTTTCCCTGGCAAGCTCAAATCCAAATGGACTAGTCCTTACTTGGTGACAAAGGTTTTCCCTTATGGAAGCCTTGAATTGCTAGATGAAGCAACAAAGAGCCATTTCACAGCAAACGGTCACAGGGCAAAGCATTACTTAAGAGGCCAATGGGACAAAGAAAAGGAGGTTCAGAACCTGAGCTGAACAACTGAAGGATGTCAAGCTAGTGACAGTAAAAGAGCGCTTGTTGGGAGGCAACCCAACTTGAGGTAATCTCTTTTCATAGCTATTTCAATAATAAGGTTGAGTAGTCTTATCTGTAGTGCAAGGAGCTAAGTTTGGTATTGCACACCAAAACAATTTAAGGGAGAATGAAGAATGCTAAGTTTGGTGTTCCACCAAAATCTCATTTAAAAGCACATTTTCACCTTCTGCATAAAGAGTTGCTAGCTCCAAGCAATCAGAGAAATTACTTAATCATTGTCTGTTTTCTAGTTTTTAACTTTATGACCTTCAGCAAAGGCAAAAGGTTTCATATATATATGTGGTTGACTAGTTGTATAAGAAACATTGGCAAGGAACTACGTTTGGTGTTCACACACAAAAAATATGTTCAAAAGCCTACGAGCAAATCTTGCATACTAACCAGTTGCCTAAGGGCTTGAGAAACAAGCAAATTTTAAGGATTATGCAGGAAAACATTCAATCTGTGCAAAGGGTTCTGTATCATCATCCAAAGGAGGAACAACAGAAGAGAAATAATGATGACAGAAGGAAAAGTTGAGAGACATTTCCAACAGGTTGTATTGGTACTTAATCCTTGTTGCTGTGAAGTATTTTAATTTAGAGATACCTATATGTCTTGCTGAAGTGTTCAATTAGGTGTAAGTGGAGATGTTTGCTAAGAATGCTAGCCTGCATATTGTGCTTGTCATAACTCATAAGCTTGAATTCTGTTTTGTTCCCTTCTGCATAAATAAAAAAAAATGTTTGAAACAGAAAGTGATTGTCCAATGTTGTAGGAATTATAATGAAACTTAGTGGTGGTACTTGTTTGATTTAATGATTAGCTCAATAATAAAAGTTGCATGATGGAATGATCCTTGTAGTGTGAACTAAGTTGTTGCTATAAAGCCTTTTATCAATGAGCATCCCTTGAGAAAGAAGCAAAATAAGAAGAAAAAGAAAGAGAAAAGCCAAGAATTGGCAAAAAAACAAACAATAAGGCTGGACACCAATAGCTTGGACCTTAGGACATATACCTATGGTGTTTTTGTACTAGGATATGCTTGGACAAGTAGGTTCTGAGGAGTATTTCAAAACTTGGCCACTTGGATTAACTAATCTGGGATTGCCAACCAAAAGTCCACCATCAAGAGCAACCTAGTTACAAAGCATTTAGTAATCCAAAGAGATGCTGGGCATCAATGTTCCTAGGAAGAAATTGTGAGCCATGTGTCTGTGGTGAAGAAATGTTGAGCAAAATTGGGCTAAAAGGCTGCTGCAACATTTTCCGCCAAGCCTTCATTAAAGAATAAGCTTTCTAAGCAAAGGAAAGAAAAAAAAAGCTAAGAGGAATCAATCAAAACCAAGGCATTATAGCAGCAACTCTAGTGAACCTTTGAGGAAACATTTCTTATCTATCAACAAAGTAATAAGTGAGCTACATTTGTCTGCATAAAACCCCATGAATCAAGTTCAATTATCTGCTAAATAAGGGCATGTATATTTCTCTGTTTCATTTCATTTCCTCTTATGTTTAGTGCTTGCTTGGGGACAAGCAAGGTTTAAGTTTGGTGTTGTGATGACAAGTCATCTTATGCTAGCTTTTCAAGTATTTCTCACTTGCTTCACTAGGTTTTATGCACTTTCTTGCATTATAAGTAAGTGATTTGGAGTGAATTTGCATAGTTTTGTTGAATCAATCAACCATCCTTTATTTGACACAAAATCATGAGGTTTAAGCTAGAATTAGTTGGTTTTTGAATGATTCATAAACTTTGTGAATTTGGTGATGCTTTGATTGGTTGTTTTGATTACTTGTAGGTGAAGAAAAGAAAGAAACCAGGAAAGTGTGCTCAACCAAGCGTGGCCCAAGGAAACAAAAGCGTGGCACTCACTCAAGGAAGTAAGCATAGCGCTCGAATAATGAGCGTAGGGCTCAAAAAGTGCGCGCTAGAGACCAAGCACTCAGCACCAAAGGCACAAGGCAAGGGTGCTACATTGAGAGAACAAACGGAGCGCTCAAAGGGATACGAAATTAACAAAGCCAAGCATAGCGCTCCGTTAAAACATTCACCTTTTTCGTGCTCCATTCAAAACAAAAATAAGGCACGCTACACCAAAATGGAGCCAGCCAAGGTTCGAACCTTGCACAAGGAATAGGAAGAGTGCTACATCACAAGGAAGTGAGCAAAAGTGGCCTCACCAAGGCTCGAAAGAGGGAGCCTCACCTTGTGAAAAAAAGGGGCGCTGCATTGGCTTTATTCACTGAGCGCTACCTGGGCCAAGGAAATTGGCCACAATTGAAGCCAGTGAGGATCGAAGGGGGAGTCCCACCCAAAAGCTTGAAGCACTAAGTTAAAATAATTAACTGAGAGCTAATGAAGGAAGGTTGGGCACAAGCCCAAACACAAGGTGGCCTTGGTTGAATTTTCACTCAAAAGCCAAGTTGGATTCAATTCTTCACCAACTTGAAAAGCCCACTCCAAAGTCTGAAGATCAAAATAAATTAGAAAGTGTATAAATAGGAGTTAGTTTGATTTGAAAAGTACTTTTGAACCTTTTGCTCATTTTTACATTTTACCTTTGAGCTCAATTTTAGTTTTTAGCCTTTCTTTTTATTTTCTTCTGCAACTTCTGCTATCTCTTCTTGGAATTTAAATTGAGATTGAAGAGCTTGATTGATTCTGAGTTTGAGAATCATCTTTTACCTCTCTTCTCAATTGTTTTAAGAATTGGGTTTTAGTTTTCTTTCTGTTTTTCATTTTCTTGCTTCAGCAACTTCTACTTTCTTTTTTGAATTTTGGATTGAGATTGAAGGAATTCTGTTTCAAGTCTTGATCTGAAATCCATCTTCGTTCTTCTTTTGTAAAATTCTGAAAATTAAGGAATTATCTGAGTTTTATTAGCTATTTCATTTACGTTTCTTTTGTAATTGCTTTTCTGCTTGATCAAGAGTGTAATTGAGATCCAGATCTGTGATTTAATCTCATTGCTCCTCTTAGATCTTCAATCTTTCTTTTAGATTTTATAATCGAGCTGAGTTTTCTTTTTGTTTTGCTTCTTCAAGAAATTTTCCCTTTCTGTTTCGATCTTCTGCAATTCATTTCGACTTCTACTTCTCTGATTAAGTGCATTTTACATTTATTTGTTGAATTCTAAATTCCAGCACCCCAAATCCCTTCTACTCTTCAAGCAATTTACATTTCTCAGCAATTTAGATTCAGTCATTTAGTTTTTTTGCACTTTAAGCTTCAGCTACTTACATTCTTTGCAATATAAGTTTCAGTCATTTAAATTACTTGCACTTTAAGTTTTAGCTCTTTTACTTTCTTGCACTTTAAGTTTCAACTCAATTTATATTTTCTGCACTTTAGATTCTGTCAGTTTCCCCTATCCCTTTCATTTTCATGCAATTTAGCTTCTGTTGATCACAATTCACTCAAATCATCAACTGTTTGCTTAACTAAATTAACCACCTAACTAAAATTGCTCAATCCATCAATCCCTGTGGGATCTACCTCACTCATGTGAGTAATTACTACTTGATGTGACCTGGTACACTTGTCGGTGAGTTTTGTGTTGGAATCGTTTTCCACACATCATTATGCACTTCTTGTTCTTTTACAAATAAAAACATTTTTCATTTAAGAAAGGTGAGAGATTCATGGAATCATTCATAGCTTTAAGACATAGACTCTAAACACTAATGATCATGTAATAAAGATTAAAATATAGACAAAACATAAAGCATAAAATCCGAAAATAGAAAAATAAGAACAAGGAATAATGGAGTGACGGTGGCTAGTTCTTCCTCTTGAAGGTCCTATGGAGCGCTTGAGCTCCTCAATATCTCTTCCTTGCCTTTGTTGCTCTTCCCTCATGGCTCCTTGGTCCTCTCTGATTTCACGGAAGATAATGGAGTGCTCCTGGTGCTCCATCCTTAGTTGCTCCATGTTGGAACTCAAATCTCCTAAAGAGGTGTTGAGTTGCTCCCAATAGCTTTGTGGAGGAAAGTGTATCCCTTGAGGCATCTCAGGGATTTCTTGATGAGGAATTTCCTCATGCTCTTGTTAAGGTCCATGAGCGGGCTCTCTTGTTTGCTCCATCCCGTTTTTAGTGATGGACTTGTCCTCTTCAATGAGGATGTCTTCCTCTATGACAATTCCGGCTGAATTGCATAGGTGACAGATAAGATGAGAAAAGGCTAACCTTGCCAAAGTGGAGGGCTTGTCAGCCACCTTGTATAGTTCTAGAGGTATGATCTCATGAACTTCTACTTTCTCTCCAATCATGATACTATGGATCATGATAGCCTGATCAACAGTTACTTTGGACCGGTTGCCAGTAGGAATGATATA
Organism: Arachis hypogaea; assembly: GCF_003086295.3. Taxonomy (NCBI): domain Eukaryota; kingdom Viridiplantae; phylum Streptophyta; class Magnoliopsida; order Fabales; family Fabaceae; genus Arachis; species Arachis hypogaea. The sequence continues at coordinate 76,443,012 of NC_092055.1, forward strand.
GCGTTGGATGAACTCCAACCATCCTCTAGCCACGGGTTTGAGATCAAGCATTCTCAATTGAACCAGCTTACCTTTTGAGTCTCTCTTCCATTGTGCTCCTTTCACACAAATGTCTGTGAGGACTTGGTCCAACCTTTGATCAAAGTTGACCCTTCTAGTAAAAGGATGAGGATCTCCTTGCATCATTGGCAAGTTGAATGCCAACCTCACGGTTTTCGGACTGAAATCCAAGTATTTTTCTTGAACTATTGTGAGCCAATTCTTTGGGTTCGGGTTCATACTTTGATTATGGTTCTTAGTGATCCATGCATTAGCATAGAACTCTTGAACCATTAAGATTCTGACTTGTTGGATGGGGTTGGTGAGAGCTTCCCAACCTCTTCTTCGAACCTCACGTCGGATCTCCAGATATTCACTCTTTTTGAGCATGAAGAGGACCTCGGGGATCACCCTTTTCTTGGCCACAACTTCATAGAAGTGGTCTTGATGGACCTTTGAGATGAATCTCTCCATCTCCCATGACTCGGAGGTGGAAGCAACTACCTTCCCTTTCCTCTTTATAGAGTTTTCTCCAGCCTTAGGTGCCATTAATGGTTATGGAAAAACAAAACACAGAGCTTTTTCCCACACCAAACTTAAAAGGTTTGCTCGTTGATGATCGGATAATTTATACGCTTTTTGGCATTGTTTTTAGGTAGTTTTTAGCATGTTTTAGTTACTTTTTATTATATTTTTATTAGTTTTTATGCAAAAATCACATTTCTGGACTTTACTATGAGTTTGTGTGTTTTTTGTAATTTCAGGAATTTTCTGCCTAAAATTGAGGGACCTGAGCAAAAATCTTATTCATAGGCCGAGAAAGGACTGCAGATGCTGTTGGATTCTGACCTCCTTGCACTCAAAAGTGATTTTCTGGAGCTACAGAAGTCTAATTGGCTCGTTCTCAATTGGGATGGAAAGCTAACATCTTGGTCTTCCCAACAATGTATAATAGTTTATACTTTGTTCGAGATTTGATGGCCCAAACTGGCATTAAACGCCAGCCAGAGACCCTTTTCTGGCGTAAAATGCCGGAACTGGCACCAAAACTGGAGTTGAACACCCAAATTGGCACTTACATGGCGTTTAACTCTAGAAAAGGCCTATGCACGTGTAGGCCCAAGCACACACCAAGTAGGCCCTGGAAGTGGATTTTTGCACTCTCTGCACTTAGTTACTCAATTTCTGTAATCCTTAGTAACTAGTTTAGTATAATTACTAGTCTTTCCTATTGTAAAAGAATTCCTTTTTTCATCTTTTATCAACTTCATGCTTGGCTGGCCTCACGGCCATGCCTAGGCTTTTTTCTCTTATGTATTTTCCAACAGTAGAGTTTCTACACCTCATAGATTAAGGTACGGAACTCTGTTGTTCTTCATGAATTAATGCAAGTACTATTGTTCTCTTTCAATTCACGCTTACTTCTTCTCCAAGATATACTCTCGTACTTAATTCAGTTAAGTCAGAATAAATGGGTGACCCGTGACAATCACTCCCACTATCTTCGTTACTCGTTTAGCCAAAATCCGCGTGCCTGACAACCACAAGCGGTCTACATGATGTTCAACGTAGTCATTGGACGACAGTTGGAGTATAGTCTCTTGGGTCTCTGATCCACGGATTTGACTTGCCTCTCCTGACAACAGAGCATTCAAATCCGTGAGATTAGAACCTTCATGGTAGAGGCTAGAACCAATTAGCAGCATTTCTGAGATCCGGAAAGTCTAAACCTTGTCTCTGGTATTCCGAGTAGGATTGGGGACTGATAAACCCATATTTTATGATATATTTTGTGCTTAGTTTGAGTGATTTATTCAATCCTTCACCCACTTATTCATGTTAATTGCATGGTTTTACTTTCCCTTCCTTATTATGTGATGTATGTGAAAAACATGTTTCCTATGCTTTTAAATTAATTATTTTAATCACCTTTAATTCCATTCGACGCCGTGATTCGTGTGTTGAGTAGTTTTCAGATCTTCTAAGGTAGGAATGACTTAAAGGATGGAAAGGAAACATAGAAAAATGGAAGGAAAGCACAAAACGGAGCTTCTAAAGAAACTGGCATCCACGCGATAGCATGGGCGACGCGGACGCATGCCAAGCGCAAAGAAGCAGCGACGCGGCCGCATGACTGACGCTACCGCGCGCCTTAAGCAGAACGCACATGACCGCGTGGCAAGAAAATCTCCGAATGACGCAACCGCGTGACCCACGCGGATGCGTGACAGAGGGCACACACCAGAAATTGCAGAAAACGCTTCCAGCGATTTCTAAAGCCCTTTTTGGCCCAATCCAAGTCCAGAAGGCATAGACCAAAGGTTATAAAGTGTGGGAACGCATCCATTCAGGGGGAGCTCGCGAATTTAGCTACTTTTCATGAGTTAGATCTAGTTTTGAGAGAGGTTCTCTCCTCTCTCTTAGGATTTAGGACTTCTCTTAGTTTTAGGAGTAACTCTCAATCCCAGGTTCTTTATTTTTATTTATTCTTCCAATTTAGTTTATGAACTCTTCATGTTAGATTATAATTTCCCTTATTAATGTTATTTGAGGTATTTCAATTCATGATTGCTTTCTTTAATTTATGTTATTGTTGCTTTACGTCTGAAGGCATTTTTATTCCAGCAAATTTACTTTTTCTTCTTTTGGTCTTGGTTAAGAAAACCGTAACTCAGGAGTTATCTTATCTCAACATAATTGATAACTGTTATCTTTGCTAATTGAACTGAGATTCAATAATCCCAACCTTTTCTCAGGAAATAAATAGGATTCGAAGATCAAACTAATTAGTCCCTTGACTTTCCTTTACTTTAGTAAAGGTTGACTAAGTGGAATTAAGATTCAACTTTCAATGTTATTGATAAGAATAACTAAGTCTGAACTTCCAATTTCTCATACCTTGCCAAAAGTTTGCCTTGCAGCTATTTATTTATTTTAATTGCCATTTAATTTACCCGCCATTAAGTTACTTGTTCCTCATTCTTGAAACCCCAATTTACAATCTCCATAACCAATAATAAGAACATACTTCCCTGCAGTTCCTTGAGAAGACGACCCGAGGTTTAAATACTCGGTTATCAATTTTAAAAAGGGGTTTGTTACTTGTGACAACCAAAACGTTTGTAAGAAAGGTTGATTGCTTGGTTTAGTAACTATACTTGCAACGAGTATTTACCATTACTTCTAAACCATCAATCTTCCGCCCTTTCAAAATGGCGCTGTTGCCGGGGAACTGCTAATGTGTGCCTTATTATTGGTTATTGTACATATTTTTATTTTACTTGTTTATTTATTTTTGTTTTTCCTTTTTATTTTTATTTGCTACTATGGACTCTCACCCCTCTCGCTTTGAGTTTGGCTCTAACTTTGTTGAAGGAAATAGAAGTTACAGCAGGAATATGCATCAAGGTCAAACCAATCAAGGATAGATGGAGCCAAGAGGATCTAATCAACCCTTTAGGCAACAACACCCTCCAAGATATCATGGACAACGACCAGTCTACAATGCATACCCAGCTGATAGATATGGTGGACAACCTTGTAACTACCAACAAGTCCCACCCCGTGCCTATAGACCATCCTCTCAACATAACCTCGAACCACCACACTCACAAGCTTCTCTTCACCATTCGCCACCGTATGATCCTTTCCTACCCCAGTTCCAATCCAATCACTCCCAAGCACCGCCACTTCCCTATGTTTCATGTCCAAATCCATCACCCAGAGAATCAGAGGTTTGCCTCAAGGCAACAGTAAATAAACTTCAAACAACCATTCGATAACTGGAGCAAGCAGTAATTCAATTAGCTTCTAGACGCACGAACATTCAAGGACCAACCACAGCCCCATGTGGACAATCTAATGAAGAGCGTAGCATGAAGGAAACACTAGAAACTCCAGTGGACAAGACAGAGCATGAATTCGTACTAGAACAAGTAGAAGAAGCTGTCATTGTACAAGAAGAAGAGTTGGTTGAAGATCTAGGAGATGCTGAACCTCCATGGGAATCCAGAGTTGAGGAGAACTCCGTCAAGGACGTTACAGTTGATGCTAAGGAGGATAGAGCACAACCCACAAGGCAAGTCGTTTATGAAGAACTAGACGGAATAACCCAGGACACAAATTCCCTTGATGATGATAGTCACAAGTCAAGCTCTCTTAGTAATGAACTTGCATCCGCAAGTGAATTCTCTGAGATCGAAGAATCTTCCCAAATGAATACGAAGATGATGCAGAGGTAGATTTCTCTCAACCTCCATTCTATGACTCAAGTGATGAGGAAGACATAAAAGACTTTGACCAGGATACAGATGCATTTGAAGAATCTTGCGACGAAGTGGAGGAATTCATAAAAGAGCACAAGGGAGTAGAACTTACAGAACCACCAGAAACACCTTCCCCAAGGCCATTACCACCTAATACAAGCTTCAAGTGGGTACAATCCTTAACTTTTAACTTTACTTTTTCACTTGAATACGATTTTCTTGAAACAGATGGCCAGCTTAGAGCTCTCTGCGGCTTTAAGAGTAAGAGGGAAATGGCTCGTGCTCAGAGCTGGCGTACAAGGTTCAATAAGGTTCCACGCTTCAACTCGAAGTGCACGGATTGGTATCATGCTCAATTGAATGGATCTTGGAAAGCGTTTGGTCACTATGGTGAGAATCTACTTTCTAAACCGCCTGGATGAAAAAATATAGATCAAGACAGAGGCGGATTTAAAAACAAGGATTGGGATCATGGGTTCTATTCTGACATTCGTTACCCCGGGAGCCTTAGACTCTGTTTGAAGCTGTTTAGAAGCTTTACATGCCTAGTTTGGGACCCCGGAGGCTATTGGCATTCCAAGCATTGGTGGAGATTTTTGGATGAATTTAAGCATAAGCCGCCATAACAGGAAGCACCTCCAATGTCCAACTTAAGGACTTTAACTAAAAGTGCTAGGTGGGAGAAAACCACCCATGGTATGATCGTTCCTTTCGCAATTTTAATTTTATTTAGTTTTGTTTGTTTTTGAACTTTGTTTTATTTTATTGAACCTGGAATCATGCATAGCATTCACATTAAGCACTACATTCTGCATATTGTATTCCGCATTCTGCATAAAAAAAAGGGTGCGCGACGCGACCGCATGCCCCATGCGATCGCGTCAAATGGCGAACTACACTTCCCACGCGACCGCGTCATCCACGCGGCCGCGTGACCTGGAGATCGGCGAAAAGATCCAACGTCCAGAAAGTTAGGCTAGAATCGTGCGGCCATTGTGCGTCTAGCACAAAATGGCCACGCGATCGCATGCCCCATGCGATCGCGTCACTTGCACACAATCAATCCCACGCGACCGCGTGAGCGACGCGATCGCGTCGCATAGATTGCACAAATCCCAAAATGAGACAGAGAGTTGGGCTGGAACGACGCTGGATTCGTGCGTTTAGCACAAATTCCAGCGACGCGATCGCATGCCCCAGGCGATCACGTCATTTACCCTTTTTGCCCTCCGCGCGATTGCGTCATCCACGCGATCGCTTCAACCACCTTTTTCGCTCCAGCCACGCGACCGCGTGCCCTACGCGGCTGCGTGGATTCAAATTAAAACCCCCCAGGTCACACGAAACCCTATTCTCGCGCCCCCTTGAACCACACCCCGCTCCTTCTCTCCTCCTCCCAACCACAAACACCACCCAGCCACCTCCGCGCCACCACCCAGACGCCGCCGACCACCCAGACGCCGCCGCCACCCACCCCGTCCCTCCTTCCCCCTTCTTTCTTCCTCTTTCTTCTTTCTCCCTCCTCCTCCGCCACTGCTCCCCTCCGCGCCACCACCCACCGCCACCAACCGTCCCAACCGCAACCCCCCTTCCACCAGCAACACCACCCCTTTCCCCCTCCCTCCCTTCCCCTACCCCCATTACCCTCTCTTCCCCCCTGCCCCGAACAGCCGCGTCGCCGTGCCCACCACCGCCAGCCGTCGTGCCCACCACCGGACGCCACCATCATCACCACCACCAGCCACCTTTCTACCTATTCTCATTATTCGGCCTTCCAGGTTCCGCAACACGCAATCCCTTTTATCCATTCGTAGTTATTCTTATTTTCCCGTTTATGTTCCTGTCTAGGCTAGTTAGATATGCATGTTGTAGTGGATTTTAGGTTGTTAGGTAGCCAAGGATGTGGTTAGTAGATTTAGGTCTATTTACTTGCACTATTCATGTTTCTCTTTTATCAAATCTGCGGTTGCTGTGATCTTGTTCATATGCTGTATTTCTTGTATATTGCTGCTCTTTACACTGAATTTTCATGTTTATATTCATTATATGTAACTGCAGCTTGATTTTTTTTAATTCATATGAACTGTTTGATTGCGGTTTATTTTCCGGGAGAATCCAATTTTAGCCGGAATGCTGCCCATATTTTTATAAATCTTTTTGACTTTCATTCATGTTTTGATTTTGGAATCTTGAACTCTGTTTTCCTCTGCTTTAACCAAACCATTCATGAATGCCAGGGCATGCATTCTTATCCCCTTTGATTTTCAGGTTCCTAAACTGCAATTTTGATGTTTGATTCCTATTTTTGCTTTCTTTATCTCTATTTGAATCATCATCAAACTGTTTTACTTGTTTGAATATGAGTTACCTATAGCTTCTACCTGTGATTACTTGTTACTTGGACTATTTTCATTATGCCTCTTACTTTAACCCATTTTTCACTAACTCACTAATTTTAACTCTAACTAACCTAACCTTTTCAAAACTTCTTTTTTTTTTTTGCTTTTCTTTCACTTTCTTCTAACATTCTAACCAAGGCATGATGTTAATTTTTCTATTTAAATTGCATTCAATTACATTTTGGATTTTGATTTCTTCTTTTCAGACTTTTCACTCCTACAAAATCCTAAATGCACATTTTACTTAACTCATATTCATTATCCTGTTGCTCCTTTGCCACTTTGTGTTTTCTTTGATTATTTGCCTATTTGCTTTCCTATTTTTATTATATCCTGGTTTTCTATTTTTCAGGATGTCAGATTCCCAGAGAAAGGGAAAAGGCAAGGCCACTACTGGCAAAAGGAAAAGAGGAGAACCCTCCGTGTCTATCATCGACCTCATGCATGATGCCTCCTTGCGGGAGAAAGCCTTTACCCCGCAGGAGAAGGCCGACCAGCTACTTCCCGCCAATGACTCAGTAAAGTTTGCAAACCGATACTATGAGCTGAAGTATCCGGTGTTTGAAAACTCCAGGAACCTATACCTGGAGCGGACTTTGAAGATCCCAGAAGAACTCCAGCAATACACCTCTGATCAGATCAAACAAAGAGGTTGGTTCTTTCTGGAGAGACCTCTAACTGAGGTTAATGCATCTTGGGTTAGGGAATTCTACTGCAACTACTTCAAAACTTTCCTAGATGCAGTGAACCTCAGAGGGAAGCAGATTCTGGTTACTGAGGAGGCAATAGAAGAGGTTCTGAAACTTCTGCCTCAGACTGATCAGACAGATGGCTATCAGAAAGCTGAGGAGGATATGCGCTATATGCAATTTGACTGGGACACAGTCAAGGCCCGGATTGCCCTTGACCCATCAGTTCCTTGGATCATGGGTCAGAACACCACCATGCCCAAAGGGATCAAGCGGATTTACCTGTACGATGAGGCTCGGCTATGGCATCAGATATTCAGCAACTACATTATGCTGAGTACTCACGAGACTGAGATACCAGCCGCTATGATCACCCTCCTTTGGTGTGTGATGGAGGGTAAGGACCTGTACCTGCCACGCTTTATCCGGTACTATATGGCCAGGGTCCACATCCGAGGCACTCTTCCCTTTCCCTATCTGGTTACACAGTTGGGCCGTCGAGCTGACATGCCATGGGAGGATGCTGATGAGAGGCCACCTGCTGCAGAGTCCAAGATGCTTATCCCGCACAGCAGGAACTTCCTGGCCTTAGGCTACAGACCTCCATTCCTGACTTCCACTGATGATGATACAGCTACACCATCTGCCGGTCCCTCTTCCTCCACTGCTGCACCACCTACCCCTTCCACCACCACTACACCTCCACCTGCCACAGAGCCTGTCTATCATCTGGTTCACCGCTTGTTTCGACGCCTTGACCAGATGGAGTGTCGCAACAAGTGACACTATGAGCACCTGAAGCTGATGATACGATCCGGCGACATCCCCTCCGAGCCTGACACACCATCCGAGGCATCTGAGGAGGAGGCGGATGCGCCCGAGGCAGAGACCCATCCCCAGAGAGAGGCAGCGTAGGCAGACACTCAGCAGGCAGCACCCCAGCAGATCCAGGCTGCAGATCCTGAGATCCCCATTCAGACAGCCCCTCCTCTCCAGCAGCCGGACATTCAGCCAGCCACCACAGAGACCCCAGCTACCATCCCTTCTAGTGATGACACCCCTTCACACCCGGCTTGAGTGAGCATCGGGGACGATGCTACATTTTAAGTGTGGGGAGGTCGCCATCTCTGGCGTATTATTTTGGTGAACGACTACAGACTCTTTTTCTTTTATTTTGGATATTTTTCTGTATTTTTCTCTTTATTTTTATTTTTTATATTCTGAGTACTTATACATTGCTACTTTCATGTATTTTTACTTTATCTCTGCATTTTGCATTTTTAGTTCATATTTTAGCCACTTAGTTCAGTTGCAATTCTAACTTATTAGTTATAGAAATTGTGGATGAATTAGTATAGTTTACCCTTTTTAGCATAGGATAGCTTAGTTTAAATTGGAAAATATAAAAAGGGAAGTAAACTAGAGACTTTAACAGAATCAAAACAACCCACACCTTGTATATATAACATTACATGTTAGTTAACAACACTTCATCAAGGAGAAACATTAGAACTTTAAAGCCATTCAATATAAGTTTTACATTGAGAATAATGAGAATTTTTAACTAAACCTGCATGACATACATAAGTGATAAATGATTTTTGAGCTAGAGAACACATAGCCTATGAGTTTTGAGCTTAATTGTATGGTTATATTCAAACCATAATTTTTTTATTCCTGTATGTTCCGCCCTTCTTTTATATTCTGGTATTCTTTACTTTGTTTTAATCTATATGTCCGATTATAGAATATAGAATATAGAATGTAGATATATACCAAGAGAGTGATTGAGGCCATTATTTGATTTTAGCTCACTTATCCCAAAATAGCCTACTTTTTACATCACCCTTGTTAGCCCCCTTGAGCCTTTAAATCCCCTTTTATTCTATTAGCCACACTACTAGACTTAAGCAGAAAAACAAAATAAAATCCCAAGTTGAATCCTTGGTTAGCTTAAGATAGAAAATTATGAATAGTTTAAAATGTGGGAAACCTATTGAGAACATGGATGATAAAAACAATAGGTAGAAAAGTTGAAAGAAATAAAATAACTCAAATTAAGAAATTTTTGGAAGCATGCTCATGAGAAATCAAAGTGATTAAATTACCGTGTGCATTAAAAAAAAGTTATTTTTTGGTATTTAATAAAGGGGATACAAAAGAATTTCCCAAACGCAAAATAAAAGCAATGCACATGGGATAAAAATAAAAATTGAAACATGAGCATGTAGCATCAAGTGGGAAAATATGGGAAAATAGGTAAAGAAGTTTTGTTTTACTAAGTATGTATGTTAGGTGAGATCTTAGTCTAATTAAGGATTCACTTATTAGCTCACTTAGCCTTATACATATATCCTTACCTTTACCATTGGCCCCATTACAACCTTAATTAAAGACCTCATGATTTTTGGTATGACTGTATTCTATAATTGTTGATTGGTTAGATGATGAACAAAGTTATAGAAAGGAAGAATAAAAAGAGGAATAGAGTGATTAACCCAATAAACACTGAGTGACTAGGGAGTAAACACAAATCCAGTGAGGGTTCAATAGCTCATTAACATTTATCTCTATTTGAATTATCTAATTGTATTGCAAATTCATAAAATGCTTTTTCTCCCATCTCAATTGTAAAAGTGCTTATTGATTATCTAAGACTTGGCTACATATATGACTCCTTGAGAATGTGAATTAATTTAACTACCTGTAAGCTTTATATATGAGTGAATAAATTAGAATTGTATGATGCATTTAGGTAGTTGCATTTAGATTAGATTGCATTGCATGACATTCCATCACTTTAACCTTACTTATTACCTTGGATTTAGCATGAGGACATGCTATTGTTTAAGTGTGGGGAGGTTGATAAACCCATATTTTATGATATATTTTGTGCTTAGTTTGAGTTATTTATTCAATCCTTCACCCACTTATTCATGTTAATTGTATGATTTTACTTTCACTTCCTTATTATGTGATCTATGTGAAAAACATGTTTCCTATGCTTTTAAATTAATTATTTTAATCACCTTTAATTCCATTTGATGCTGTGATTAGTGTGTTGAGTAGTTTTCAGATCTTCTAAGGTAGGAATGACTTAAAGGATGGAAAGAAAACATACAAAAATGGAAGGAAAGCACAAAATGGAGCTTCTGAAGAAACTGGCATCCACGCGATCGCAAGGGCGACGCGGACGCATGCCAAGCGCAAAGAAGCAGCGACGCGGCCGCATGACTGACGCTACCGCGCGCCTTAAGCAGAATGCACATGACGCGGTCGCATGACTGACGCGACCGCGTGGCAAGAAAAGCTCCAAATGACGCGACCGCATGACCCACGCGGACGCGTGACAGAGGCCACGCACCAGAAATTGCAGAAAACGCTTCCAGTGATTTCTGAAGCCCTTTTTGGCCCAATCCAAGTCCAGAAGGCATAGACCAGAGGTTATAAAGTGTGGGAACGCATCCATTCAGGGGAAGCTCGCAAATTTAGTTACTTTCCATGAGTTAGATCTAGTTTTGAGAGAGGTTCTCTCCTCTCTCTCTTAGGATTTAGGACTTCTCTTAGTTTTAGGAGTAACTCTCAATCCCAGGTTCTTTATTTTTATTTATTCTTCCAATTTAGTTTATGAACTCTTCATGTTAGATTATAATTTCCCTTATTAATGTTATTTAAGGTATTTCAATTCATGATTGCTTTCTTTAATTTATGTTATTGTTGCTTTACATCTGAAGGCATTTTTATTCCAGCAAATTTACTTTTTTCTTCTTTTGGTCTTGGTTAAGAAAACAGTAACTCAGGAGTTATCTTATCTCAACATAATTGATAACTGTTATCTTTGCTAATTGAACTGAGTTTCAATAATCCAACCTTTTCTCAGGAAATAAATAGGATTCGAAGATCAAACTAATTAGTCCCTTGACTTTCCTTTACTTTAGTAAAGGTTGACTAAGTGGAATTAAGATTCAACTTTCATTGTTATTGATAAGAATAACTAAGTCTGAACTTCCAATTTCTCATACCTTGCCAAAAGTTTGCCTTGCAGCTATTTATTTATTTTAATTGCCATTTAATTTACCCGCCATTAAGTTACTTGTTCCTCATTCCTGAAACCCCAATTTACAATCTCCATAACCAATAATAAGAACATACTTCCCTGCAGTTCTTTGACAAGACGACCCGAGGTTTAAATACTCGGTTATCAATTTTAAAAAGGGGTTTGTTACTTGTGACAACCAAAATGTTTGTAAGAAAGGTTGATTGCTTGGTTTAGTAACTAAACTTGCAACGAGTATTTACCATAACTTCTAAACCATCAATCTTCTGCCCTTTCAGGGACGGGATGACTGTGACGAGCTTCAAACTCACGAATGTTGGGCACAGTGACATTGTGCAAAAGGATAGAGAGATCCTATTCCAACACAAGTGAGAACCGACAGATGATTAGTCGTGTGGTAGCTGTGCCTGGTATTTTTCATCCGAGACGAGAGATCTGGCAGTTGATTAGCCGTATATAAACTGTACCTGGACCATTTTCACTAAGAGGACGGATGGTAGCCATTGACAATGGTGATCCACCAACATACAGCTTGCCATGGAAGGGAGCACGCATGATTGGATGAAGAGAATAGGAAAGCAGAGGTTCAGAAGCAACAAAGTATCTCCAAACGCTTATCTGAAATTCCCATTAATGAATTACATAAGTATCTTTATTTTAATTAATGTTTTATTTATCTTTTAATTATCAAAACCTCATAACCATTTGAATCCGCCTGACTAAGATTTACAGGATAACCATAGCTTGCTTCAAACCGACAATCTCCGTGGGATCGACCCTTACGCGCGTAAGGTTTTATTACTTGGAATAGAAGGAAGGTGAATCCATCTATGAAGCTTGGGAAAGATACAAGCAATTGATTAGAAGGTGTCCTTCTGACATGCTTTCAGAATGGAGCATCTTAGGTATATTCTATGATGGTCTGTCTGAATTGTCCAAGATGTCATTGGACCACTCTGCTGGTGGATCTCTTCATCTGAAGAAAACACCTGTAGGAGCCTAGGAATTCATTGAAATGGTTGCAAATAACCAGTTCATGTATACTTTTGAAAGAAATTCTGTGAATAATGGTATGACTCAGAAGAAAGGAGTTCATGAGATTGATACTCTGAATGCTATATTGGCTTAGAATAAAATATTGATCCAGCAAGTCAATATGATTTCTCAGAATCTGACTGGAATGCAAGCTGCATCCCGCAGTACTAAAGAAGCCTCCTCTGAATGAGAAGCTTATGACCCTGAGAATCCTGCAATGGAAGAGGTGAATTACATGGGAGAATCCCATGGAAACACCTATAATCCTTCATGGAGAAATCATCCATATTTCTCATGGAAGGATCAACAGAAGCCTCAACAAGGCTTCAATAATAATAATGGTGGGAGAAATAGGTTTAGCAATAACAAGCCTTTTCCATCATCTTCTCAGCAATAGACAGAAAATTCTAAGCAGAGCCTCTCTGACTTAGCAACCATCGTCTCTGATCTATATAAGACCACTCTCAGTTTTATGACTGAAACAAGGTCCTCCATCAGAAATTTGGAGGCACAAGTGGGTCAACTGAGAAAAAGAGTTACTGAAATCCCTCATAGTACTCTCCCAAGCAATACAGAAGAGAATCCAAAGAGAGGGTGCAAGGCCATCAATATATCCAAAGTGGCCGAACCTATTGAGGAGGAAGAGACAGTGATTTTCAGTGAGGAAGACCTCAATGGACGTCCACTGAGCACTAAGGAGTTCCCTAATGGCCGAACCTACTGAATGCTAAGTTATTTGGTAATGAGACTTGGGAGGATGAACTTCCATTGCTCATCAATGAACTGAATGCCTTGGTTCAGCAGAAATTACCTCAGAAGAAACCGGATCCCGGAAGGTTCTTAATACCTTATACCATAGGCACCATGACCTTTGAGAAGGCTCTATGTGACTTGGGGTCAGGTATAAACCTCATGCCACTCTCTGTAATGGAGAAACTAAGGATCTTTGAGGTACAAGCTACAAGAATCTCACTAGAGATGGCAGACAAATCAATGAAACAGGCTTATGGACTTGTAGAGGATATCTTAGTGAAGGTTGAAGCCCTTTACATCCCTGCTGACTTCATAATCCTAGACACTGGGAAGGATGAGAATGAATCCATCATCCTTGGAAGACCCTTCCTAACCACAGCAAGGGCTGTGATTGATGTGGACAGAGGAGAGTTAGTCCTTCAATTGAATGAGGACTACCTTGTGTTTAAGGCTCAAGGATCTTCTTCTGTAAACAGGGAGAAGAAGCATGAAAAGCTTCATCCAATTCTCTCCATACAAAGTCAAGCAGAGCCCTCACATTCAAACTCTATGTTTGGTGTTGGAAGGCCACAATCATGCTCTGAGTATCTGTGAAACTTTGTAAGAGCTGACTGTCAAGCTATTGACATTAAAGAAGCGCTTATTGGGAGGCAACCCAATCTTATTTATCTTTGTTAATTACTTTTTCATTTCATTTTCCATTGTTAGTTTATGTTTTCTTTAGGTTGATGATCATGTGGAGTCACAAAAACAGTTGCAGAACTAAAGCAGAATAAAAAACAGCATCAAAAAAAGCACACCATAGAGGACAGGCTTACTGGCGTTTAAACGCCAGTAAGGATAGTAGAATTGGTGTTTAATGCCCAGTCTGGCAGCATTCTGGGTGTTAAATGCCAGAATTGGCAGAGAGAGTGGCGTTTAACGCCAAAAAGGGTGTCTGGCTGGCGTTAAACGCCAGAAAGGGGCATCAGCCTGGCGTTTAACGCCAGGAAAGGCAGTAGACTGGCGTTTAAATGCCAGAAAGGGCTGTCTAGGGGCGTTTAAATGTCAGAAAGGTGCAGGGACCAGAATTCCTTGACACCTCAGGATCTATGGACCCCACAAGATCCCCACCTACCCCAACTCACTCTCTCCCCTTTTCACACATTTCCATAACACTCTTCCCCAAATACCCTTGACCAATCATATCAATACCTATTTCCCAAACACCATTCACCTATCAAATCCTACCATCTTCCCCATAATTTCTTCACCACTCACATCCATCCACTATTCCCCAAAAACCCATCATAAAACCCCACCTACCTCACCATTCAAATTCAAAACATCTCCCTCCCAAACCCAACCCCTTCTTACACGAATTCCCTCTCTCTCTTACCCTATAAATACCTCTCCTTAGCACATTCAATTTCACACGTAATAAACACTTATACCCCCTTGCCCAAATTCAAAACACCCCTCTATCTCCTCCATTTCTTCTTCTTCTCCTCCTTTCTTTCTTCTTTTGCTCGAGGATGAGCAAACCTTTTAAGTTTGAGGTGGGAAAAAGCTCTGATTTTTGTTTTTTCATAACCTTTAATGGCACCTATGGCCGGAGAAACCTATAGAAAGAGGAAAGGGAAGGCAGTTGCTTCCAACTCTGAGTCATGGAAGATGGAAAGATTCATCTCAAAAGTCCATCAAGACCACTTCTATGAAGTTGTGGCCAAGAAAAAGGTGATCTCCGAGGTCCCATTCATACTCAAAAAGAGTGAATATCCGGAGATCCGACGTGAGGTTCGGAGAAGAGGTTGGGAAGCTCTCACCAACCCCATCCAACAAGTCGTAATCTTAATGGTTCAAGAGTTCTATGCTAATGCATGGATCACTAAGAACTATAATCAAAGTATGAACCCGAACCCAAAGAATTGGCTCACAATGGTTCGACGGAAATACTTGAATTTCAGTCTGAAAATCGTGAGGTTGGCATTCAACTTGCCAATGATGCAAGGAGATCCTCATCTTTTCACTAGAAAGGTCAACTTTGATCAAAGGTTGGACCAAGTCCTCACAGACATTTGTGTGAAAGGAGCACAATGGTAGAAAGACTCAAAAGGCAAGCCAGTTCAATTGAGAAGGCCTGACCTCAAACCCGTGGCTAGAGGATGGTTGGAGTTCATCCAACGCTCTATTATTCCTACTAGCAATAGGTCCGAAGTAACTGTGGATCGGCCTATCATGATCCATAGTATCATGATTTGAGAGAAAGTGAAAGTTCATGAGATCATACCTCTAGAACTATACAAGGTGGCTGACAAGCCCTCCACTTTGGCAAGGTTAGCCTTTCCTCATCTCATCTGTCACCTATGCAATTCAGCCGAAATTGTCATAGAGGAAGACATCCTCATTGAAGAGGACAAGCCCATCACTAAAAAGAGGATGAAGCAAACAAGAGAGCCCGCTCATGGACCTCCACAAGAGTATGAGGAAATTCCTCATCAAGAAATCCCTAAGATGCCTCAAGGGATACACTTTCCTCCACAAAGCTATTGGAAACAACTCAATACCTCTTTAGGAGATTTGAGTTCCAACATGGAGCAACTAAGGATGGAGCACCAAGAGCATTCTATTATCCTCCATGAAATCAGAGAGGACCAAAGAGCCATGAGGGAAGAGCAACAATGGCAAAGAAGAGATATTGAGGAGCTTAAGCACTCCATAGGATCCTCAAGAGGAAGAACTAGCCGCCGTCACTAAGGTGGACCCATTCTTTAATTTCTTTGTTCTTATTTTTATGTTTTCGGTTTTTATACTTTATGTTTTGTATATGTTTTTGTCTTTATTACATGATCATTAGTGTTTAAAGTCTTTGTCTTAAAGCTATGAATCATTCCAAGAATCTCTCACCTTTCTGATGCACGGAAAACTTGTCTCGTGACAAATTTCCTTCGGCAAGTGTACCGAATTCGTCGTCAAGTAAAAACTCACAATAGAGTGAGTTCGAATCCCACAGAGATTGATTGATCAAGCAACTTTAACTAGAGGAATGTTCTAGTTGAGCGAATCAGTATTTGAGTTGAGAATCGCAGAAAATAAAATGGCGGGAGGGTAAATAACAGAAGAAGTAAATGCTAGAAATAAAGAGCTGAAAGTAAATGACGGAAAGTAACTTGCAGAAATGTAAATGGGAATGGGGTAATTGCTCATAAAAGTAAATGACAGAAATTAAAGAGAATGGGTAAGATCAGAAATGGGGAGTTCATTGGGTTCAGGAGATGTTGCATTCTCCGGATCAATTTCATTTTCATCTCTTTCTCAATCAATGCATTCATTGATCTCCTTGGCAATCTTAAGTGATCGAATTACAATTCCTTGTAATTCAATCTCTCGAATCTTGATCAATAGCCAATTCTTTGGTCAATTGCTCATGAGAAGAGATGAAATATGGTCACTGATTATACCACATGCATTTCCCAAATCAAGTATTGAGAGAATTATAGTCACATATCCATCCAAACCCAATTTGGTCCAGCATGAGAAAGCATTTCTAGCATGATCTCTTCATTCCTCTTTCAAGGTTCAGAAGAGATCCAAGTTTGAATAGCTTCTTTTCCAAGATAACTATTCAATTGGATGAAGATCGAAAGCTTTCAAGTAAAATCAAGAAATCAGATAGAAGAAGAATAATGAAAACTAGTATTGATCCATTAAATTACAACAGAGCTCCCTAACCCAATGAAAGGGGGTTTAGTTGTTCACAGCTCTGGAAAATGAAAGCAAAGATGGAGAATACATGATGAAAACAAAACTAGAAGTGTAGAGAATGGTAAAATACAGAGAGTAGTTCTCCCAATTTCCAATCCTCTCCTAATCAATTCAAAGATACTCCTATATATACTACTCTTCTGATCTTCTAGTTGGCTTTCCAAGTCTTAGGTATGGGCCTTTGGATCTTGAGTTTGAAGCAGTTATCTTCTTCATTGGGCTTAGCTTTACTTGCAGAGAGAAAGTGTGAAGTGGGCAGGGACTTTAGCTCAGGACGTTAGTGGTGTTAACGTTAAGTGAAAATGTGGGTTCGAGAACGTTAGTAACAATCACCTTTTTCACTAATGTTCCTTACCCAAGTTAGAGCCACGTTAACCTCAACGTTAGTGGCATAAACGTTGCCACCAACGTTGCCTCTTCGTCCTTCGCACACGTTATTGGGACTTACCTTTCCCAATAACGTTGAGAAGCCTCCCCCTTTCTTACGTTAGAGTCCACGTTAACTTAGTTAACGTGGCTATTAACGTTAGCTTGCCAACCTTCGAGAACGTTAGTGACACTTACCTTTGTCACTAACGTTCCAATGTGCCCCTATCTCCCACGTTAGAGTCCACGTTAACTAGGTTAACGTGGCCTCTAACGTAGCAATGCTAGCCATCTCCAACATTAGTGACAAAGGTGAATGTCACTAACGTTGGCTCATCATCTCTCTTCTTCACGTTAGCTTCCACGTTAACTAAGTTAACGTGGGAGTTAACGTGGCTCATTGTGGCTTGTGTGGTTCATTCCAACGTTAGTGACAAAGTTAGGTGTCACTAACGATGGCGATCATATACTTTCTCCACGTTGGCTTCCACGTTAACTAAGTTAACGTGGAAGTTAACGTGGAAGTTAACGTGGCTTGTGGAGGCTTGGCCAACATTAGTGACAAAGGTGAATGTCACTAACGTGGCCACTTATGAGCTTGGCCCAACGTTAGTGACAAAGGTAAGTGTCACTAACGTTGGCTCCATTTTCTTTCCTACACGTTAGAGTTCATGTTAACTTAGTTAACGTGAATCTTAACGTGGGCTATGATGGCTTCGAGGACGTTATTGGCGATTACTTTTCTCATTAACTTTGCAAGCTAGCTCCCATTCCTACGTTAGAAGTCACGTTAGTGAGACTAACGTGGCTGCTAACGTGGTTCTTCCTTGCTTCCTTTGTCTTGAAATCAAGCAATAAAGTGCATCAAAGTTCTAGTCCAAGTCATGGGAAATGCAACATCCAATTTGTCATTAATTTCATGCAAAATCCTCATGAAATCAGGTAAAGTGCACAATGTATGCTTGAATCAAGATGTAAGTGAATATCTACCCAAAACTAGCTTATTTTCTAAGGAAATGCATGAAACTACCTTAAAAACAGTAAAGAAAAGGTCAGTAAAACTGGCCAAAATGCCCTGGCATCACTTTCTTAAATGAAAAATGTTTTTATTTGCAAAAGAACAAGAAGTGCATAATTTCGAAATTTATCTTGAAATTAGTTTAACTATTTTGATGAGGTGGCAATACTTCTTGCTTTCTGAATGTATGCTTAAACAGTGCATGTTTGAAATTGGAATTAAGAAAAGTTAACTCTTGAAAGAATAATGAAAAAGGATACATGTTATTGGTGATCTGAAAAATCATAAAACTGATTCTTGAAGCAAGAAAAAGCAGTGAAAAGCAAAAGCTTGCAAAAAAAATGCAAAAAATAAAGAAAAAAAGAAAGAAAAAGAAAAAGCAAGCAAAAAAGTCAATAGATCTTTAAACCAAAAGGCAAGAGAAAAAAGCCAGCAACCCTTTAAACTAAAAGGCAAGGGTAAAGAGGATCCAAAGCTTTGAGCATCAGTAGATAGGAGGGGCTAAAAGGAATAAAATTATGGCCTAAGCAGCTAAATCAAGCTGTCCCTAACCATGTGCTTGTGTCATGAAGGTCCAAGTGAAAAGCTTGAGATTAAGTGGTAAAAGTCGTGATCCCAAGCAAAAGAGTGTGCTTAAGAACTCTGGGCACCTCTAACTGGGGACTCTAGCAAAGCTGAGTCACAATCTGAAAAGGTTCACCCAGTTATGTGTCCGTGGCAAGAATAAAAAAGAATTTAACTAGGAAAATCAATAACATTATCTGTATTTCTGAGTTCCTAAAGAGGCCAAAAATTCTGAACTCCAATGGATAGAGAGATGCCAAAACTATTGAGAGGCAAAAAGCTACTAGTCCTGCTCATCTAATTAAAACTAATTTTCATTTATATTTTTGAAATTTATTGTATTTTCTCTTCTTTTTATCTTATTTTGTTTTTCGTTGCTTGGGGACAAGCAACAATTTATGTTTGGTGTTGTGATGAGCGGATAATTTATACGCTTTTTGGCATTATTTTTAGGTAGTTTTTAGCATATTTTAGTTACTTTTTATTATATTTTTATTAGTTTTTATGCAAAAATCACATTTCGGGACTTTACTATGAGTTTGTATTTTTCTGTAATTTTAGATATTTTTTGGCTGAAATTGAGGGACCTGAGCAAAAATCTGATTCAAAGACTGAGAAAGCGCTGTAGATGCTCTTGGATTCTGACCTCCCTGCACTCAAATGAGATTTTCTGGAGCTACAGAAGTCCAATTGGCACGTTCTCAATTGGGATAGAAAGCTAACATCTTGGGATTTCCAGAAATGTATAATAGTCCATACTTTGACCGATATTTGATGGCCTAAACTGGCATTAAACGCCAACCAGAGACCCTTTTCTAGCATAAAACGCCGGAACTGGCCGCAAAACTGGAGTTGAACGCCCAAACTGGCACTTTACCTGGCATTTAACTCCAGAAAAGGCCTATGCACGTGTAAGGCTCAAGGCTCAGCCCAAGCACACACTAAGTAGGCCCCGGAAGTGGATTTCTGCACTCTCGGCACTTAGTTACTCAATTTCTGTAATCCTTAGTAACTAGTTTAGTATAAATACTAGTCTTTCCTATTGTAAAAGAATTCCTTTTTTCATCTTTTATCAACTTCATGCATGGCTAGCCTCACGGCCATGCCTAGGCTATGTTCTCTTATGTATTTTCCAACGGTGGAGTTTCTACACCTCATAGATTAATGTGCGGAGCTCTGCTGTTCTTCATGAATTCATGCAAGTACTCTTGTTTCTCTTTCAATTCATGCTTACTTCTTCTCCAAGATATACTCTCGTACTTAATTCAATTAAGTCAGAATGAAGGGGCGACCCGTGACAATCACCCACTATCTTTGTTACTCGCTTAGCCAAGATCCGCGTGCCTGACAACCACAAGCGGTCTACATGATGTTCAACATAGTCATTGGACGACAGCCATAGTATAGTCTCTTGGGTCTCTGATCCACAGATTTGACTTGCCTCTTCTGAGAACAGAGCATTTGAATCCGTGAGATTAGAACCTTTGTGGTAGAGGCTAGAACCAATTAGCAGCATTCCTGAGATCCAGAAAGTCTAAACCTTGTTTGTGGTATTCCGAGTAGGATCAGGGACGGGATGACTGTGACGAGCTTCAAACTCGCGAATGTTGGGCGTAGTGACAGTGTGCAAAAGGATAGAGAGATCCTATTCTGACACAAGTGAGAACCGACAGATGATTAGCCGTGCGGTAGCTGTGCCTCGTATTTTTCATCTGAGACGAGAGATCCGACAGTTGATTAGCCATACAAAAACCATACCTGGACCATTTTCACTGAGAGAATGAATGGTAGCCATTGACAACGATGATCCACCAACATACAGCTTGCCATGGAAGGGAGCACGCATGATTGGATGAAGAAAATAGGAAAGTAGAGGTTCAGAAGCAACAAAGCATCTCCGAACGCTTTTCTGAAATTTCCACCAATGAATTACATAAGTATCTTTATTTTAATTTATGTTTTATTTATCTTTTAATTATGAAAACTTCATAACCATTTGAATCTTCCTGACTAAGATTTATAGGATAAGCATAGCTTATTTCAAGCCGACAATCTTCGTGGGATCGACCCTTACTTGTGTAAGGTTTTATTACTTGGATGACCCAGTTCACTTATTGGTTAGTTGTACCGGAGTTGTGAAAAGTGTGATCACAATTCCATGCACCACTCGTCCTCGAGCAAAAGAAGAAAGAAATGAGGAGAAGAAGAAGAAATGGAGGAGATAGATGGGTGTTTTGAATTCGGCCAAGGGAATTTTAAGTGTTTATGATGTGTGGAATTGAAGGTGGTTAGGACAGGTATTTATAGGGTAAGAGAGAGAGGGAATTCATGTAAGAAGGGGTTGGGTTTGGGAAGGAAATGTTTTGAACTTGAATAGTGAGGTAGGTGGGGTTTTATGATAGGTTTTTGGGGAATAGTGGATGGATGTGAGTGGTGAAGAAATTATGGGGAAGAGGGTAGGATTTGATAGGTGAATGGTGTTTGGCTGATGCCCCTTTCTGGCATTTAACGCCAGCCAGACACCCTTTTCTGTCATTAAACGCCAGTCTGTCTGCCAATTCTGGTGTTTAATGCCCAGAATGCTACCAGACTGGCGTTAAACGCCCATTCTGCTATCTGATATGTGGAAAACGATCCAACACAAAACTCACCGGCAAGTGTACCGGGTCGCATCAAGTAGTAATAACTCACGTGAGTGAGGTCGATCCCACAGGAATTGAGGGATTGAGCAATTTTAGTTTAGTGGTTGATTTAGTCAAGCAAATAGGAGTTGATTTGATTGATTTGTATCCAACAGAAGCTAAATTGCAAGAAATTTAAAGGGAGAGGGATAATTGACAAGAATTTAAAGTGCAGAAAAATTAAAAGAGCTGAATCTTAAAGTGCAAGTAATGTAAATTGCAGAAACTTAAATTGCAAGAAATGTAAATAGTTAAAGCTTAAACTGCAAAAAATGTAAATGGCTTGAATAATAAAAGGATTTGGGGACTGGGAGTGCAGAAATTAAACAAGCAAAAATAAATTGCAATAAGCAGAAGAGTAGATGATGAAGTGAATTGAGATAGATTTCAAACAGAAAAGTAAATCAGCTTCAAGAAACATTCAGCAGATGAGCTAAAAGGAAATTTCAAGATCTCAGGGGTCAAGAGACTAGAAAACCAAGTCTAGATCTCACTGCCTTCCTTGATCCAATTCAAAGAGTAATTGCAAACAAATTAAAGTTCAAAACAGTAAAGAAACTTGAATTCAAATCACTGAATTCTGAATTATGCAAAGAAAGGAACAAAGAGATCTCAAGGTGAGAGTGAGATAGAATTTCCTCAATTCTTCACACTTAAGACTCAAATAATGCTTTGCAGAAAAGAAAACAAGAAAACCCAGAGGAAGAGAACTCAATTCTCCTCCTAATTCTCTCAGATCCAAAATCCAAGTAAAAACTCCAAATTACAAGTGAAAATTCTAAAAGAAGAAAAAAAGGTCAAAGTCCCCCTCTAAATCAAACTAGCTTCTATTTATACACTTTTTTCTAATAATCATTAAGCCTTGAATTTGGGCCCTTGGCCTTGATGGAATTGGGTTGAAGATAGCCTCTGTTGATTGCTCTTGGTCTTGAGAAGAAATCTGTTTGCACTATGGACTTTAGGATCATTCACGTTTGAGTCAACGTTTGAGTCAAACGTTGACTCAGACGTCTTCGTGCAACGCATCATGCAGAACGGATTTTTCTGTCACTCATGTTTGAGTTCACGTTTGGGGTCAAACGTGAGCTCAAACGTGATCCCTCTAAGGCAATTTTTAGCCAACGTTTGACCTCACGTTTGAGGCAAACGTTGGCGCAAATGTTGAGTCCTCCAGGGTGTTCTTTTAAGCCAACGTTTGATCTCACGTTTGAGGCAAATGTTGGCGCAAATGTTGAGTCCCCTAGTGTTCTTCTTAAGCCAACGTTTGACCTCACATTTGAAGCAAACATTGGCGCAAACGTTAACTTCCTCCAGGGTATATTATTGAGCCAACCTTTGACCTCACGTTCGAGGCAAACGTTGGCGCAAACGTTAGCTTCTTCCAGGGTTCTTCTTGGGCCAATGTTTGACCTCACGTTTGAGGCAAACGTTGGTGCAAACGTTGGCTTCCTCCAGGGTGGCTTTGCTGTTATCCATTTTTGAGTTCATGTTTGAGGCAAACGTGAACTCAAACATGATCTTCTCAATGCTGCCTTCATTTCCATTCCTGCCATCCCCTTTCTTCAACCTTCCTCCAAGCCTTTTGGTCACCTATCATCAATCAACAAATGCATCAAAGCTATGCCAAAATCATGAGACTTCTTATCCTTGACATATAAGCAATTATAGCACAAAACTCATGAAAATGCATCAATTTACTCATGATTGATTGAATCCAAGTACACATGAATTTCTACCCAAATGGCTTACTTGTAACTCAAGAAAGTGTATAAAACCTATTAAAAACAAAGGAAAAAGACTAGTAAAACTAGGCTAAGATGCCCTGGCATCACTATCCTTACTGGTGTTTAAATGCCAGTAAGCCTGTCCTCCAGGGTGTGCTATTTTTGATGCTATTTTTGATTCCGCTTTAATTCTGCAGCTGTTTTTGTGACTACACATGATCATCAACCTAAAGAAAACATAAACTAACAATGGAAAATGAAATGAAAAAGTAATTAACATAGATAAATAAGATTGGGTTGCCTCCCAATAAGCGCTTCTTTAATATTAATAACTTGACAGTAAGCTCTTACAGAGCTTCACATACACTCAAAGCATGATGGTGGCCTCCCAACACCAAGTTTGAATATGGGGGCTCTGCTTGACTCTGTATTGAGAGAAGCTTTTCATGCTTCCTCTCCATGGTTACAGAGGAAGATCCTTGAGCTTTAAACACAAGGTAGTCCTCATTCAGTTGAAGGACTAACTCTCCTCTGTCCACATCAATCACAGCTCTTGCTGTGGCTAAGAAGGGCCTTCCAAGGATGATGCATTCATCCTCATCCTTCCCAGTGTCTAGGATTATGAAGTCAGCAGGGATGTAAAGGCCTTCAACCTTCACTAAGACATCCTCTACAAGTCCATAAGCCTGTTTCATTGATTTGTCTTCCATCTCTAGTGAGATTCTTACAGCTTGTACCTCACAGATCCCCAATTTCTCCATTATAGAGAGTGGTATGAGGTTAATACTTGAACCAAGGTCACACAGAGCCTTCTCAAAGGTCATGGTGCCCATGGTGCAAGGAATTAAGAACCTTCCGGGATCCGGTTTCTTTTGAGGTAATTTCTGCTGAACCAAGGTATTTAGTTCCTTAATGAGCAATGGAGGTCCATCCTCCCAAGTCTCATTACCAAATAGCTTGGCATTCAGCTTCATGATTGCTCCAAGATACCGAGCAACTTGCTCTTCAATAAGATCTTCATCAGAGCTCATGAACTGCAGCATTAAGTTCCATGGAATCTCTATGGTCTCTATATGAGTCTTAGATTCCTTTGGTTCCTCAATAGAAAACTCCTTATTGGTCAGTGGACGTCTAGCAAGGTCTTCCTCACTGGAAATTACTGCCTTTTTACTCTCTCCAGGTTTGGCCACTTTGGATATAGTTATGGCCTTGCACTCTCTTTTGGACTTCTTTTCTGTACTACTTGGCAGAGTACGAGGGGGAGTTTCAGTAACTTTTTTACTTAGCTGACCCACTTGTGCCTCCAGATTTCTAATGGAGGACCTTGTTTCAGTCATGAAACTGTGAGTGGTCTTAGTCAGATAAGAGACTATGGTTGCTAAGTCAGAGAGGCTTTGCCTAGAATTCTCTGTTTATTGCTGAGACAATGATGAAAAATGTTTGCTATTGCCAAACCGAATTCTCCCACCATTATTATTATTGAAGCCTTGATTAGGCTTCTGCTGATCCTTTCATGAGAAATTAGGATGATTCCTCCATGAAGGATTGTAAGTGTTTTCATAGGATTCTCCCATGTAATTCACTTCTTCCATTCCAGGATTCTCAGGATCATAAGCCTCTCCTTCATGGGAGGATTCTTTAGCACTGCCGGATGCAGCTTGCAATCCAGTCAGATTCTGAGAAATCATATTGACTTGCTGAGTCAATATCTTGTTCTGAGCCAATATGGCATTCAGACTATCTATCTCAAGAACTCCTTTCTTCTGAGTCATCCCATTATTCACAGGATTTCTTTCAGAAGTATACATGAACTGGTTATTTGCAACCATTTCAATGAGTTCCTGGGCTTCTACAAGTGTTTTCTTTAAATGAAGAGATTCACCAGTAGAGTGGTCCAATGACATCTTGGACAATTCAGACAGACCATCATAGAATATACATAAGATGCTCCATTCTGAAAGCATGTTAGAAGGACACCTTCTGATCAATTGCTTGTGTCGTTCCCAAGCTT
This sequence comes from Arachis hypogaea, assembly GCF_003086295.3. Lineage (NCBI taxonomy): Eukaryota > Viridiplantae > Streptophyta > Magnoliopsida > Fabales > Fabaceae > Arachis > Arachis hypogaea. The sequence continues at coordinate 76,468,357 of NC_092055.1, forward strand.
CATAGAGGGATTCACCTTCTTTCTGTCTGAAGGTTTGGACTTCCACTCTAAGCTTGCTTATCTTTTGAGGTGGAAAAAATTTGGCCAAGAAAGCATTGACCAACTTTTCCCAAGTGTTCAGGCTTTCTCTAGGTTGTGAGTCCAACCATATCCTAGCTTTGTCTCTTACAGCAAAGGGGAAAAGCATAAGTCTGTAGACCTCGGGATCAACCCTATTAGTCTTAACAGTATCACAGATCTGCAAGAATTCAACTAAGAACTGATGAAGATCTTCCCGTGGAAGTCCATAAAACTTGCAATTCTGCTGCATTGGAGAAACTAATTGAGGCTTAAGCTCAAAGTTGTTTGCTCCAATGGCAGGAATTGAGATGCTTCTTCCATAGAAGTTGGAAGTTAGTGCAGTAAAGTCACCAAGCATCTTCCTTGCATCTCTAGCATTGTTATTGGGTTCGACTGCCATGTCTGCTTCTTTTTTGAAATTTTTTGTTAGGTACTCTCCGGAGTGTTGTGCTTTAACTTCTCTTAGCTTCCTCTTCAGAGTCCTTTCAGGTTCAGGATCAGCTTCAACAAGAATGTCCTTATCCTTGTTCCTGCTCATATGAAAAAGAAGCTAGAGAAAAAAGAGAGAATGGAAATCCTCTATGTCACAGTATAGAGATTCCTTTATGTGAGTATAAGAATAAAAGAATAGAAGAATGAGAAGAGAGAGGAGATGAGTAATTCGAATAGAGAAAAGAGAGGGGTTCGAATTATGAGTAGAAGAGAAGTGTTAGTAATTAAATAAAATAAATAGAAAGAGATGAGAGAGAGAGAGAGAGAAGAAATTCAAATACTAAGAGAGAAGAGAAGTGTTAGTAAATAAATAAATAAATAGAAAGAGGTGAGAGAAACAGTATTCGAATTTTTTTTTAGTAAAATAAAAGAAAAATATTTTTGTTTTTATTTTAATTATTTAGTTAGTGTTTGAAAATATTAAAAGAAATAAAAGAAAATTAAAATTTAAAATAATTAGTTAATTAAAAAGGTTTTTGAAAAAGTGGTTAGTGGTTTTCGAAAATTAGAGAGAGAAAAGTAGTTAGGTGGTTTTGAAAAAGAAAAAAAAGAAATAGTAAGCTTTTAAAACCAAAACAAAACAAACAAGTAATTAGCTTAAAAAGATTTGAAAATAAATTTTGAGAAGATAAGAAGTTAGAAGAAGATTTTGAAATTAAATTTTGAAAAAGATATGATTTGAAATTTATTTTAAAAAAGATTAAAAAAGAAATTAAAAAGATTTGATTTTTAAAATTAAAGTTGATGACTTGACTAACAAGAAAGTAAAAGATATGATTCTAGAATTTTAAGATTGAACCTTTCTTAACAAGAAAGTAACAAACTTGAAATTTTTGAATTAAAACATTAATTGTTAGCAAGGATTTTCGAAAATATGAAATAAAATTAAGAAAAAGATTTTGAAAAATTTGTTTTAAAATTTTCGAAAACATTAAAAGAAAAATAAAAAAGATTTTGAAAAATTTTAAGAATGAAATTCGAAAATCATAAAAAATGAAAAAGAATTAATTTTGAAAAAGATTTGAAAAGATAAAGTTTTTAAATTGAAATTTTGACTTGACTAACAAGAAACAACTAAATTTTAAAATTTTTTTACCAAGTCAACTCAAAATTTCGAAAATTATGAGAAGAATAAGGAAAATATTTTTTTTTACTTTTGAATTTTTAATTAGGAGAGAGAAAAACAACAAAATGAAACAAAACATAAAAATTTAAGATTAAAACAAATAATGCATGCAAGAACACTTTGAATGTCAAGATGAACACTAAGAACACTTTGAAGATCATGATGAACATAAAGAACATATTTTTGAAAATTTTTAAGAAAAGAAAGACATGCAAGACACCAAACTTAAGAACTTTTGTACTAGGGACACTAACAATTTGAAAATGCACAAAAAAAATAAGAAAAGACACAAAACAAGAAAATGTAAAGATCAAACAAAGAAAATCATCAAGAACAACTTGAAGATCATGAAGAACATAATGCATGAGTTTTTGAAAATTTTAAGAAAATTAAAAAAAATACAATTGACACCAAACTTAAAATTTGACACAAGACTCAAACAAGAAACACAAAATTTTTTGGTTTTTATGATTTTATTAAATTTTTTTGTATTTTTTTTGAAATTATTTTGGAAAAAGAAAATAAAAAAATTCAAAATTTTTAATAAGAATTCCAGGATTCATGCAATGTTAGTAAGGCTTTGATGCATGTAATGGTTAATGATAGGTGAAAGAAAGCATGAAGGAAGGTTGAAGAGGAGCCTGGAAAAAATGAAGAAGAAGCAACGTTGGTGACCAAGTTGGACTACTAACGTTGCCTCAAACGTTGGAAGAGAATCAGAGCAACTCTTTGTAAAGTGTGCTGATGCTCACGTTGGAGGTGGCGTTGGAGGTCCAACGTTAACCCCAACGTTGTGAGAAAATTATCAATTCTGAGGCTGAAGGATTTTTGAGTGACGCGTACGCATCACGTACGCGTGAAAAAGCAAAACTTTCATATCCACGCACAAGCGTGAGTGGTGCACGGAATTGTGATCACACTTTTCACAACTCCGGTACAGCTTACCAGCAAGTGCACTGGGTCGTCCAAGTAATAATACCTTACGTAAGTAAGGGTCGATCCCACGAAGATTGTCGGCTTGAAGCAACCTATGGTTATCGTGTAAATCTTAGTCAGGCGGATTCTAATGGTTATGAGGTTTTGATAATTAAAAGATAAATAAAACATAAAATAAAATAACATACTTATGTAATTCATGGGGTGGAATTTCAGACAAGCGTTCGGAGATGCTTTGTTGCTTCTGAATCTCTACTTTCCTGCTGTCTTCTTCTCCAAACACGCATGGCTTCCTTCCATGGCAAGCTGTATGTTGGTGGATCACCATTGTCAATACCTACCATCCGTCCTCTCAGTGAAAATGGTCCAGATACGGTTTCTATACAGCTAATCAACTGTCGAATCTCTCGTCTCGGATGAAAAATACCAGGCACAGCTACCGCACGGCTAATCATCTGTTGGTTCTCACTTGTGTCAGAATAGGATCTCTCTATCCTTTAGCACACTGTCACTGCGCGCAACATTCATGAGTTTGAAGCTCGTCACAGTCATCCCGTCCCGGATCCTACTCGGAATAACACAGACAAGGTTTAGACTTTCTGGATCTCAAGAATGCTGCCAATTGGTTCTAGCCTCTACCACGAAGGTTCTAATCTCACGGATTCAAACGCTCTGTTGTTAGGAGAGGCAAGTCAAATCCGTGGATCAGAGACCCAAGAAACTATACTCCGGCTGTCGTCCAATGACTATGTTGAACATCATGTAGACCGCTTGTGGTTGTCAGGCACGCGGATCTTGGCTAAGCGAGTAACGAAGATAGTGGGTGATTGTCACGGGTAACCCCTTCATTCTGACTTAACTGAATTAAGTACGAGAGTATATCTTGGAGAAGAAGTAAGCGTGAATTGAAAGAAAAACAATAGTACTTGCATTAATTCATGAAGAACAGCAGAGCTCCGCACCTTAATCTATGAGGTGTAGAAATTCCACCGTTGGAAAATACATAAGAGAAAATGGTCTTGGCATGGCCGAATGGCCAGTCTCCCAAATGTGAAAAATGGCATAAGCTCTCTTGAATACAATAGTAAAAAGTGCTATTTATACTAAACTAGTTACTAAGGATTACAGAAAATAAGTAACTAAGTGCAGATAGTGCAAAAATCACGTGCATAGACCTTTTCTAGAGTTAAACACCAGCTTAGATACCAGTTTGGGCGTTTAACTCTAGTTCTGGTGCCAGTTCCGGCGTTTTACACCAGAAAAGGGGCTCTGGCTGGCGTTGAACGCCAGTTTGGGCCATCAAATCTTGGGCAAAGTATGAACTATTATTCATTTATGGAAAGACCCAATTGAGAACACGCCAATTGGACTTCTGTAGTTCCAGAAAAAACACGTTTGAGTATAGGGAGGTCAGAATCCAACAGCATCTGCAGTCCTTTCTCAGCCTCTGAATCAGATTTTTGCTTAGGTCCCTCAATTTCAACCAGAAAATACCTGAAATTACAGAAAAACACACAAACTCTTAATAAATTCCAAAAATGTGATTTTTGCATAAAAACTAATAAAAATATAATAAAAAGTAATTAAAACATACTAAAAACTATGTAAAAACAATGCCAAAAAGCATATAAATTATCCGCTCATCAGTGAGTCACGCGCACGCATGGAATGGAAAAATTGACCATCCACACGTACGCGTGGGCCACGCGTACACATCACTAAATGAACGTTGGAGTCCAATGTTGCCTCAAATGCTAGCCTCCAACGTCCGCTATGAAGAACCCAGAATTTGGATTTGAAAAACTAGAATCGACGCGTACGCATCAGTGACGCGTACGCATGGATGGGAAAAGGGTAAATCATGCGCACGCGTGAAAACTCTAACGTTGGAGGCAACGTTGGAGTTCCAACGCTGAGGCCAACGTCCCCTGCATGGTTTTGAAGCTGTAAAATGAAATCTTCGCATCCACGCGCACGCGTGAAGCACGCGTACACGTGGATGAGAATTTTAGCCCCTTGTGCGCAAACGCACAAAGCACGCGTACGCGTGGATAGCGGAATGTTGGTCCTCCAACGTTGAGTCAAATGCCAATGACAGTAAGTTTCTCTGGTTTTTCTGAAGAATGTTTGAGTCAATGTTGGCCGTCAAACGTTGACCCCAACGTGAAGCATCAGACTCTACAATTCAAACCAATTTCTTCTCAACAGCAAAGAACTAATTGGAGCCGATTCAACCCAATTCCACCAAGGCCAAAAGCCCAATTCAAAGATTGAAGATCATTAGAAGAGAGTGTATAAATAGTTTAGAATTTAAGTGAGAGTGACCTTTTTTTTCTGATTTGAATTTTCCTTTTACTGAGTACTGCACATTTACTTTCTGTTGATTTTTCTTTTGCAATCTATCTTTCAATCCGAATTTCCATTTTGAGAGCTATGAACAACTAAACCCCTTTCATTGGGTTAGGGAGCTCTGTGTAATTCAATGGATCAATAGTAATTTTCATTCATCTTCTTCTTTCTTTTCTCTTGATTTTGCTAGAAAGCTTTCGTCCTTTATCAAATTGGATAGTTATCTTGGGAAAGAAGCTATTGATGCCAAGGCATCATAGGCTAGTTTCACTGGCATTTTTCTGTTAGTTTTAGTTATTTTATGCATTTTCTTGAGCTTAAAGTAACCAAAAATGGTTAAATGAAGAACAAAGTAATGAACCATCCAAACAATATGATTTTGAGGCAAATGCCATGAGTTTTAGTTATATTACTTAAATGCTATGAATGAAAGATTTCTCATGAAATTTTGCAAGACTTTGATGCAATTGTTTGGATGATTCCAGGGAAGAAGAGGCTAAGCAAGGAAGCAACAAAATCAATAAAGGAAGCTTGTATATCACATGTGGAGTTTAAGTTCCAGTTTAAGCCTAAACTGGAGCTTAAACGCCAAAATCATGAAGGATAAGAAATGCTGGGATTGAAGTTTAACCTCCAGTTTGACCTCAAACTGGAGGTTAAACGCCAGAATGAGTATGCCACCCAGGGAGGAGTTCCACGTTTAACCTCCAGTTTGACCTCATACTGGAGGTTAAACGCCAGAACCAGGAAGAGTACCAGGGGCCATTCCACGTTTAAGCTCCAGTTTGACTCAAACTGGAGCTTAAACGTGTTCGATAGCTTTTCTACTCCAGGGTTGCTCTCTCTACCTCCACGTTTAACCTCCAGTTTGACCTCAAACTGGAGGTTAAACGTGTTCGACACCTCCAGGGCCACCATTCCAAGCTTCCACGTTTAACCTCCAGTTTGACCTCAAACTGGAGGTTAAACGTGTTCGACCTCCAGTATGCCTCCACCCCTTTCCACGTTTAACCTCCAGTTTGACCTCAAACTGGAGGTTAAACGTGTTCGACCTCCAGGGCTGCCCTTCCTATCTCCACGTTTAAGCTTCAGTTTAACCTTAAACTGAAGCTTAAACGTGTTCGACTACATGACTCTCCAGGGCTACCTTCTTCCATTTCCACGTTTAAGCTTCAGTTTAACCTTAACTGAAGCTTAAACGTGCTTCTACAAATGGCCTCACTGGAAGTGTCTGGCGTTTAAGTTGCAGTTTAAGCTTAAACTACAACTTAAACGCCACTCTTGAAAAGGGTTTCTGGGCCAAAAATATTGTGATTTAAGTTAGTCTTTGAGCACAATTATTAACTTAAACTTACTTTGGTATGAAACCCAATTGAATATCATGGTTTATGGGATTGGGCCTGAAGGATTGATGAGTTTGAAATCTCAATTTATTGAGTCATGTGTCATTATTTGATTATCACTAAGTTGGCTCAATAAATGTTACAGGATCTGGATCAACAACCTCATCAAGATTATGGATCATAAACCCAAGGCAAAAGGAAAGCAAGGAGAGGCCTCAAAGCCCAAGAAGCACAACTGAAGCTCAATATAGAAAGTGTATAAATAGGATAGAAGTTAAGTTAGAGAGGACCCTTTACTTTCACTTTTAGCTAGTTTCCTTTTCTTTGTAATTGAATTCAGAGCTATGATTCACTAAACCCCCTTTCATTGGGTTAGGGAGCTCTATTGTAATTCAATGAATCAATAATAGTTTATCTTCTTCTTCAATCTTTTCTCTTGAATTTTGTTAGAAAGCTTCTCGATCTAATTCCATTGAGTAGTTGTCTTGGGAAAGAGACTACTCATACTTGGAATCCTTCGGAGCCTTGGGAAAGGAATGGAGGATTCATGCTAGAGAAGCTTTCTCACAGTGGATTGGATTGGGGTTTGGATGGATATTGTGACATGTAATCCTACCAAATTGTGGTTCATGAAATTGTGTGGTATAATCAGTGATCAAGCATCATCTCTTCTTATGAACATTTAAACCAAGGGATTGGGAATTTGTTTGTTTTTAGAGAGCATTGGTGAGCCAAGGAATTGGGATCCAATCATATAAGATTGCCAAGCAAAATTCAATGAATGCATTGGTTGAGGAAGAGATTTACATGTTTTGATTCGGAGATTTCAATATCTCCTAAACCCAATGAATTCCCCATTTCTGATTTCCACTTTCTCTTACATTCTGCAATTCAATTCTTGCAATCATCCCCATTCCCTTTTAATTTCAGCAATTTACATTCTGCTCTTTAATTCATGCAATTTAAGATTCAGCCATTTAATTTTCTTGTCATTTACTTTTCCCGCCAATTTTACATTCCGCAATTATCATCTCAAATCTTGATTCCGCTCAACTAGAACACACTTCTAATCCGAATTGCTCACTCAACCAATCCTTGTGGGATTCGACCTCACTCTATTGTGAGTTTTTACTTGACGACGATAACCGGTGCACTTGCCGGAAGGAATTTTGCCGATCGTGCAATTTCCTAAATCGTAGCATAACACGTTTATGCGCATCAGCTATTCATAATTGGATCTCCTCGGAACCTTGGAAGAGGAATAAGGATATCATGCTAGAAATGCTTTCTCACATTGGATTAGATTGAGGTTTGGATAGATATAGTGACACGTAATCCTACCATCACTTTGATCAATGAATTTGTGTGGTATAATCAGTGATCAAACTTCATCTCTTCCCATGAGCACTTAAATCAAGGAATTGGGAAATTGTTCATGCTTAGAGAGATTGGTGAGCCAAGGAATTGGGATCCGATCAATTAAGATTGCTAAGGAGATGAACGAATGCATTGATTGCAGAAGAGATGAAAATGAATTTGATTCGGAGAATTATACATCTCCTAAACCCAATGATTCCCCCATCTCTGATCTACCCATTCTATTTACATTTTGCTTCTTTAATTTCATGTTAAATCCCCATTCCCTTTTAATTTCTTGCAATTTAAGTTCCTATTCTTTATTCCCAGTAATTTAATTTTCTGTCATTTAATTTCTTACAATTTAAGTTTCCCACCAATTTTTACTTTCTGCAATTCCCAATTCAATTCCGATTTTACTCAACTAGCATAATTCTCTAATTAACAATGTTCAATCTACCAATCACTGTGGGATTCGACCTCACTCTACATTGAGTTTTTACTTGACGACAATCCGGTGCACTTACCGGTAGGAAATTTTTTGAGAGACGATTTTCGAGTGAATCAAGTTTATGGTGCCGTTGCCAGAGATTGGTTTTGTATTGACAATTACTAAATTGAAGGATAACTAGATTGAGCACTTTACTTTTTCTTTTGATTAATTCAATTTTAATTCTAGTTATTTGGTTTATTCTCTGCAATTTTCTGTTAGTTATTTCTCTTTAATTTTACCTTACTTCTTTACTTTCCAGCAAGCTAACCTACTAACTATTTGATAAATTACTCTAACCAAGCTAACTATACTCTGTTTTAGTAGACTGTACACTTGCTGTTTCTTGTACTTGTTCATTGTATGAAAGGTAGGAGAAAGGAAACTTCAACTTCCTTTGATAGTGAACCGGAAAGAACCGTCCTGAGATTAAGGAGGGAAGCAAGAGGAAAAAGGGTTGTTGGTGCAGAAGAAGAGGAGGAAGACTTGGATATAACCATGGAGGATGATATGGAAAACCATAATGAAGGAGAGGTGAATAACCATGCCAGAAGAGGTGGAGCTAACCCTGCTGGACAAGAGAGGAGAGTTCTAGGCTCATACATCAATCCAAATCCGGGAAATTGTGGTAGCAGCATTCAAAGGCCAACTATCCATGCTAATAATTTCGAATTGAAGCTTCAGTTCATAACTCTTGTCTAAAACAACTGTTCTTTTGGGGGTAGTACACAAGAGGATCCTAATGAGCATCTCATTAAATTCCAAAGGATATGAGACACAGTTAAATCTAATGGTGTTCATCCTGACACCTATAGATTGCTACTATTTCCATTTTCTTTGAGAGGCAAAGCCTCAAAATAGCTGGAGTCATTTCCCAAAGAAAGCTTGACTACCTGGGAAGATGTAATAAACAGATTCCTAACAAGGTTCTACCCTCCCCAAAGAGTAAACAGGCTAAGAACTGAAGTGCAGACATTCAAACAGCAGGATGGTGAAACTCTTTATGAAGCTTGGGAGAGATTCAAAGAATTGACAAAGAGATGCCCCCCTGATATGTTTAATGAGTGGTTGCAAATTCACATCTTCTATGAAGGGCTGAATTGTGAATCCAGAAAAGCTATAGACCACTCATCTGGAGGTTCCCTAAACAAGAAGAAGACCATTGAAGAAGCCATTGATGTTATAGAGACAGTGGCTGATAATGAGTATTTTTATGCCTCAGAAAGAAGTAATAATAGGGGAGTCTTGGAATTAAACCATATGGATGCAATCCTGGCTCAGAACAAGATGATCACTAAGCAACTGGCTGAATTGACCAAGCAAATGGAGAAGAATCAGGCTACAGCTATCCACACTCAACCATCACCTCAAGAAGAGTTGGAGACAGAAGAAGGAGTTCACTGGGAGGAAGCTAATTACCTTGTAAATTCATCTAGGCAAGCTAATGATCCATATTCCAAAACCTATAATTCTGGTTGGAGGAACCACCCAAACTTTGGGTGGGGGAACCAACAAAACCAAGGCCAAGATCACAGACCCCATAATCCAAACCAGTATAACAACTCCACCCACCAAAACTCCAACCAAAAATCATACCAGACCACACAAAATACCTACTCACAGCCACTATACCAAAGTCACTATAACCACTCTCAACACCCCAACTTCAACCAACCACCACCACATGAGAATGACAGAATGGCCAGGACAGAAGCTATGCTTGCAAACCTTGGCAAAGAAGTTGAAGACATAAAGAAATTCAAGGAGGAAGTAAGTGGGAGTATAAAAAGCCGAGGAGAGGTTATTAAGAATTTTGAATCTCAAGTGAGACATCTTTCACAGCAGATTCTGAAGTCCACTGATAGTTTCTCAAGTGACACTGAAAAAAATCTGAGAGGGGAAATGAAGAAGGTGAGATGGGAAGAGTGTAAGGCAGTTACTCTTGCTAATAAAGAAATCCTGGAAGAAGATACCAGTAAACCAACAGAGCACAGGCAAGGAAATCCCCAGAGCAATATGGAGAAAAAGGAACAAGGAACTGGATCTGTACGAAGAAAAGACTCAACAAGGAAGGAAACTCTGAAACCTTATGTGCCAAAGGCACCATTTCCTCAAAGACTCAAGGGAAATGAAAAAGAAAGGTCATATTCAAGATTCCTAGACATGTTTGCATCTCTCAGTGTCAACATTCCCTACCTCTAAATCCTCAAACATATGCCTACTTGCACCAAGTGGATGAAGGAGCTACTAGCCAGGAAGAGCAACCTTAAAGGTGGCCAAACAGTGGTGATGAACAAGGAATGCAGTGCTCTCATTCAGAAGGACGTACTCTTGAAGAAAAAAGATCCAGGGAGCTTTCATATTCCCTGTACCATAGGAGAAACAAAAGTTGACAGAGGATTTTGTGATCTAGGAGCTAGCATAAATGTGATGCCTCCATCTCTTATGAAGAAGTTGCAAATCAATGAGGTGAAATCCACTAATGTAATCATACAATTGGCTGATAAAACTCAGAAGCAGGCTGAAGGAATAGTGGAAAATGTGTTGGTGAAAGTAGGAAACTACTTTCTCCCCACAGACTTTGTTGTTCTGGACATGGAGGAAAGTTACCTCCATCCAATTATTCTGGGGAGACCATTTCTAGCTACTGGTCGAGCACTCATTGATGTAGAACAAGGAGAGTTGATACTGAGAATACATGATGAGCAGCTCACTTTTCAGGCCTTCAAGCTCGAGCATGAATTTGAGCAAGAGAGCAAAAAATCAAAGGAAGAATACAGTGAGAGCTCTCTGAGGAAAACAGCAATGAACCACCAGGCAAGCATCAGGAGCTTTTCTTGATGGATAAACAAGAAGCTCAAGAGATGAAGCAACCAAGAGGATTCAAGGAAGAGCTGAAGCCACAAGAACCAGGAAGAGCAGCTAACAAGGACCTCCTTAACACAAGAATCAATAGAGCACTATTGGAAGAAGAGAAAAGAGTTGTGAAGAAATTGCTAATGGGATGGAGAAAGAAGAAGGTTCCTACAGAAGGTTTTTCCCCTGGAGACAAGGTGATATCAATCCACCATCCACAAATCCCACCTCATCTTCCAACCATTACATCTCAGTTACTTCAAGTGTTCACAATCAGAAAGGTCCTTTCCCTGGAGCATTTAAAAATAATCAAGGAATCAAGTGGAGAAAGCTTCACTGTGAGAGGAGAGGACCTCAAACATTACAATCCACCCTAGCAATAAACAAAACGTCAAGCTAGTGACGATAAAAGAGCGCTTGTTGGGAGGCAACCCAACTAGAGGTAGTTATTTTTCCTTAGTTAAATTCAATAAAAGAGTAGAATCTCTGCATTGCAAGGAGCTAAGTTTGGTGTTGCACATCAAAGAATTTTAAGTGTGAATGTGTAATTCTAAGTTTGGTGTTCCACTATAGATTTCATTGAAAATACATTGCACCCTCAGCATAATCAGTTGATAGCTCCAAACAATCAGAGAAATGACTCAAAAAGTGTGTGTTTTCTAGTTTTCAGTCAATATCTAGTTCATAGTGCTTTCTGGTTCATAGTCTACTTTCATAAATAAAAGTACTTGAGATTTGCTACATAAGGCAAGAAACTAAGTTTGGTGTTCACACACTAATTTAAGTTCAAAAGCCTACAAACATACATGCATGCTAATAAATCCCAAGTGCTTGGAGAACAAGCAACTTCCAATAACTTGCAGGAATTCAATCAATCTCTTGGAAGGAATACACACTATTGGCTAGGAGTAAAAAGGACACAAAAGCTAAAGATGGTGATAACAGAGAAGAAGCAACTAAAAGTTATCTCCAAGAGGTTGTATTGTTACTTAATTCCATCTGTTTTGAAAGGCTCTAAGTTGGAAGTCTGAATGTGCCCATGTTAATAGTCAATTATGGTTTTAGTCATCTTACATTCTATGTGTTTAATCTTTGCAATAAGTATGCTAGCCTAGGCGTGTGTTTTTCACTTTCACCAGTTTAAATATTTGTTTTGTCCCCCGAGTCTTTTCAATCTCAATAAATGAAATGTTTGAACAAGAAGTGGAAGAGTTCCTTTTTAGCAAGAAGTTAAATAACAGTAAGTGATGGCATATATGTTTGATTATGTAGTAGCTCACTTATAATGAATAAAAGGACAGATTGTTCCCCTTTAGTATAGATTAGCATGCTGTCTATGAATCTTAGTAAATAAAAGTCCTTAGAGAAAAGAAAAACAAATAGAAAGAAAGAAAAGAAAAGCCAAAAGTGGCAACAAAAACAGAAGAAAGCAAAGAATAAAGCTAGACACAATAGCTTGGACCTTAGGACATATGCCTGTAGTGTCTCTGTACTAGGATCTGCTTGGACGATTAGGTTCTATGGAGTGCTTTAACACTTGGTAACTTGGGTTAACTAACTCGGGATTATCAACCGAAAGTCCATTATCAAGAGCAACATAGTTACAAGGCATTTAGTGACCCAAAGAGATGCTGGGCATCAATGTCTTAAGAAGAATTGTGAGCCAAGTGTCTGTAGTGAATATGTGTTGAGTACAAATGAGCTAAAGAAGCACTGCTACACATGACACTAAGCTACAAGTAAGAAACAAGTTTACAGAAAAAGAAAATAAAGAAAAGCAATTACCAAGGATGAGTAAATAATAAGAGGTCATAGCAGTGTGTTAATGGATGCTTAAAGGAAACAGTCTATGGCTAAAGATCAATAAGAAGTTAGCTACTACATTGTCTGCATAAAACCCCATGAGCTACTAATAATGCTTTGCTGATATGAACATCCCCTTATGTTTCATTCTTTCTTCTTAATAATTCAGTACTTGCTTAGGGACAAGCAAGATTTAAGTTTGGTGTTGATGAGTGGAAATCAGATTCCACACCAAAACTCACCGGCAAGTGTACCGAGTCGCATCAAGTAGTAATTACTGATGACATGTCATCATGTCATGTTTTTCTATGCTTATTCATACAAGAAATTGATTATTTGTGCTTAGATATTGTATTCTTTTGTACTTAAAGGGTATATTTCCTTGATCTTTTGATTTTATAAATTTTGTAAGAAATAAGTTGAAAAAGAAGAAAAATAGCACAAAATCAGTTTAAAAGAAGAAAAGAAGGATTTTGGACACACTTTGAAGTTGAGCATGCTTTGGAGCCTTAGGCCACGCTTTTAAAAGCGTGGCCCATGACCATGGATCCGTGGCATTTAATGATGCCTCATACATGCATTATTAATAATTAAAGCATGCATGCATAAAAGTTTCATTACTAATGCCCATTAGGCAAATCAAGTTACGTTAATGCTCATGCATGCATTTAATTATTAATGATGAATGAATGAAATGCATGCATTAATAAAGCCAATGGGAGAATGAATGAAATACATTATTGAAGCAAATTGCTTCAACGATAATGCATTGGCATTAATAACTAAATCCAATGAAAGCATGCATGAAATCCTTGATTGTTAATGCCAATGAACTAATTGAATGAACACTAGCGTTCACTAGGCAATGAACGAAAGTTGGGCAGCAAGCATTCAATAAGCAAGGCACTACGTTTAAAGATGTAACGGAGCACTCATCCAAGGAAGAAAGGGAGCGCTACGTTACAATTATTAACTTTTTCGGTTTTTTTTAGCCTTGTGATAGCATGACCATGCCTCCTTCAAAGGCCCATAACTTGAGCTACAGATGTCCAATTGATGTGCTTCTAGTTGCGTTGGAAAGCTGACGTTCAGAGCTCTCCAACGATATATAGCAATCTATATTTGGCATGAAATTGAAGTACAAGTAAAAGGCATCTTTAAGGCCAAAAAATTAACCACACATGCGCCAGCAAAGGTTCGAAGAAGGAACCTCACTCCAAGTATAGCGCTGTGTTGGAATCACTCACTGAGCGCTATGTTTACAGCCAAGAGAGCAAGGAGTAACGGGCAACAAAGGAAGTAGCGCTCTCAAATTGAGCGCTACGTTAACTTTGTTAACTTTTTCGGGCCTCAACAAAAAGAAAACCAAAGCACAACATCAAGCAATGAAAGCACCAAGGTTCGAAATGGGGAACAAGAGGAAGCTTCACTCAAAGGCAAGGAGCGCTACATTGCATTACTTAACGTAGCGCTATGAACAAGGCTTGGTTCGAAGGGCACGAGCCTGGGATAAGGCAAGGAGCGCTACATTGCCTTACATGACCGAGCGCTCCCTTGGAAGGTTCCCACACACCAAACTAACTTGAACCAAGCAACCTTGACCCATGCCTCCAAACCAATTGAACCAAGGCCAATCGGACCCATCTCTCTTCAAATCCAAAGTAAGCAAAGCCCACATCATCACTCAAAGGCACAAGAACAAGCTAGATTAGGAATTTCATTTAATTGTAATTTATTTTCAATTTTAATTTCATTTTCATTTTGTAAAGCCTATATAAAGGCATCAATTCCATTTCAAAAGTAGGCTGGCTCTACTAGAAAGCATTAGGAGTAGGGTAGAAGGCTCTGGTAGAGAGCTTAGCTTTCTTTTCCCTTTTTTGCAATTTTTCATTTTTTGTTACAATTGAATTCAAGTTGGCTTATGCAAATTTTCAATTTCTGAAATTTTCTGCTACACTATTCTTTCCTGCAAAACTACTTTCTACAAGTTTACATTTGAAATTGTTGAGATTCAAATTTACTTTTTCTGTAAATCTGCAATTCTGTTCTTATGCAATTTAACTTTTCCATTGAGCTTCATTTACTCTTCCTACAATTCTGAGAAATTCTCTTCTTCTGTAATTTCACATTCACATTGAGCTTGATTTACTTTCCTGCACATTTACATTTTATGAAATTGTTCTGATTGATTGATCTATTACCTCCTTTCTTTCCAGCACCCAGCCCCCTTTACATTCGATGCAATTTACCTTTCTTTCCATTTAAGATTCTGTCAATTTACATTTTTTGCTCTTTAAGATTCTGCTCATTTACTTTCTGTAACTTTAAATTCATTGCTATTTACATTCTATTGCTTCAATTTCACTTCAATGTTAGCTTGACCAGACTAATCACTCACTAAAGTTGCTTGATCCATCAATCCCTGTAGGATCGACCTTACTCTAAGTGAGATTTACTACTTTATGCGACCCGGTACACTTGTCGGTGAGTTTAGGTGTTGGAATCCGATTTCCACCCATCAATTACTCACATGAGTGAGGTCGATCCCACAGGAATTGATGGATTGAGCAATTTTAGTTAGGTGATGAATTTAGTTAAGCAAATAGTTGATGATTTGAGTGATTTTAATTTAACAGAAGCTAAATGGCATGAAAATAAAAGGGAGAGGGGAAATTGACAGAAAAATATAGTGAAGAAGAGTAAATTGCATGAAACTTAAAGTGCAAGAAAGTAAAAGAGCTAAAACTTAAAGTGCAAGTAATGTAAATGACTGAAACTTAGATTGCAAGAAATGTAATTGGCTGAAGCTTAAAGTACAAAGAAACTAAATGACTGAATCTAAATTGCTGAGAAATGTAAATTGCTTGAAGATTAAAAGGGGTTTGGTTGCTGGGATTTAGAATTCAACAAGAGAATGCAAATAGATTTTAATCAGAGAAGTAGAAGATGAAATGAGTTGCAGAAAGTCTAAACAGAAAGGTAAAATTGCTTGAAGAACAAAACAGAAAGTAAACTTAGCTCAATTGTGAAAACTAAAAGAGAAATTGAAGATCTCAGGGGATCAATGAGACTAGAAAGTAGATCTAGATCTCAATTCCTTCTTTGATCTAACAGGAAACAATTTGTAGAAGAAAGGAAGATGAAAGCAATAAATGAACGTCAGATCAAATTCTCACTTCACTGAATTATGCAAAAGAAGAACAAAGAGGGATTTCAGATCAAGAATTGAAACAGAATTCCTTCAATCTCAATCCAAAATTTAGAAATAAAAAGTAAGAAATGCTGAAGCAAGAAAATGAAAACAGAAAACTAAATTCAAATCTAATTCTTAGAACAATTAAGAAGAGAGATAAAAGATGATTCGCAAACTTAGAATCAATGAAGCTCTTCAATCTCAATTCAAATTCCAAGAACAGATAGCAGAAGTTGCAGAAGAAAATGAAAAGCAAAGCTAAAGACAAAAATTGAGCTCCAAGGTAAAAATGTAAAAGTGAGAAAAAGATAAAACTAAAATTGACAGAAGCTGCTCCACAAATCAAACTAACTCCTATTTATACACTTTCTAATCTTGGTTTTTAGGATTTGGAGTGAGCTTTTCAAATTAGTGAAGAATTGAATCCAACTTGGCTTTTGAGTGAAAATTGGAACCATGGGACACCTCCAGGGGAGCGCTCAGTTACATAACCAAACGTAGCAATCACTTTTCTCGCCCCAGGCTTCGAACCAAGCCTTCCTTCATAGCTCTCAATTAATTATTTAAACGTAGCGCTACAAGCCTTGGGTGGGACTCCCCCTTCGAACCATGGTGGCCTCCTTTTGGCCCATTTTCTTGTTCATACTAGCGCTCAGTGAACTCATGCAACGTAGCGCCCTTGCTTGTAAGTGATGCTCCCACTTTCGAGCCTTGGTGAGTTCATTTTGAAGCCATTCCTCATGAAGAGTAGCACTCATTCCATGCCTTGTGTGCATGGTTCAAATCTTGATGAAGCCGTTTTGGCTAATTTCCTTGGCAAGCCTTGTAGCGTGCTTCTCTTGGTTCATGGGTTCGAACCTTGGCTGCCTCCTTTCTTGATGTCGCGCATTGCTTTTCTTTTGGTTGGGCCACGAAAATGTTAACAAAGTTAACGTAGCGCTCCTTGTTTGAGCGCTGGTGCCTTGTCAATTTGGCACCCCTTTGAGTGCTCCGTTATGTGAACCAACGTAGCGCCGTTGCTTCTTGTTGGGGCTGGTGATTTAGCGCTCAATTAGTGAGCACTAGTCCTTGCCCCGTTTGATGTGTGACGCTTTTGTGCCTTGGGTCATGCTTTTCAAAGCGTGGCCTAAGGTCCAAAGCGTGCTCTACGATTCTTTTTTCCTATTTTTCATCATTTCTTCAGCTACAAATAATTAAAACAACCAATCAAAGCATCACCAAATTCACAAAATTTCTAAATCATTCAAAAACCAACTAATTATAGCTTAAACAATGTGATTTTGTGCCAAATGAATAATGGTTGATTGAATTGACATAACCATGCAAATCCACTCCAAATCACTTACTTATGATGCAAGAAAGTGCATAAAACCTAATGAAACAAGTGAAAAATGCTTGAAAAGCTAGCATAAGATGACTTGTCATCACAACACCAAACTTAAACCTTGTTTGTCCCAAAGCAAGCACTAAACATAAGAGAAAATGAAATGAAACAGAGAAGTATACATGTCCTTATTTAGCAGATAATTGAACTTAGTTCATGGGGTTTTATGTAGACAAATGTAGCTCCATTATTCTTTGTTGATAGATAAGAAATGTTTCCTCAAAAGTTCACTACAGTTGCTGCTATAATGCCTTGCTTTTGATTTATCCCTTGCTAGCTTTTTTCTTTCTTTATTTTGCTAAGGAAGCTTATTTATTAATGAAAGCTTGATGGAAAGTGTTGCAGCAGCCTTTTGGCTCAATTTTGCTCAACACTTTTTTACCACAGATACATGGCTCACAATTTCTTCCTAGGAACATTGATGCCCAGCATCTTTTTAGATCACTAAATGCTTTGTAGCTAGGTTGCTCTTGATAGTGGACTTTCGGTTGGCAATCCCAGATCAGTTGACCCAAGTGGCCAAGTTTTGAAATACTCATCAGAACCTACTTGTCCAAGCATATCCTAGTACAAAAACACCACAGGCATATGTCCTAGGGTCCAGGCTATTGGTGTCTAGCCTTATTGCTTGTTTCTTTGCCCATTTTTGGCTTTTCTCTTTCTTTTTATTTCTTACTTTGCTTCATTTTCAAAGGATATTCATTGATAACAGACTTTATAGCAGCAAACTAATTCACACTTCAAAGAACATGTTATTATGTAGCTTTTGTTATTTGAGCTAACCATTAAATCAAACAAATACCACCACTGAATTCTCATTCTGATTTCTACAACATTAGACAATCACTCTTTTGTTTCAAACATTTTTCTTTTATTCATGCAGTAGGGAAACAAAAAGAAATTCAAGCTAATGAGGAATGACAAACATAATGCAATTCACTTGTAAGAAAACTACTCAGAATATGAAAGTGTAAAATATAAAGCAATTGGAGGCATCTCATGTTTCAGGGATGCATCTTCCTTATCTAATTGAGAAACATGAAAGAAACTTCACCACCTTCTAATTGTCATGCTCCTTGCTTGATCCTCCTTTCTTCTTCCTTTTCTTGGTGTAATCTTGGGGCTCTTCAACAGGGCACCTCCTATCCCAGATAGGATCTATCAAACCTGAAAGTCCAGCCTCCTCTAATCTATGTTGCATACGTGCTTAATGCTTCTTAGTTCTTGCTCTCTGATGGTCCACTAACACTTGGCATTACTCAAATGGCTTGATCTGTGGATTCAATGCTGGCATGCTGTGGGTCAAATAATCCAACTTTGCTTGGGTGTCTTCATCATACTCTATCCTATCTACGTGCCTACTCTCTCCAATGCTATGATATATGTTCTTCCACTAATATAAATTTTGAGTGTATTCCCCATATTTGGCTTTCCTCAGAAACAATCCCTCATGTGACTTTTGAAAGTCTGCTGATTGTTCCCTTTGCCCATCAAGAACTTTTGCTTGAAGTTTTTGTTGTTGAGCCATCATTTGTTGCTGCCAGCTCTCTTGTTGCTCCATCATTTATCGCTGCCAACTCTCTCGTTCCTCTATATCCTTCAGATACTGCTCCTATTATTGCAAGTATAGCTCTTGTTGCCTCATATATTGCTCCTGTGCTTTCATGTGTTGTTGAGACATTTCTTCAATGGCTCTTTGCAATTGGTTCATGTCTATTGCACCAGGAGCTTGCTCTTCCTCCACTTGTGGTCTTCTTCTTCTTCCTTGGAATCTTCTTTTCTCTTGGTTGTCATCATCAGTGGCACCTTCCATTAGTCGCCTAGTGATCCCCCTGCTTCCTTTTACTTTCTCTGTATCTTCATCTTCAAAGAGCATCCCTGCCCTGTTACACAGCCTTAGAATAGTGCTTGGGTGACCAAGCCTACTTAACTTATTTGTATTCTCAGCCATCTCCTGAATGCTGTCTGCTATGAGCTGTTAGAGGTTGATTTCTCCTCCCTTTAGGATGCAATATGTCAGGATGGCTCGCTTGACTATGACTTATGAGGTGTTTCCAGTAGGGATTATAGACTTTCTCACTATCTCATACCACCCCTTGGCCTCAAGTATGAGATCTATTATGTTCAAGTGGCTTGGAACTCCCTCTGAGTCCCTTTCCCAGTCTCTGTCTTCAAAGCATAACCCATGTAATATCTCGTCAGGATCATTCTCACCCTGCAATCTTTCCTCAAAGCTAAGCTCTCCATAGGTTATTACTCTCAACTGTAGGGCCTTCATGACTGATGGTGGACTAAAATCTACCTCAACACCCCTGACATAGCTCTTATAAGGAGGACTGTCCTGGCTTGCCTTCACATCATTCGCGTAGAATTCTCTTATCATAACTGCACTGATGTCTGTTAAGGGTTCACACAAAGTTCCCACCTCCTTTCCTTGGTAATTCTTCACATGACAGGATATTCTCCACCCCTCAGTCTAAAGCCCATTTCTGGAATGACATGCTTTGATTCTATGAGCCTATGATACCTTGATTCATAAAACTGAGACTTAAATCTCTTTGTATCATAGGTTGATGGTTCAGCCACCATTGGCTCCTTGCCTTTCCTTCTTCTAGAACTTGAAGAAGCCATGAATTAAGAAAGAATGGAGAAGAAGGGATGAACTTTGGTTGAGGAATGGTTTTGTTATGGAAGGGAATGGAACATGACGTTGCTATTGGGTAAGGAAGGCTACTGGAACGTGTTTAGGATGAGGGTGTGGATGAAACAAAGGCCTATACGTGAAGAATTCTTGTATGAGGAGGCAAGGGATATGTGAGCTAGGAAGTGTCACCACCTATTTATAGTCAAAGTATGAATCTTTGAACAAAACCACAAGTGAGGAAAGCTTTCCAGTTAGGCAAATGAAGGGTGAAGATTAAGCAAAATATTGTGGGGAGCTCATAGCATGGACGGCTTGCATGCATAGTTGAAGGTTGACAAGGATTTCTCCCCCATTGAATGCATGTGACTCGGCCTCCAAGGGTTCAAAGCATGCAGATTTTGTTTCCCAAGAGAGCACGTTTCTCTAAGCACATGAGACTCTCATTTTTGCCTTGTCATGACCGTGATTGCTCCCTTTCTTTATTTCCTTCTCAATCTTCTTTGTCCTACAAAATTAAGTCAAAGCTATGGTAAGCATTGGAATAAATTTTGGTATGGCGGTGTGGTGATGAGTAACAAAGAAAGATAATTCTACATGTTCCTTATTTAAGTGACCAATCATGCTCCTTAGATTTTGAACAGAGATTTGGTGGACACCAAAATTGTTCTCTGTTAAGGGATCCATGTAAAACTCAATGAGTATCTGCCACAATTGGCACATTCATTATAAAGAACATTTTATTTCTTACTATGATACCATAAGCTAAAAAAAATATGAAGCATTGTATGATCCATCTATTCATAAATTTGATCCTATGAACAAAAATGATTTTTCTGAAATTCTCTGCATATGTAAACACCAAACTTAATGTTTGGCTATACACTCCATCGAACTGAGTAAGCATATATCCTAAGAAAGCTTGAGAAGCTATTTTGGAGTGCCTTCAGGCACACCAAAGTTAGAAGTCTAGCATATGCTTCAAGACAATGTATGCGATTATCAAATATACTCATGAGAACTCAAATTCATGCCAGAAAGACCATTGATTATTGAAATTAAAACCAAAACAAGAATAGTAAATCATGGGTTGCCTCCCATGGAGCGCTCTTTTATTGTCACTAGCTTGACATTGGACCCTCATTAGGGTGGTTGATGATTGTTATATCTCAGTTTGTCTCCTCTCACAATAAGCTTCTTTCCAGTGCCTTGATGTTCAATCTCTACATGCTCCAGTGAGAGTATCATGTTGATAGTGTAGTAATCATCAGATTGTTGATTTGTCCCCAACTGCTGGTAAATTAGCTACACTTTATCTCCCTTTGAAAATCCTTTAGTTGGGATCTTTTTATTTTTCCACCCTTTTGGACCCTTTTTCTTGCTTTTCTTCCCATTTTTTGGTGATTCTTCTCCTTTGACAGTGGGTTATGTTTTGGAATATGTCTTCTTAGTGGCTAACACCTCACTTCCTTCTTGCTTTCTCTCATCATTCTTTAGAGTCTCATTTTCCTTTTGTCCTGCTTTGCTTCTTGTCTCTTGCTCTGGAAGAGAATTAATGAGTGTCTTGTTTATTTCTTTCTTCCACTGCAAGTCTTCTTTGTCAACCTCCATCCATTTTTCCTTTTCATCATTATGCTATGCTTCTGGAAAGACATTCAGAGTAATGCTTTCATCATGTACCCTTAGGGTCAGCTCTCCTTATTCAACATCTATAATGGCTCTTGCTATGGCCAAGAAGGGTCTTCCCAAGATAATAGAGTCACTCCCTTATTCTCCTAGATCCAGGATTACAAAGTCTGCTGGGAATATGAATGTCCCTACTTGGACAAGGAGATTTTTAATCACTCCTCTGGGAAATACCAATGATTTTTCCACGAGCTCTAGTGACATTTGTGTGGGCTTTACTTCCTCTATGCATAGCCTTCTCATCATAGAATAAGAAATTAGATTGATGCTTGCACCTAAGTCACATAGTGCTTTTTTTATGGTCATATTACCAATGGTGCAAGGTAAGAAGAAGCTCCCAGGGTCTTGGAGTTTTGGAGGGAGCCCTTTTCGGATCACTGCACCGTATTCTTGTGTCAGAAGCACTATTTTCTTCTCATGCCAGCTACTCTTTTTGTTGATAAGATCCTTCAAGAACTTTGCATATAGAGGCATCTGCTCTAATGCCTCAGCAAGTAGGATATTAATCTCCAGCTTCTTGAAAACCTCAAGGAACTTGGGAAATTGTTGATTCTTGAGTTCTTTTTGTAGCCTTTGAGGATATGGCAGAGGAGGTGTGTAAGCCTTCACAGCCTTCTCCTGTTCTTGTGATGACTCCTCCGTGACTTGTTTCCCTTTTCTTGAAGCATGTAGCTGCTCATCTTTTTCTTTAAGCTTCTCCTGTTCTTGCTTGTCTTCTTCATTGTTGCTGGCTTTATCCTTCTTGCTAATGATCTTGTCACTCTCTATAGGCTTCTTGTTCGCTTCTTTGTCATCCACCAAGATTCTTCCACTCCTTAATTGAATAGCCTTGCATTCTTCTTTGGGGTTCGGAATGGTATCACTTGGGAGTGAGCTTGTTGGTCTTTCAATCACTGCTTGCTTGGATAGTTGCCCAATTCGCCTTTCTAAGTTTCTCATTGAGGCTTCATGATTTTTGCTTGTTAGTTCCTGCTGTTTCATCATCTTTTCTATCAGTATCTCCAGGTTTGAGATCCTTTGAGCATCTTATGGTATTTGTGGCTGGTGGTGGGGTGTAGATGGTGGATGACAGGTGTTTTGGTTAGTGGATGGGTTATTGGGTGGATAATAGCTAGAATTGGGGTAGTTATTTTGGGGTTTTCTGTATGGATTGTGGTTAGTATTTTACTGGTTGTGGTCGTTTGTGTTTCTTGAGTTATTCTGGTTTGAATTCTGCTGCCAGGACTGCTGGTTTTGAGTGTGGTTATCTCCTCATCTTAGGTTTGGATGGTTCTTCCAAGAGGGGTTGTATGTATCGCCATGAAATTCATTCTGGCCGGATCTTATGTTATGCATGTAGTTCACTTGTTCTTGCTATTGATCTTCACAATTTTCCTCACTTTGTCCCCATCCAGTTGGTGGTTGATTGGTGACATTCACTGATGCAACTTGTAAGCTATCAGTCCTCTTGGCCATCTACTCAAATTGTTGCTGGCTTTGCTACTGCATCACCTTGTGTTGAGCTAGAATGGTGTCTACACCTTCCAATTCCAGTACTCCCTTTCTTTGAGCTGGTTGGCGTTGCCTTTGATGAGCAAAGAAGTATTGATTGTTTGCCACCATATCAATAAGGTTTTGGGCTTCCTCTGCTATTTTCATTAATTGCAATAAGCCTCCTGCTGAATGGTCTAGTGCTTCCTGAGCTTTCAGAGTTAATCCTTCATAGAAGTTCTGAAGTATGTCCCATCCATTGAACATTTCAGGGGGACATTTTCTAATCAGGGCCTTGTATCTCTCCCATGCCTCATAGAGAGATTCTGCATCCATCTGTGTGAAGGTTTGCACCTCTGTCTTCAATCTGATAATCCTTTGAGGTGGGTAGAACTTGGCTAGGAACTTATTCACTAGATCCTCCCAGCTAGTGATACTTCCTTGTGGGAAGGCTTCAAGTCATTGAGCAGCCTTGTCCCTTAATGAAAATGGGAACAGCAACAATTTGTATATGTCTGGATGCACACCATTAGACTTCACTGTGTCACAGATCCTCAAGAAAGTAGATAAATGCTGATTCGGATCTTCTAATAGACTTCCTCCATAGGAGCAGTTGTTTTGTACTAAGGTGATGAGTTGAGGCTTCAATTCAAAGTTGTTTGCATTGACATTTGGAGCAAGGATGCTACTCCCACAATGCCTTGGATTAGCAATCGTATATGAAGCCAAAACTCTCCTCTGGGGCTGACCATTGTTGTTGGCCACTCCCATTGTTGGATTTGTTGAATTTTCCTCCATTTCTTGGTATTCTTCCTCTGATTTCTCTTCCCCAACAATTCCCTTCCCTCCTGCTTCTCTTCTTAGTTTTCTAAGAGTTCTCTCATCTTGGTCACAAAAGGTAGGGATCTCTCTCCTTGCTTCTATCATACAACCACAACAACAAGAAACACACAAAGCACTCTGTAGCTTGAGTGCAGTGAGAGTTAGTAGAGACAAAGTCTCAAATAGTTAGTGTGCTTATTAAAAACAAAGAAAATAAACAAAAACAAAGAAAAAGTGCTTAATCTAGACTACCACCTTACTTAATCATTGTCAATCTAGATCAATCCCCGGCAACGGCGCCAAAAACTTGATGGGTGGAAATCAAATTCCATGCTAAAACTCACCGGCAAGTGTACCGGGTCGCATCAAGTAGTAATTACTCACATGAGTGAGGTCAATCCCACAGGGATTGATAGATTGAGCAATTTTAGTTAGGTGATGAATTTAGTTAAGCAAATAGTTGATGATTTGAGTGATTTTGATTTAACAGAAGCTAAATTGCATGAAATAAAAGGGACAGGGGAAATTGACAGAAAAATATAGTGAAGAAGAGTAAATTGCATGAAACTTAAAGTGCAAGAAAGTAAAAGAGCTAAAACTTATAGTGCAAGTAATGTAAATGATTGAAACTTAGATTGCAAGAAATGTAAATGACTGAAGCTTAAAGTGCAAGGAAATTAAATCACTGAATCTAAATTGCTGAGAAATGTAAATTGCTTGAAGATTAAAAGGGGTTTGGGTGCTGGGATTTAGACTTCAACAAGAGAATGCAAATAGAAATTAATCAGAGAAGTAGAAGATGAAATGAGTTGCATAAAGTCTAAACAGAAAGGTAAAATTGCTTGAAGAACAAAACAGAAAGTAAACTTAGCTCAATTATGAAATCTAAAAGAGAAATTGAAGATCTCAAGGGATCAATGAAACTAGAAAGTAGATCTAGATCTCAATTCCTTCCTTGATCCAACAGGAAACAATTTGCAGAAGAAAGGAAGATGAAAGCAATAAATGAACGTCAGATCAAATTCTCACTTCACTGAATTATGCAGAAGAAGAACAAAAAGGGATTTCAGATCAAGAATTCAAATAGAATTCCTTCAATCTCAATCCAAAATTCAAAAACAGAAAGTAAGAAATGCTGAATCAAGAAAATGAAAACAGAAAACTAAATTCAAATCTAATTCTTAGAACAATTGAGAAGAGAGGTAAAAGATGATTCTCAAACATAGAATCAATAAAGCTCTTCAATCTCAATTCAAATTCCAAGAACAGATAGCAGAAGTTGCAGAAGAAAATGAAAAGCAAAGCTAAAGACTAAAAGTGAGCTCCAAGGAAAAAATGTAAAAGTGAGCAAAAGATAAAACTAAAATTGATAGAAGCTGCTCCACAAATCAAACTAACTCCTATTTATACACTTTCTAATCTTGGTTTTTAGGAATTGGAGTGAGCTTTTCAAATTGGTAAAGAATTGAATCCAACTTGACTTTTGAGTGAAAATTGGAACCATGGGACACCTCCAGGGGAGCGCTCAGTTACATAACCAAACGTAGCGCTCACTTTTCTCACCCCAGGCTTTGAACCAAGCCTTCCTTCATAGCGCTCAGTTAATTATTTTAACATAGCACTACAAGCCTTGGGTGGGACTCCCCCTTCGAACCATGGTGGCCTCCTTTTGGCCCATTTCCTTGTTCATACTAGCGCTCAGTGAACTCATGCAACGTAGCGCCCTTGCTTGTAAGTGAGGCTCCCACTTTCGAGCCTTGGTGGGTTCATTTTGAAGCCATTCCTCATGAAGAGTAGCGCTCATTCCATCCCTTGTGTGCATGGTTCAAATCTTGGTGAAGCCATTTTGGCCAATTTCCTTGCCAAGCCTTATAGCGTGCTTCTCTTGGTTCATGGGTTCGAACCTTGGCTGCCTCCTTTCTTGATGTCGCGCATTGCTTTTCTTTTGGTTGGGCCACGAAAACGTTAACAAAGTTAACGTAGCGCTCCTTGTTTGAGCACTGGTGCCTTGTGAATTTGGCACCCCTTTGAGCGCTCCGTTATGTGCACTAACGTAGCACCGTTGCTTCTTGGTTGGTGCTGGTGCTTTAGCACTCAATTAGAGAGCACTGCGCTCAATTAGTGAGTGCTGGTCCTTGCCCCGTTTGATGTGTGATGCTTTTGTGCCTTGGGTCACGCTTTTCAAAGCGTGGCCTAAGGTCCAAAGCGTGCTCTAAGGTTCCTTTTTCCTTTTTTTCATCATTTTTTCACCTACAAGTAATTAAAACAACCAATCAAAGCATCACCAAATTCACAAAATTTCTAAATCATTCAAAAACCAACTAGTTATAGCTTAAACCATGTGATTTTGTGCCAAATGAATGATGGTTGATTGAATTGACATAACCATGCAAATCCACTCCAAATCACTTACTTATAATGCAAGAAAGTGCAAAAAACCTAATGAAACAAGTGAAAAATGCTTGAAAAGCTAGTATAAGATGACTTGTCATCAGGTGTTGTGATGCCAGGGTATCTTAGGCCAGTTTTAGTATCCTTTTTCCTTGATTTTAATAGGTTTTATGCATTTTCTTGAGCTATAAGTATGCAAATTGGGTAGAAATTCATGTATGCCTAGATTCATTCAACCATGAGTAATTTGATGCAATTTCATGATGATTTATGTTATGATTACTTGTATGCTAATAATGATAAGAATTCTCATGACTTTAGCAAGGCTTTGATGCATGTAATGGTTAATGATAGGTGAAAGAGAGCATGAAGGAAGGTTGAAGAAGGAGCCTGAAAAAAATGAAGAAGAAGCAACGTTGGTGACCAAGTTAGACCACCAACGTTGCCTCAAACGTTAGAAGAGAAGCATTAAAGCTAGAGTCATAAGGTGGCAAAACTTGGGATCAATAGTAATTTTCCATTTTGAGAGTTATGAACAACTAAACCCCTTTCATTGGGTTAGGGAGCTCTGTATAATTCAATGGATCAATAGTAATTTTCATTGATCTTCTTCTTTCTTTTCTCATGATTTTGTTAGAAAGATTTCGTCCTTCATCAAATTGGATAGTTATCTTGGGAAAGAAGCTATTCATAATTGGATCTCCTCAGAACCTTGGAAGAGGAATGAGGAGATCATGCTAGAAATGCTTTCTCACATTGGATTAGATTGGGGTTTGGATGGATATAGTGACATGTAATCTTACCAACACTTTGATCTATGAATTTGTGTGGTATAATTAGTGACCAAACTTCATCTCTTCCCATGAGCACTTAAATCAAGGAATTGGGCAATTGTTCATGCTTAGAGAGATTGGTGAGCCAAGGAATTGGGATACGATCAATTAAGATTGCCAAGGAGATCAATGAATGCATTGATTGCGGAAGAGATGAAAATGAATTTGATCCAGAGAATTATACATCTCCTAAACCCAATGATTCCCCCATCTCAGATCTACCCATTCTATTTACATTCTGCTTCTTTAATTTTAAGTTAAATCCCCATTCCCTTTTAATTTCCTGCAATTTAAGTTCCTGTTCTTTATTTTCAGCAATTTAATTTTCTGTCATTTAATTTCTTACAATTTAAGTTTTCTGCCAATTTTTACTTTCTGCAATTTTCAATTCAATTCCGATTTCTCTTAACTAGCATAATTCTCCAATTAACATTGCTCAATCTACCAATCCTTGTGGGATTCAATCTCACTCTATAGTGAAGTTTTACTTGACGACAATCCGGTGCACTTGACGATAGGAAATTTGTTGAGAGACGGTTTTCAAGTGAATCATCTTCGAAAACGTTTTAAAAGTTGAAGTTTGGGAATTTGCATCCACTTGCACGCGTAGGAGATACGCACGCGTAGATGAGAATTTTGGCCCCAAACGCGCACACGCATAGGTAGCGCATACGCGTGAGCTGGTAATTTACACCATCCATGCGCACGCGTACGCGTGGACAAGAAAACATTGGTACTCCAACGTTGAGTCATTGCTCAAAATGTCCAAAACTCAATTTCTCTGAAGGACGTTTGACTCAACGTTGGCCCTCAAACGTGGACTCCAACGTGAGCATCAGAACATTGCAATTCAAGCAGATCTCTTCTCAACAGCAAGGGAAGCCAATTGGAGCAACTTCAACCCATTTCAATTAGGGCCAAGAGCCCAATTCAGAGACTGAAGATCAACGGAAGAAAGTGTATAAATAGCTTAGAATTTAAGTTAAGTAGGGGGGCTGACATACTGTATTGGAACTTTGCCCAATTTCCATCTTTCTGCAACTTTTCAATTCTGCAATGTATTTTTCATATTCAATTTCCATTTTGAGAGCTATGAACAACTAAACCCCTTTCATTGAGTTAGGAAGCTCTGTGTAATTCAATGGATCAATATTAGTTTTTATGCTTCTTCTTCTATCTTTTCTCTTGATCTTGCTAGAAATCTTTCGTTCTTCATCCCAGTGGATAGTTGTCTTGGGAAATAAGCTATCCATAATTGGATCTCCTTTGAACCTTGGAAGAGGAATGAGGAGATCATGCTAGAAATGCTTTCTCACATTGGATTAGATTGGGGTTTGGAATGATATCGTGACATGTAATCCTACCAACACTTTGATCTACGAATATGTGTGGTATAATCAATGACCATACCTCATCTCTTCCCATGTACACTTAAATCAAGGAATTGGATAATTGTTCATGCTTAGAGAGATTGGATTGCCAAGTAATTGGAATCTAATCACCTAAGATTGCCAAGGAGATCAATGAATGCATTGATTGAGGAAGAGATGAAAATGAATTTGATCCGGAGAATTATAACATCTCCTGACCCCAATGAGCTTTCCCATCTCTGATCTACCCATTCTTTTACATTCTGTCTTTAATTTGATGCTCAATTTCCCCATTCCCATTTATTTTCTTGCAGTTTAAGCTTCTGCCCTTTAATTACTTGCAATTTAAGTTTCTATTCTTTTTATTCTGTGATTTAATTCTATTCCTTTAATTTCTTGCAATTTATGTTTTCTGCCAATTTACATTCTGCAATATCAATTCAATTCTGATCTTGTTCAACTAGAACAATTCTCCAATTAACATTGATCAACCAACCAATCCCTGTGGGATTCGACCTCACTCTACAGTGAGTTTTTACTTGACGACAATCCGGTGCACTTGCTGGTAGAAAATTATTGAGAGACAGTTTTCAGGACATCAACACGTACGCGTGACAAGCAGCACGTGACCTCAATAAAGGCAACACGCTAGGGGCGATTTCTAAGCCATCCAAGCCCAAATGCAACTCATTTCTGAAGCTACTAAATGCAGAATTCAAGAGGGAACAAGGGGGAGCAATTAGTGTAGGGTAGAAACATGTTTTAGGGTAGTTTTCTAGAGAGAGAAGATCCCTCCTCTCTCTAAAATTAGGGTACAATTAGGTTTATTTCTCTTAGATTTAGGGTTAATTTTTGTTTTCATCTAGTTTTCATTACAATTTCTTGTTCTTACATCTATGTTCTCCTAGGTCTTCTTGTTAATTTCCCTTTTTATGCCACTTTTATATTTACGATCTTGTTAGATCTTGATTTATTTTAATACAATTTGGTGTTTTATATTTCTTTGATGCTTGTTTGAGTTGTTATTGTCAATTTCTTGCATTGGGTAGTTGTAGAATTTTATATTTCTTGCAATTTAATATGATTTTCCTTTTATGCACACCAAGTGTTTGATAAAATGCTTGGCTTAGGTTTAGAGTAGAATTTTGAGCATTCTTGGCTTGGAAAGAGAAATTAGGTGCTCTTGAGTCATTAATACCCAACTTATGTTGGCGATCTAGAGTTGTTAGTTAATCTTATTTTCGTTGACGCTAATCTTTTGCTAATTCAATTAGTTAGTTGATTAGGACTTATGGATTGTGATTAGCCAGCCTTATTTGATTTTCTCCCGATGTTGGAGATAACGAAATAGGATTATCTCTTGGTAATTATTGTGTGATGATTAATGACTAGAATAGAAAGTCTTGATTCTCAATCCTTGCCATGAATGCGTCTTTAGTATTTGTTATCTTTAGTTGTTTTCTTTACTTTCTTGTCATTAAAATTCCTTGCCATTTAATTTCTTGCCTTTTTTATCATCAACCCACTTGATTTCATATTTGATGATGATTTTTAGTTGAAATTGAACGGATTTCATCATATAAATTTGCACTTATTCCACTAAATAGCATGCATTTAAACTTTCCTCCTAATTTATGCTTGATTATGAAAAAATGCTCTTTTGTGCCTAATTTGATTAATTTTATTCCATTTACCTTCCATTCGATGCCTTGATGTTATTTGTGAGTGATTTCAGAGGTATACGGCAGGAATGGCTTGGAAAAAATGGAAGAAGAGCATTCAAAGTAGAGGAAGCATGAAGAATCAAATGAGAAGAGCTTAGCCTAGTGTGCGTGTGCATAGAGCTACGTGCGTATGCATAGCCACCAGATCAAAGCCATGCGTGTGCGTCAGTCGCATCGTGCGCGTCGCACGTTCCATTCATGCATCACTTAGTGTGCCTGCGCACAACCTCCTGTGCGTACGCACAGGTCGAGAATTTTTGTAGAGTGTGTGGACGCACACGTCTGTGCGTCCGCACAGGTGGACGCACATGCTTTCATTAAAATCTCACTTGACTCGCGAATTTGGTGGTTTGGAGGTCCATTTCTGAAGCCATTTAGCTCATAAGGAATGGAAATTGAAGACCATACCATAGCATAACATTAGTGTAGCTTAGAAGTCGTAGTAGATAGCTTTTAGTATAGTTTTTCTTTTAAGTTTTTCATCATCTTCTCTACTAGGGTTCTTACTCTTTCTTATAATTCAAGTTATAGTTCAATTTCACTTCTCTTTTGCAATTTTTATTTCTTGTTGATGAATTTGATGTTTGATGATTGTTACATGCTTTCTTGAGTTTTTATTGTTGATTGAGATCATTTGTTGCTTTTGGTTTAAAGCTCTTTCTCATTTTTCCCATGTTTAAGGTTTGTGCCCACCAAGTGTTTGACAAAATGTCAAGTATGATTTTGGGCTAGTTTTCTATCTCTTGGCTTGGGGAAAGTGAGCAATTGGGTTCCTAGAGTTGGAATGTCTAACATTTAGTGTCAATTTTGGATTGTTAATTGTTCTTGTTCCCACTAACGCTATGTTGTTGCTAAGGTAATTAGTAAGCAATTTAGGATTTGTGGGTTAAGGACACTTATGCTCATTTAACTTACTCTCCGATGTGAGGGTTGATCAAGTGAGATTGATCCATTCTAGTTCTCATAGTTGTGGTTCCAACAAGGAAAGGACCCTTAGCTCACTCCAAGCCAAGACACCTTTTATGCTTTAATTTCTTCATACACATTTACATTAGTTCCTTTTACACTTTACTTGTCTATATTGCATAGTTACTTCATTGATTCCTTTATTAGTTCATTTATTACAATTTTGTATGTTCTTTTATTATTTTATATGTTTATCTCTTTATTGCAACCCCCATGATCCTGACAACCAAGATTGCACACTCATTGGTCTCAAGTGTCCTTGGGAGACGACCCGGGAATTGGAACTCCCAGAATTGAATAGGTTTTGAAATGTGACATATCCTTTGGATTGATATTTGATTTGGGAATTAATTGTTGATTTAGACTATACTTTCAACGATGGAATTTTATGTTTTGAAATTTTAGATCAACAATAAATCCTCTACATCAAATTTGGCGCCGTTGCCGGGGACTCACTTTAAGTGCAATGAGTGCTATAATTTTGGTTGTTGTGAATATGTAAATAGTGTGAATATTTGGTTCTTGTTTGCTACTTGGTACTAATTTGTAGATAATGTTTCTATCTAGCTAGTCTTGGTAGTTGTTAATTGTTAGGTTGGTTTATGTTTATTTGCCCTTTCTTGTTTTGCTTTTCATAATTTCATGCTTCTATTGCTTCCATCAGTTGAATGACACAGTCGCTTCCAGACCCGAGCTTGGCCCCCTTTTGATCCGGAAATAGAAAGAACTTTAACTCATATTAGGCAAGCTCGGCGCCGGCTAGCATTTGTGAATAGTGAATCGGGCTTGCTTGAAGAGCACTCCAATTCACTATCACCATCAATCCGTGACCATCATTCATCAATCAACGAGGAAATCTTATATTCATATATGGGGAGTGCTGAAATCTCTGTGAGCTACTCAGGTGACGACATCATGGCGGATTGATGAGTCCATATTTTTCGATGTATTTTGGCTTGATTTGAATGGATTCTAGCATATCAACATACACTTAAGCACCAAAATAGCATACTTTTGTGTTTAATCCCTAACTTGATTCTAAATGTGAAAACATGTGTTTCAATGCTTATATTAGTAATTTTTAATCCCACTTCTGTGTCATTCGATGCCATGATATAGTTTGTGAGTGATTTCAGGCCTTGAAGGCAAAAATGGATGGGTAGAAGTGGAAGGAAGCTTGTACAAGGGAGAAAACATGAAGAAAACTAGGAAAGCACACACAGCGACGTGTGCGTGCGCAAGCTACTCGTGCGCACAGGACAATTTTTAGCCGCGTGTGCAGACGCACACAATTGTGCGTCTGCACAGGTCTCTGCACGTGATTTTGTTAATGAAATGCATGCTATGCATTTTCTAAGGGCTTTTGGCCCAAATTTTGAAGGCTTGGAGCTGAATTTGGAGTGCTATATAAGGGGGATTCAACACATTTAAAAAAGGAATTCATTGGGTCTCACTTAGATAGTTTTAGAGAGTAATTAGGAGTAGGAGTAGTATAGAGTAGATTGCTCTCTTAGGGTTTAATTTTCACTTCCATTTTCATTGTAGCATTTTATAGCAAGCTTTTATTTTGGATTTTGATTCTTTAATTGTAAGTACTCTCAATTTCATCTTCAATTACATTGTCTTTACTTTCATTTCCTTTTTGTTCAAGTTACTTTGTTCATATTGCAATTTTGTATTTGTTGAAGTTTTGATCAATGAATTTTATGTTTCTTGCCTCCTTTATGTTTGATTGCTTGTTTATGTTTGGTTTTGTTGATAGTTGGTCATAGTTTTACATTTTCCTTTACAAAATTCTCATACTTTACTTTTATGCATACAAGGTGTTTGTGAAAATGCCAACACGATGTTTTGAGTAGATTTTCCCCTCTTGGCTTGTGGTTTGAGTTCCTAGGATATTATAGTCATAATGTCCGACATTTAGTGGTAATTCTTAGGTAGTTAGTTGACTCTTATTTCCATTGATGCTAGCCTTTTATCAACTAGTTTGGTAAGTTGGTTAGGACTTATGGATCAAGGTCAATTATGCTTGCTTGACTTACTCCTCGATGGTTGGGGTTGAGTAGGCAAGATTGACTCATCATAATTATCATAGTTGTGGTTATGGCGATGAGAGGATTCCTTGGATCCTCATGCCCAAGTCAAGGCTTTTAATGCATTTATAGCATTTTCACTAGTTTTGATATCATTTCCTTGATTACTTGCATTAGTTACAATTTCGCTTATCTCTTAGTTCTTTCATTGCTTATTTCTTTTAATCTTTCGTTATTTCATTACAAACCCCTTTTTTACCCTCTTAACAACCAAAAGAGAAACATTGCATTTTTATTCCTAGGGAAAATGACTCGAGGTTTAATTACTCTCGGTTTATATGTTTTGTATTGAATTTTGATGAGCGGATAATTTATACGCTTTTTGGCATTGTTTTTAGATAGTTTTTAGTATGATTTAGTTAGTTTTTGGTATATTTTTATTAGTTTTTAAATAAAAATCACATTTCTGGCCTTTACTATGAGTTAGTGTGTTTTTCTGTAATTTCAGATAATTTCTGGCTGAAATTGAGGGACTTGAGCAAAAATCAGATTCAGAGGCTGAAGAAGGACTGCAGATGTTGTTGGATTCTGACATCGCTGCACTCAAAGTAGATTTTCTGGAGCTATAGGAGTTCAAATGGTGCGCTCTTAATTGCGTTGGAAAGTAGACATCCAGGGCTTTCCAGCAATATATAATAGTCCATACTTTTCTCGAGTTTAGATTACGCAAACTGGCGTTCAACGCCAGCTTTCTGCCCTATTCTGGCATTAAACGCCAGAAACAGGTTGCAAAGCAGAGTTAAACGCCAGAAACAAGTTATAAACTGGCTTTCAACTCCAAGGAAGACCTCTACACGTGAAAACTTCAATGCTCAGCCCAAGCACACACCAAGTGGGCCTGGAAGTGGATTTCTGCATCATTTACTTATTTCTGTAAACCCTAGTAACTAGTCTGATATAAATAGGACCTTTTACTATTGTATTAGGCATCTTTTGATCATTTTAGATCTCTAGACCTCCATGGGAGGCTGGCCACTCGGCCATGTCTACCTTATTTTCAATTATGTATTTTCAACGGTAGAGTTTCTACACACCATAGATTAAGGTGTGGAGCTCTGCTGTTCCTCATGAATTAATGCAAAGTACTATTATTTTTCTATTCAACTCCAGCCTATTTCTTCTCTAAGATATTCATTCGCACACAAGAACATGATGAATGTGATGATTATGTGACGTTCATCACCATTCTCACTTATGAACGCGTGCCTGACAACCACTTCCGTTCTACATGAAAACAAGCTTGAATGCATATCTCTTAGCCTTCTGATTCACAATCAGAGTCTTCGTGGTATAGGCTAGAATTATTGGCGGCCATTCTTGAGATCCAAAAAGTCTAAACCTTGTCTGTGGTATTCCGAGTAGGATCTGAGAAGGGATGGCTGTGACGAGCTTCAAACTCGCGAGTGCTGGGCGTAGTGACAGACACAAAAGGATCACTAGATCCTATTCCAACATGATCGAGAACCGACAGATGATTAGCCGTGCGGTGATAGCGCATTTGGACCATTTTCACTGAGAGGACGAGAAGTAGCCATTGACAACGGCGATGCCTGATGACATGTCACCATGTCATGTTTTTCTATGCTTTTTCCTTTGTTTTCAATAGGTTTTATGCACTTTCTTAAGCCATAAGCAAGCCAATTGGGTAGATTTCCATGTTTCCTTTGATTTAATCAACCATGTATGAATTAATGCTATTTCATGAGGTTTTATGCTATAATTGTCACATATTATGAAAGAATGACAAACTCATAATTTTGAGCATAGCTTTGATGTGTTTGGTTGATTGATGATAGGTGAAGAAAGCTTGGAGAAAGGTTGAAGTAAGGAGGAATGGCTAGGAGGAAGAGAGGACAAAAAGTTTGAGCAAAAGTTTGCCTCAAACTTTAGCTCAAACTTTTGGATTAATTGAAAATGAACCAGGGAGCAAAAAGCTGGAGCAAAAGTTAGCCTCAAACTTTTTGGCTAACTTTTGGGCAAAAAGCTGGAGCAAAAGTTAGCCTCAAACTTTTTGGCTAACTTTTGGCATCACAAATCAACACCCTGGAGAGCAAAAGTTTGCGCCAACGTTAGCCCCTAACTTTTTGGCTAACGTTGGCGCATGAAAAACACACCCTGGAGAGCAAAAGTTTGCGCCAACGTTAGCCTCTAACTTTTTGGCTAACGTTGGCGCCACAAGGCATACAAGGGGTATACTTCCAACATGAATAACTTGAGATAAAGAGCTCCAAATGAGGTGATTCAAAAAGCAATGGAAAGTAGGAATCAAGAGCTTTCCAGGAATATATGGCACTGCATGGTGGACACTAAAATTGAGGGAGAAAACTGCCCCGAAATGTGCATAAACGAATATGGTGGCAACATGCAGTGAGGCCAACTGACCTCTGCACCTTTGACGGAGTATAACTCGAGCTGTAGAGCTCCAAATGATGTGCTTCCAAAGGCATTGGAAAGTAGACATTCAGGGCTTTCCAACAATGTATAATAGTATGGGGTGAACAATGCGTTTGAGCCTCCAGAACTGGCGTTTTCGTCCACGTTTGAGGCAAACTTTACCTCAAACGCTGCACACCAAGGCCAGCGACCTTGTCCTCTTCAAATGAGCATAACTTGAGTTGTAGATGTCCAATTGAGGTGATTCCAATTGGGTTAGAAAGCTGACATTCAGAGCTTTTCAACCATATATAATAGTTTATAGTTGGCATGAAATTGGCAACGTTGACAAGAGGACAAATTAGCACCCCACACATGCATGCAAGGGGGCCAACGTTGGAGCAAAAGTTTGACCCCTAACTTTTGCCCCAACGTTGGTATCAGCAAAGAAGGGTGGCTGATGTGAAAAGTTGGAGTAAAAATTAGCCTCAAACTTTTACTCAAACTTTTACTCAAGCTTTCATGATTCCAAACCCGGTTCAATTCGGTTCTTCTCCAAACTCCAAGAGCAATCAACCAAGGCCTCTATCAACCCAATACCATCAAGAGCAAGGGCCCAATTGTCATCACTCAAAGGCACAAGAGATAGATAAAATAGGAATTTCATTTAATTGTAATTTGTTTTTAATTTCATTTTTATTTTCACTTTCATTT
Source organism: Arachis hypogaea (assembly GCF_003086295.3). Lineage (NCBI taxonomy): Eukaryota > Viridiplantae > Streptophyta > Magnoliopsida > Fabales > Fabaceae > Arachis > Arachis hypogaea. The sequence continues at coordinate 76,504,828 of NC_092055.1, forward strand.
TGTAAAAGCCTATATAAGGCATCATTTTCATATTTGTTGAGGGGGGCGAGCTCCACGTGGGAGCATTAGGAATACAGAGCTCTCTCTCTGAGTTTCATTTTCTGTTTTGAATCTTGAATTGAGATTGGAAGGAATTCTGTTTTCATTCTCTATTTGCAACTTCTCTTTACTTCTTCTGCAATCTTTTTTTAATTCTCTGCAACTTTTCTCTTGTTGAATCAAGGAAGGATCCACTCCTGAGATCTTCAACATCCTTTTAAATTTCTGCAAATTAAGCACAGTCACTTTGCTCTCTGATCTCCTTGTTCCCAATTTACTTTCCAGCACTTTTGTTCCTCTGCACTTTACATTTGAGTTGTTGTGATCTTGATTTATTCTTCCTGAAATTTAACTTTTCAGTTACTTGATCTACTGCTCTCTTTAGTTTCCAGCACCCACTCCCCTTTAATTTCATGCAATTTACATTTCTTGCAATTTAAGATTCTTGCAATTTACATTTCTTGCCCCTTAAGCTACTTGCCAATTTACTTTCTGCACTTTAATTTTCCTTGTCATTTACTTTCTGCTGCATCAATTATCACTCAAATGTTAGCTTGACTAAACTAATCATCCACTAAAGTTGCTTGATCCATCAATCCCTGTGGGATCGACCTCACTCCCATGAGTTTTATTACTTGATGCGACCCGGTGCACTTGCCGGTTAGATTTGGGTGTTTTGGAGGAATTCGTTTCTTCCACAAAAATATCCCATCAAGTTTTTGGCGCCGTTGCCGGGGATTGATTTAGATCAACAATGATTAAGTGGGTGAGAAGTCTAGATCAAGCATTTTCTTTATTTTTTTCTTTGTTCTAATTTGAAACCAAGGTGTTTGAGTTATTGCCTCACTAAGAAATTCTTTCTCTATGACATGAATTTCAAATTTCATTGATGTTTATAAAATACAAATGGAGTTCAACTCATCTTTTGGTCAAACAAAATTTTATGGGATATCACCCACCATCACCAATCTCTAATGGTGGTTGGGAATATCACCAAGAAACTTCAAATTCTGGGCACTCCAATTCATGGAGCTATGCTTCAGAACCACAAGATGAGAAAGAAAATCATATGGGATATTTCCCTCCACCACCAAATGATGCAAGTCATGACTCTAATGGTGGCTGGGAAGGGAATTCTAGTGCTCCATATGATATTCATCCAAAGATATCATCACTTGACCATACATCAATAGAAAGCCCCTTTCAAAACTCACCACCCACACAAACTTCCATGAACCACTCAAGGCTCTCAAAGCTTGAGTCCATGTTCAAAAAATATGAGGAGGAGATAATGAAAGTCTGGAAAGAACAAGAAAACTCCCTCAAAAACATGAAAGTGCAGCTAGGCCAATTGGTGAGTGCAATGAAGAAGAAGGAAAAACAAGATGAAGAGGCTACTGAGTCAAGTGGATTTTTAGTAAAAAAAAGAGAGGTGGTGGAAACATTTGAACCTGAACTTGCATATTCACAAAGGCCACTTAAGATGACAAGAGAACATGAAGACTCACAACTCTCACAAACCTCCCTGGACCAAAACGCCTCAACACTTGAATCCATGATTGAAAGGTATGAAGAGGAGATGAAGAAAGCTTGGGAAGATCAACAAACCTCCTCCATAAAAGAGCTATTAAAACAAATGTTGAGTGTAAAAGAGGAAGTGGAGGAGCAAGAAAGTGAGGAAGAGTTCATGGAACCACCGATTCAAAAGGCTCTGGATGAATACAAAACTCCAATAATCACACAGCAACCAAGACTTGGATTCAAAGAAGTGAAGGCAACTAACAAGAGCACCAATCCTGTCCCTAATCCAGCAAGCAAGATCAATCAAGCCATTTGCAAAAGGAAGCTTGCTGAGGAAAAGCCAAGGCAAGGGACAGTAGCTGAAATTTCTCCTCCTTTGAAGTCATTTCTCTTAACAAATTGGAAGAAGAGGAAGAAAGTAAAGAACAGGTAGACAGTAGGTACATTTCTTTTGCTTGCTTGGTTTAAATTTCAATAAATTGGCATATGGTTACATTCTAAGTTTGGTGTTGCCCTACAACAAACTGTTTTCCATCTTCATGGATGATTGCATCAATTTTACATGAAAGTGACACACAAAGATTCTAAGTTTGGTGTGCCACCTATTTTTTTTATGCAAATCAATCCAGCAACATCACTTGTCTGCATAATCATATTGCCTTTTACAGTGTTATTTTTCTTCTTAGTTGGATAATTTTTGTTTTCTCTTTGTTTCATTTATTTACTTGTTTTTAATGCTTTCCTTCATTAACTGTTTTTGTTAATACATCACCAAGACATCCTTATTCATAACAGACTCTTCATTTGGTGATTGTATTTAACATATAACAGTTTCTTTTGTTTAGTTTTAGTTCAAATAAATTGACATATGGTGGCATTCTAAGTTTGGTGTTGCTATGCAACAAAATTTGGTTCCAATCCTTACAAGATACTTGCATTAATTCCAAGTGAAAGTGTCACACTAAGTTTGGTGTGCCACTTATCTTTTATGCAATGTATTGTGCATACCTTCTTATCTATGCAATCACAATGTCTCTATCTCTTATGCCTTGATTGTTATCTTTTGCTTGCTTGAAACACATGTACTACTAACTTTTCATTGTGTAAGACACTCATGATCCATCTTAGCCCCATAGCCATGGTTCTAATTGTTGCTTGAGGATGAGCAAGCATTCTGAGTTTGGCAAGGGAAGGAGGAAGAATAGAGGAAAAAGGACAACAATAATGAAGATAAACTACAAGGTTGTAGAGTTCCTTTTCTCCTCATTTGTTTCCAGCACTTAAATTGCATGATTGTCTTCATCCTTTCTGTTTACATGTGTGTATGAATAAAGCATAACTTGAATTTTGATTTGCAACATGGTGCTGTGTCATTATGATTACCAACTTGAGTTTTGTGAATTCAAAAGCAACAAAGTATCATGATCATAAACAAACAAGGCATTAAGGAAGATTTTAGCATGTGCATAAAAGTATTGGAAAGCTAGTATGATTAATTGTTGCTCAATTGCATTGGATTTTATTTAATTGAAGTTTTCATCTAGTACATTTTGTGAAATCTTTTGAAAATCATGAAAACCTTGAAAGATAAAGCAAAAAAGAGCAAGAAAAGAAAAAGGGAAAGAATGAGAAAGCTGAAGGCTCTGAGTACCAATGGCAATTTATTTGTTAAGTGCTTGTGGTATTTGTGTATCAAGCCAAATGCTTGAAAACAAAACACTTAGAAGTCAAGGTTAGGCTCAAAGTGCAAAAGCACTCCCTCAAAGCTCAAGGCTCTGAGCATCAATGATTAGAGAGTCAAGAAAAGAAAAGAAAAATGAGCTTAATGAAGTCCTCTAATCAAATGCTTGTGGTGCTTATGTATCAAGTGGTAATACTTGAAAACAAAGCATTTAGAAGTCGTAGCTTTGTTATCAACTCATGGGGCAAAGCACCCAAAAGGAGAAGCTAATAAGAAAAGCAAAAAGCTTGTTTCAAGGAAGAAATATAAGGAAAAGATTTCATAAAATGAGCTAGATAGAAGCATCAATCATTTATATTTCTTTTGTGATTGTAGCATGCTTAGAAAACTAGCTTACCATGAACATTGAGTTGCTATTCTTCTTGCCTTGGATTGTCAATCTTTATTGCATGATTATTTTCTTGCATGGGGACAAGCAAGGTTTAAGTTTGGTGTTGTGATGACATGTCACCATGTCATGTTTTTCTATGCTTTTTCCTTTGTTTTCAATAGGTTTTATGCACTTTCTTAAGCCATAAGCAAACCAATTGGGTAGATTTCCATGTTTCCTTTGATTTAATCAACCATGTATGAATTAATGCTATTTCATGAGGTTTTATGCTATAATTGTCACATATTATGAAAGAATGACAAACTCATAATTTTGAGCATAGCTTTGATGTGTTTGGTTGATTGATGATAGGTGAAGAAAGCTTGGAGAAAGGTTGAAGCAAGGAGGAATGGCTAGGAGGAAGAGAGGAAAAAAAGTTTGAGCAAACGTTTGCCTCAAACTTTAGCTCAAACTTTTGGATTAATTGAAAATGAACCAGGGAGAAAAAAGCTGGAGCAAAAGTTAGCCTCAAACTTTTTGGCTAACTTTTGGCATCACAAATCAACACCCTGGAGAGCAAAAGTTTGCGCCAACGTTAGCCTCTAACTTTTTGGCTAACGTTGGCGCATGAAAAACACACCCTGGAGAGCAAAAGTTTGCGCCAACGTTAGCCTCTAACTTTTTGGCTAACGTTGGCGCCACAAGGCATACAAGGGGTATACTTCCAACATGAATAACTTGAGCTACAAGGCTCCAAATGAGGTGATTCAAAAAGAAATGGAAAGTAGGAATCAAGAGCTTTCCAGGCATATATGGCACTGCATAGTGGACACTAAAATTGAGGGAGAAAACTGCCCCGAAATGTGCATAAACGAATATGGTGGCAACATGCAGTGAGGCCAACTGACCTCTGCACCTTCAACGGAGTATAACTCGAGCTGTAGAGCTCCAAATGATGTGCTTCTAAAGGCATTGGAAAGTAGACATTCAGGGCTTTCCAACAATATATAATAGTATGGGGTGAACAATGCGTTTAAGCCTCCAGAACTGGCGTTTTCGTCCACGTTTGAGGCAAACTTTACCTCAAACGCTGCACACCAAGGCCAGCGACCTTGTCCTCTTCAAATGAGCATAACTTGAGTTGTAGATGTCCAATTGAGGTGATTCTAATTGGGTTAGAAAGCGGACATTCAGAGTTTTCCAACCATATATAATAGTCTATAGTTGGCATGAAATTGGCAACGTTGACAAGAGGACAAAGTAGCACCCCACACATGCACACAAGGGGGCCAACGTTGGAGCAAAAGTTTGACCCCTAACTTTTGCCCCAATGTTGGTATCAGCAAAGAAGGGTGGCTAATGTGAAAAGTTGGAGTAAAAGTTAGCCTCAAACTTTTACTCAAACTTTTACTCAAGCTTTCATGATTCCAAACCCGGTTCAATTCGGTTCTTCTCCAAACTCCAAGAGCAATCAACCAAGGCCTCTATCAACCCAATTCCATCAAGAGAAAGGGCCCAATTGTCATCACTCAAAGGCACAAGAGATAGATAAAATAGGAATTTCATTTAATTGTAATTTGTTTTTAATTTCATTTTCATTTTCATTTTCATTTTGTAAAAGCCTATATAAGGCATCATTTTCATATTTGTTGAGGGGGGGCGAGCTCCACGAGGGAGCATTAGGAATACAGAGCTCTCTCTCTGAGTTTCATTTTCTGTTTTGAATCTTGAATTGAGATTGGAAGGAATTCTGTTTTCATTCTCTATTTGCAACTTCTCTTTACTTCTTCTGCAATCTTTTTTTAATTCTCTGCAACTTTTCTCTTGTTGAATCAAGGAAGGATCCACTCCTGAGATCTTCAACATCCTTTTAAATTTCTGCAAATTAAGCACAGGCACTTTGCTCTCTGATCTCCTTGTTCCCAATTTACTTTCCAGCACTTTTGTTCCTCTGCACTTTACATTTGAGTTGTTGTGATCTTGATTTATTCTTCCTGCAATTTAACTTTCCAGTTACTTGATCTACTGCTCTCTTTAGTTTCCAGCACCCACTCCCCTTTAATTTCATGCAATTTACATTTCTTGCAATTTAAGATTCTTGCAATTTACATTTCTTGCCCCTTAAGCTACTTGCCAATTTACTTTCTGCACTTTAATTTTCCTTGTCATTTACTTTCTGCTGCATCAATTATCATTCAAATGTTAGCTTGACTAAACTAATCATCCACTAAAGTTGTTTGATCCATCAATCCCTGTGGGATCGACCTCACTCCCGTGAGTTTTATTACTTGATGCGACCCGGTGCACTTGCCGGTTAGATTTGGGTGTTTTGGAGGAATTCGTTTCTTCCACAAAAATATCCCATCAAGTTTTTGTAGTATAGTGGTGAGTATTCCCGCCTGTCACGTGGGTGACCCGGGTTCGATCCCCGGCAACGGCGCCAAAAACTTGATGGGATATTTTTGTGGAAAAATGAATTTCTCCAAAACACCCAAATCTAACCGGCAAGTGCATCGGGTCGCATCAAGTAATAATAACTCACGGGAGTGAGGTCGATCCCACAGGGATTGAAGGATTGAGCAATTTTAGTTTGGTGGTTGATTTAGTCAAGCGAATCAAGATTTGGTTGAGAGATTTGTGATTTACAGAATTTAAATTGCATGGAAAGTAAGGGGAATGGGTAATTGGCATGAAATTAAAGAGAACTGAAATTTAAAGTGCTGAATCTTAAAGAACAAGAAATTAAATGGCAGAAACTTAGAACGCAAGAAATGTAAATTGCAGAATCTTAAAGTGCAAGAAATGTAAATGGCTTGAATTGTAAAGGGAATTGGGAATTGGATTTGTAGAATTTAAACAAGGAAAAGTAAATTGCAACAAACAGAGAAGTAAAGGATGAATGAAATTGAACCGGATCTTAAAACAGAATTGTAAATGAGCATGAAAACAGTAAACAGGGAATGGGAAATGGGAATTCCGGATCTCAGGACCCAAGAGACTAGAAAACCAAGTCTAGATCTCAATGCCTTCCTAGATCCAACAAGAACAATTGCAAAGAAAATGTAGATTGCAAAGAAAGTAGATGAAAAGCAATTAACCGAAACTGAATTCAATTGTGCAGTAAAATAAAGCAGAGAGGTCTCAGGATGAGATTGAAACAGAATTCCTTCAATTCTCCAACCAAAGATCCAAGACAATTGTAATTGAAATTGAAAACAAGAAAACTAAGAGGAAGGGAATTCAATTATCCTTCCCCGAGACTTAGAAATTAAAATTCACTCAATACCAAAAGCTCTCCGAAAACTCTTTCTGAAAACTCCAAGGAAAAGCTCTCTGAAAAACTTAAATCCTATGCTATTTATACACTTTCTTCAAATGGTCTTCAAGCCTTCAATTGGGCCTTTGCTCTTGATGGAATTGGGTTGATAGAGGCCTTGGTTGATTGCTCTTGGAGTTTGGAGAAGAACCGAATTGAACCGGGTTGGAATCATGAAAGCTTGAGTAAAAGTTGGAGTAAAAGTTGGAGGCTAACTTTTACTCCAACTTTTCACATCAGCCACCCTTCTTTGCTGATACCAACGATGGGGCAAAAGTTAGGGGTCTAACTTTTGCTCCAACGTTGGCCTCCCCATGCATACTCATGGCGCCAACGTTAGCCAAAAAGTTAGGGGCTAACGTTGGTGCAAACTTTTGCTCATCCAGGGAGTGTTTTTCATGCGCCAACGTTAGCCAAAAAATTAGGGGCTAACGTTGGCGCAAACTTTTGCTTTCCAGGGTGTGTTTTGTGATGCCAAAAGTTAGCCAAAAAGTTTGAGGCTAACTTTTGCTCCAGCTTTTTGCCCAAAAGTTAGCCAAAAAGTTTGAGGCTAACTTTTGCTCTAGCTTTTTGCTCCCTGGTTCATTTTCAATTAATCCAAAAGTTTGAGCTAAAGTTTGAGGCAAACTTTTGCTCAAACTTTTTGTCCTCTCTTCCTCCTAGCCATTCCTCCTTGCTTCAACCTTTCTCCAAGCTTTCTTCACCTATCATCAATCAACCAAACACATCAAAGCTATGCTCAAAATTATGAGTCTATCATTCTTTCATAATATGTGACAATTATAGCATAAAACCTCATGAAATAGCATTAATTCATACATGGTTGATTAAATCAAAGGAAACATGGAAATCTACCCAATTGGCTTGCTTATGGCTTAAGAAAGTGCATAAAACCTATTGAAAACAAAGGAAAAAGTATAGAAAAACATGACATGGTGACATGTCATCAGGGCTACTACAGACTGTCCGAACTCGATGGACGAGAGCTTCCCAGATCATGGCATGCCTGCAACCAAAGAAGGTACTACAGTTAGAAAAGGTAAAATATCTCATTATTGGATGCATCTTTTTCCTGAAAAGGTTTTTTAATGAGGCACCAAGTTGAGACTCAGACACTATCCGACTTAAAGGGATGAAAAATTCCCACATGTATATATTTGCACTTTCCTTTGAATAAAATATATTTTCTAGATATTCTACAAGATCTCAAGACGTATTAATCTGAAGCATTCATCGTCCGATTATAAAGCAACAGATCGGCGGAAAGTGAAAAATAATTTCACTGCACGATCACGATAAAGATAAATCGTCCGATAAAGGTGAAAACGCGATTCACTTAAAAGACGATCTAGAAATGACAACCACTTTCTACAAATCGGCAAAGATAAACATAGAATAATGTAAGAAGTTATCGAAAGTGATCCAAAAAAGAACCTGACGAGGTCTTACGGATTGCTAAAATAATAAGTTAAAGACTGGCCGACGTTAAGAAGTCAGACCAAGTCAACCCAAGTTATAAGTAAACCCTGGAAAGAGGTATGGCCAACCCTATTAAAGAGGATTACTTTAACTTAGAAGGGCCCGACATGACAAAGTCAGCCCAAAATGAAAAAGTTATGAAAGTAGTCCCTAAATGAGACCTGACAAAGGTCCAAAAAAGAGGACTACAAAAATAACTTAGAAAGAGGACGACACAAAGAAGTCGACCTCCTACAAACAAGTTATAAAAGTAATCCCTGAAAGAGACCTGACAAAGGTCCAAAAAAGAAGATTACAAAATAACTTAGAAGAGATCGACCTAACGAAGTCGATCTCCTACAAAAGAAAGTTATAAAAGTAATCCCTGAAAGAGACCTGACAAAGGTCCAAAAAAGAGGATTACTAGGAATAACTTAAAAACAAAAGCTATAGCTTGGACCGACAGGAGAAGTCGGACTAACGAAAACTACAGTTTGGACCGACAAGAAAAGTCGGACCAACGAAAGCTACAGCTTGGACCGACAGGAGAAGTCAGACCAACGAAAACTATAGCTTGGACCGACAAGAGAAGTCGGACCAACGAAAACTACAGCTTGGACCGACAAGAGAAGTCAGACCAACAAAACTACTACTTGGACCGACAAGAGAAATCGGACCAAAGAAAGCTAAAGAAGGACCGGTAAGAAAGTCGGACCAAAAAGAAACATGCGCTAAAAGGGACATGGCTTTACCCAATAAGCCACCCGACAAGGCTAACGAAATTGTTCAAGACTAACTAAAAAGGTTTCGCCAGGAACACTAAGAGTTGTCGAACGAAAGTCGTCCTACCTCAACCAAAAAGGAGACACCACAAACAAGACGAGAGAAGGCCGAAAAGACATCTCAAACAAATTATGCAAAAGATCGACATGATAGTATCGGTCAACTACAAATAAACTTGAAAAAGGACAACATAAGAGAAGCTGGTCATGGATTGACACTTAGAAACAGCTCAAAGATGCTGAGCAACAAGGCCTCAACATTCTCAAAGCGCATAAAGAAGTGCAAGCAAGCATGACATAAAATACCAAGCTTCAGGGTCAGACTCAAAAAAGCTTAGAAGCTACTCGATTGCGTTTGTTTTAATGGGTTGCTAAAAGCAACCAAAAAGAGTGTCATCAAAGGATACCAACCACAAAATAAAAAGTTAAAAGCCAACAAGCCGGGTCAACTACACAGATATCCAAAAACTACAGATCAGAAGACTTTTTAATAGCATCAGGAGAAGGAGGGCGAGCCTAGAGAGGAACAGCATCCACAGTACCATCGTCCCGGTTTAAGATCTGGCAGTCAGGATCAGAAACAGGAGGGCCAACCTCAGCAGGAGGAACAGTAGGAGCCGACACCTTGGCAGAAAGAACAGGGAGAGGTTCAACATCATCATCATCCTCATCATCAGGGACAACCTTACCATCCCTGACGACATTCTCCAGGCTGAAGAGAGTGAGGTCAGCCTCGGGAGCAATAATCTGAACCTGCTCTTTCAGGTTCTCGTAAGCAGCAGTCACACTTCTAACGAGGTGACCTTGGAGCTCAAAGTAATCAGCTTGGGCATTCTCCAACTCCTCCCTCAGGCGTACCACCTCCCGATAAGATGTCACATAACTGTCCTTATGTCTCATAGCCGTATCCTCAGCCAGCCTCACCGAAGCCGCCAGAGAGAGGGAACTCGCCTTCTCATTCTCCAGATCCTTCTCCAACTTGGCTACCTTTACCTCAAGCTCCTCCTTTAGGCCCTTCATCCGGTTGAACTCCTGTTTAGCCTCCTCCATAAATTCCTTAGTGGCATGGAGAGGAAGATTCTGAGCAGTTCGGTACAAGGCAGCCCCCATGTATGCCATTTTAACACTGTTTTGGGTCATAAAATCTAGATGGCGAAGGATTGACACATCATCCATGGGGAGGGTACCGTAGGGACCAATCTGCTGATCTACAAATTCGATTGCATTAAAATCAGGGGCGTCAAGGTTAAAGACCTCAGTTGTTTTTTGTTTCTTATTGGAAGGAGCACCAGAAGTAGCAGCTGAAGACTGTGGAGGCTCGGCCAGACGAACCCGAGGAGTCGGGATCACTTTCCTCGGCCCAGGAGAATTCGGCACGGGCAGCTTCACTTGCACTTGGGAAGATCCTTCCCCGGCCACCTTAGCCGAGATGTTTTGAGCAGCAGCAACCTTCTTCGGCTTCTTATAGGCCTTCATGGAATCATTATTTTTCGACATCTCTGAAAGAACAGAATCAACCATAACGACAAGTTACAACACAAGAAAAGAAAAGCTCAGAAAGCAAGTATAAAAACAAATTAGACAGTACCCAAAGCAGTTCGAACCAAAGACGGATCACTCAAGAATCTTTTTGTATCCATATGGGGTGGTTTCGCCCACAAATCCTCAAGAACAACCACAAAAGTCCGCTCAACCTCATCAAGCATCTCCCATGTATAACGTGGCACTCTCACATTCTTTTGCCACTCTAGAGGAAAAGCAGGCTCATCATTTTCATCAAGAAAAAAGGGGCGGACCCCCTCAACAGCACGGACGCAGAAGAAATAGTTCTTAAAATCTTTAAAAGACTCATCATACATGGCAAAAACTTTATGCCCCTGGGCCGACCTGAAAGAAACCCAGGAAGCTTTCTTTTTGGAGGAACCTCCGGGCTTGGTCGAGACGAAAAGATAAAGGAAAAGAGTTTCAGAAGGTGCTATGCCTAACTCTTGGCAAAGCAGTTGGAATATTTTGATAAAATCCCAAGAATTCGGATGAAGCTGGGATGGAGCAAAGTTACATGACCATAACAGGTCGGTTTCAAAAGCAGTAAAAGGAAAAGTAACGTCTAACTGGCTGAAGAAGTACTCATAAGCGTAAAAGAAGGGATGCTTCCCCTTGACGAAAGTAGAAAAGCAAGTCCTCTCATCGGAATTAGGAGCTACGAGTTCATAATCCCTCTCCCTGGCACTGCCACTACAAATCCTATGACGCTTCCTTAGTTCTACACAAAATTCAGCATCCACGACAGAGACACACATTAGGACAAGGGAGTCCAACCAATCAGACATTCCCTCAGGAACTTTGGAGGACACCTCTACAATATTATTGCAAGAAGACATGACATCGACTGATCCTACAAATAAGAAAAGAAGATTGGATTACTAAAAAACATCTCGGACGAGGGGCAAAACAACTCGACAAAAATGACACAGGCAAACACATAGGAAAGGAAAACCCCAAGACTCAAAACCAAAGTCCTGGGGCATCCTTTGGAGGCAGAAACAAGGCAAGGTTTCAGGAAATTCCTACAGCTTACGAAAGTCTCAAATAACCGCAAAAGAAGAAAAAACACAAAAAGCCACTATCTTTCTACAGTTTCACCAAACAAAAGGGCATAGCAAAAAAGCCGAAAGCAGGAAATTAAAATCGTCAAAGATACAACCTTTTTTCAGAAACAAAAATCATCATTTCAAATACAATCATCAAAAGCACAAGCGGAAGTGACGACAACATGCAAAACTCTAAAGGCATCAAGCAGCAGAGAAAGTCAAAGAAATCACACAAAAAGACGAAGAAATCTTAGAATACATAACAATCAGGCACAGTAAAATAGAAAAATTCAAACTTTCTCCAAATCAGGCTTTCTCTAAATCAGACAGGAAAATGACGCAGAAGAAAGGGAAGGAGAAAACCAACCTGGAACAAAAGAGAAGATGCGAAAAATGAAGATGGGAAAATGTAATCAACCCAGAGAATCGCCAAATGACGCTATCACGCAAGGAAAGGCAGAACGATGCGGATGAAAACAGAAAGTGAGAAAGTGAAGGAAGAAGTTACGAAGGAGAGAAATCGTTTTTTGATCGAAAGATTCAAAATAAAAACCAAGGGAAACGGGCAATTAAAACCAATTAATGAAGGTATTTAAAGCTTCGTGTATTCCCAAAGTCAAAATATTAAAGGCAAAAGCGCGCGCTTTCAGAAGAAGCGAAAGAAAAAACGTTCCACATTCAAAAAGACTCTACAAAGAAAGGAATCGACAAAATGCTTGAGTTCGGCTTCACTAAAAAGGACCGAAGCCAAGGATTCGACCTCAATAAGAAACACCGAGCTCAAGCAGGGGCACTATTCATACCCTGGGTCGAGCTATCCGACCCGGGATGATCGGCGACAAAGCGACCGACCTGTTCAGGTCAGACTATCCGACCTCTTCTCAAAAAGAGCTCGGCCAAATCGACAAGAAGGCCCAAGAAGGCCCAAACAGAGGAACACGACCCAAATCCAAAGGCCGTCCAAGCCTATAGAGATAAGGGCAGTTCCCTTGAAGATAAGCTGACCTCAACTCAAAGATAAAGATAAGATAAGATAACTAACTTATCTTATCTAGAAAGGTCACTCTACAACCACTATAAATACACTGGAGCACCCAAGTATAACTCATACTCTGATTCTACATAAAACCTGCTTAATACTCGTGCTAACCTAAGCATCGGAGTCTCTTGCAGGTACCCCCCACCCTCCGGTGACCAAGGATCAGCAGTGCAGCCAGTCCAACAAGTTGGGCGTAGCGGCTCCGGCCACCATCAACAAGTCGGACACAACAGCTCCGACCAGCACAGAAGATCTCAACCGAGATCAACCTCCAGTTTCAGGTAACCCACGGAACACAAGTGTTGTGAAAAAGTATCAAAGAGTTGTAAGAATAAAGCCAAAATTGACGGAAGGTTTCATTAATTCTTTTTCACAAACACTTGGTGTGCATAGGAAGAATGAACAAGCAAATTGATAAAATCAAGTATGTAGCACACTCAAAACCAAATGGAACAACCATAGCTTCATCAAATAAAACAAGTCAAAGTAATAGGAACCAAAATAAGCCATGAAATTCACAAAGATTTAAGTGTGAAAATCCAACACCAATGGAAAAATAACAAGTTTTATAAAATAATCAAGAAGAATTACTACAAATAGTAAAACTAAATGCAATTAATAAGAACAAAGGTGATCAAATACCATAATAAAAAGAAAATTAAAATGTAGGAAAAGTTGAAAAGTAACAACTTGAAAAGAGGGAGGAAAGAAAATAGAGAAATGTAAATGAGAAATGGAGAACGGTGAGAAGAGGAAAAAGAAAGGGAAGATAAGAAATAGAATGAAAGGAAGAAAAGAAGAAGAGGAAGAAAGGAATATGGAAGAGAGAAGAAGTAAGTAAGAAAGAAAGAATGTTAGAATAGGGTGAAGAAACAGGGCAGCTGAGGTCGTGAAGGCAACGCGAACACATGGGTCATGCGTGCGCGTGACAAAGAGGAAAAGACAGGTGATGCGTACGCGTCAGTCATGCTTACGCGTGAGATGAAGAAAAAGAGATCGACGCATATGCGTCAGTCACGTGCACACGTGAGGGCTTTTTGTGCCCATCGCACAGTACCCGCATGGTCCCAGCTGAACATTATTTGGACCATGCGGTTCGCACAGCCCCAACACCAAAAATTCACATTTCAGGATTGCAGGGTGTCGCATACGCGTGGGTTACGCGTACACGTGAGTGGGCTTGTGCGCCTCGCACCCCACCAGGATGGTCTTGGCACAACTCTTTGTCCATGCCGTGCTGCTTGCACAGTCTCAGCATGGTGATTTTTTGCAGGTCACGCGTACGCGTGACCTGCCCCCTTTTTTTTCAAAAAAAAGAAAAATCAATTATGACACATTTTGTCATCTCTGCAAGAAAAATACTTCACAAACACTTAAAATTTCAAGGCAACAACCAAAATTGCCAAATTAAACAAACTAACATAGATGAAAACTTCATGAAACAACCATCATTCTAACACATCTAATCAAAATCAAGAAACTAATATCATTTCTAATCAAAGAGATAAAAACAAGAGTTAAAGAAACTATAAACAAGAAAGATCATACCATGGCGATGTGTCTCCCACCTAGCACTTTTCTTTAACATACTTAAGTTGGATGGTCAATGAGCTCTTACTATGGTGGTGATGCTAGGGCATCTTAGGCTAGTTTCACTAGCCTTTTTCTTTATTTTTAATAGATTTTATGCACTTTCTTGAGTTATAAGTAAGCAATTTGGGTAGAAATTCATGCATACATAGATTTATCTAACCATGGTTAATTTGATGTAATTTCATGAGAATTATGCTATAATTACTTGTGTTCTAAGAAAGATGAGAATTGTCATGACTTTAGCAAGGCTTTGATGCATGTGTTGGTTGATAACAGGTGAAGGAAGGCATGGAAGGAAGTTGAAGAAGAAGCCTGGAAAAGTTGAAGAAGAAGCAATGTTGGTGGCTAAGTTGGACCATCAACGTTGCCTTAAACATTGAGAATGGAGGTAGAGCAATTCTCTGCATAATTTGCTGGTGCTCACATTGGAGGGAACATTGCTAGCCAACGTTACCCCCAATGTTAGGGAACATTGCTGTACGCATATGCGTGGATTGGAAATTCTGGCAATCCACACGCACACATAGGTGACGCGTACACGTGGATGGGTAACGTTGGACCCTAAATGCTACCTCCAACGTTGGTGGCCAACGTGCATGATTATAATCTCTAAAATTTGAATTTGAAAACGCGCAACGACGTGTACGCATCCTTGGCGCGCATGCGTACAGCACGCGCACGTGTGGATTGGCCAACGTTGGAGGGAACGTTTCCAATCCAACGCTGAGGCCAATGCTCTTCTACATGTTTTTAAAACTGGAAATGGGATTTTTGCATCCACGCGCACGCGTGCAGCACGCGCACACGTGGATGTGCATTTTGACCCCAAGGGCGCAAACGTGCCAGGCACGCGTTCGCGTGGGTAGAAGAACATTGGCACTCGAACGTTGAGTCAAACACCAATGACAGCAAATTCATCTAGTTTTTAAGAAAGCGTTTGAGTCAACGTTGGCCATCAAACGTTGACTCAAACTTGAAGCACCAGAACTTGCAATTCAAACAGACCTCTTCTCAACAGCAAGGGAAACCAATTGGAGCCATTTCAACCTAATTCCGTCAAGGCGAAAAGCCCAATTCAGAGATTGAAGATCAATGGAAGAAAGAGTATAAATAGCTTAGGATTTAAGTTAGAGAAAAACTTTGACATCACTTTTTACTTTTCAGCTAGTTTTATTTTTCTGCAATTCTGTAATGTATCTTTCAATTCCAATTTCCATTTTGAGAGCTATGAACAACTAAACTCCTTTCATTGGGTTAGGAAGATCTGTGTAATTCAATGGATCAATATTAGTTTTCATTCATCTTCCTTTTTCTTTTATCTTGATTTTGCTAGAAAGCTTTTGTTCTTCATCCAATTGGATAGTTGTCTTGGGAAAGAAGCTATTCATAATTGGATCTCCTCTGAACCTTGGAAGAGAAATGAAGAGATCATGCTAGAAATGCTTTCTCACATTGGATTAGGTTGGGGTTTGGATGGATATAGTGACATGTAATCCTACCAACGCTTTGATCTATGAATTTGTGTGGTATAATTAGTGACCGAACTTCATCTCTTCCCATGAGCACTTAAATCAAGGAATTGGGCAATTGTGCATGCTTAGAGAGATTAGATTGCCAAGGAGATCAATGAATGCATTGATTGAGGAAGAGATGAAAATGAACTTGATCCGGAGAATTATCACATCTCCTAACCCCAATGAGCTTCCCCATCTCTGATCTACCCATTCTTTTATATTCTGCTTCTTTAATTTCATGCTAAATCCCCATTCCCTTTTAATTTCTTACAATTTAAGCTTCTACACTTTAATTTCCTACAATTTAATTTCTGTCATTTAATTCCTTGCAATTTAAGTTTCCCGCCAATTTTACTTTCTGCAATTCTCAACCAAATCTGATTTCGCTCAACTAGAACGATTCTCCAAATAACATTGATCAACCAACCAATTCCTGTGGGATTCGACCTCACTCTATGGTAAGTTTTTACTTGACGATAATCCGGTACACTTGCCGGTAGGAAATTGTTGAAAGACAGTTTTCGAAGTGAATTGAGTTTATGGCGCCGTTGCCGGAGATTGGTTTTGTACTGACAATTATTAAATTGGAGGATAACTAGATTGAGCACTTTTCATTTAGTTTGATTAACTGAATTTTAATTTCAGTTGTTCATTTTTGTTCTCTGCAATTTTTAGTTATTTTTCTTGAATTTCTATTTACCTCTTTACTTTCCAGCAAAACTAACCTACTAACTCTTTAACTATTTGATTAATTGCCTCAATTGCTCTAACCACACTTTTCATTAATTGTTAATTCTTCACTTGCTGGTTGCTTCTTGTTGTGCTACTTGTATGACAGGTAGAAGAGAGGTTTCAACCTCCTTTGACAGTGAACTGGAAAGAACCTTCCTGAGATTAAGGAGGGAAGCAAGAGGAAAGAGGGTTGTTGGTGCAGAAGAAGAGGAGGAAGACTTGGAAATAACCATGGAGGATGATATGGAAAACCATCATGAAGGAGAAGTGAATAATCATGCCAGAAGAGGTGCAGCCAACCCTGCTGGACAAGAGAGGAGAGTTCTAGGCTCATACATCAATCCAAACCCAGAAAAATGTGGTAGCAGCATTCAAAAGCCAACTATCCATGCTAATAATTTCAAATTGAATCCTCAACTCATAACTCTAGTCCAGAATAGTTCTTCTTTTGGAGGGAGTGCCCAGGAGGACCCTAATGAGCATCTCACTAAATTCCAAAGGATATGTGACACGGTTAAATCTAATGGTCTTCATCATGACACCTGTAGATTGCTATTGTTTCCATTTTCTTTGAGGGACAAAGAATCAAAATGGCTAGAATCATTTCCCAAGGAAAGCTTGACAACCTGGGAGGATGTAGTGAATAGATTCTTAACAAGGTTCTACCCTCCACAATAGGTAAACAGGCTGAGAACTGAAGTGCAGACATTCAGACAGTAGGATGGTGAGACTATTTATGAAGCTTGGGAGAGATTCAAAGATTTGACAAGAAAATGCCCCCTGATATGTTTAATGAGCGGGTGCAACTTCATATCTGTTCATACCCTGGGTCGAGCTATCTGACCCGGAATGATTGAAGACAAAGCGACCGACCTCTTCAGGTCAGGACCCCCGATCTCTTCGTTAAAAGAGTTTGGCGGAATTTCTAATGGAGGATCTTGTTTCAGTCATGAAACTTTGAGTGGTCTTAGTTAGATCAGAGACTATGGTTGCTAAGTTAGAGATGCTCTGCTTAGAATTCTCTGTTTGTTGCTGAGAAGATAATGGAAAAGGTTTACTATTTCCAAACCTATTTTCCCACCATTATTATTATTATTGAAGCTATGATTAGGCTTCTGTTGATCCTTCAATGAGAAATTAGGATGATTCCTTCATGAAGGGTTATATATGTTTCCATAGGATTCTCCCATGTAATTCACCTCTTCCATTGCAGGATTCTCAGGGTCATAAGCTTTTCCTTCAGAGGAAGCTTCTTTAGTACTGCCGGATGCAGCTTGCATTCTAGTCAGTCTCTGAGAAATTATATTGACTTGTTGAGTCAATATTTTATTCTGAGCCAATATGGCATTCAGAGTATTAATCTCATGAACTCCTTTCTTCTGAGTTATCCCATTATTCATAGGATTTCTTTCCGAAGTGTACATGAACTGGTTATTTGCAACCATTTCAATGAGTTCTTGGGCTTTTGTAGGCGTCTTCTTCAGATGAAGAGATCCTCTAGCAGAGTGATCCAATGACATCTTGGACAATTCAGACAGACCATCATAGAATATACATATGATGCTCCATTCTGAAAACATGTCAGAAGGACACCTTCTGATTAATTGTTTGTATCTTTCCCAAGCTTCATAGAGGGATTTACATTCCTTCTGTCTAAAGGTTTGGACTTCCACTCTAAGCTTGCTATACTTTTGAGGTGGAAAATATTTGGCCAAGAAAGCATTGACCAACTTTTCCCAAGAGTTCAGGCTATCTTTAGGTTGTGAGTCCAACCATATCCTAGCTCTGTCTCTTACAACAAAGGGGAAAAACATAAGTCTGTAGACCTCAGGATTAACCCCATTGGTCTTAACAGTATCATAGATTTGTAAGAATTCAACTAAGAACTGATGAGGATCTTCCATTGGAAGTCCATGAAACTTGCAATTCTGCTGCATTAGAGAAACTAATTGGGGCTTAAGCTCAAAGTTATTTGCTCCAATTACAGGAATTGAGATGCTTCTTCCATAGAAGTTAGAAGTGGGTGCATTAAAGTCACCAAGCATCTTCCTTGCATCTCCACCATTGTTGTTATTTTTGGCTGCCATCTCTACTTCTTTTTCAAAAATTTCTGTAAGGTCCTCTCCAGGGTTTTGTGCTTTAGCTTATCTTAGCTTCCTCTTCAGAGTCCTTTCAGGTTCCGGATCAACTTCAACAAGAATGTTCTTATCCTTGTTCCTGCTCATATGCAAAAGAAGAGAATAAAAAAGAATAGGAATCCTTTATGTCACAGTATAGAGATTCCTTTATGTGAGTAAAAAAATAGAATAATAGAATTAAGAAGAGAGAATATGAAGAATTCGAACACAGAGAGGGAGAGAGGGTTTGAATTATAAGAAGAAGAGAAGTGTTAGTAAATAAATAAATAAATAAATAAATAGAAAGAGATGAGGGAGAGAGAAATTCGAATTTTAATTAAAAAGAAAAGAAAAATATTTTTGTTTTTATTTTAATTATTAGTTAGAATTCGAAAATTAAAAAAAAGAAATAGAATAAAATTAGAGTTTAAAACAATTAGTTAATTAAAAAGACTTTTGAAAAAAAGGGTTAGTTATTTTCGAAAATTAGAGAGAGAAAAGTAGTTAGATGGTTTTGAAAAAGATAAGAAATAGTAAAACAAACAAAAAGTCAAGTGGTTAATTGAAAAGATTTGAAAATCAATTTTGAAAAGATAGGAAGTTAGAAAAGGATTTTGAAATTCAATTTTTGAAAAAGATATGATTGAAATTCATTTTGAAAAAGATTGAAAAGGAAATTAAAAAGATTTAATTTTTGAAATTAAAGTTTATTACTTGACTAACAAGAAACTAAAATATATGATTCTAGAATTTAAAGATTGATCCTTTCTTAATAGGTAAGTAACAACTTGAAAATTTTTGAATAAGGACATTAATTGTTAGTGATAATTTCGAAAAAATAAGAAAAAGATTTTGAAAATTAATTTTAAAATTTTTGAAAATATTAAGAAGGAAAATGAAAAAGATTTGATTTTTGAAAAAGATTTGAAAAGATAGAATTTTTGAATTGAAATTTTGACTTGATTAACAAGAAACAACTAAATTTTAAAACTTTTGACTAAATCAATTCAAAATTTCGAAAATTATGAGTAAAATAAGGGAAAGATATTTTTTATTTTATTTTTAAATATTTAATGAGGAGAGAGAAAAACATCTAAGTGACACAAAACATAAAAGTTTAAGGTCAAAACAAAAATGCATGCAAGAACACTTTGAATGTCAAGATGAACACCAAGAACACTTTGAAGAACATGATGAACATCAATAACATGTTTTTGAAAATTTTTAAGAAAATAAAGACATGCAAGACACCAAACTTAAAAATTTTTAATGTTTAGACACTAATAATTCAAGAATGCATATGAAAAACAAGAGAAAACACCAAATAAAAAAATTAAAGATCAAACATGGAAATTCATCAAGAACAATTTGAAGATCAATGAAGAACACATGATGAATTTTCGAAAATTAAAGAAAATTAGAAACATGCAATTGACACCAAACTTAAAAATTGACACTAGACTCAAACAAGAAACACAAAATATTTTTGGTTTTGATGATTTTATTAATTTTTTTGTGATTTTTCAAAAATTAATTTGGAAAAAGAAAGTAAAGAAATTCAAATTTTTTTATAAGAATTCCAGGAATCATGCAAGGTTAGTCTAAAGCTTCGGTAAAAAAATTTAGACATGGCTAAATAGCTAGCCAAGCTTTATGTGAAAGCTTCGGTCCAAAAGATTAGACACGGCTTAACAGCCAGCCAGGATTCAACATATCTCATGAAACTCTATAATTCGTTCTTAAAAACTCTGAAAAACGAAAAACTTTTTTGAAATTTACTTTGAATTTTTCGAAAATAAAAAAAATAAAAAGCTTAAATATAAAATAAAATTACCCAATCTAAGCAACAACATGAACCGTCAGTTGTCCAAACTCGAACAATCCCCGGCAACGGTGCCAAAAACTTGGTACACGGAATCGTGATCTCACACTTTTCTTCACAACTCCACGCAACTAACCAGCAAGTGCACTGGGTCGTCCAAGTAATAAACCTTACGTGAGTAAGGGTCGATCCTATGGAGATTGTCGGCTTGAAGCAAGCTATGGTCATCCTTGTAAATCTCAATCAGGCGGATTCAAATGGTTATATGGGTTTGATAATTAACAGATAATTAAAACAGAAAATAAAATAAAGTTACTTATGTAATTCATTGGTGGGAATTTCAGATAAGCGTATGGGGATGCTTTGTTGCTTCTAAACCTCTGCTTTCCTATTGCCTTCTTCCAACCATGCGTTACCTCTTTCCATGGCAAGCTGTAAGATCCTCTCAGTGAAAATGGTCCTCTACGGTTTCTGCACGGCCAATCAACTGTCGGATTTCTCGTCTCGGATGAAAAATACCAGGAACAGCTACCGCATGGCTAATCATCTGTCGGTTCCCACTAGCGTCAGAATAGGATCCATTGATCCTTTTGTACACTGTCACTTGTGCCCAACATTCGCAGGTTTGAAGCTCGTCACAGTCATCCCTTCCCAGATCCTACTCGGAATACCACAGACAAGGTTTAGACTTTTCGGATCCCAAGAATGGCTGCCAATTATTCTAGCCTATACCACGAAGATACTAATCTCACGGACTCGGTCCGTGTGTTAGATATCCAAGAGAATATACTCCAGCTGTCGTTCAATGACTATGTTGGACATCATGTAGACCGCTTTGTTGTTGTCAGGCACATGGATCTTGGCTAAGCGAGTAACGAAGATTGGGTGATTGTCACGGGTCACCCCTTCATTCTGACTTAACTAAATTAAGTATGAGAGTATATCTTGGAGAAGAAGTAGGCATGAATTGAATAGAAAAATAGTAGTACTTGCATTAATTTATAAAGAACAGCAGAGCTCCACACCTTAATCTATGGGGTGTAGAAACTCCACCGTAGAAAATACATAAGTGAAAAAGGTCTAGGCATGGCCGTGAGGCCAGCCTCCAAACGTGAACAACAATGATAAAAGTATTCCAAAGATGGTCAAAAAGATGTAAAATAAATCTCTAAAAGTAGTTTTTATACTAAACTAGTAACCTAGAGTTACAGAAAATGAATAACTAAGTGCAGATAGTGCAGAAATCCACTTCCGAGGCCCACTTGGTGTATGCTTGGGCTGAGCATTGAGCTTTACACGTGCATAGGCTGTTCCTGGAGTTAAATGCTAGTTTTGGTGCCAGTTTGGGCGTTTAACTCCAATTCTGGTGCCAGTTTGGGCGTTTTACGCCAGAAAGTTTTAGGCTGATTTTGAACGCCAGTTTGGGCCATCAAATCTCGAGATAAGTATGTACTATTATATATTTCTGGAAAGCCCAGGATGTCTACTTTCCAAGATGATTGCGAGCGCGCCAATTGGGCTTCTATAGCTCCAGAAAATCCATTTCGAATGCAGCAGGGTCGGAATCCAACAGCATCTGCAGTCCTTTTTCAGCCTTTGAATCAGATTTTTGCTCAGGTCCTTCAATTTCAGCCAGAAAATACCTGAAATCATAGAAAAACATAAAAACTTATAGTAAAGTCCAGAAAAGTGATTTTTGAATAAAAACTAATAAAAATATAATAAAAAGTAACTAAAACATACTAAAAACTATGTAAAAACAATGCCAAAAAGGGTATAAATTATCCGCTCATCACTAATGGACAGGCAGAAGCTGCCAACAAAGTCATACTAGCTGGGTTAAAATGGAGACTACAGGACGCAAAGGGAGCCTGGGCTGAAGAGCTCCCACAAGTCCTATGGGCATATCGGACAACTCCATACTCCACCACAGGATAATCGCCCTTCCGACTTGCTTACGGAATGGAGGCAATGATCCCAGTAGAGATAGAGGAAGGATCCCCCAGAAAGATCCTCTACAATGAAGAGGCCAATGCCCAAAATCAACAGATAGAACTTGACTTACTTCAGGAAGTCCGAGAAAGAGCTCGGATTAGAGAAGAAGCGTTAAAGCGTCGCATGACTTCAAGGTACAATCAAAGGGTAATCCAGTGAAGCATCGCCAACAACGTTCTCATCCTAATTCAAAACAACAATGGAGCAGGTCGTTCAGGAGAAGGGAAACTAGCAACTGTAAGACCCAAGACTTTTGAGAAGTTCTATTTTGAACTAAACTCAAGTCATATATTTATTTATATTTTTAATTTCATAAATTATCTTATTGAAGGTAATTAAAGGTAGTTTTGATTAATTTGATTTGAAATAAATTAAGGGTTTTATCCAAACTCTATGCTTATGAAGTATTTCTCTATTTACAACTTAAAGTTCTAGAAATCTAAAAATAATGGGTTTGGGCTATTTAAATTAAGATTTTATCTAATTTTATAATTATTGAGTTATTTTATATATTTAAATTGTAAAGTTTGTAGTTGTGAAATAATAAGGATTTTTATATGATTTGGACTAAATAATTAATATTTTAAAATATTGATACTACTATTTTGGAAAAACAAAGGATTTAAGTATATTATTTCTAATTATTTGATTTGGACATTTTATTGAAAATAATTTGTAAAATTGACGAGCAAATAGTATTTTCTATATACAATTAATATTGGATTTAACTTGGGTTTCAATTATTATATTATTCCCAATTTTATTTGAAATTACCAAGTTACCCCTAACCCTAATTTTCAAAATAATAAAACCCTAATCCAGCAACCCGTTACCCGACCCGGTTCCCTTTTTCCCCAAACCCAGTAGCCGCCGAAGATCCCCCTTTCCCCTAACTCATCAGCAAGCACCCAAGGTTTCCTTTTTATGAAAGAAAGAAAAGAAGAAAGAAAGGGGGAGCTGGGAAAGGGAGCGCCGGTATGAGAAGAGAGAAAGGGACGGCCCGGCGGGCGTCACTGTCGTTGCGCCGCCGTGTTGCACCGGGGAGGGTGAGAGAGCGAAGAACAGGCAAGAGAGGGAAGAGAGCTGCGCCGGGAGAAGAGAGGGAAGGGAGATCTGAGGGGAGGAGGTGTGTCGCCGGCCTGGTGCCACTATCGCCGTCGCGTCCTGCCGTCCCTGCCACTATGAAGCCGCCAAACTAGGCTGAGGGAGAGGGAGGAAGAACGAGCGTGGAGAGCTCAGCCGCGAGAAGGGGAAGCGCGGGTCTGACCCGTCGCCGCCGATCCGTCCCGACCCAACACCATCGCGAGGAAGCTGCCACCATGGGGTGTGTCGCCGTTGAGGAGCCGTCGCCGCCAGATCCGCCGCCGCCTCTGTTCGTTGCGCCGTCACCTCTAGCCGCGCTGCCGTCCCTACGCCGTCGCAGAGCAAACAAGAGAGAGATCTGAGGCTGAGTTGGGAGTCTAACCATCGTGCCCAGCCGCCGTTCGCGTCGCCGGCGCTGCCTTCGTCGGAACTGCCGTCGTAGGTGCCGCTGCCGGAGAAAGGAGCTGCGTCTCCGTGACTCTGACCGCCAGGAGTGGTTCTGTGACTTTTTGGACCATCGCTGGAGCTTCTGGCCATTTCTGCCGTCGCCGAAAAACTCTGCCGGTAAGGGTTTTGAATTTGGTTTTCATTCGTTTAAAATTCTGGAAACTTTATCATTTGCGTATGTGGGTTTCAGCCACCATTGCCGAAGTCCGGGTCGCTGCTGCCATTTGTGGTGGCTGCCGGGCTACCGCCAAGCCGGTTCGGAGACCGCCGCTGTTTCGGTTCAGCCGTTCCTTCTTCGTTTGGTAAGCGTCTCGATCTGAAATCCCTCTAGTTACTGCTCCATTATACGTTGAGGTGTTGTAGCATTCGTTGTTATGAGTGTTAATCTCGGCTATTATATGTTGCGATTAGAGTGGTTGTGGTTGCTGAGAAAGCGGGTTGGAGCTGAGGTTTTGACTGCAGTCAATTCGGGTCAATACGAAAGGAGTCAGTTAGCGAGTTTGGGTTGTGATTTCAACGTATCGAGGTAGGGGCTTTTTATACAAACTGATTCATTTTAAAGTGAAAGTTGTTATAAATAGATATGCTGTACAAAATGTATTTCTGGTGGTTATGTGAGTGTTATGAATTGTCTGGTTTTATCTTGAATGAATATGGGTGCTTGTTTGATTGTAACAATGTCTGATTTTGATAAATTGGAGATTTCTGGATTGGTTGATTTGAATGATTTTTGATAATTTGAAAGTTGAGTTTTGTTTTATTGGAAACTGATTTAGTCTTGAACCCGTCAGAAAGGATTGATGATTGGTTTTGTTGGGAACCGAAAAGGGTGGCAAAGTCCAAGTTTTAGGGGAGATGCTGCCGAAATTTCTAGAAAATCTGAGATTTTGATTGGAATTGTTATTTTAGAAAGGAATGAATTATGCTTTGACTTAAATATTTGAGAAATAAATTATGTTTGAACTTGCCTTAGTAGGAAAATCTCTATATCTTGGATGTAATTATTAAGAAAGGAATTATGCCTTAAAAATCAATTTAAATATGAAATTTTTATGTTTTGGAAATTGATTTACGTAAACAGATTTTGGAGGGGGTTTTAATGGGTTTAAAATAAATGTGGTTTTCCATTAATCTATTTCACTTTACGACATTTAGGAAGAGCTTGAAGTATTTTCTGGAACTTTGATTTGTTAAAATTGAAACACTTCCCGAGCCCTTGGAAACAGATTTAAGAATGAAACTGAAATTGGTTTTCGGTTTAAAAATGATTTGGTTTTGGCTTAAGTTTGGTTGGTTTTGAAATTGGTGCGGAATAATTGGAAACACGATTTGGTTTTGGGTTTAAACCCTATTCTATTTATTCAACTCAAGAAGTTAAAGTTTCGGAGGTTTTCAAGGAATTTAAGAAATGAGTTAGGTTATTCTCCCCTGAAGTCTTGAGACTCCGCTGAGGAATCTTACGACCAAATCTTGATTTAGAAATGAATGATTTTGAGTCTTTCAAAGAGATTTTGAACTTGGCATGGTTTTGAGATCTTTGGAAGTATTGGAAAGATGTGGAAAGTGGCTCCGTTTTGAAAAGTGATTCTTGGCTAGCTGTGAATTGACTACATTTGTTACTTAAAAGAAAATGGGCCAAGAATGATTTTGAATTAAGATTTTGAGCCTAATTGATTGTAGATATCATCAAGATTGATGAGTTATTGTTTGGTAGGCGTAAGGGCCGGGTTCGTCCCGCTTATGCTGAGAGATTTGATAATTGACGAGATTGTTGATAAGTCGTTTGTGCCTGGCAAGGACGGTGGTTAATCCCGCTTGTCGAGGTTGCGGTGCCCGTGTAAGGACGGTGGTTAATCCCGCTTACGTGTAGATGTGAGGTCGGAGGCAAAGTATCCCGCTCACATCCTTTCGGATCACAGGAGTGTGCAGGCACTGACATCCTGGACCATGTGGCGGGCACGTTATCCCAGAGGGTTCCCATTTATACGTGACCGAAAGGCAACATTCCCATGGGAATGTGTCAGGTTGGCAATTGAACCGACAATGTGATATCACAGCCAGTAGGACAGGCATTCATCATTTGCATCTATGTGATATTGTTTGGGTGTGCATATTGTATTTGGTTTGCCTATGTGAATACTTATGTTAACTGCTAATTGTTATACTTGTTGTAATTGCTCTTGATTGTGCTTGAACCACATTAATTATGATTGTGTTTGAATTGAGTGGTTTATGAAGAGTTGGTTGCTGATCTAGCTGTTTGGGCCGGGGGCCGTGTTGGATTGGATGGGCTTGAGGCCGTGATTGGTATATTGAGTCCTAGTTCTGTATAAAGTATATGATCGGTTCAGCATAGACTTAATGAACCTATGCTTGGAACGGGATGATCATTTATACCGCGTAGGTAACTGCTTTCATGATTGCGGTCTAGGAAAAACCTTTCAGACATTTTTTTTAAGGAAAAAGGTTTTGTTTTAGAATATTTGAGAAATTTAGCAAGTCTTCAAAAAGGACTTTTCTGGATTTCGAATGTGAACCTATGGTTTTTGGAAAGACTCATAAGATAATTAAAAGAGATCAGAGAACCGAGTACCAATGCTCTATAAAGATCTACAGAAGACACGGACAGTATAGAAATGTATACTTCAAAATAAAACATTTAAAAGGCTCAAAAGGCCACCTGAAAGGCAAGCCTCAAGAGTTTTGTTAAAGTTGCACAGAAGCAACCAAAAAGTCAAAGCAGTCTACTGTCACAAAAAATAGAGTTTAAAAAAGCCCACAAATCAGGTTGTAGAAGATAAAAAGCCAACAATGTCATAGAGGGTTCAAAGTTTCTCCAGTCATGACATTAGTAGCCGAAGGAGGAAGAATGATATTCACAGGGATAGCGTCCACGGTCCTATCCTCACGGTTAAGAATCTCACAATCCGAATCAGGTTGAAAATGCTCGACTTCAGTAGGAGGATTTGAAGAAGTTGTGGCTATAGAAGCCTTGGCTGGTGGTACAGAAGGGGGAGGCTCATCATCCTCATCATCTGGGGCGGGCACTATTTTACCATCTTCAACTACATTGTCTAGGCTAAAAAGTGTCAGGTTGAGTTCAGGAGCAAGAACTCATACCTGAGCCTTTAAGTTCTCGTAAGCACCCGTTACAATATCTACAAGATGACTCTGGAGATCAGCGTAATTCGCAAGAGCTGATTCAAGCCTCTCCCTCAGCTCTAACACCTCGGCATAAGTGCAGGTATAGCTCTCCTTGTAGTTTTTCACCGTTTCCTCAGCCAGATTGACAGCAGCTTCAGCGACAGTAGCCCATGACTTCTCCTTCTCCAAGTCCAGCTCTAGCTTAATCACCCTAGCATCCAACTCGTCCTTCAAACCTTTAATCCTATTGAACTCCGACTTGGCATCCTCAAGAAAAGCTTTGGTCGCATGGATAGGAGAACCCTGGACAGTGCGATATAAGGCCGCACCCATATGGGCCATCTGGATAATGTTACTAGTGACAAAATTCAAGTGTTGAAAGAGGGACACATTATCCATCGAAAGTCGACCAAAAGGAGCAATTTGATTGTCAACAAACCCCACAGCATCAAAATCAGGGGCATCCAAGTCAAAAGGATCCATGTTTTTCTGTTTTTCCATAGTCTTCTATTTTTTGGAGGGAGGACCAGCATTAGGAGAGGAAGCAGCACCAGAAGTCGAATGGGGAGGATCAGAGGAAACCAAGCGAACCTGGGGAGTCAGGATGACTTTTCTCAACTCTGCAGTGTCCGAGGTCGACTTCCTCAGAGAAGCCTGAGACGATCCTTTCCCAGAAGTCTTGGCCTAGATGTTTTGGGCGGCCGTTGCCTTCTTGGCCCTGCGAAAATGCCTCATAGAATCAGCAGACTTCACCATCTCTGAAAAGGCAAAAATGAAAACTGGTTACAAGAGAGAACGATACAGATCGGCAAAACACACAAATGCAGAAAAGTCACCATACCCAGTTCAGCCTTAAGAAGGGAAGGATCCCCTAAAAATCTTTTCGTATCTAGATGGGGAGGCTCTCCCCAATTTTCCTCTAACACCTTCACAAAGGCCTGCTCGACCTCATCCAAGCTTTCCCAAGAATGCCTAGATACTACCACATTCTTTTGCCAGCATAAGGGAAAGGTGGGCTCGTTGTTCTCATCCAAGAAAAAAGGATGAACACCCTCAGTAGCTCAGACTTTAAAATAATAGTTCTTAAAATCCCTAAAGGATTCGTCATACATGGGGAAAACTTTCTTTCCTTGAGCAGGTCGGAAAGAAACCCAGGAGGCTTTTTTCTTCGCTACCCCAGGCTTCGTCAAAACGAAAAGGTAAAGAAAAAGAATTTGGATAGGTCGGATATTAAATTCTTGACATAGCAATTGAAAAATTTTAATAAAGCCCCAAGAGTTCAGGTGGAGCTGAGACAGAGCTACATTACAAGACCACAGTAACTCGGTCTCAAAGGGGGTAAAAGGAATAGTAATATTCAATTGACTAAAGAAATAGTCATAAGCATAGAAAAATGGACGTTCTTCTGGAATCAAAGAGGTAAAACTAACCCTCTCCTGAGGGTCAGGTGACACTAGCTCATAATTTTTCTCTTGATCTCTACTGCTACAAATTCTATGGTGCCTCTTAAGCCACACACAATACTCAGAGTCAGCAACGGTAACAAACATCAACAAAATATAGTCCAGCCAGTCAGACATGCCATCCGGGATCTTAGTAGACATCTCAACAATATTTTTGCGAGAAGACATAGGCCAACTATTCCTACAGGAAGAAAAAGAAAAGATGGGTTACTACCAAACAACTCGGACAAGCATGAAAATAATTTGGATAAAAATTTATGAACGACAAGAATCAGACACGGCAGCAAAAGGGAAACCCTAGGATTCGCATTGAAACCCAAGTGTACCCTTTGGAGGCAGTAGCAAGGCAGGAACCAGAAAAGGAAACCAACGGTCTCGGCCCTAACCAGCTCACAAACAATCCTTTTTTAGTAGCATCACAAAGCAGCAAGAAAATTCCATCATCATCAACAAGGACCATCAAAAACTACAATCTTTCTTCACCAAAAAAGGTTCAAACAAAGTAGCAAACCCAGAAATGAAGACACACAGAAATGAAGGATGCAGGAACGCCCCTAATAAAACCCTATGAAAGCAAAAATCACCAGGCACACATCATAGCAAAGGAAATACAAGGATCAAAACACAAAAAGACGCAACCTTTTCACAAAGAAATCAAAGTTTTTCAAAGACAAAGTCAAAACCTTACAAAAGCATGCATAGTCATCAAGAAAGAAGAAAGAAAGAAAAACACTAACCTGCAGAAGAGAAGATAGTGACGACTCAAAGAGAAAAACGACGCAATCCACACCAAACAGCCGCTTCAGGGCAAGGAATATCGAAGGCTCGAAGGCACAAAAGTGCGTAGACAAAGTGCTATAGCAAACAATAAGTCAGGGGCATGTAGTACCAAAACAAATTATCAAAACAAAAGTATGGAGGAAGAGATACCAACCTGTAAAGAGAAAGGAAACCAAGAAAGAAAGGGGGCAACGGCCAAACACCCTTGAGTCAAAGCAGATAGAGGGGATGAAGCACTTCAAGCAGAATGACGGAACAGAAAGGGTCGAGAGAAACAAAGTGAAGCCGCAAAGCAAAGAGTGAAAAGAAAGGAAGAAAGAAACTGAAAGAGGAGACTTCAAAATTCAAAGTGAAAGGAAAAGAGGGAAAGAATGGAAACGGCAAAAGGGGAGTTAATGAGCATTTAAAACCTCGCACGTTCCCAAGAAAGCACAACGCGCGCAGTAATTAAACCAGGAAATGAAAAAACACTCTGCATTCAAAGGAGACAAGCAGGAGTTATACAAAGATTGACAAAAAGGCTAAATGCTCGAGTTCGACTTTTCCAAAAGATCGAAGTCTAAAGACGCGACCTTAAGGGTAAAATCGAGCTCAGGCAGGGGCACTGTTCATACCCTAGGTCGAGCTATCCGACCCGGACTGATTGAAGACAAAGCCACCGACCTCTTCAAGTCAGGACCCCCGATCTCTTCGTTAAAAGAGTTCGGCCGAATCGACATAAGAAGCCCAAGCAGACCCAAACGAAGGGACACAGCCCAATCTAAAGGCAACCAAAGCCTAGAAAGATAAAGGCGGTTCCTCGTAAAGATATGATGACTTCACTAAAAGATAAAGATAAGATAACTAACTTATCTTATCTAAGAAGGTCAGCCCATACTACTATAAATATACTGGAGCACCTAGGTATAACTCATACTCTGATTCTACTAAATACCTGCTTAAAACCCATCCTAACTTAGGCATCAGAGTCCCTTGCAGGTACTGCCACCCTCCGATGAACACGGATCAGCAGCACTTCCAAGGCCAACAAGTCAGACACGACAGTACCGGCCACCACCGCAAGATCTCGAGCGAGATCGACCTACAATTTCAGGTAACCCTCGAAACAATATCTTTTATGAAGGACTGAATTGTGAATTAAAGAAGGTTGTAGACCACTCATCTGAAGGTTCCCTTAACAAGAAGAAGACCATTAAAGAAGCCATTGATGTTATAGAGACAGTAGCTGACAATGAGTATTTTTATGCCTCTGACAAAAGCAACAACATGGGGTCTTGGAATTAAACCAGATGGATGCAATCTTGGCCCAGAATAAGATGATCACCAAGCAACTAGTTGAATTGACCAAGCAAATGGAGAAGAATCAGGCTGCAGCTATCCACACTTAACCACACCTCAAGGAGAGATGGACACAGAGAAAAAGAGTTAACTAGGAGGAAGCTAATTACCTTGGAAATTCATCAAGGCAAGCTCCTGATCCATATTCTAAAACTTATAACTCTGGTTGGAGAAACCACCCAAACTTTGGTGGAGGAACGAACAAAAACAAGGCCAAGACCACAGACCACACAACCCAACCCAGTATAACAACTCAACTCACCAAAACCCAAACCAAAGACCATACCAGACCATACAAAGCACTTAGTCACAGCCACCATACTAGAACCATAATAACTACTCTCAACATTCCAATCTCGACCAACCATCACCACATGATGATGACAGAATGGCCAAAATGGAAGCTATGATTGTAAACCTTTGCAAGGAGTCCGAAGACATGAAAAAATTCACAGAAGAAGTGAGAGGTAGTATAAAAAGTAGAGGGGAGGTTATTAAGAATCTTGAATCTCAAGTAGGACATCCTTCACAGCAGATTCCGAAGTCCACTGATAGTTTCCAAGGTGACACAGAGAAAAATTCAAGAGGGGAAATGAAGATGGTGAGATGGGAAGAGTGTAAGGCAGTTACTCTTACAAATGAAGAGATCCTAAAAGAGGATATCAGTAAGCCAACAGAGCACAGCCAAGGAAGTTCCCAGAGAAACTTGGAGAAAAAGGAACAAGAAACTGGATCTGTACAAAGAAAAGAATCAGCAAGGAAGGAAATTCAAAAACCTTACGTGCTAAGGGCACCATTTCCTCAGAGACTCAGGGGAGGTGAGAAAGAAAGATCATATTCAAGATTTCTAGATGTGTTTGCATCTCTCAGTGTTAACATCTCCTTTATCGAAACTCTCCAACAGATGCCTACATACATCAAGTGCATGAAAGAGCTGCTGACCAAGAAAGGAACCTTAAAAGGGGGACAAACAATGACAATGAACAAGGAATGTAGTGCCCTCATCAAGAAGGATGTACTCCTGAAGAAAAAAGATCCAGAGAGCTTTTATATTCCCTATGTCATAGGAGAGACAAAAATCGACAAAGGATTTTGTGATCTAGGAGCCAGCATAAATGTGATGCCTCTATCTCTTATGAAGAAGTTGCAAATCAATGAGCTGAGATCCACTGATGTAATCATTCAATTGGCAGATAAAACTCAGAAGTGGGCCGAAGGAGTAGTCGAAAATGTGTTACTGAAAGTGGGAAACTACATCCTCCCCATTATTCTAGGGAGACCATTTCTAGCCACTGCTAGAGCGCTGATAGATGTGGAACAAGGAGAGTTAATCCTGAGAATACATGATGAACATATCACCTTCCATGTTTTCAAACTTACATCTGAGTCTGAGCCAGAACCTAAAGAGCAGAGGGATGATCACAGCAACATGTACACAAAGAAAAGCAATAGTGAATCAGCAGCTGAACCCCTGAAACAGTCCTTGGTAAACAAGCAAGAATTTTAAGAGATACAGCAACCAAGAAAACTCAAGAAAAAATTGAAGCCACAAGAGTTGGGAAGAGCAGCTAATGAGGAACTCCCTGACACAATAATCACTGGAGCACTGCTGGAAGAAGAGAAAAGAGTTGTGAATAAATTTCCAAGAGGATGGAGAAATAAGAAGATTTCTACAGAAGATTTTTCCCCTGGAAACAAGGTGATATCAACCCATCGTCCATTAATCTCAACACAACTTCCAATACTTGCATCTCAGTTACCCCAAGTGTTCATAGTAAAAAAGGTCCTTTCCTTGGAACATGTAGAAATCATCAAGGAATCAAGTGGAGAAAGCTTCATTGTGAGGAGAGAAGATTTGAGGTATTACAATCCGCCCTAACAGTAAACTAACTGTCAAGCTAATGACGCTAAAGAAGTGCTCCATGGGAGGCAGCCCATGATTTAATTTCCTTGTTCTTAATGCTTCAATGTGAATAAAATTGTTGCTCTAACATGAATTCAAGCTCTGATAGACAATTTTGATAACTGTCCATGACATTATGAAGCTTATGATCTAATTCTAAGTTTGGTGTGCTTACAGGAACACTAAGATGCCTTCCAAAAAGGATGATCATATTGCCATTTTGACATGTGCTTCTTGGAGTATATAGCCAAACATTAAGTTTGGTGTTCTATATATTGTAAGAACAAGTCATGAGAGTCAAAGTTCTTTTGAGTCTTAAAATTCATAAAAGAGCAACCATATTTATAATTTTTGGTTCATGTTTAAAAATAGAAAAATAAAGTGGTTCTCATGATGGTTTAACCAAAGGTGACACTAATTCAGTTGAGGTCTCAATCACATTACTTAGAGGAAGTAACACTTTGAACCATATAGCCAAACACTAAGTTTGGTGTCCTCCAAGACTATATAAGAGCACAAAAGGAGTCACGGATGGATGAACAATCATGAAGAATACTAGTTAAAATTTTAGTTTTAAATTTAAGCATTGCTTGCCATGTATTTACCGCCACCTATTCTAATTCCTTTCTTTGTTTTGACATGATGGATAAGTATGCAGAAGAATAGCTTGATGAAAGGGACAAGACTATGAATGATAAATCTAGCAAGAAGACAAAAGTGAATACATAGCTTAGAAGGTTGCTTCGTAAGGATAAAAATCTGCACATCCTTGGAAGAAGCCTTAGAAGACCGACCCCACATGTCTAATGAAGAGGCAACTTTTGTCCTCATTCATCTTTACATGCAAGCCATTCATTCTAAACCTTTCAAGGAACATCCTAACCGTCCAAGCTTTATTAAAGTTGCTATAAATAGCTTCACCTTGACCAAGCCTCGGGACTAAAGTGTTTTGCACTTCTTGTACTAAAAAAAATTTTAGCTCTTGTATTCTCTGAAACCAAGACTCAACAACCGTGTTCTTTGTGCAATAAAGCATCTTTTTTCACTTGCTTCCATAATACCACCTTTTCATCAAGAGTGCATCACACTAGTCACCCCTCTTCATAAACCTTCAACCTCTATTCGGTTAATCATCAAGGAAAGTATGTCATCTTCTTCAAGTTTCAAAAGAAGGAGAGGAAATGAACCTGTTACTGAGGAAGCTGAAAATGACTATGACCGATGGAAGTTCAGATCATGGTTCCATCAAATGCAACTTGGGTGGATGAACGACAAAAAGATATATCCGGAAATTCCGATCCAGTTACATAAGGATGGGTGCCTAGAAATAAAAGCCAAGATCAGAAAGAGGAAATGGGAAGAGCTAACCTCACCAATCACCAGGATTAATGCAAACATCATAAGAGAGTTCTAGGCTAACACTGCAAGGCTAGACATGACCGAAGCCCCAACGTACAAGAGTTATGTATGGGGTGTGGAAGTAGACTTTAGTCCGAAGAGCATTATGAAGGTCTTAGGACTATGGGCAGCACATTTTGATGAGCCAGGTTACCAAGAAAGAGTGAATGGGAACCTAGATTATGATGAAATCTCTAGTGATATCTGTGTGGTGAACACTAACAGGGAGAGGGACAATCAAGGAGGACACAAGTAAACACCTCAGAAGTTAACAAGCAAAGGGCTGTCATGCTACACTGTATAATGGTGGGAGGAGA
The DNA here is from genome assembly GCF_003086295.3 of Arachis hypogaea. Taxonomy (NCBI): domain Eukaryota; kingdom Viridiplantae; phylum Streptophyta; class Magnoliopsida; order Fabales; family Fabaceae; genus Arachis; species Arachis hypogaea. The sequence goes on from NC_092055.1 coordinate 76,539,271, forward strand.
GATAAAAGTTCACGAGATCATTGCAAATGATATTCAAAAGGTGGCAGAGAAAAATTTTGCTGAAGCTTGGCTCTATTACCCAAGCACCATTATGCCGTTATGCATAAAAGCCAGAGTGCCAATGGAGGATACAAACCCAACATGGCTGCATCCAGGCATGCCTATGACCCTCGAAAGGATGATGAATATCACAGAGGAACAACAAATTCAAAGACCATAAAGGAGGCGAAGGAGAGAAGAACCACGGGAGGAAGAAGAATAAGAAGAAGAACAAGAAGAAGAGCAACAATTCCAACCACAAACCAACATGGACATGGGCCGGATGCAATAAGCAATTGAAAGGCTATCCGAACAGTACATGAGAGTTCAAGAGAAGAAAGAAGAATTCCATTCACAATACATGAGAGCTCAAGAGAGACAAGAGGAGCTTCAGTTGAGAATGATGAGCCAACAGAGAGATTTTGAGTCAAGATCTCTAGTTATGCAAAGAGAACAAGCTTCACAATTTCAAGGACCTTTTCAACCAGCTGGCCCGACTTCAAGTTGATAATATGAGAGCTTTCGAGGAATTCACCACTCTTCAGGATGCAAGATATGAAGTTCAAACTGATTACAACATAAACTCTTAGATCAAGCTCAACTACATTACGGAACATCTACATAAGCTGAACCCAACATTTCTAGTTTATGATCAATACTACAAGGAAAGAAGTGACATAGAAGTAGACAAAGTAATATGCCTTGAAGACAGAGTGGAAGAGACAATGAAGAAAGCTGGATTTTGGACAAAGCTAAAGGGAAAAGGCAAGGGAGAAACTAGTAAGCAAGCAAGCGAGAAGAAGAAGAAGAAAGACAAACAGGATAAAAAATAAAAGGTGGACTTGCTCCTTGGTTATTCTAGTCAATAAAGAAAGAACATGTCTGTTTTAGTTAACAGTCAATTTGTAGTTTGAGTCGTTTGCATTCCATAGTGTTTAATTTTGCAATAAGTATGCTAGCCTAGATGTTTGTGTTTTCACTTTCACTGGTTTAAATGCTTGTCTTGTCCTCTGAGTCTTTTCAATTTGAATAAAAGAAATGTTTGAACAAGAAGTGGAATAGTTTCCTTTCAGCAAGAAGTGAAATAACAGTAAGTGGTGGTATAAATGTTTGATTGTGTAGTAGCTCACCTACAATGAATAAAGGATAGATTGTTCCCCTTTTAGTGAAAACTAGGATGCTGTCTATGAATCTTAGCAAATAAAAGTCCTTGGATGAAAGAGAAACAAACAAAAAGAAAGAAAAAGAAAAGCCAAAAGTGGCAACCAAAAACAGAAGAAAGCAAAAGAATAAGGCTAGACACCAATAGCTTGGTCCTTAGGACATATGCCTGTGGTGTCTTTGTACTAGGATCTACTTGGATGATTAGGTTCTATGGAGTGTTGTAACACTTGGTAACTTGGGTTAACTGGTGGACGAAATTGTGATTACACTTTGATTATGTAAAATTCATTGCTCTTTCTTTCCCTGGCAATGGCACCAAAAACATGATGCCAATACCATGGTTCACAACTTCGCACAACTAACCAGCAAGTGCACTGGGTCGTCCAAGTAATACCTTACGTGAGTAAGGGTCGAATCCCACGGAGATTGTTGGTATGAAGCAAGCTATGGTCACCTTCTAAATCTCAGTCAGGCGGATATAAAATAGTAATGGGGTTTTCAAAATTAATTAATAAAATAAGGATAGAAATACTTATGTAACTCATTGGTGAGAATTTCAGATAAGCTTATGGAGATGCATTCGTTCCTCTGAACCTCTGCTTTCCTGCTGTCTTCATCCAATCAATCTTACTCCTTTATATGGCTGGCTTTATGTAAGGATGTCACCGGTGCCAATGGCTACTTTCGATCTCTCTCGGAAAAATGGTCCAAATGCTCTGTCACAGCACGGCTAATCGTCTGGAGGCATCACCCTTGTCGTTGGTTGCATCCTATTCCTCTCTGTGAAAATGGTCCGATGCGCTGTCACTGCATGGCTAATCATCTTGGAGGTTCTCGATCATACTGGAATAGGATTTACTATCCTTTTGCGTCTGTCACTACTCCCAGCACCCGCGAGTTTGGAGTTCGTCACAGTCATTCAATCCCAGAGTCCTACTCGAAATACCACGGACAAGGTTTAGACTTTCCGGACCCTCATGAATGCCGCCATCAATCTAGCTTATACCACGAAGATTCTGATTAAGAGATCTAAGAGATACTCATTCAATCTAATGTAGAACGGAAGTGGTTGTCAGGCACGCGTTCATAGGGAATGATGATGATTGTCACGTTCATCACATTCAGTTTTAAATGCGAATGAATATCTTAGAAGCGGAACAAGTGAATTGAATAGAAAACAGTAGTACTTTGCATTAATCTTTGAGGAACAGCAGAGCTCCACACCTTAATCTATGGAGTGTAGAAACTCTACCGTTAAAAATACATAAGTGAAAGATCCAGTCATGGCCGAATGGCCAGCCCCTCTGATCTAAGAACCAGGCGTCCAAAGATGATCCAAAGATGTCTAATACAATAGTAAAAAGTCCTATTTATAATAAACTAGCCACTAGGGTTACAGAAGTAAGTAATTGATGCATAAATCCACTTCCGGGGCCCACTTGGTGTATGCTTGGGCTGAGCTTGAATGTTACATGTGCAAAGGCTCTTTCTGGAGTTGAACGCCAGCTTTTGTGCCATTTTGGGCGTTGAACTCCACTTTGCAACTTGTTTGTGGCGCTGGACGCCAGAATTAGGCAGAGAGCTAGCGTTAAAGGCCAGTTTGCGTCATTTAAACTTGGACAAAGTATGGACTATTATACATTGATGGAAAGCCCTGGATGTCTACTTTCCAACGCAATTAGAAGCGCGCCATTTTGAGTTCTGTAGCTCCAGAAAATCCACTTTGAATGCAGGGAGGTCAGAATCCAACAGCATCAGCAGTCCTTCTTCAACCTCTGAATCTGATTTTTGCTCAAGTCCCTCAATTTCAGCCAGAAAATACCTGAAATCACAGAAAAACACACAAACTCATAGTAAAGTCCAGAAATGTGAATTTAACATAAAAACTAATGAAAACATCCCTAAAAGTAACTAGATCCTACTAAAAACATACTAAAAATAATGTCAAAAAGCGTATAAATTATCCGCTCATCACAACACCAAACTTAAATTGTTGCTTGTCCCCAAGCAACTAAAAATCAAATAGGATAAAAAGAAGAGAATATACTATAAATTCCAAACTATCAATGAAACATAGCTTCAATCATATGAGCGGGACTTATAGCTTTTTGCCTCTTGAATAGTTTTGGCATCTCACTTTATCCATTGAGGTTCAGAATGATTGGCATCTATAGGAACTCAGAGATCAGATAGTGTTATTGATTCTCCTACTTCAGTATGATGATTCTTGAACAAAGCTATTTTATGAGTCTTGGCCGTGGCCCTAAGCACTTTGTTTTCTAGTATTACCACCGGATACATAAATGCCACAGACACATAATTGGGTGAACCTTTTCAGATTGTGACTCAGCTTTGCTAAAGTCCCCAATTAGAGGTGTCCAGGGTTCTTAAGCACACTCTTTTTTTTTTCTTTGGACCTTGACTTTAACCGCTCAGTCTCAAGTTTTCACTTGACACCTACACGCCACAAGCACATGGTTAGGGACAGCTTGGTTTAGCCGCTTAGACCAGGATTTTATTCCTTTAGGCCCTCCTATCCACTGATGCTCAAAGCCTTGGGATCCTTTTTATTTGCCCTTGCCTTTTGGTTTTAAGGGTTATTGGCTTTTTGCTCTTGCCTCTTGGTTTTAAGAGCTTTGGCTTTTTCTGCTTGCTTTTTTTTCTAATTTTTTTCGCTATTTTTTTTTCTCTTTTTTTTTTCTACAAGCTTTGTTCTTTGCTGCTTTTTCTTGCTTCAAGAATCATTTTTATGATTTTTCAGATTATCAAATAACATGTCTCCTTGTCATCATTCTTTCAAGAGCCAACATATTTAACATTCTTAAACAACAACTTCAAAAGACATATGTACTGTTCAAGCATACATTCATAAAACAAGAAGCATTGTCACCACATCAATATAATTAAGCTAAGTTCAAGGATAAATTCGAAACTCATGTACTTCTTGTTCTTTTGAATTAAAACATTTTTCATTTAAGAGAGGTGATGGATTCATAGGACATTCATAACTTTAAGACAAAGTTACTAACTACTAATGATCATGTAATGAAGACATAAACATAGATAAGCACATAACATAGAAAACGAAAAACAGAAGAAATTAGAACAATGAATGAATCCACCTTAGTGATGGTGGCATTTCCTTCTTGAGGAACCAATGATGTCCTTGAGCTCTTCTATGTCTCTTCCTTGTCTTTGTTGCTCCTTCCTCATTGCTTTTTTATCTTCTCTTATTTCATGAAGGATGATGGAGTGCTCTTGATGTTCCACCCTTAGTTATCCCATATTGGAACTCAATTCTCCTAGGGAGGTGTTGATTTGCTCCCAATAGTTTTGTGGAGGAAAATGCATTTGAGGCATCTCCGGGATCTCATGGTGATGAGCTTCATACGCCTCTTGAGCTCCATGAATGGGCTCTCTTGCTTGCTCCAGCTTTTTCTTAGTGATGGGTTTGTCCTCTTTAATGAGGATATCTCCCTCTATGTCAACCCCAGCCGAATTGCATAGGTGGCAACTGAGGTGAGGAAAGGCTAACCTTGCCATAGTGGAGGACTTGTCAGCCACCTTGTAGAGTTCTTGAGGTATAATCTCATGAACTTCCACCTCTTCTCCAATCATGATGCTATGGATCATGATGGCCCAGTCTATAGTAACTTCAGACCGGTTGCTAGTGGGAATGATTGAGCATTGAATGAACTCCAACCATCCTCTAGCTATAGGCTTAAGGTCCAGTCTTCTTAGTTGAACCGGTTTGCCTTTTGAGTCAATTTTCCATTGAGCTCCTTCTACACATATGTCCATAAGGACTTGGTCCAACCTTTGATCAAAGTTGACTCTCCTTGTATAGGGGCGTTCATCTCCTTGCATCATGGGCAAGTTAAACGCCAACCTCACATTTTCCGGACTAAAATCTAAGTATTTCCGCCGAACCATTGTAATATAATTCTTTGGATTCGGGTTCTTACTTTGATCATGGTTCCTAGTGATCCATGCATTGGCATAGAACTCTTGAACCATTAGGATGCCGACTTGTTGGATGGGATTTGTTAGAACTTCCCAACCTCTTCTTTGAATTTCATGTCGGATCTCCGGATGCTCATTTCTTTTGAGTTTGAAAGGGACCTCGGGGATCACCTTCTTCTTGGCCACAACATCATAAAAGTGGTCTTGATGGGCTTTGGAGATGAACCTTTCCATCTCCCATGACTCGGAGGTGGAAGCTTTTGTCTTCCCTTTTCATTTTCTAGAGGATTCTCCAGTCTTAGGTGCCATCAATGGTAATGGAAAAACAAAAAGCTTATGCTTTTTCCACACCAAACTTAGAATATTGCTCGCCCTCGAGCAAGAAAATAAAGAATTAGATGAAGAAGAAGAAGAAAAGATGGAGAAAAGGGGGTGTGTGTTTCGGCCAAGAAGAGAAGAGAGGGTTGTGTTGTGTGAAAATGAGGAAGAATGGAAGGCTTTATATAGGGAAGGGAGGGGGGTTGAAGTTTCGGCCATTTAGGGTGGGTTTGGGTGGGAAATTGATTTTGAATTTTGAAGGTAGGTTGTGTTTATGAGGTAGGTTTATGGGGAAGAGTGGATAGATGTGAGTGGTGAAGTGGTGATAGGGAAGAGAGATTGAGGTGATTGGTGAAGGATTTTGGGGAAGAGTGTTTATGGGATTGTGTGAAAGAGGGGTGAGAAGAAGTGAGTAGAGGTAGGTGGGGATCCTGTGGGGTCCACAGATCCTGAGGTGATCCTGTGGGGTCCACAGATCCTGAGATGATTCTGTGGGGTCCACAGATCCTGAGGTATTCAAGGATTTACAACCTTGCACCAAATTAGGCATGTAAAATGCCCTTGTACACAACTCTGGGCGTTCAGCGCCAGGTTGATGCCCATTTTGGGCGTTCAACGCCCATTTGTTGCCCATTTCTGGCGTTGAACGCCAGAACCATGCTTGTTCTGGGCGTTCAGCACCAGCTCCTCTCCAGGGAGCAATTCTGGCGTTCCGCGCCCAGATGATGCCCATTTTAGGCGTTCAGCGCCCAGATACTGCCCATTTTGGGCGTTCAGCGCCAGAACCATGCTCTGTTCTGGCGTTGAATGCCAAGCAGATGCTTCCTCTAGGGTGTGATTTTTCTTCTGCTGTTTTTGATTCCGTTTTCAATTTTTATATTTATTTTGTGACTCCTCATGATCATTAACCTATAAAGACATATAACTAAGAAAAAAATATAGTTAGATAAATAAAAATTGGGTTGCCTCCCAACAAGCGCTTCTTTAATGTCAATAGCTTGACAGTGGGCTCTCATGGAGCCTTACAGATGTTCAGAGCATTGTTGAGACTCTCCAACACCAAACTTAGAGTTTGGATATGGGAGTTCAACACCAAACTTAGAGTTTGGTTGTGGCCTCCCAACACCAAACTTAGAGTTTGACTGTGGGGGCTTTGTTTGACTCTGCTTTGAGAGAAGCTTTTTCTGCTTCCTCTCCATGGATGCAGAGGGAGATCCTTGAGTTGTAAACACAAGGTTGTCCTCATTTATTTGAAGGATCAATTATGCTCTGTCCACATCAATCACAGCTCTTGCTGTGGCTAGGAAGGGTCTTCCAAGGATGATGAATTCATCCTCATACTTCCCAGTATCTAGGACTATGAAATCTGCAGGGATGTAAAGGCCTTCAACCTTTACTAACACGTTCTCTACTTGTCCATAAGCCTGTTTTCTTGAATTGTCTGCCATCTCTAATGAGATTTTAGCAGCTTGTACCCTATAGATTCCCAGTTTCTCTATTATAGAGAGGGGCATGAGGTTTATTCCTGAACCAAGGTCACACAGAGCCTTAAAGATCATGGTGCCTATGGTATAAGGTATTAAGAACTTTCCAGGATCCTGTCTCTTCTGAGGCAATGTCAGTTGATCCAGATCACTTAGTTCATTGATGAACAAGGGAGGTTCATCTTCCCAAGTATCAATGCCAAATAATTTGGCATTTAGCTTCATGATTGCACCAAGGAACTTGGCAGCTTGCTCTTCAGTAACTTCCTCATTCTCTTCAGAAGAGGAATACTCATCAGAGCTCATGAATGGCATAAGGAGGTTCAATGGAATCTCTATGGTCTCTAGATGAGTCTCAGATTCCTTTGGTTCCTCAGAGGGAAACTCCTTATTGATCACTGGATGTCCCAGGAGGTCTTCCCCCTTGGGATTCACGTCCTCTCCTTCCCTTACAGGTTCGGCCATGATGCTTATGTCAATGGCCTTGCACTCTCCTTTTGGATTTTCTTCTGTATTGCTTGGGAGAGTGCTAGGAGGGATTTCAGTGATCCTTTTACTCAGCTGGCCCACTTGTGCTTCCAAATTTCTAATGGAAGACCTTGTTTCATTCATGAAACTTACAGTGGCCTTAGATAGATCAGAGACTAAGTTTGCTAAATTAGAAGTATTTTGTTCAGAGTTCTCTGTCTGTTGCTGAGTGGATGATGGAAAAGGTTTATTATTGTTAAACCTGTTTCTTCCACCATTATTAAAGCCTTGTTGAGGCCTCTGATCCTTCCATGAGAGATTTAGATGATTTCTCCATGATGGATTATAGGTATTTTCATAAGTTTCACCTAAGTAATTCACCTCTGCTATTGCAGGGTTTTCAGGATCATAAGCTTCTTCTGCATAAGAAGCCTTATGAGTACTGTTGGATGTAGCTTGCATTCCATTCAGACTCTGAGAAATCATATTGACTTGCTGAGTCAATATTTTGTTCTGAGCCAATATGGTATTCAGAGTATCAACTTCAAGAACTCCCTTCTTCATAGGCGTCCCATTACTCACAGGATTCCTCTCAGAAGTGTACATGAACTGGTTAATAGGAACCATGTCAATAAGTTCTTGAGCTTCTGCAGGTGTTTTCTTTAGGTGAATGGATCCACCTACAGATGTATCCAATGACATCTTTGATAGCTCAGATAAACCATCATAGAAGATATCCAGGATGGTCCATTCTGAAAGCATGTCAGAAGGACACTTTTTTGTCAGCTGCTTGTATCTTTCCCAAGCTAAATAGAGGGATTCACCTTCTTTCTGTCTGAAGGTTTGAACATCAGCTCTAAGCTTGCTCAGCTTTTGAGGAGGAAAGAACTTGGCTAAGAAAGCCGTGACCAGCTTATCCCAAGAGTTCAGGCTGTCTTTGGGTTGAGAGTCCAACCATATTCTAGCTCTGTCTCTTACAGCAAAAGGGAAAAGCATGAGCCTGTAGACTTCAGGATCTACTCCATTAGTCTTAACAGTATCACAGATCTGCAAGAATTCAGTTAAGAACTGAAAAGGACCTTCAGATGGAAGTCCATGAAACTTGCAGTTTTGCTGCATCAGAGAAACTAGCTGAGGTTTCAGCTCAAAATTGTTTGCTCCAATGGTAGGAATGGAGATGCTTCTTCCATGTAAATTGGAATTAGGTGCAGTAAAGTCACCAAGCATCCTCCTTGCATTATTGTTGTTGGGTTCGGATGCCATCTCCTTTACTTGTTCGAAATTTTCAATAAGGTTGTCTCTGGATTGTTGTAATTTAGCTTCTCTTAGTTTTCTTTTCAGAGTCCTTTCAGGTTCTGAATCAGCTTCAACAAGAATGCCTTTTTCTTTATCCCTGCTCATAAGAAAGAGAAGAGAAAAAGAAGAGAAGAGGAATCCTCTATGTCACAGTAAAGAGGTTCCTTATTGTTAGTAGAAGAAGAGAAGAAGAAAAAAATTCGAACACAGATAGAAGAGGGGGTTCGAATTTGGTGAGTGATGTTAGGAAGAGATGTTAGTAGATGAATAAATAAATAGAATAAGATGAGAGAGGGAGAGGATTTTCGAAAATAATTTTTTGAAAAAGAGTTAGTGATTTTTCGAAAATAGTTTTTGAAAAAGGTTAGTAGTTTTCGAAAATTAAGATTTAAAAATTGAAATAATTAGTTAATTAAAAAGAAATTTTGAAAAAGAGGGAGATATTTTCGAAAATTTGAGAGAGAGAGTTAGTTAGGTAGTTTTAAAAAAGATAAGAAACAAACAAAAAGTTTGTTAGTTAGTTGAAACAAATTTGAAAATCAATTTTGAAAAGATAAGAAGTTAGGAAGTTAGAAAAGATATTTTGAAATCAAATTTTTGAAAAAGATAAGATAAGAAGATATTTTTGAAAACATATGATTGAAATTAGTTTTTGAAAAAGATTTGATTTTTAAAATCACAATTAATGACTTGATTCACAAGAAATCACAAGATATGATTCTAGAACTCAGTTTGAATCTTTCTTAACAAGCAAGTAACAAACTTGAAATTTTTGAATCAAAACATTAATTGTTATTGTTATTTTCGAAAATTTGATATAAAAATAAGGAAAAGATTTTTGAAAAATATTTTAAAAATTTTCGAAAATAACTAAGAAAAATGAAAAAGATTTGATTTTTGAAAAAGATTTTGAAAAAGATAGGATTTTTTTAAATTGAAAATTTGATTTGACTCATGAAAACAACTAGATTTTAAAAATTTTTTAAAAAGTCAAATCTAATTTTTGAAATTTTAAGAGACAAAAAGGGGAAGATATTTTTTTGATTTTTGAATTTTTATGATGAGAGAGAAAAATTAAAACATCATTTTCATGTTTTTCTCTTTTATTTTTGAATCAAAACAAGGAATGCATGCAAGAACACTATGAATGTCAAGATAAACACCAAGAACACTATGAAGATCATGATGAACATCAAGAACATTTTTTTTGAAAAATTTTTAATGCAAAGAAAACATGCAGGACACCAAACTTAGAATTCTTTAATGCTTAGACACTAAGAATCCAAGAATGCATATGAAAAACAAGAAAAGACACAAACCCTGCAAATGCAAAGATTAAACAAGAAGACTTACCAAGAACAACTTGAAGATCATGAAGAACACTATGAATGCATGAATTTTTCAAAAAAAATGCAAGATGAGTATGCAATTGACACCAAACTTATAACATGACACATGACTCAAACAAGAAACACAAAAATATTTTTTTTTTATTTTTATGATTTTCTAATTTTTTTTTTGGATTTTTATTTTATATTTTTCGAAAATCATTTAGAAAAGAGAAAAATAAGGATTCCAAAATTTTTAATATGAATTCCAGGAATCTTATACTTTTTAGTCTAAAGCTCCAATCAAAGGGTCAGGCATGGCTTAATAGCCAGCCAAGCTTTATAATGGAATTACATCCATTGAGGTGATTAGTTGAAGACCAATCCCAAAGGAGTTTGAATATGGCTGTACAGCCAGTCAGGCTTCAACATGCTTCATGAAACACTAGAATTCATTCTTAAAAATTCTGAAGAAAATTATATTTTTGAAAACATTTTTTTTTATTTATTTTTTTCGAAAACAAAGTAGAAATTTTTGAAAGATTTTTGAAAAAATTTTTAAAATAAAAAAGAAAATTACCTAATCTGAGCAACAAGATGAACCGTCAGTTGTCCAAACTCGAACAATCCCCGGCAACGGCGCCAAAAACTTGGTGGACGAAATTGTGATTACACTTTGATTATGTAAAATTCATTGCTCTTTCTTTCCCTGGCAATGGCACCAAAAACATGATACCAATACCATGGTTCACAACTTCGCACAACTAACCAGCAAGTGCACTGGGTCGTCCAAGTCATACCTTACGTGAGTAAGGGTCGAATCCCATGGAGATTGTTGGTATGAAGCAAGCTATGGTCACCTTGTAAATCTCAGTCAGGCGGATATAAAATAGTAATGGGGTTTTCAAAATTAATTAATAAAATAAGGATAGAAATACTTATGTAACTCATTGGTGAGAATTTTATATAAGCGTATGGAGATGCATTCGTTCCTCTGAACCTCTGCTTTCCTGCTGTCTTCATCCAATCAATCTTACTCCTTTCTATGGCTGGCTTTATGTAAGGATGTCACCGGTGCCAATGGCTACTTTCGATCTCTCTCGGGAAAATGGTCCAAATGCTCTGTCACAGCACGGCTAATCGTCTGGAGGCATCACCCTTGTCGTTGGTTGCATCCTATTCTTCTCTGTGAAAATGGTCCGATGCGCTGTCACTGCATGGCTAATCATCTTGGAGGTTCTCGATCATACTGGAATAGGATTTACTATCCTTTTGCGTCTGTAACTACGCCCAGCACTCGCGAGTTTGGAGTTCGTCACAGTCATTCAATCCCAGAGTCCTACTCGGAATACCACGGACAAGGTTTAGACTTTTCGAACCCTCATGAATGCCGCCATCAATCTAGCTTATACGACGAAGATTCTGATTAAGAGATCTAAGAGATACTCATTCAATCTAATGTAGAACGGAAGTGGTTGTCAGGCACGCGTTCATAGGGAATGATGATGATTGTCACGTTCATCACGTTCAGGTTGAAGTGCGAATGAATATCTTTGAAGCGGAACAAGTGAATTGAATAGAAAACAGTAGTACTTTGCATTAATCTTTGAGGAACAGCAGAGCTCCACACCTTAATCTATGGAGTGTAGAAACTCTACCGTTAAAAATACATAAGTGAAAGATCCAGCCATGGCCGAATGGCCAGCCCCTCTGATCTAAGAACCAGGCGTCCAAAGATGATCCAAAGATGTCTAATACAATAGTAAAAAGTCCTATTTATAATAAACTAGCCACTAGGGTTACAGAAGTAAGTAATTGATGCATAAATCCACTTCCGGGGCCCACTTGGTGTATGCTTGGGCTGAGCTTGAATGTTACATGTGCAAAGGCTCTTTCTGGAGTTGAACGCCAGCTTTTGTGCCATTTTGGGCGTTGAACTCCACTTTGCAACTTGTTTCTGGCGCTGGACACCAGAATTGGGCAGAGAGCTAGCGTTGAACGCCAGTTTGCGTCGTCTAAACTTGGGCAAAGTATGGACTATTATACATTGCTGGAAAGCCCTGGATGTCTACTTTCCAACGCAATTAGAAGCGCGCCATTTCGAGTTCTGTATCTCCAGAAAATCCACTTTGAGTTCAGGGAGGTCAGAATCCAACAGCATCAGCAGTCCTTCTTCAACCTCTGAATCTGATTTTTGCTCAAGTCCCTCAATTTCAGCCAGAAAATACCTGAAATCACAGAAAAACACACAAACTCATAGTAAAGTCCAGAAATGTGAATTTAACATAAAAACTAATGAAAACATCCCTAAAAGTAACTAGATCCTACTAAAAACATACTAAAAACAATGTCAAAAAGCATATAAATTATCCGCTCATCATTAACTAACCCGGGATTATCAACCAAAAGTCCATTATCAAGAGCAACCAAGTTACAAGGCATTTAGTAACCAAAAGAGGTGCTGGGCACCAATGTCATAAGAAGAATTATGAGCCAAGTGTCTGTAGTGAATATGTGTTGAGTACAAATAAGCTAAGAAGCTGCTACAACACATGGCATTGAGCTGCTAGAATCAAAGAATAAGTTCAAAGAAAAAGAAAATAAAGAAAAACAATTACCAAGGATAAGTGAATAATAAGAGGTCACAGCAGTATGTTAGTTGAAGCTTGAAGGAGACATTCTATTCCTAAGAATCAATAAGAAGTGAGTTACTGCATTGTCTGCATAAAACCCCATAGACTACTAATAATAATTTGCTGATATGAACATCACCTTCTGTTTGTAGAACCTATGCACAATTACTCAAGAGGGGGGGTGAATTGAGTATTGCAACAACAATAAATCTTTTTGCGGAAGTTAAAGACAATATATATAAGTGTTATTGTACTAGTATTTTTCCAAGAGCTTAACTCAATTGCTAAGCATTTATAAGGAGCTTTTACTTTCCAATAGACACCAACTCAAATAAATTGATCAAGCTTTTCACCAATCGGACTTAAGCTATTCCTTAAGTACTTACGAAGCTACTTTTCGATCACAATTTATTTGCTCAAAGGTAAAAGACAATAATATTGAAGAGATGAGTTTGGAGAGATGCAAACGCTATTTAGAGTGGTTCGGCACAATCCTTGTCCTACGTCCACTTTCTTTCTCAATCGCTATTGAGAAGTTCCACTATTGCCAAGCTTCAAGGTGCTCGCGCAAAACCTTTTACAATCCGAGTCCTTAGTTTCTAACACCTCACGGTATATGATCACCACTCGTATACTAACCCACTCCACTTAGAGACTCCTTCTCTAAGATTTGCCTTGAGTACTTAGTATACTTCTTTGGTATCCTCACCGACTATAGTGTTTATAACTCTTGACTCAACCTTGGAGATCACACTCCAATTTACAAAGTGTTACAAGAAAACAATTCTCAAAGAATTGTTGAGATGAAATGAGTACTCTCTAGAAGAGTGTATGATTACAAGTTTAGCACTATTGAACCAATTGATATTGCTCTCTCAAATTGTGTATTATAACACCTTAAAAATGTGTAGAATGAAAGAATATGAACAAGATAGTTTGCAAATACTCACTTGTTTGAAATAAGGCTTTAATCCATCTATTTATAGACTTCCCAAACCTTAGAAACGTTTGGGAGTTAATGGGATGGAGCCGTTTTGTTAAAACTAGCCGTTTTTTATGTTTTTGAATCATTTGCATCGATGCATAACACTTTGCATCGATGCAAATGTGTCTTTGAAGCTGAAATTTGAATTTTCAGCTAGGTTGCATCGATGCAAATATCTTTGCATCGATGCAACAAGTCGTTGCATGCTTTGCATCGATGCAAGATGAGTGTGCATCGATGCAAACCTTAAAGAATGGCTTAAAATCACTTCAAACTACTTAGGATTGATCTCAAACTTGTTGGAGTCAATTCCTATGCTTTTGTACTTTTGAAAACAAGTTTTTAAACCATTTGGCTAGCATCGAATTGCAAGATGTGCATCAAAACATTTTGTGAGTGTGTGTTGAGAGATTTAGCAATTGGTTCTTAACAAGAAGTTACCTAAGTCCTAAGACACTATACTTGTCTTCAAATGTTGTGGACTTGAGTTTCTTGTTGTTGTTGTGTTGCTTTCAACTCTTCATTCCTCAACGTTGAATGTTGGTTGATCTTTCAATATGCTTGTTCATTCAAGTTGTTTGTTGGTTTGTCTTTCATGTCGTTTGTTGGTTTGTCATTCATCAAAACCTATGAATACAAACTTCGCATACAAGCAACATGATTTACAATTTCCCCCTTTTTGATAATGACAAACCAATTTTGAGGATATGCATTTATAAATGATTTTGAAAGCAACAATAATGCACTTTGTTTTATAGAAAGCTTTGGAGAAGACTTCACAAAAAAATTTTGCAGGAGTTCCCCCTAAATATGTGCATTTGTTCCCTTAAAGAGCGTTTATCAAAGAAAATGGTTTAGATATCAAAGTTTTTGCTTAGCGGAAGTCTTTTTGAAAACATTGTTTCGCAAACTTATTTCTTCTTTTCAAATCCTTAAACTTCTTTTTCAAAAGTTCAAAATTTCAAATATCCTCAAACTTCTCTTCCCCCTTTTGACATTATCAAAAAGAGAGCAGTTTGAAATGTGTCATAGAAGCATGCATAAAACAATGAATTTTTTTTTTAAGTTCAATTTCTCTATTAATTTCAAGGATGAGATATTCCCCCTTTCAAAAAGAATTTGATTTCCTCTTTTTATATATATAACAAGCATGCATAATTCCCCCTAAATAAGTGAAATATATTAAAGCATGCACATTAACTTAAAATAGGGGTACCAAGCCTATTTTGAGTTATTCACCAAATAAGCATACAAGCATTAATCATTAAACAAAATTATGAAGGAAATATCAAAGTATTTAAACCATAATAGAAATCCTTAGCTTACTAGGAGTTAGTTTAACAATTCATATAATCAAATAAACATAAAGCAATAAAAAGTGACTTGATGAAGAGGAGACAATCAATCTTGGTCTTCATCATCATCAGTGTCCTCTTCATATGGTAGGTGGATCCCGAAATGCTCATATAAGTCATCAATACGACGATCCAAGCGACCCGTGCGATGATCTACACGAGACACACGACGATTAAGTGCTTCAAGTTGCCTACCATGCTCTACTTCAATCATTTGGATGTTTTGGTTGATGGATTGTAATTCTCTCATTACATCAACCAAGGAGGGTGGTTCTTGAGCTTGAGGTGCTTGTGGAGGAGCTTGCTCTTGAGGACCTTGTTCATCAACATTTCTTCTTCCCATTTTGTTGAGAATATGAGTGTTGATACAAGATTGAGGTGGTACTTCCTTGGCAATCTCATTTGATATATCAATACCAACATAATCAAAGACTTTAGACCATAGGCAAAGGAATCCTAATCCACCATTCCTATCCTTCATCTTGAGCCTAATCATATGTTGTACTATAAAGTATGGCCAATTAATCTTAATCCCATTCATCATAGCCCACATGACAATCAAATCTTCATCATTTACATTCGCATGCCCGGATATTCTAGGTTACAATACATAGGTGACTAGATATAACAAAGTTCTATGTTCCGCACTCATTGAATTGCAACTAATTTTGGAGTGAGCTCCTTGTACAAGGTTGAACAAATGCATGGCATTGTCCTTTGAATAACCCCATTCATCAATTGGGGTTTTACCACCTTGAAACAAGTCACCTTGATTAGGCAACTCCCAAATGGTGGCTAACTCATCACCATCTAGCCTATAATCCTTTCTTCCTATCTTGAAGAATAATGTGAAATTTGATTCATCTTCCTCATCAATCTCAATCATGAGTGTACTATAGGCTATGGCAACTAAATCCGGATAAAATTTACTCTTAATTTGAACAAAATCCATGCGGCCTTGATGAACTAGAATAGCCTTAAGAGTATCAAAGTTATGAATGACAAGAAGGGTCGGATCCAAATACCTCGGAGGAATTTCCTTTCTTCCGGCGAGCCTTGCCTCATAGAATTGAAGATCTTCATTAGAAGCAAAGTACCTTGCCAAAGGATGATTAATTGGAGGTGGAACCACACTTGAAGAGCCTTTTGACTTCTTGACGGTTCTCTTGATTCTAGGCATTGTGGATGATTTTGTTTTATGGGTTTTGTAGAGGAGAATGTGGGGACTTCAAATATGTAATTTGTTTGTAGTGGGTATCTAAGTTTTGTGAGTTGTATGAAGCTATATGTGAGCTTGTTTTGGAGGTTATGGAGGTTTGAAGGTGGGGATATGAGTTGTGAGGTTGAAGATGATGAAAAAGTGGGGTTTTGTTGCTCAAAAATGCCAAATTCACGTGTTTTTGTGCAATTTGGTCGTGTTTGCATCGATGCAATAGGCTTTGCATCGATGCACATAGCACGTTGTGTGCTTTGCATCGATGCAAAGCTTGGTTGCATCGATGCAACATGCATCATTTTGCCCAAAATCACCAAATTTTCATCCTTTGGTGGTTCTTTCTTCAATCCTTTGAGTTCCATCATGTATATACTCATTTAAACCATTATAAACTTCAATTTGTTGATCCTCCATTATTTATAATCTTCAAATTCTTCAATCTACCTCAAGATTAATCACTCATTCATCAACTCATAAACCTACAAAACAATGGCTAATTGGATATCTCCAATGCTTAAGTTAGTAAGAGATACAAAAATAGCAATATAAATACAATGAATTCAAACAAATCATATTAGATTAGAATCCAAGATACCAAGTTTCATCATTTTTACTAACAAGGCATTTCACATCATTTGAGGAAACTTCATCTAGATTAATCATGTATACATTGTCAACACGGTGCCCAATTAGCACAATTTCATTAGTGTCTTGCCTTTTTATCAAACAACATTTTGAATCAAAGGTGACTAAGTTTTCTTTGTCACAAAGTTGGCTAACACTAATGAGATTATGTTTGAGACCTTTGACAAGTACAACGTTATCTATGGAGGTAGAAGAATTTTTACCAACTTTTCCAACGCCGATTACTTTGCCGGTGTTGTTGTCTCCATAGATCACGTTTCCTCCGTTTGTAGGCTCTATTGCGGTGAACTTTGATTCATCGCCGGTCATGTGTTTGGAGCATCCACTATCAACATACCAATTTGTATCCTTAGCTCCAACACGTACCTACAAAACAATTAAAATTGGGATTTAGGTACCCAAGTGAATTTGGGTCCTTGATGGTTAGTATGAGCATAATGCCCATAAGGTGCCCATCTCGCATCTTGACTACGAAAGTTTATATGTTTAATTCTAGTAAAGCATACGGGTGCTATATGACCTACTTTATTACAATAATGACATATGACATTTGGATTATGCATCCTATGCATGTTTCTAAATGGTTGCCTAGGTTGTTTCCTAAATGCAACATCTTTTGATCTATATGCATTGTGATTATAATTTCTAAATGAAGCATGTTGAGGAGGATGTTTAAAGGCTTCTTTCCTTTTAGGCATGCTTGCCTTTTGGGCTTGCGGTTGCCTAATAGGAGTTTTAGTATTTTTAAATTTTCCTTTTTCAAAACCTAAACCTTCCTTATTATGAACATGCTTTTGGTTTTTCAACATTTTATCTAAGTTCTTTGAAGATTCATTGAACTTAGCTAAAGTGTTCTTAAGATTTTTAATTTCATTTTCATGCATTTTACAAGATTTGTATGGATCACTACTTGTGCTACACTTATCTTTTCCAAGATTGATATTCTCATTTTTCAACATCTCATTTTGTTTTAAAAGATCCATATTCTTTTTCTTTAGGAGAGAATAATCTTGGGTAAGTTTTGTGTACACCTCAAGTAAGGCATCATATTCATCTTGTAAATTAAAAGAAGTGGAGTTGTCATTACTAACCTTTTCTTCGCTTGCCATTAAGCAAAGATTTGCAACCTCGTCGTCATCGGAGTCGGATTCATCCTCGTTCTCCCATG
This sequence comes from Arachis hypogaea, assembly GCF_003086295.3. Lineage (NCBI taxonomy): Eukaryota > Viridiplantae > Streptophyta > Magnoliopsida > Fabales > Fabaceae > Arachis > Arachis hypogaea. The sequence goes on from NC_092055.1 coordinate 76,557,333, forward strand.
ATATGTATGCTTTCTCCTTCTTCTTAAATTTCTTGTTTTTGTCCTCCTTTTGAAGTTTTGGACAATTGGGTTTAATGTGTCCAACTTCTCCACACTCATAGCATTTTGGTATCTTTGTTTTGCTCTTGAAGTTTTTCTTCATTGCAAACTTATTGAATCTTTTTAATAAGAGTGCAAATTCTTCATCTCCTTCTTCTTCATTATCATCACTCTCTTCTTGTAGTGATGTTGTTTTAAGGGCGAGACTTTTCTTCTTGCTTTCTTCACCTTTTTGTCTATTTAGCATAGTCATCTCATAGGTGAGAAGATTACCTCGTAGTTGATCAAATGTAAGTTGATCATAGAGCCTTCCTTCCACAATGGCGTTCACTTTGGAGTTCCATTTTGGTGTAAGGCTTGTAAGCACCTTGGTCACAATTTGTTTATCATTGTATTTTGTGCCAAGCATGCTTAGGTTGTTGAAGATCTTGGAGAGTCTTTCAAGAGTTTCTTCAATGCTCTCTTCATCTTTCATTTTAAAATTTTCCCATTCATGAACCAACATAAATACCTTTGATTCTTTAACGTGGTCGGTTCCTTCGTAAGTGATTTGGAGTTTATCCCAAATCTCTTTAGCGGTTTCACATGTAGAGATCTTCATATAATCATGCTCGTTAAGTGCACAATGAATGAAGTTGATGGCTTTATCATTCATTGCCACTTTCTTCCAATCATCGTCATTATATTCACTTTCTCCTTTCGGTACTTGCTTTAAGACGGAGACTTCTCCTTCTTTAGCGCTTGTTGTCTTTGTTGGAATGTGATTTCCATTCTCAATCACTTTCCAAATTCTCACATCTTGAGAACGGATCCAAATTCTCATCTTATTTTTCCAATAAGAGTAATTTGTTCCGCTAAAAAGAGGAGGTCTAGCGGTTGAGTTACCTTCACTAGTGTTGTTGTTGTTAAAGCTTGTGCTTGCCATGATCTTTTCCCTTAAACGGTTAAGTCTTTCAAAGGGTTAAGCTCTGATGCCACTTGTAGAACCTATGCACAATTACTCAAGAGGGGGGGTGAATTGAGTATTGCAACAACAATAAATCTTTTTGCGGAAGTTAAAGACAATATATATAAGTGTTATTGTACTAGTATTTTTCCCAGAGCTTAACTCAATTGCTAAGCATTTATAAGGAGCTTTTACTTTCCAATAGACACCAACTCAAATAAATTGATCAAGCTTTTCACCAATCGGACTTAAGCTATTCCTTAAGTACTTACGAAGCTACTTTTCGATCACAATTTATTTGCTCAAAGGTAAAAGACAATAATATTGAAGAGATGAGTTTGGAGAGATGCAAACGCTATTTAGAGTGGTTCGGCACAATCCTTGTCCTACGTCCACTTTCTTTCTCAATCGCTATTGAGAAGTTCCACTATTGCCAAGCTTCAAGGTGCTCGCGCAAAACCTTTTACAATCCGAGTCCTTAGTTTCTAACACCTCACGGTATATGATCACCACTCGTATACTAACCCACTCCACTTAGAGACTCCTTCTCTAAGATTTGCCTTGAGTACTTAGTATACTTCTTTGGTATCCTCACCGACTATAGTGTTTATAACTCTTGACTCAACCTTGGAGATCACACTCCAATTTACAAAGTGTTACAAGAAAACAATTCTCAAAGAATTGTTGAGATGAAATGAGTACTCTCTAGAAGAGTGTATGATTACAAGTTTAGCACTATTGAACCAATTGATATTGCTCTCTCAAATTGTGTATTATAACACCTTAAAAATGTGTAGAATGAAAGAATATGAACAAGATAGTTTGCAAATACTCACTTGTTTGAAATAAGGCTTTAATCCATCTATTTATAGACTTCCCAAACCTTAGAAACGTTTGGGAGTTAATGGGATGGAGCCGTTTTGTTAAAACTAGCCGTTTTTTATGTTTTTGAATCATTTGCATCGATGCATAACACTTTGCATCGATGCAAATGTGTCTTTGAAGCTGAAATTTGAATTTTCAGCTAGGTTGCATCGATGCAAATATCTTTGCATCGATGCAACAAGTCGTTGCATGCTTTGCATCGATGCAAGATGAGTGTGCATCGATGCAAACCTTAAAGAATGGCTTAAAATCACTTCAAACTACTTAGGATTGATCTCAAACTTGTTGGAGTCAATTCCTATGCTTTTGTACTTTTGAAAACAAGTTTTTAAACCATTTGGCTAGCATCGAATTGCAAGATGTGCATCAAAACATTTTGTGAGTGTGTGTTGAGAGATTTAGCAATTGGTTCTTAACAAGAAGTTACCTAAGTCCTAAGACACTATACTTGTCTTCAAATGTTGTGGACTTGAGTTTCTTGTTGTTGTTGTGTTGCTTTCAACTCTTCATTCCTCAACGTTGAATGTTGGTTGATCTTTCAATATGCTTGTTCATTCAAGTTGTTTGTTGGTTTGTCTTTCATGTCGTTTGTTGGTTTGTCATTCATCAAAACCTATGAATACAAACTTCGCATACAAGCAACATGATTTACACTGTTTCATTCTTTCTTCTCAATAATTCAGTGCTTGCTTAGGAACAAGTAACATTTAAGTTTGGTATTGTGATGCTAGGGCATCTTAGGCTAGTTTCACTAGCCTTTTTCTTTGTTTTTAATAGGTTTTATACACTTTCTTGAGTTATAAGTAAGCAATTTGGGTAGAAATTTATGCATACCTAGATTTATCTAACCATGGTTAATTTGATGCAATTTCAGGAGAATTATGCTATAATTACTTGTGTGCTAAGAATGATGAGAATTCTCATGACTTTAGCAAGGCTTTGATGCATGTGTTGGTTGATGACAGGTGAAGGAAGGCATGGAAGGAAGTTGAAGAAGGAGCCTGGAAAAGATGAAGAAGAAGCAACGTTGGTGGCCAAGTTGGACCACCAACGTTGCCTCAAACATTGAGAAGGGAGGCAGAGCAATTCTCTGCATAATTTGCTAGTGCTCACGTTGGAGGAAACTTGGCTAGCCAATATTACCCCCAACGTTGTGATAAAATGAGCTTTCAGAAAAATTTGAAAATCTATAGTGACGCGCACGTGTGCTTTACGCGTACACATGGATTGGAAATTCTGGCAATCCACGCACACGCATAGGTGATGCGTACGTGTGGATGGGTAACGTTGGACCCCAAACGCTACTAATTCACCCGAAAACTGTCTCTCAACAATTTCCTACCGGCAAGTGCACTGGATTATCGTCAAGTAAAAACTCACTATAGAGTGAGGTAGAATCCCTCATGGATTGGTTGGTTGATCAATGCTAATTGGAGAATTGTTCTAGTTGAGCAAAATCAGATTTGGTTGAGAATTGCAGAAAGTAAATTTGGTGAGAAACTTAAATTGCAAGAAATTAAATGGTAGAAATTAAATTGTGGAAAATTAAATTACAGAATCTTAAATTGCTGGAAATTAAATGGGAATGGGGAATTAGCATGAAATTAAAGAAGCAGAATATAAAAGAATGGGTAATATCAGAGTAGGGGATTCATTGGATTTTGGGAGATATTGAACTCTCCGGATAAAATCATTTTCATCTCTTCCTCAATCAATGCATTCATTGACATTGCTTGGTAATATGAGATGATTGGATCCCAATGTCTTAGCTCACCAATCTATCCAAGCATGAACAATTGCCCAATGTCTTGATTTAATTGCTCATGGGAAGAGTTGAAGTTCGGTCACTGACTATACCACACAAATTCATAGATCAAAGTAATGGTAGGATTACATGTCACTATATCCATCCAACCCCAATCCAATCCAATGCGAGAAAGCAATTCTAGCATGAATTCTTTATCCCTCTCTCAAGGATCAGAAGAATTCCAATTATGGATAGCTTCTCTCTTAAGACATCCATCCAATTGAATTAAGACCGAAAGCTTTCTAACAAAAATCAAGAGAAAAGAAAGAAGAAGATGAAAATTACTATTGATCTGTTGAATTATAACAGAGTTTCCTAACACAATGAAAGGGGTTTAGTTGTTCATAGTTCTCAAAATGGAAATTGGAATTGAAAGATACAATCCAAATTGAAAGAAATTGCAGAAAATAAAAAATGAACCGAAAAGTAAAAAGTGAATAATATCCAAAAAAAAGTACTTCCTAACTTAAATCCTAAGCTATTTATACACTTTCTTCCATTGATCTTCAATCTCTGAATTGGGCTTTTGGCCTTGATGGAATTGGGTTGAAATGGCTCCAATTGGTTTCCCTTGCTATTGAGAAGAGATCTCTTTGAATTGCAAGTTCTGGTGCTTCAAGTTGGAGTCAACGTTTGATGGCCAACGTTGACTCAAATGATTTCTTAAAAACCAGATGAATTTGCTGTCATTGGCGTTTGACTCAACGTTAGAGTGCCAACGTTCTTCTACCCATGCGTACGCGTGCCTTGCGTGTTTGCGTCCATGGGGTAAAAATGCTCATCCACGCGTACGCGTGCTGCACGCGTGCGAGTGGATGCAAAAATCTCATTTTCCTGTTTTAAACATGTAGAAGAGCACTGGACTCAGTGTTGGACTGGCAACGTTCCCACCAATGTTGGCCAATCCACCCGTGCACCGTGGATTCTCAAAAGTTAGACTCACGCGTACGCACCATTGACGCGTACACGTCGTTGCGCGTTTTCGAATTCAAAATTTCAAAGGCACAATCATGCACGTTGGCCACCGACGTTAGAGGTAGCGTTTGGGGTCCAACGTTACCCATTCACGTGTATGCGTCAACTACGTATGCGCGTGATTGACAGAATTTCCAATCCACGCGTACGCGTCAACTACGCGTGCGCATGGATTGCCAGAATTTCCAATCCACACGTACGCATACAGCACGCGTGTGCGTCGCTACAAATTTTTAAATTTTCCAGAAAGCTCATTTTATCACAACGTTGGGGGTAACATTGCCTGGCCAACGTTCCCTCCAACGTGAGCACCAGCAAATTATGCAATGAATTACTCTGCCTCCCTTTCAATGTTTGAGGCAACGTTCGTGGTCCAACTTGGCCACCAACGTTGATTCTTCTTCATCTTTTCCAGGCTCCTTTTTCAACTTCCTTATATGCCTTCCTTCACCTGTCATCAACCAATACAAGCATCAAAGCCTTGCTAAAGTCATGAGAATTCTCATCATTCTTAGCACACAAGTAATTATAGCATAATTCTCATGAAATTACATAAAATTAACCATGGTTAGATGAATCTAGGTATGCATGAATTTCTACCCAAATTGCTTACTTATAACTCAAGAAAGTTCATAAAACCTATTAAAAATAAAGAAAAAGGCTAGTGAAACTAGACTAAGATGCCCTAGCATCAGCTACCTCCAACAATGGTGGCCAACATGTCCGATTGCAATCTCCGAAATCTGAATTTGAAAATGCGCAACGACGCGTACGCGTCCTTGGTGCGCACGCTGATGAACCGAAATATTTTTATGCCGGTTAGAAATTAACAATGAATTCAATCGTGAGTATAGTCTAACCAACACGCAAATATCGCATCAAACAATTCTAAAATCTATGACCGAGAGTATTGATCCTGGGTTGTTCTCCCTAGGAATTGCTTTAGAATGCACATCATTGATTATGAAATCTTTTGTGGTTTTGAGATTTCGTGCAAGAATTCAAGCTAAAAAGAACAAACAACAATTAATTGAAATAAAGGCCTTGGCTAAGGGTAAGTATTGGAAGTTCCATCATTATAGTTTCCTTCAATTATGATAAGAATTGATTGTTGCTTCACTTAGTTATCCCCCTAACAATGGAGGAAAGTCAAATGAGAGTAACTAACTTGAGTCACAAGTCCTAGTCTCACCTTAGGGAAGTCTAGCTTTAGTGCACTCCAAGTCAATTAGCAATCCTCAATTCATAATCTATAATTGACATCCACTACTCAAGTGTCTCCAATAACTTAACCCCTAAGCCAAGTAAGGGAAATCTACTCCATAGCTAGGGTTGTCTTTATCACAAACAATTGGTAGGCAATCATAGAAGACATGATGTAATTGAGAGAAGAAGATTGAATTAAAGTTATCTAATCCACACAATCATCAACAATTAAGCAATTGAATGAAATTCCACAATTCATTAATCCAAATTCAAAGCAACAAAGTCAAACAAATCTAGATCTAAGAAATTGAGTCAAAAGAGTATCAATTAAGAGTAGAAGAAGAGTGGATCTACAACTTGTATTAGAACAAAAGTGAATTAGCAATGGATCTCACCAAAGAATCACAAGAGAATTGCAATGGAGGAAGTGAAATCCTAGAGAGAAGTTGGAGTTTCTCTCTCTAAAAATAAAATGTAACTAACTCCCTAAAATATCTAGAATTATGACTAATTGTTCTAACACTCCTAATCCTTGGTCTTCTTAAGCCTTTCCCTCCAAAATTCTGCTCCAAAACAGGGCCTGGGACTCTCTGAAATCGCTGGGCATGTTTCCCTTTAAAAAATCACGTGCGCACATCGGCGCATACGCGCACCTGGGGTCCTCTGTGATCTGCACACAGGCGCATAGTGCGCGCGCGTCCAATGACTTGTAGCCCAGCCACATAAGCGCGCCAGCTTCTCGTCTCGGCTCCACTCAGCCGGCTCTGGGGGTACACATCCGTGCGTAGGCGCACGGTGTGCGTGTGTGCACATGCCCAAGTTCCAAAATTTGCTTTATTCCATGCTCCTTCAATTCATGCATGCTTCCTTCACTCCTCTTAGCCATTTTTGCCTTGTAACTTCTGAAACCACTTAACAAACGGATCAAGGCATCGAATGGTAATAGAGGAGGATTACAATATATCAATTTTCATCCATGAGGCAAAGTTGGTAAAGGAACACAAAATCATGCAGTTTTATATGAATAAGTGTAGAAGATCATTCATAAAACCCTTAAATTCTATACATGATAAACCCTAAAAACGGGGTTTATCGCACGCGTGGGCCTAACTTCTGAGAATCCACGCGCACGCGTACAGCACGCGCACGCGACGATTGGCCAACGTTGGAGGGAACGTTGCCAGTCCAACGCTGAGGCCAACGCTCTTCTACATGTTTTTAAAACTGGAAATGGGATTTTTGCATCCTCGTGCACGCGTGCAGCACGCGCATGCGTGGATGTGCATTTTGACCCCAAGGGCGCAAACGCGCCAGGCACGCGTACGCGTGGGTAGAAGAACGTTGGCACACCAACTTTGAGTCAAATGCCAATGACATCAAATTTATCTGGTTTTTAAGAAAGCCTTTGAGTCAACGTTGGCCATCAAATGTTGACTCCAATTTGAAGCACCTGAACTTGCAATTCAAGCAGATCTCTTCTCAATTGCAAGGGAAAACAATTGGAGCCATTTCAAACCAATTCGATCAAGGCCAAAAGCCCAATTAAGAGATTGAAGATTAATGGAAGAAAGTGTATAAATAGCTTAGGATTTAAGTTAGAGAGAAACTTTGACATCACTTTTTACTTTTTGGATAGTTTTAATTTTCTGCAATTCTACAATGTATCTTTCAATTCCAATTTCCATTTTGAGAGCTATAAACAACTAAACCCCTTTCATTGGGTTAGGGAGCTCTGTGTAATTCAATGGATCAATATTAATTTTCATTCATCTTCCTTTTTCTTTTCTCTTTATTTTGCTAGAAAGCTTTCGTTCTTCATCTAATGGGATAGTTGTCTTGGGAAAGAAGCTATTCATAATTGGGTCTCCTCTGAACCTTAGAAGAAGAATGAGGAGATCATACTAGAAATGCTTTCTCACATTCGATTAGGTTGGGGTTTGGATGGATATAGTGACATGTAATCCTACCAACACTTTGATCTATGAATTTTTGTGGTATAATCAGTGACCGAACTTCATCTCTTCCCATGAGCACTTAAATCAAGGAATCGGGCAATTGTTCATGCTTAGAGATATTAGATTGCCAAGGAATTGGGATCTAATCACCTAAGATTGCCAAGGAGATCAATGAATGCATTAATTGAGGAAGAGATGAAAATGAACTTGATCCGGAGAATTATCACATCTCCTAACCCCAATGAGCTTCCCCATCTCTGATCTACCCATTCTTTTATATTCTGCTTCTTTAATTTCATGCTAAATCCCCATTCCCTTTTAGTTTCTTGTAATTTAAGCTTCTGCACTTTAATTCCTTACAATTTAATTTCTGTCATTTAATTCCTTGCAATTTAAGTTTCCCACCAATTTTACTTTCAGCCCCAGCACACACCAAGTGGGCCTAAGACTTGAGCTTTACATGTGCCTAGGCTGTTTTTAGAGTTAAACGCCAGGTTGTAACCTGTTTCTGGCATTTAACTCCAACTTGTAACCTGTTTCTGGCGTTTAACGCCAGAATGCAACATGGAACTGGCGTTGAACGCTAGTTTACGTCGTCTATCCTTGAGCAAAGTATGAACTATTATATATTGCTGGAAAGCCCTGGATGTCTACTTTCCAACGCAATTGAGAGCGCGCCAATTGGAATTCTGTAGCTCCGAAAAATCCATTCCGAGTGCAGGGAGGTCAGAATCCAACAGCATCAGCAGTCCTTTTTCAGCCTGAATCAGATTTTTGCTCAGCTCCCTCAATTTCAGCCAGAAATTACCTGAAATCACAGAAAAACACACAAACTCATAGTAAAGTCCAGAAATGTATTTTTTATTTAAAAACTAATAAAAATATAATAAAAAGTGACTAAAACATATTAAAAACTACCTAAAAACAATGCCAAAAAGCGTATAAATTATCCTCTCATCACACGTCTTGATCTAAGTCTTTGATATCTTCCTCATCACTCAAGTCATAAGTCGGAGGTTGCGAAAAATCTTCCTCTGCATCATCTTCGTATTCACTTGGGAAAGATTCTTCCATCTCAAAGAGTTCACTTGCGGATGCAAGTTCATTACTAGGAGAACTTGACTCGTGATCTTCATTATCAAGGAAACTTACTTGTTGAGTTATTTTGTCCAGTTCTTCATAAGATTCCTACTTTGGAGGTTGTGCACTATCCTCTTTAGCATCAATTGCAAAATTCTTGATGGAATTCTCCTCAATTCTGTCTTCCCATGGAGGTTCAGCATCCCCTAAATCTTCAACCAATTCTTCTTCTTCTATAATTTTAGCGTCCTCCACTTGTTCTAGTACAAAGTCATACTCCGTACTATCCAGTGGGGTTTCTAGTATCTCCTTCATGCTGCGTTCTTCATTAGTTTATCCACATGTAGCCATGGGGGTTCCTTGAGTGTCCGAACATCGGAAAGGTAGTCTATTGATCGCTTGATTCAATTGGTGAAGTGTGCATGAAATTTTTCAAATGTTTCCTTGAGTTGCTCCCTTGATTCTTGGAATGATGGATATGGACATGATGCATAGAAAAGTGGTGGTTCTTGGGAGTAATTGGGTTGGAATTAGGGTGGATACGGGTTAGGGTTATATGGAGGTGAATGGTGGTAGTTGGCTTGTGAGTGTGGTGGTTCAAAGCTGCGTTGAAGAGGTGGTTCATAGGCGTATGATGGGGCTTGTCGGTAATTACAAGGGGGTCCACTATATCTATTGTTCTGACATGCATTATTGAATGGTCGTCGTCCATGATAGTTTAGAAGGTGTTGTTGCCTAAAGGGTTGATCAGATCCTCGTGGCTCCGTCCATCTCTGATTGTTTTGACCTTGATGCATGTTCCGGTTATAGCTTCCATTCCTTTCAACATTATTAGAACCAAACTCAAAGCAATAGGGGTGAGAGTTCATAGTAAATAATAAAAATTAAAATGAAAATGAAAAGAAATAAACAAGCAAGAGAAAATATTTACAATAACTAATAATAAGGCACACAGTTGCAACTCCCCGGCAACGGCGCCATTTTGATGAATTGAAGATTGATGGTTTAGAATTTACAATAAACTCTCGTTGCAAGTATAGTTTCTAAACCAAGCAATCATCCTTTCATACAAAAGTTTGGTTGTCACAAGTAACAAAACCCAATAAAATTGATAACCGAAGTATTGAAACCTCGGGTCGTCTCTCAAGGAATTGCAAGGCGGTGTGATTTACTATTGGTTATGGAAAATTGTATTTTTGGGTTTTTGAAATAAGGAACAGGTAATTTAAATAACGAGAAAAATAAATTAATAATTATAAATATCTCTTGGCAAGGTATAAGAAATTAAGGTCCTATCCTGACTATCCTTATTAGGTGTGATGAGAATTGGATTTTGCTCCCACTTTTATTAACCTTTACTAACAAAGGAAAGTCAAGTGGACTAATTAATTTGCTCCTCAGGTCCCAGTCAACTCATATGGAAAGACTAGAGTTATTGGAGTACAAATTAATCAGCAAAGAATTCCAATTTCAATCAACAGCTGAGTTTGATAATTCAAGTGTTACTAATTACTCAACCAAAATAAGAGGGAAAATAAATCTAAATTGAAAGCAATTATAAAATGGAATAAAACAATTATTAATATGAAATACCTCAAAATATATTAATTAAGAAAATCATAACATGAATGGTTCATAAGTCAAATTGGAACATTAACAAGTAAAAGTATTAGAATAAATAAAAATAAAGGAGAAACATTAATTAAAGGAAAATATTAAACCTGATATTGAAGTGATAAAAATAAAAAGGAATCCTAATCTTAAAACCTAAGAGAGAGGAGAGAACCTCTCTCACTAAAAACTACATCTAATCCTAAAATTATGAATTATGAATGTTGTATTGCATCTCTCTTTTGATTCCTCCATTCTCTGGCTTATATTCTGTGTTTCTGGCTTGGATTCGGGCCGAAAAAGGGTCCAGAAATTGCTGGGGGAGTTTTCTGCAGATTCTTGTACGTGGCTTCTGTCACGCATCCGCGTGGGTCACGCGTTCGCGTCATCTGGGAGTTTTCCTTGTCACGCATATGCGTTAGTCACGCGTCCGCGTCATTTGCGTTCTGCTCAAGGCACGCGTCCGCGTCATCCATGCGTTCGCGTCGCTGCTATTTCGCGCTAGGCACGCGTTCTTGTCGTCCATGCGTTCACGTTGCTACCTTTTCTTCAAAACTCCATTTTTGTGTTTTCCTTCCATTTTGTGTGTTTTCTTTTTGTCCTTTAAGCTATTCCTGCCCTATGAGATTTGAAAATACTTAACCCACACATCACGGCATTGAATGATAATAAAGGATAATTACATTTAGTAATTTTAAAGCATAGGAAACATGTTTTTCACTTATATCATAAATTAGGGAAGGGAAAGTAAAACCATGCAATATACATGAATAAGTGGGTGATGAATTGATAAAACACTCAATTTGGGTATAAAATATATCATAAAATATGGGTTTATCATGATTCCTTTCCTTCTTGAGCCTCCACATATGCTTTGTCTTCAAAGGTTCTGTGCCATCCCTAGCGAGGTCCACCAATTCTTCAAGGACTTCTCCTTGTTGATCTTTATGATTCCATATGAATGGCTCAACTCTTGGATTCCCACTAAAGTACCCCAAGACATTATGGACTCCTCTCAACTTTTTCTTGCACCACGCTTAGATTTCAAGTCCCGGTTTAGTTTCCTTGATGAACTTGAAATCTCTATTCCAACTGATGTCTAAGGTTTCATCATCCAATACTCCTAAAAGGACATGAATTTGATATCCGTTTCCAAGATAACATATTGATGTGGGCCGATGAAGCTCATAGGTGCAATTGTCACCTACTTAATTTGCACTTGGGGTGAATTTGTTCTCCTAGACTCTTACAAGAAAACCTTTATTGCTTGGTTGTCTATCGCCTCCTTACCAACCATTTTTAGCTCTTCCTACCCAACCTCCTCTAGGTCTTTCTCATCTCCTATGTAAAAAATTAGAGGTTGTAAAAAGTCCACCTCAACATTTTGTAGCTTTTCTTCATCAACCTCCTCTAGGTCTTCCTCGTCACTTAGGTCAAAATAAGAGGTTGTGAAAAGTCTACCTTAGTATCCGCTTCAAATCTAATGGAGAAAAATTCAACTTCCGGCTTAATTACTTTATCTTCTTCCAAGAAAGCATTCTTTAATTGAAGGGAGAAAGGTTGCAACTCCTCATTAGAGTCTTCTTGCAATAGTGGAGGTAGTGGGAAGTCCACATTATAGTCACAATCCTTCCCCCACACTTAGGCCTTTATTCATACTCATCTCATGAGGGGTCTCATGGTGAATCTCAACTACAACTTCATCAATCAAATCACACCGTAAGATAGAGCGATCCTCCAGCGGATGAGTCATAGTCTCATCCAAATTCAAGCTTACCGTTCTACCATCAATCTCAAAAGAGTATGTGCCCAAAAATGCATCAAGCTTAAACCTAGAAGTCTTCAAGAAAAGCCTCCCTAATAGAATGGATGATGGCTTCCCGAAGTCATTAGGAGGCATCTCAAGGATGTAAAAATCAATCGGGAAGGCTAATCCTTTGATGCTAACTAAGACATCCTCAGTAATACCGGCCACAAAAATAATGCTCTTGTCGGCTAAAACAAAACGAGCTGCCGACCTTTTCAATGGTGGAAGGTCCAATTCATTGTAAGCAGAAAAAGGCATAATGATCACACAGGCACCAAGATCACACATACAATCCACAAATTCAACATCATCTATAGTGCAAGAAACTAAGCAAGGACCGGGATCAACACATTACTCTGGTATAGTACCCATCAAAGTAGAAATTGAGCTACCCAAAGAAATACTTTCTAATTCATTAATCTTTTCCTTGTTCATGCACAAATCTTTTAGAAATTTATCATACTTAGGTACTTGGCGAATAGCATAAAAAAGGAGAATAATTACCTCAACGTTTTTGAAGATATCCACCATCTTGGGATCTAGCTGCACTTGCTTTTTGGTCCTCTTTGCCACAGCTGGGAAGGGAATTGGCATGGCTTCCTTTAAAGCATCTTCCTCCTTGGGACCACTTTCTCTTGCTTGAGCAACTTCCTCTTGAATAACTTCTTTAACTTCTTCCTTATTATCCACATCCTCCACCTCAACAATGTCTTCATCGAGAATAGCCTCATTTGCCTTTGATTCCTTGGAACTCCTCTCTTGTAGTATAGTGTCGGACCTTAAAGAGACAGCATTGATGCTACCTTTTGGGTTGGGCAATGATTGATAGGGAAGTTCACTTGAGCTTGAAGGTTGGAAGGTGCTTTGGTTACTGGTAGTTGGTAGAGCCATACGGGATATGACTTCGGTCAAAGTGGCCAAGTACAAATATTGTTTCCTTTGAAAATCCCTTTGCTCTTGGATAATAGAATGCAATTCCCTTTTCTCTTGAAGAATAATGCGGAGAGTATCATCCATTAGAGCTTGATTGGAGGAAGAAGAAGGGTAGGTGATTTGAGGAACTTATGGTTGGGTAATTTGTGGCACCTGGGCTTGTCTTTGATGTGGGGGTTGGTATCTTTAGCCTTGGTTTTGTGTTTGAAATTATTGGTTTTGTTAGTTGTGGTATGGTTAAAAGTTGTTGTTCCCTCTTTGATTTGCACCATCTCTCTATCCTTGGTTTGAGTTCTCTTGCCAACCCTGGTTTTGTCACCCTTAGTTATAATTACCCGCTTGTTGATAAGGGCCTTGATTGGAACAGTTGAAGTAAGCATTGGTGGCCGCCAAGGTATTATCCCCTTGGAGTTGTGGACATTCATCGGTATAATGGGAGTTGCAAGCACAAATTTCACATACTCTTTGTGAAGCTACCATTTGGTATTGTTGTTGTGGAGGCGGTTATTATTGATTAAGATGGATTTGCTTGAGAATGGTGGTCATCTTCCCTAAGGTCTTGGTGAAGGCAGACTCATTAGAGGAAACTTCATTGATGGCCCTTGGATGGTTGTTTCTTTGCCTTGTATGTTGGGATAGATTCGGCTAGATCGGTAATAAGTTGCCAAGCTTCCTTCGTCGTTTTGTACTTCGTTAAAGAGCCATTACTCGAAGCATCCAAAAGGATCTTATCTTGAGGCTTCATGCCTTGGCAAAAGTAACTAATCAACACTAAATTGTCAATCATGTGATGAGGTCATGAATCAAGGAGCTTTCTAAAACGCTCCTAATACTCATAAAGAGTTTTCAAATCACCTTGAATGATGCATGAGATCTCTTTTCTCAACCTATCGGTCACCTCCTGAGGGAAGAATTTGTCTAGGAATTCCCTTCGAAGCAAATCCCAATTGGTGACAACATCATCGGGTAGGGTATAGAACCACTCCTTTGCTCTTCCTTTAAGAGAGAATGGGAAGGCAAACACCCAAATAGCAACTTCATCGGAGCTGATGACCAGAATTCACTCCCCATATAAAAATGATGAATTCGTTCTTTTGGCAAGCGCACCAAATTTATTGTCAAGTAATAACCCACAGTAGAGTGGGATCATATCCACAGAGATTGGTAGATTTGAGCAATTTTAATCAATGGGTGAATTAGTCAAGCTAAGAAATATAAAGCGTGATTGCAGAATTGTAAATGAACAGGAATGTAAATAACTCAAAAGTAAAGAGAAGCAGTAAAGTGCAGAAAAGAAAATGACAATAATGTAAAGTGCAGAAACATAAATGACTTAATTGTAAATGGGAATGGGGATTGACAGAATGTAAAGAAAGCTATAAAGAATGTGGAAGATAAGAATAGGGAGAATTTATTGAGATCAGGAGATGTTGCTCTCTTTGGATTAAATCCAGTTCATCTCATCTTCAATCATGAAACTCATTGACCTCTTGGCAATCATGATTGATTGAGCCCCAATCCCTTGGTGACTCAATCTCTCAAATCTTGATAATCAGCCAATTCCTTGGTCTAATTGCTCATGAAGAGAGATATACTTGGTCCTTGATTATACCACACATCCTTGTAGATCCAGAATAGAGGGTGGATTATATGTCACCATATACAATCACCAAAACCCAGATCTACTCAAATGTGAAAAGGGATTTCAAGCATGGTTCCATGTTTCTTTTTCCAAGGTTCCCATGAAACCCATTTTTCATCCAAACTCTTTCCTAAGATGATTGAATACTAGCATTAAAATGAAATTCCTTCTAGCAAATCAAAGAGAAGATGAAGAGAAGAAGAAATTCACTATCATTAATCCATCAAGTACAACATAGCTCCCTTTCTCAATGAGAGGGAAATTAGATACTCATAGCTTAGTGAAAAGTACAAAAGATGGAAGAGATGATGTGGAAAGTAAATCTAACTATACTTCCAAAAAACTACTACCAAATGAGAATTATAAATGAAGGTGTTAACTTTAGGCAACTTTGGCAATTAACTTGAAAAGCTGTTGTCTCCACATCCTATTTTTACTACGGAGAAACAAATGAAAGGCTTTATTGAAGACATAGTTCAGATGCAACAGATGGTTTCTAATTTCAGCTCCGTCACAATGAAAACACTTGTTGGAAATTAGGAAGCAGAACAGTATTTGTTTGTGTCTCATGAGAATTCATTTAGAAACTACCAGGTACTTGAGGTTTTGGTATCTAGAAATCTAGAAGTCAGTCACAAATTTGTGTCTTATATATCAATCCTTCCCCAATAGTCACACCACTTGTTAAGGGTAAAACGAGAAACAATACTTCAGAGGTAATGACTATGACTGGGGCAACATCACCTTCCTTTAATTTCTCAAACCAGAGAAAAGAAAATCATGAAAGCTTCTTTCATTAGATAAAATAGCATTAAAGAGAGACATACACACCACGTGGAACACGGCAGAAATCAGGAAAGCAATTAATACAGCAGCATCTTGTATGAAATTGTGAAGATCAAACACAGAATAATAACTGAATGCTAGGGCACAACCAGTCTATAAGATACACAGAATACAATTTGAAAAAAGGATTCACAATGAAAAATTGACTTGCCTGAGCTATAGGATTGTTACATAGTAATAAGAGTTCAGAAATGGTGGTTCTAGTAGCTAGGGCACAACCAACTCACCATGAATGACGGCGGTGACAAGGAATTTCGGCAGCGGCGGCGGCAGAGGATCGGCTCCTCCTTTATTACGTCACTTTTTCACACACGTCCCTTCCTTCCTCTCTGCGGCAGTATCAACAGCGACTTCCTATCCTTATTTGGTTCCTTCCAGCGACAACGACAGCTTCCAACAAGGGCAGCGGCAGAAAGGCACGGCGACGGCAGCAACGAAGACAAGCTCATTCTCTTCCTCGCGTCACGCGTTCTGTGCGTCTCTCTCTCTCACCCTCGTTTTCCCCTCAAAGTCAGCGGCGATGGTGGCTGTGGTCACCACCGGCAGCGCCTCTCTCCCTTCCCCTCTCCTCTCCTTCCCATTCTTTGATCCCCCTCCCTCTTCAAGCTCCCCCTCTTCTCTCGTCCCCCCCCTCTGTTTCCCCTTCTGTATGTGACCGTGTATGTTTACATTATGTTAAATTAGGGTTTTATTTGGGAATTTAGTGTTAAATAAAATATATACCAGTAATATAATAATTTTGGGATAGAATAATAACTTAGAATTTAAATATAATACTGTAAAAATTATTTTTGGAATATAAAATTTTATTCATTAATATATCAATGAGTTCAAATAATTATTTTTAATTTTAAATTATAAAATGAACATATTAATCATATTTTGTGAAATACTGTTTAAACTAAAAAATATCAATTATTCAAATTAAATGATATAATTTTTTATTATCTTTTTATTATCAAACCTTTAATTTTAATTTATATAAAATAACTAATTATAATAAAAATTATACATAAATATTAATTAATTTAAACATGAAGTATTTATAAAAATCAATTTAATCATTCTTAATAAATTAATTTTCTAAGAACTCAAATTAATAAAATAAATAATAATTTATTCATAATAGAAATTACTTAAATTAAATTATATATAGTTCTTCCAATACTGAATTTTTAATTTCAAATTATGTGAAATAACCAATTATAAAATTACACAGGAAATATTAGTTAACTTAACTCTAAATATTAATAAAAATAATTTAATTACTCTTAATTGATTAATTTTTATAAATAAAGAGTTAGGACTCGATGGTACGGTGAGGGCTGCGTAAAGTTATGCGATGATGGCTAACGTACGATGATGAATGGCAGGTTATGGTGGTGGGTTAGGACTCACTAGTTGAGGGAGAGAAGATGATGAATAGTGGGTTATGGTCGTGGGTTAGGGGTCACTAAAGGGAGGGAAAAGGAATGAGCAGGAAGTTTGCGCTAGCGTTCTGATTGTTTTTTTGGTTTTTTTTTAAGTGTAAAAAAAATATTATATATTAAATTTTAGAGCGAAAATTGAATGGAACAAAAACTAATATTTATTTTAAATTTATTTTTCCATAAATAATATTTATTAAATTATTTAAACAACATTAGAAAATTATTTCTTAATAAAACAATTGATGTAATGGTTATAAAATTGTTCTTCAAAATAGTCAAAGAGAACGGTTTTATTTTGTTGCTATAACATAGTGAAAAATTGAACTTCAACAACAACATTGTAAAAACTGTTGTCTAAGAACATCTAATAGAACAGTTTTAAAGTGTTACAATATTGGCAACGGTTTTTATGCGTATCCTTTGTACAAATATTTAAACAACAATAAACAACCGTTGCCTAAAAACTTTCATTGTAACAGTTACAAAATCATTCTTTAAAATAGTCAAAGAGAACGATTTTATTTTGTTGCTATAACGTAGTAAAAAATTGAACTTTATTAGCAACAGTTTAGAAAACCGTTCTCTAAAACCATCTAAGAAAACGGTTTTAAGGCGTTACAAATTTTGGCGTTGCTAAAGCCCATATTTGTGGTAGTGGCCACAACACTTCTTGCCCTTCCTCTTGTGAGATACACCTTCTCAAGATTCCATCAACACCCTTTCTAAACAAATAGGGCTCATCCCAGATGTAGTGTTTAGCATCATTTAGTAGCTTCCTCCTCATGTACTTGTTGATGTTGGTGGGTAACTCCCCAATAGCCTTGAAGTTGGCTATATCAGCAAACCAAGGGCTTTCTTGAATCATCATCAACTACTCATCAGGAAAGCTTTCATTCACTTCAAATTGCTGTGCCTCATCCTCTCCATGTGGGATTCTCGATAGGTGGTTAGCCACCTTGTTCTCTGCTCCACTTCTATCTTTTATCTCTATGTTGAACTCTTGAAGTAGCAAAACCCATCTTATCAACCTAGGCTTGGATTCTTGCTTGGTCAACAAATATTTGAGGACTGCATGATCAGCGAAAACAGTAACTTTAGAGCCAATACGATATGATATAAATTTATCAAATGCAAAGACTATGGCAAGAAGTTCCTTCTCTGTAGTGGTGTAATTCCTTTGATTCTCATTGAGGATTTTTCTAGCATAGTAAATAACATACACTAACTTATCTCTCCTCTGTCCTAAAACAGCACTAACAGCAAAGTCTGATGCATCACACATCAACTCAAAAGGTAAATCCCAGCATGGTGGTACTATGATAGGTGCAGAGGAAAGTCTGTTTTTAAGCTCATCAAAGGCTAGCATGCATTCTCTATCAAAGACAAAAAGTACATTAGAGTCAAGCAAGTTACTTAAAGGTTTGGCAATCTTTGAAAAATCTCTAATGGACTATCTATAAAAGCCAGCATGTCCTAGAAAACTTCTAATTGCTTTGACATTGCAAGGTGGGGGTAACTTTTGAATCACCTCCACCTTAGCCTTGTCCACCTCTATGCCTCTTTTTGAGATCTTATGGCCAAGAGCCACCCCTCTGTGACCATAAAGTGGCACTTCTTCCAATTCAAAACGAGGTTAGTTTCTTGGCATCTCTTTAGCACCAAGACCAAGTGGTGTAAGCATTTAGAATATGAATCAACAAATATAGAAAAGTCATCCATAAACACATCAATGAATCTTTTAATCATGTCTCAAAATATGGAGAGCATGCACCTTTGGAATGTTGCAGGTGTATTGCACAATCCAAAGGGCATTCTCCTATAAGCAAAGACACCATAGGGACAAGTAAATGAGGTTTTCTACTGGTCTTTGGGGTCTACAACTATTTGGTTGTAACCGGAATAACCGTCCAAGAAGCAATAATATTCGTGTCCTGTAAGTCTTTCAAGCATCTGGTCCATGAAAGGTAAGGGGAAGTGGTCCTTCCTGGTAGCTTCATTAAGCTTCCTATAATTAATGAATATGCGCCAGCCAGTCACTGTTCTTGTTGGTATCAGCTCATTTTTCTCATTTGGTACAATAGTGATCCCTCCTTTCTTAGGGACTATTTGAACAGGGCTTACCCAGGGGCTGTCTGAGATGGGGTAAATCACCCCTGCTTGCCATAACTTTAGCACCTCTTTTTGCACTACTTCATTCATTGTTGGGTTTAGCCTTCTCTGTTGCTATCTTGAGGGCTTTGCACCTTCTTCAAGTAAGATTTTGTGCATGCACATTGAAGGAGTGATCCCCTTTAAGTCTGCAACTGTCCACCCTATAGCATCCTTGTGTTGTTTCAGCACTTGGATTAGCTCCTCTTCTTGTTGTTCTTCAAGCTTGAATTGATGATCACTGGGTATGTGTTGTTATCACCCAAGTAAATATATTTCAAGCTTGGAGGCAGGGCTTTTAGTTCCAATTTTGGTGCCTCCACTTCCATGTTACTTGTCTTGTTCAGCATGATTGGTTCTTCCATAGTCTCTGGTGGTAGTTCACCACATGGAACTTGTTGGTCTCGCCCTGTGATTACTTCACATTGTTCTTCCTCTAGGACTCCTTGAACAAGATCTTTAATTGTGTCCACCATCATGCATTCTCCAATGGATTCCTTGGGGGTAACTCATGGCCTTGAAGACATTGAAGACCATCTTCTCCTCATGCAATCTCAAGACTAGCTCCCCTTTTTGAACATCAATAATAGCTCTAGCAATGGCTAGGAATGACCTTCCTAGGATGATTGATGTGTTGGCTTCTTCCTCCATGTCAAGCACAACAAATTCAGCTGGGAAGATAAACTCTCCCACTTTCACCAGCAAATCTTCCACTACCCAATTAGAAAACTTAAATATTCTGTCAGCCAACTGGAGTGCCATTCTTGTTGGTTTGGCTTCCTCAATCCTCATCCTTTTCATCATTGCCAAGGACATGAGGTTGATGCTAGCCCCCAGATCGCACAATGCTTTGTCAATGTTGATATCACCTATGATGCAGGGAATTTGGAAGCTCCCAGGGTCTTTCATCTTTTGAGGAAGCCTCTTTTGTATGATGACACTACACTCCTCAGTTAGCACTATGGTTTCCTTTTCACCCCAGTTATTATTTTTTGTCATGAGCTCCTTTAAAAATTTGGCATAGAGTTTCATTTGCTCTAATGCCTCAACAAAAGGTATGTTGATCTGGAGCTTCTTGAAGATTTCTAGGAATCTAGACAACTGGCTGTCTTTCCCATCCTTCCTCAGCGTTTGTGGATAAGGTGCTTGTGGCACATAGGGGTTTAGGACTTGCTTTGGTGAGCATGGTGTAGGGGTCTCTTCTTCTTTCTTAGTTTCAGGTTCCTTTGCAGCTTCTTCCTCTTGGTTGCTTTGGCTTGGGGGTTTTTCTTCTATAACCCTTCCACTTCTTAGTGTGATGGCCTTATATTCCCCTCTTGGGTTGGCCATGGTATCACTGGAAAATATAAGTGTAGACATTGGTATTTGTTTAGACAAGTTCCCCACTTGTGCTTCCAATTTCGAAATTGTTGCCCCTTGATTTCTTATGTTGGATCTAAACTCCTCTTGGTTTGCATCTATCTTTTTTTAGCTTGTATTTATCTCTCTAGGACAGTGGAAATGGTCCCTGTCAGTTGGGCTGACAATTGTGCTATGGCAGCCTTCAATTTTGAAAAATTGCTACTAGTTTTACATGGTTGCATGGTTGAGGATGATGTATCTTGGTGGTGGCTATTGTGTGGTTGTTGGTTGTGTGAGTTGTGTGAGTTGTGGTATGGTGCATTGTGTGAGTTGTGGTAGGGTCTGTTGTTACTTGATTGGTGGTTGGGGTTGTGGTTGTTGTATTGGTTAGAATGGTATAGTTTATGGTCTTGGTTGTGGTTTTGTTGGTTTCCCCACCCAAAATTTGGGTGGTTCTTCCAACCTGGGTTGTATGTCTTAGAGTTTGGATCATATGGTGGTCTAGATGGATTGTTCACATAGTTAGCTTTCTCTCATTCACATTCAACTTCTGGTGCATCTCCTTCTTATGGAGGGGCTTGGGCTTGAATAGCTGAGACTTGATTCTTCTCCACCTTCTTAGTTAAGGCTGCTACTTGTGCAGTGATCACTTTATTTTGGGCTAACAAAGCATCCATAGAGTTGAGCTCCATTACTCCTCTCTTTTGAGTTCTATCTGAAGCATAGAAGTACTCATTCTCAGCCACAGTCTCTATGACATCTATGGTTTCTTCAATGGTCTTCTTCTTGTTGAATGAGCCCCCTGAAGAATGATCTACTACCTGCTTTGACTCATATAGCAGTCCCTCATAAAAGATGTATAATTACACCCACTCATTAAACATATCTAATGGGCATTTCCTTGTCAAGTCTTTGAACCTCTCCCAAGCCTCATACAGGGTTTCACCATCTTGCTGTCTAAAGGTTTGCACCTAAACTCTTAGTCTATTGACTCTTTGTGGAAGGTAGAATCTTGCTAGAAACTTGTTCACAACACCATCCCAAGTGGTCAAGCTTTCCTTGAGGAATACTTCCAACCACTTTACTGCCTTATCTCTGAGCGAAAAAGGGAACAAGAGTAGCTTGTAGGTGTCATGGTGTACACCATTTGACTTTACAGTGTCACAAATCCTCAAGAATGTAGTGAGATGTTTGTTTGGGTCCTCTTGGGCACCCCCTCCATATGAACAATTATTCTGGACAAGTGTGATGAGTTGAGGTTTCAACTCAAAGTTGGTAGCATAAATTGTTGGCTTCAGGATGCTACTACCATAGTTTCCTGGATTTGGGTTGATGTAGGAGCCTAAGACTCTCCTCTCTTGCCCAACATGATTGCCAACATCCTCTCCAACATGGTTATGCACCTCTTCCTCCATAGTAGTTCTCAGAACTTCCTCCACCACTTCCTCTCCAACTATGCCTTTGCTTCTTGCTTCCCTCCTTAATATAAGGAAGGTCCTCTTAGGTTCACTATCGAAGGTGGATGAAGTTTCTCCCCTTCTACCTGTCATACATTCAACAAACAGCAAGCAGAGGACAAGTGAAGGAGTCACTCTTATTAAGATTAGTGGTTAGCTTGGTTGATGCAATTGATCAAACAGTTAATAGAGCAGTAAGAAGAATGGAAATATGAACAATGACTAACAAAAATGACCAAAATAAAACTAAAATAAAATAGAAAATAGGAAAATTATTGAACTGAAAAAGAAATAACAAGGTAATTTAATGCACGGAAACTTGTCTCTCAACAAATTTCCTTCGGCAAGTATACCGAATTGTCGTCAAGTAAAAACTCACAGTAGAGTGAGGTCGAATCCCACAGGGATTGATTGGTCAAGCAACTTTAATTGGAAGAATGTTCTAGTTGAGCTAAGCAGAAAGTGAGTTGAGAATTGCAGGAAATTAAATGGCGGGAAAGTAAATAGCAGAAAATAAATGATGGAAGGTAAATTGCAGAATCTTAAATGGGGAAGGGGAGTTTAGCATGAAAGTAAATAGCAGAAAGTAAAGAGAATGGGTAAGATCAGAAATGGGAAGTTCATTGGGCTTAGGAGATGTTGCATTCTCCGGATCAAGCTAATTTTCATCTCTTCCTCAATCAATGCATTCATTGATCTCCTTGGCAATCTTAAGTGATTGAATTCCAATTCCTTGGTAATTCAATCTCTCAAATCAGATCAATAGCCAATTCCTTGGTCTAATTACTCATGAGAAGAGATGAAGTGTGGTCACTGATTATACCACATGTATTTCCAAATCAAAGTATTGGGAGAATTATATGTCACCATATCCGCCCAAATCCCAATTTGGTCCAACATGAGAAAGCAATTCTAGCATGATCTCTTCATTCCTCTTCCAAGGTTTAGAAGAGATCCAAGTATGAATAGCTTCTTTTCCAAGATAACTACTCAATTGGATGAAGATTGAAAGCTTTCTAGTAAAATCAAGAGAAAAGAGAGAAGAAGGATAATAAAAACTATTATTGATCCATCAAATTATAATAGAGCTCCCTAACCCAATGAAAGGGGTTTAGTTGTTCATAGCTCTGGGAATGAAAAGCATAGATGGAGAGTACATTCTGAGAATTAAACTAAAAGTTGCAGAGAAAGTAAAATACAGAGAGTAATTCTAATATTGCCAAAAGCTCCTTCTAGTTCGAAGCTCTCCCTATTTATACTATTCTTCTGATCTTCTAGTTGGCTATTCAAGTCTTGGATATGGGCCTTTGGATCTTGAGTTGAAGCAGTTATCTTCTTCAGTGGGCTTAACTTTACTTGCAGAAAGAAAGTGTGAAGTAGGCAGGGATTCTAGCTTAGGACGTTAGTGGCATTAACGTTAAGTGAAAGTGTGGGTTTGAGAACGTTAGTGACAATCACCTTTTTCACTAACGCTCCTAACCCAAGCATGCTCCACGTTAACTTCAACGTTAGTGGCATCAGCGTGACCACTAACGTTGCCTCTTGGTCCTTCGCACAGGTTATTGGGACTTACTTTTTCCAATAACGTTGAGAATCCTCCTTTCTCCCTACGTTAGAGTTCACGTTAGTGTGGCTAACGTGACCTTTAACGTAGGCTTGCCACATCTTCGAGAACGTTAGTGACACTTACCTTTGTCACTAACGTTCCAAAATGCCCCTACATCCCACGTTAGAGTTCACGTTAACTAGGTTAACATGGCTTCTAACGTGGTATTGCTAGCCATCTCAAACGTTAGTGACAAAGGTGAGTGTCACTAACGTTGGCTCATCATCCCTTTTACTCACGTTAGCTTCCACGTTAATGTAGTTAACGTGGGAGTTAATGTGGCTCATAGTGGCTCATCCCAACGTTAGTGACACTCAACGTTAGTGACAAAGGTGAGTATCACTAACGTTGGCGATTCTTTGCTCCCTCCCCGTTAGAGTCCACGTTAACTGAGTTAACGTGGGAACTAACGTGGCTCAAAGTGGCTTAGCTCAACGTTAGTGGCAAAGGTGAGTGTCACTAACATTGGCTTCATTTTCTTCTTCTATGTTAACTACCACGTTAATGTAGTTAACGTGGCAATTAACGTGGGCTATGATGGCTTCGAGGACCTTATTGGTGAATACTTTTCTCATTAACGTTGCAAGCTAGCTCCCCTTCCACGTTAGAGGTCACGTTAGTTAGACTAACGTGGCTGCTAACGTGGTTCTTCCTTGCTTCCTTTGTCCTGAAATCAAGCAATAAAGTGCATCAAAGTTCTAGTCCAAGTTATGAGACATGCATCATCCAATTTGTCATTCAATTCATGCATAATTCTCAAGAATTCATATAAAAATCACAATGTTAGCTTGAATCAAGATGTAAGTGAAATTCTACCCAAAACTTACTTATTTCCTAAGAAAGTGCATGAAACTACCCTAAAACCATAAAGAAAAGGTCAGTGAAACTGGCCAAAATGCCCTGGCATCACAACACCAAACTTAAAGCTTGCTTGTCCCTAAGCAAGTACTGGAACATGAGAATGATGAATGAAATGACAAGAGGAATGAATCATTATTGTGGAAGTCATGTTCTTGGTTTTATGGGGTTTCATGCATAGCAACTTAGGTTCATTCCTTTACTGGCTTTCAGACCTTTATCATGCCTTGGAATACTCACTTGATTGCACCCTTTGAGACTTTTATTTATTGATCCCTTTGTCTTTCCAAGGTTTATTTCTTCCTTAGGCTAAGTGTTCTGTGAGGGGGCAACTCTTTAAGATAAGCTTTCAGCCAACACTCTCGAACCAGTTGGTTCAAGGTGCTAGGTGTTGAAACACCCCTAAGGACTTACTCCCTCAAGTCTCTCTCCCCCATACATGCACACCACAGGTACATGGTTTGTTATTTTCTTTCCTTGGGGTCTTGGTGTCCAGCACCTCTTTGAGTTACTAAATGTTCTGTAGCAAGGTTGCTCTTGATAGTGGATTTTCAATTGATAATCCCAGGTTAGTTAACGCAAGTTACCAAGTGATGAAGCACTCCTAAGAACTTATTCAACCAAGCAGATCCTTGGTACAAGAGCACCACAGACACATCCCTCAAGATTCAAGCCCTTGGTGCCTAGCCTTATTCTTTATTAACTTTTCTTTCTTTTTCAACCCTTATTGTTTTTTCCTTTTTCTTATTAGGATATTATTATTTAGCTAGTCTCATGGGGTGTGTTTCAAGCATATGATTCAAGACAGATAGTTGCCTTCCCACCTTGTTGGTGAACCAACTTAGCTAAGTAATTACTACACCACAAATTTAAGAACCTACTCCACAACTTGAACATTACTCTGGTCTTTCATAACATCTTTTTTTCTTTTTATTTAGCTTAAAAGGACAAGCATACAATAAGCAAGATGAAAATGAAAACAGGCAACTTGACTAGCAAGCATAGACCTAAGAAAAAACAAACATCAAATTCTAGTGCATTAAGCTTAAAGAGTGGCTATTAATCAAGGGCACATTCAGACTTCCAAATTGATTATTTCCAAGCATATGGAATCAAGTAACAATACAACCTTTTGGTGATGCCTTCCAGCTACCCATTTGTTGTCATCCTCCATAGCTTCTGCATCTTTCCTCACTTCCTTGGATGATGGTGCACTATTTTTCCAAAAGATTGATTGAATCCCTGCAAAGTTATTGGAAGTTGCTTGTCCCCAAAGCACTTGAGAGATAGTTAGTATGCATGTATTCTTGTGCATTTCGGAACTTAACTTGGTGTGTGAACACCAAACTTAGTTCCTTGCTTAATACAGCAGGTTGAATGCATGCAGAAAATCTCATGTGTGGTTATTAGCAAGACAACTAGAAACTAACTACTGTTAAGTGGTTCTCCTTATTGGTTGGATCTAGCAATTTGCCCTTGAAGGAGTGTAGTGTGATTCTAACTGAAATCTTTGGTGGAACACCAAACTTAGAATTACACACTCGCTCTTGTATTGTTTTGGTGTGTAACACCAAACTTAGCTCCTCACAATACGGGAAAAACTACTTGTGATTTTTATTAAAATGCAAATGAAAAGAGAACTACCTTAGGTTGGGTTGCCTCCCAACGAAGCGCTCTTTTAGCGTCGCTAGCTCGACGATTCCTCCATCACTTGAGGTGATACTTCACTTTGGGGTTTTCCCCCATGTTGCCCATGTAGTGTTTGAGCTTTTGTCTGTTCACAGTGAACGTCCTCTTTGAACTTTCCTCCATGATTTCTATATGTCCATACGGCGAGACCTTTGTGACAAGAAAGGGTCCTGACCACCTTGATTTGAGTTTCCCCAGGAAAAGTCTTAATTTGGAATTGTAGAGGAGCACTTGCTGTCCTTCTTCGAAGCTTCTGGGTGTTAAATAGAGGTCATGCCTTCTCTTTTCCTTTTCTTTATAAATCTTGGCATTTTCATAGGCTTGAGATATGAACTCCTCCATTTCTTGCAGCTGCAAGACCCTCTTTTCACCAGCAGCAGTGCTATAAAAATTTAGCAGCTTGAGAGCCCAGAGAGCTTTGTGTTCCAGCTCCAATGGTAGATGACAAGCCTTTCCATACACCAGTTGGTATGGGGACATCCTGATTAGTGTTTTGAATGCCGTTCTGTATGCCCAAAGAGCATCATCCAGCTTCTTCAACCAATCCTTCCTTGATGCTCCCAAAGTCTTTTCCAGAATCCTTTTTAGCTCTCTGTTAGATATCTCAGTTTTCCCACTTCTTTGGGGGTAGTAAGGCGTGGAAATCTTGTGTTTCACCCCGTATCGTAGGAGGAGAGCTTCTAGTGGTCTGTTACAAAAATGGCTCCCTCCATCACTGATGAGTGCTCGTGGGACTCCGAACCGGCTAAAGATATTCTTTCTGAGGAAGTTTATGACCACCTTGTTATCATTCGTTGGGGCTGCAATAGCCTCTACCCACTTGGAAACGTAATCCACTACTACCATGATGTACTTGTTTGAATATGAAGTTGGAAAAGGTCCCATGAAATCGATTCCCCACACATCAAACAGTTCTAGTTCTAAGATGAAATTTTGTGGCATCTCATTTCTTTTGGGTAAGTTTCCAGCTGGTGTACGAATTGTGAATCACACTTTTCACAACTCGTACCACTAACCAGCAAGTGCACTGGGTCATCCAAGTAATACCTTACGTGAGTAAGGGTCGATCCCACGGAGATTGTTGGTTTGAAGCAATCTATGGTTATCTTGTAAATCTTAGTCAGGAAATCAATTATAATTATCAGTATGAATTGCGAAGAATAAAAAAGCATGGATTAAATACTTGTTCTGTAGTAATGGAGAATATGTTGGAGTTTTGGAGATGCTTTGTCTTCTGAATCTCTGCTTTCTCCCTGTCTTCTTCTTTACGCACGCAAGGTTCCTCCTATGGCAAGCTGTGTGTTGGTGGATCACCGTTGTCAATGGCTACCATCCGTCCTCTCAGTGAAAAAGGTCCAGGTGCACTGTCACCACACGACTAATCATCTGTCGGTTCGCACTCATGCTGGAATAGGATCCATTGATCCTTTTGCATCTGTCACTACGCCCAGCCCTTGTGAGTTTGAAGCTCGTCAAAGTCATTCAATCCCTGAATCCTACTCAGAATGCCACAGACAAGGTTTAGACTTTCCGGATTCTCAAGAATGCTGCCAATGGATTCTAGCTTATACCACGAAGATTCTGATTAAAGAATCCAAGAGATATTCATTCAATCGAAGGTAGAACGGAGATGGTTGTCAGGCACGCGTTCATAAGTTGAGGATGATGATGGGTGTCACGGATCATCACATCCATCATATTGAAGTGCGAATAAACATCTTGGATAGAAACAAGCGTGTTTGAATAGAAGACAGAAATAGTTGCATTAATTCATCGAAACACAGCAGAGCTCCTCACCCCCAACAATGGAGTTCAGAGACTCATACCGTCAAAGAGTACAAAGTTCAGATCTAAAATTTCATGAGTTGCAAAATAAATCTCTAAAAGTTGTTTAAATACTAAACTAGTAACCTATGTTTATAGAAAATGAATAAACTAAGATAATTGGTGTAAAAATCCACTTATGGGGCCCACTTGGTGTGTGCTGGGGCTGAGACTTAAGTTTCTCACATGCCTAGGCTGTTTCTGGAGTTGAACGCCAGGTTGTAACCTGTTTCTGGCGTTCAACTCCAATTTGTAACCTGTTTCTGGTGTTTGACGCCAGACTGCAACATGGAACTGGCATAGAACGCCAGTTTATGTCATCTATCCTTGAGAAAAGTATGGACTATTATTTATTGCTGGAAAGCCCAGGATGTCTACTTTCCAACGCAATTGAGAGTGCGCCATTTGGACTCGTGTAGCTCCAGAAAATCCATTTCGAGTGTAGGGAGGTCAGAATCCAACAGCATCTGCAGTCCTTTTTCAGCCTGAATAAGATTTTTGCTCAGCTCCCTCAATTTTAGCCCGAAAATACCTGAAATTATAGAAAAACACACAAACTCATAGTAAAGTCCAGAAATGTGATTTTTATTTAAAAACTAATAAAAATATAATAGAAACTAACTAAATCATACTAAAAACAATGCCAAAAAGCGTATAAATTATCCGCTCATCACAACACCAAACTTAAATTGTTGCTTGTCCCCAAGCAACTAAAAACAAATTAGGATAAAAAGAAGAGAATATACAATGAATTCCAAAAACATCTATGAAGATCAGTTTTAATTAGATGAGCGGGGCTATTAGCTTTTTGCTTCTGAACAGTTTTGGCATCTCAATTTATCCTTTGAAGTTCAGAATGATTGGCATCTATAGGAACTCAGAATTCAGATAGTGTTATTGATTTTCCTAGTTCAGTATGCTAATTCTTGAACACAGCTACTTTTTGAGTCTTGGCCGTGGCCCTAAGCACTCTGTTTTCCAGTATTACCACCGGATACATACATGCCACAGACACATAACTGGGTGAACCTTTTCAGATTGTGACTCAGCTTTGCTAAAGTCCCCAATTAGAGGTGTCTAGGGTTCTTAAGCACACTCTGTTTTTGCTTTGGACCTCAACTTTAACCGCTCAGTCTCAAGTTTTCACTTGACACCTTCACGCCACAAGCACATGGTTAGGGACAGCTTGGTTTAGCCGCTTAGGCCAGGATTTTATTCCTTTAGGCCCTCCTATCCACTGATGCTCAAAGCCTTGGATCCTTTTTATTACCCTTGCCTTTTGGTTTTAAGGGCTATTGGCTTTTTGATCTTGCCTTTTAGTTTAAAGAGCTTTTGGCTTTTTCTGCTTGCTTTTTCTTTTTCTTGCTCTCTTTTTTTTTTCTCATTTTTTTTCTTTTTTTTTCTGCAAGCTTTGTTTTTCACTGCTTTTTCTTGCTTCAAGAATCATTTTTATGATTTTTCAGATTATCAAATAACATTTCTCCTTTTTCATCATTCTTTCAAGAGCCAATAATTTTAACATTCATAAACAACAAATTCAAAAGACATATGCACTGTTCAAGCATTCATTCAGAAAACAGAAAGTATTGCCACCACATCAAAATAATTAAACTATTTAAAATTCAAATTCATGTACTTCTTTTTCTTTTTCAGAAAACATTTTTCATTTAAGAAAGGTGATGGATTCATAGGACATTCATATCTTTAAGACATAGACACTTAGATACTAGAGATCATATAGTAAAGACACAATTATAAATAAAACATAAAGCATAATAAACGAAAAATAGGAAAATAAGAACAAGAAGATTAAGGAACGGGTCCACCTTAGTGAGGGTGGCGTCTTCCTCTTCTTGAAGAACCAATGGTGCTCTTGAGCTCCTCTATGTCTCTTCCTTGTCTTTGTTGCTCCTAATAGTTTTGTGAAGGGAAGTGCATCCCTTGAGGCATTAGTGGTTATGGAAAAACAAAAAAAGCAATGCTTTTTCCACACCAAACTTAGAAGGTTTGCTCGTCCCCGAGCAAAAGAAGGGAGAAAGTAGTAGAAGAAGAAGAAAATGGAGGAGATGGGGGAAGAAGATGTATTCGGCCGAGTGGAAGAAGAGAGGGTTGTGTTGTGTGAACATGAAGAAGGAAAGGTAGGGATCCTGTGGGGTTCACAGATCCTGAGGGGATCCTGTGGGGTCAACAGATCAAGTGGGGTCAAGGACTTAACATCCCTACTCCAATTTGGCGTGGAAAACGCCCTTGCTGTGCAATCCTGGCGTTTAACGCCAGACTGCTGCCTATTTCTGGTGTTAAACGCCCAAATGTAGCTTATTTCTGGCGTTTAACGCCAGGTAGATGCTTGTTTCTGGCGTTAAACGCCAGCTTGGTGCCTGTTTCTGGCGTTAAACGCCAGACAGATGCTTGTCTCTGGCGTTTAAATGCCAGAATACTCCTCCTCCAGGGTGTGCTATTTTTGTTGTTGTTTTTTATTCTGTTTTTGATTTTTCAGTAGTTTTTTGTGACTTCACATGATCATCAACCTTAAAAAGACATAAAATAGCAATAGAAAATAAATAGATATAATTAAATAACATTGGGTTGCCTCCCAACAAGCGCTTCTTTATTGTCTTTAGCTGGACCTTGCTGAGCTTTTAATCTAGCCTCAGCCTTGAGCACTCTTGCTCAATATTGCCTTTAAGATAGTGCTTGGTTCTCTATCCATTAACAATGAACTTCTTATTAGAATCAATGTCTTGAAGCTCCACATAGCCATATGGTGACACACTTGTAATCACATATAGTCCCCTCCACCGGGATTTCAGTTTCCCGGGGAATAGCCCGAGCCTAGAGTTAAACAGCAGAACCTTCTGTCCTGGTTCAAAGACTCTAGATGACAGCTTTCTATCATGCCACCTTTTTGCTTTCTCTTTGTAAAGCTTAGCATTTTCGAAAGCAGTGAGTCTGAATTCCTCTAGCTCATTTAGCTGGAGCAATCTTTTTTCTCCAGCTAATTTGGCATCAAAGTTTAGGAATCTGGTTGCCCAGTAGGCCTTATGCTCCAGTTCCACGGGCAGATGACAGGCCTTACCATACACAAGCTGGTATGGAGAGGTCCCTATAGGAGTCTTGAATGCTGTTCTGTAAGCCCACAGAGCATCATCCAAGCTTTTTGCCCAATCCTTTCTACGGGTACTTACAGTCCGTTCCAGGATTCTTTTTAGTTCTTTATTAGAGACTTCAGCTTGCCCATTTGTTTGTGGATGATATGGAGTTGCCACCTTGTGGCTAATTTCATACCGGACCATAGCAGAGTAAAGCTGTTTGTTGCAGAAGTGAGTGCCCCCATCACTAATTAGTGCTCTAGGGACACCAAAACTGCTGAAGATATGTTTCTAGAGGAACTTCAGCACTGTTTTAGTATCATTAGTGGGTGTGGCAATGGCCTCTACCCATTTGGATACATAGTCGACTGCTACCAGAATATAAGTGTTTGAGTATGATGGTGGGAAAGGCCCATGAAATCAATACCCCATACATCAAACAACTCAATCTCCAAGATCCCTTGCTGAGGCATGGCGTAACTGTGAGGCAGATTACCAGCTCTCTAGCAGCTGTCACAGTTACACAGAAACTCTCGAGAGTCTTTATAGAGAGTGGGCCAGTAGAAGCCACATTGGAGGACTTTTGTAGCTGTTCGCTCACCTCCGAAATGTCCTCCATATTGTGATCCATGACAATGCCATAGGATATTCTGTGCTTCTTCTCTAGGCACACACCTATGGATTATTCCGTCTGCACATCTCTTAAAGAGATATGGTTCATCCCACAAGTAGTACTTTACATCAGTGATTAATTTTTTCTTTTGTTGCCTGCTGCACTCTTTGGGTATGAACTTTGCTGCTTTATAGTTTGCAATGTCTGCAAACCATGGTGTTTCCTGAATGGCAAACAAATGCTCATCTGGAAAGGTTTCATAGATCTCAATAGAGGGAAAGGACGCCCCTTCTACTGGTTCTATCCGGGACAGATGATCAGCCACTTGGTTCTCTGTCCCTTTTCTGTCTCTTATTTCTATATCAAACTCTTGCAGAAGCAACACCCATCTTATGAGCCTGGGCTTTGAATCCTGCTTTGTGAGTAGATATTTAAGAGCAGCATGGTCAGTGTACACAATCACTTTTGATCCTACTAAGTATGATCTAAACTTGTCAATGGCATAAACCACTGTAAGCAATTCTTTTTCTGTGGTTGTGTAATTTTTCTGGGCATCATTTAAAACACGGCTAGTATAATAAATGACATGCAGAAGCTTGTTATGCCTCTGTCCCAGTACTGCACCAATGGCATGGTCACTGGCATCACACATTAGTTCAAATGGTAATGTCCAGTCTGGTGCAGAAATAACTAGTGCTGTGACCAGCTTAGCTTTCAGGATTTCAAATGCCTGCAGACACTCTGTGTCAAACACAAAGGGCGTGTCAGTAACTAGCAGATTGCTCAGAGGTTTTGCGATTTTTGAAAAATCCTTTATAAACCTCCTATAGAATCCTACATGCCTCAGAAAGCTTCTGATTGCCTTAACATTGGCAGGTGGTGGTAATTTTTCAATTACTTCCACTTTAGCTTGATCCACCTCTATTCCCTTGTTTGAAATTTTATGCCCAAGGATAATTCCTTCAGTCACCATAAAGTGACATTTTTCCCAGTTTAAAACCAGGTTGGTCTCTTGGCATCTTTTCGGAACAAGTGCTAAATGGTCAAGGCAGGAGCTGAATGAGTCTCCAAATACTGAAAAGTCATCCATGAAGACTTCCAAAAATTTCTCTACCATATCAGAGAAGATAGAGAGCATGCACCTCTGAAAGGTTGCAGGTGCATTGCACAGACCAAAAGGCATCCTTCTGTAGGCAAACACTCCAGAAGGACATGCCAATGCTGTTTTCTCTTGGTCCTGTGGGTCTACTGCAATCTGCTTGTAACCTGAATAGCCATCTAAAAAGCAGTAGTATTCATGACCTGCTAGTCTTTCTAGCATCTGGTCTATGAATGGTAAAGGAAAATGATCCTTTCTGGTGGCTGTATTGAGCCTTCTGTAGTCAATACACATGCGCCACCCTATAACTATTCTTGTAGGAACCAGTTCATTTTTTTCATTATGAACCACTGTCATGCCTCCCTTTTTGGGCACAACTTGGACAGGGCTCACCCAGGGGCTGTCAGAAATGGGATAAATAATCCTAGCCTCTAGTAACTTGGTGACCTCTTTTTGCACCACCTCCTTCATGGCTGGATTTAGCCGCCTCTATGGTTGAACCACTAGCTTAGCATCATCCTCCAATAGGATCTTGTGCATGCATCTAGCTGGGCTTATGCCCTTAAGGTCACTTATGGACCACCCAAGAGCTGTCTTGTGTGCCCTTAGCACTTGAAGTAGTACTTCCTCTTCCAGTGGATTTAAAGCATAGCTTATGATCACCGGAAAAGTGTCACCTTCTCCCAGAAATGCATATTTCAGGGATGGTGGTAATGGCTTGAGCTCGGGTTTAGGAGGTTTCTCCTCTTCCTGAGGAAGTTTCAGAGGTTCTTTCGATTCCTCTGAATCCTCCAAATCAGGCTGAACATCTTTAAAGATGTCTTCCAGCTCTGATTCGAGACTCGCAGCCATGATGATCTCCTCTACTAAAGAGTCAATGAGATCAACTTTCATGCAGTCTTTTGGTGTGTCAGGATGCTGCATAGCCTTGACAGCATTCAACTTAAACTCATCCTCATTGACTCTCAGGGTTACTTCCCCCTTTTGGACATCAATGAGAGGTCGTCCAATTGCTAGGAAATGTCTTCCTAGAATGAGAGTAGCACTCTTGTGCTCTTCCATTTCCAGCACCACAAAGTCAGTGGGAAAGGCAAATGGCCCAACCCTGACGATCATGTCTTCAATCACGCCTGATGGGTATTTAATGGATCCATCAGCAAGTTGGAGACATATTCGGGTTGGTTTGACTTCTTCAGTTAAACCAAGCTTTCTCATAGTGGATGCAGGTATTAGATTGATGCTTGCCCCAAGATCATATAAAGCTGTCTTGGTGCAATTACCCTCTAATGTGCACGGTATCAGAAAGCTTCCGGGATCCTTAAGCTTTTCTGGGAAGCTTTTCAAAATGACTGCACTACATTCTTCAGTGAGGAGAACTCTTTCAGTTTCTCTCCAATCCTTCTTATGACTCAAGATCTCTTTCATGAACTTGGCATAAGAGGGTATTTGCTCAAGTGCCTCTGCAAATGGAATCTTTATTTCAAGAGTCCTGAGATAGTTTGCAAAGCGAGCAAATTGCTTATCCTGCTCCTCTTGGCGGAGTTTTTGAGGATAAGGCATCTTGGCTTTGTATTCCTCAACCTTAGTTCCTGCAGGTTTATTTCCTATAGAGGTGGTTGGAGAAGCCTTTTTAGAGGGGATGTTATCAGCATTTGTGTGTGTTTGATCCCTCACTGGCATTTGAATGCCAGAGTTAGAAGTTGGAGTGGCGTTGGATGCCAACTACTTACTTGTTCCTGGCGTTTGAACGCCAGAACTGAGCTTCCATTGGGCGTTTGACGCCAAATCCCTGCCTGTTTCTGGCGTTTGAACGCCAGAGTTATTCCTCTCTGGGCTCTTACTGTCCTTAGAGGGATTTTGAATAGTAGTTTGTTCATTTCTTGGCTTCCTGCTGCCTTGAAGTGAGGTATTTAATGTTTTCCCACTTCTTAATTGAACTGCTTGGCACTCTTCTGTTATTTGTTTTGATAACTGCTGTTTTGTTTGCTTCAACTATACTTCCATATTCAGATTAGCCATTCTTGTGTCTTGTAGTATCTCCTTGATTTCGGGCAGCTATTTTGTTAGAAAGTCCAATTGCTGATTGAATTCAGTAATTTGTTCTGCAGAACTGAGTTCAGCAGTTACTGTTTTAGCCTCTTCTTTCCTGGAAGATTCACTGCTTAGGTACAGATGCTGATTTCTGGCAACTGTATCAATAAGCTCTTGAGCCTCTTCAATTGTCTTTCTCATGTGTATAGATCCACCAGCTGAGTGGTCTAGAGAAATCTGAGCTTTCTCTGTAAGCCCATAATAGAAGATGTCTAACTGCACCCATTCTGAAAACATTTCAGAGGGGCATTTTCTTAGCATCTCTCTGTATCTCTCCCAGGCATCATAAAGAGATTCATTATCTCCTTGTTTAAAGCCTTGGATGTCCAGCCTTAGCTGTGTCATCCGTTTTAGAGGGAAGTATTGATTCAGGAATTTTTCTGACAGTTGTTTCCATGTCCTTATGCTAGCCTTGGTTGGTTATTTAACCACCTCTTAGCTTGGTCTTTTACAGCAAATGGAAACAGTAATAATCTGTAGACATCCTGATCTACTTCCTTATCATGTAATGTATTAGCAATTTATAAAAATTGTGCCAGAAACTCTGTAGGTTCTTCCTGTGGAAGACCGGAATACTGGAAACTTTGTTGCACTATGATAATGAGCTGAGGATTCAACTCAAAGCTACTGACTCCAATGGAGGGTATACAGATACTACTCCCATATGAAGCAGTAGTGGGGCTAGCATATGACCCCAGAGTCCTTCTGGACTGTTCATTTCCACTTAGATCCATGATGGAGAAAGGGAGATGATGCGGATTGCAAATAATTTTTTTTTTAAAATCGAAATTAAAATAAAATAAAATAAAATAACTAAAAAATTTACTATATTTTCGAAAATTAGAAGAAAAAGAAATTAAAGAAAATTGAAAACTAAATTAATTAAAAAGATTTGAAAGAAATGTGGGTAAGGATTTTCGAAAAAAATGAAGAGAGAGAAATTGGTTAGGAAGTTTTGAAAAAGATATGTCTTAAAATTAAAGATACTTGTAAGAAAATAAAATAAAATAAAAAAAAAAAGAAAAGATATGAAAAAGATTTGATTTTAAGATTTGAGATTAGAAAAGATAAGATAAGCTAGGTAAGAGAAGATAAGGAATTTAAATTAAAAAGTGTTGAAATTTAAATTTTAAATTTGAAAATTAATTTTGAAATTTGAAAATTGAAATTTGAAAATTGAATTTTGAATTTTTGAAAAAGTCAACAATATTAAGATAAGGATTTGAAAAAGAAAATTTTGAAAAGATTTGAAAATTGAAATTTGAAAACTAAGATAAGATAAAATAAAAAAGTTTTAAAATAAAATCTGAATTTTTTAAAAGGAAATTTCGAAAAATCAATTAAAATAAAGGGAAAAGATATTTTTGAATTCCATGAGGAAAGAGAAAAACAATAAAAAGACACAAAACTTAAAATTTTTAGATCTAGTGCTCTTTATTTTCGAAAATTTTGGAGGGAAACACCAAGGAACACCAAACTTAAAAATTTTAAGATCAAAACACAAGGAAGACTCAAGAACACTTTGAAGACTCACAAGAACAGCAAGAACATGAAGATAGAACACCAAACTTAAAATTTTTAGAAAACCAAGATAAAATTTTCGAAAACTAAAGAAAAATCAACAAGAAAATACCAAACTTAAAGTTTGGCACAAGATTTATCCAAAGAAAAATTATTTTTTTGAAAAAGTTTTTTAAGAAGATAGCCAATTACCAAGAACATAAGCACCACGCTCTAGCCAATTGAGCTATAAATTTAAAGTGTTTTAACAAGGTGTCTAATGCATAAAAATATTTTATTATTTTTTTTCAGATACTAATAATTCTAGAATGCACAAGAAAAACAAGAAAAATCACAAAACAAGAAAAACTAAAGATCAAACAAGGAAAATAAACAAGAACAACTTGAAGATTAAGAAAGAACAATGAACACAAATTCGAAAATTTAAAAGAAAATAAAAACATGCAATTGACACCAAACTTAAAATATAAAACTAAACTCAAACAGAAAAACTCAATTATTAGTAAAAAAAAGAGAATTTCGAAAAAAAATTTTGAAAAAGAAAATAAGAATTCTAAAATTTTAACAAGAACAATAATAAAAGACTCCAAGACAAAACACAGATTAATAAAGAAAAATAAAAATTTTGAAAGATTTTTGCAAAGAAAGTAAAAGACTCTGACCCAAAAGACAAAATCTTCCTAATCTAAGCAATAGGATGAACCGTTAGTTGTTCAAACTCGAACAATCCCCGGTAACGGCGCCAAAAACTTGGTGTACGAATTGTTAATCACACTTTTCACAACTCGTATCACTAACCAGCAAGTGCACTGGGTCGTTCAGGTAATACCTTACGTGAGTAAGGGTCGATCCCACGGAGATTGTTGGTTTGAAGCAATCTATGGTTATCTTGTAAATCTTAGTCAGGAAATCAATTATAATTATCAGTATGAATTGTGAAGAATAAAAGAGCATGGATTAAATACTTGTTCTGTAGTAATGGAGAATATGTTGGAGTTTTGGAGATGCTTTGTCTTCTGAATCTCTGCTTTCTCCCTGTCTTCTTCTTTACGCACGCAAGGTTCCTCCTATGGCAAGCTGTGTGTTGGTGGATCACCGTTGTCAATGGCTACCATCCGTCCTCTCAGTGAAAAAGGTCCAGGTGCGCTGTCACCACACGGCTAATCATCTGTCGGTTCCCACTCATGCTGGAATAGGATCCATTCATCCTTTTGCGTCTGTCACTACGCCCAGCCCTTGTGAGTTTGAAGCTCGTCACAGTCATTCAATCCCTGAATCCTACTCGGAATACCACAGACAAGGTTTAGACTTTCCGGATTCTCAAGAATGCTGCCAATGGATTCTAGCTTATACCACGAAGATTCTGATTAAGGAATCCAAGAGATATTCATTCAATCGAAGGTAGAACGGAGGTGGTTGTCAGGCACGCGTTCATAGGTTGAGGATGATGATGAGTGTCACGGATCATCACATCCATCATATTGAAGTGCGAATAAACATCTTAGATAGAAACAAGCGTGTTTGAATAGAAAATAGAAATAATTGCATTAATTCATCGAAACACAGTAGAGCTCCTCACCCCCAACAATGGAGTTCAGAGACTCATGCCATCAAAGAGTACAAAGTTCAAATCTAAAATGTCATGAGTTGCAAAATAAATCTCTAAAAGTTGTTTAAATACTAAACTAGTAACCTAGGTTTACAGAAAATGAATAAACTAAGATAATTGGTGCAGAAATCCACTTCTGGGGCCCAGTTGGTGTGTGCTGGGGCTGAGACTTAAGCTTCTCACGTGCCTAGGCTGTTTCTGGAGTTGAACGCCAGGTTGTAACCTGTTTCTGGCATTTGACGCCAGATTGCAACATGGAACTGGCGTTGAACGCCAGTTTACGTCGTCTATCCTAGAGCAAAGTATGGACTATTATATATTGCTGGAAAGCCCAGGATGTCTACTTTCCAACGCAATTGAGAGCGCACCATTTGGACTCCTGTAGCTCCAGAAAATCTATTTTGAGTGTAGAGAGGTCAGAATCCAACAGCATCTGCAGTCCTTTTTCAGCCTGAATAAGACTTTTGCTCAGCTCCCTCAATTTCAGCCAGAAAATACCTGAAATTACAGAAAAACACACAAACTCATAGTAAAATCCAGAAAATGTGATTTTTATTTAAAAACTAATAAAAATATAATAAAAACTAACTAAA
The DNA here is from genome assembly GCF_003086295.3 of Arachis hypogaea. Taxonomy (NCBI): domain Eukaryota; kingdom Viridiplantae; phylum Streptophyta; class Magnoliopsida; order Fabales; family Fabaceae; genus Arachis; species Arachis hypogaea. The sequence continues at coordinate 76,596,033 of NC_092055.1, forward strand.
TCATACTAAAAATATACTAAAAACAATGCCAAAGAGCGTATAAATTATCCGCTCATCACCATCTCTTTACCAGTTCTTTGGCATCCTTGAAAAGGGTGGGCTAAAAGAATTCGCTTTGTAATACCTTGGCTGCAGTTCTGTCCCCTCCAAAATGGCATCCATAGCATGAGATGTGGTAGTTCCACAAGACCTCTCGTCCCTCTTCTTCCGAGACACATCTTCTCAGAATTCCATCTAAACACTTCTTGAAGAGATATGGTTCATCCCAGACAAAATACTTTGCGTCATTGATGAGCTTTCTTTTCTGGTGTTTGTTGATGTCTGGATGTAAAGCCCCAGTTGCCTTAAAATTGGCAATATCTGCAAACCATGGTGCTTTGTGAATCATCATCAACTGCTCATCTAGGAAGAACTCATTTACATTTGTATCATGTGTTCCTCATTTATCATGAGGGATTCTGGATAGGTGATCTGCTACTTTGTTCTCCACTCCTTTTTTGTCTCTGATTTCAATATTGAATTCCTGCAATAATAAGATCCATCTTATTAGTCTTGGTTTTGATTCTTGCTTGGCAAACAAATATTTAAGTGCTGTGTGATATGTGAAGACAATCACTTTGGCACCAATGAGGTATGATCTAAACTTGTCAAATGCAAAAACTATTGCCAGCAACTCCTTTTCAGTAGTGGTATAGTTTCTTTGAGTATCATTGAGGACTTTGCTGGCATAGTATATACATGGACCAAGTTATCTTTCCTCTGTCCCAACACTGCCCCAATTGCAAAATCAGATGCATCACACATCAGTTCAAATGGTAGGTTCCAGTCAGGTGGGGAAATGATAGGAGCAGAGGACAACCTCTTTTTCAAGTTCTCGAATGCTAGCATGCACTTTTCATCAATGATAAATGGTGTATCAGATGCAAGGAGATTGCTTAAGGGCTTGGCTATCTTTGAAAAATCTTTAATAAACCTTCTGTAAAAGCCAGCATGCCCTAGAAAATTCCTAATTGCCTTGACATCACTTGGTGGAGGTAATTTTTCAATGAGTTCCACCTTGGCTCTGTCCACCTCAATGCCTTGGTTAGAAACCTTATGACCAAGAACTATTCCTCCTGTCACCATAACATGACATTTCTCCCAGTTCAAGACCAAATTAGTTTCTTGACATCTTTTTAATACCAGGGCCAGGTGATCTAGGCAACTAGGAAAGGAATCTCCGAATACTGAGAAGTCGTCCATAAAGACTTCGATAAATTTTTCTATCATATCTGAGAAAATAGAGAGCATGCAGCGTTGGAAGGTTGCGGGTGCATTGCATAGCCCAAATGACATGCGCCTGTAGGCAAACACTCCATATGGGCAGTGAAAGAGGTTTTCTCTTGGTCTCTTGGATCAACCACTATTTGGTTATATCCTGAATAACCGTCGAGAAAACAGTAATATGCATGCCCTGCAAGTCTTTCCAGCATCTGATCCATGAAGGGAAGGGGGAAATGATCTTTTCATGTAGCTTCATTGAGTTTTTTGTAGTTTATGCACATTCGCCATCCTGTGACAGTCCTTGTAGGGATTAGTTCGTTCTTCTCATTGGGGACTACAGTGATTCCTTCCTTTTTTGGGATAACTTGCACAGGGCTGACCCATGGGCTGTCTGAGATCGGATAGATCACTCCTCCTTGCCACAACTTCATGACTTCTTTCTGTACCACTTCCTTCATTACTGGATTCAGCCTCCTTTGGGGTTGAATGGATGGTTTGGCATCATCTTCCAACAGTATCTTATGCATACATATGGCCGAACTGATTCCCTTCAAGTCAGCAAGGGTCCATCTTATGGCATCCTTGTGCTTTTGTAAAACTTGAGGTAACTCTTCCTCTTGTTCTTGGCTGAGGGATGAATTTATGATCACTGGATGACTTTCATTTTCCCCTAGATATGCATACTTGAGAGTGGGTGGCAGTGCCATTAGTTCAAGTTTGGGTGCTTCTTTCTTTTCATTCTTCTCCTCTATTGTGCCCTTAACCTGAACCTCAGCTGTTGCAGCTTCTTCGCTTGATGCTGATTCCTCCTCTTCTGTTAACTCCTCAAGTTCTTCTTCTTCAAAAGTCTCTTGTACCACATCTTCCAGTGAGTCCAACCTCATACATTCTCCCAATGGTTCCTGTGGGTAGTTCATGGCCTTGAACACATTGATCATCATTGTTTCATTGTGTAGTCTAAGGGTAAGTTCACCGTTTTGGACATCGATGACAGCTCCGGTAGTAGCTAAGAACGGTCTGCCCAAGATGATAGAAGCCTTAGCTCCTTCCTTCATGTCCAACACTACAAAATCTGCTGGAAAGATAAAGTCTCCTACTTTCACTAGCAAGTCTTCCACTATGCCGTGAGGAAACTTGAATGATCGGTCTGCCAGTTGTAAGGCCATTTTTGTTGGTTTGGCCTCCTCAATCCTCATTTTCCTCTTCATAGCTACAGACATCAGATTTATGCTGGCTCCTAAATCACATAGAGCCTAAAATACAAGGAATTTGGAAGCTCCCAGGATCCTTCAATTTCTAGGGGAACTTATGCTGGATGATGGCACTACATTCTTCAGTCAGTATCACAGTATCGTTGTTCTTCCAGCTTCTCTTCTTGGTCATCAACTCCTTTAAGAACTTGGCATAGGGCGGCATTTGCTCTATTGCTTCAGCAAAGGGTATGTTAATCTGTAATTTCTTGAAGATTTCTAAAAATTTGGAGAACTGGCTATCATCCCCCTTCTTCATCAGTTGTTGAGGATATGGGACTTTCAAAACATATGGCTTCAGCTCTCCTTCCTTTTGATGTGAGTTAGAGGTGGGGACTTGGACTTCATCTTGTTCCTCCTTCTTTCCAACTGAATCTTTCTCTTGTGGTTGCTTGGAAGTCTCCTTCAATTCCTTTCCACTTTTGAGGGTGATAGCTTAACACTCCTCCCTTGGCCTTGACTCAATGTTGCTGCAAAGGTCATGGCCAGGAGCTTGCTAGAATAGGTAGCCAATTTATATCTCAAGTTTCTTGATGGCAGCATCTTGATTTTGCAGGTTAGATCGTACTTCCTCTCGGAACATTTTACTATCTTGGATTTCCTTGCATATGCCTTCAAGTAGGGTTTTAATCCTGGAGAGTCTATCTTCAGATGATGGTGAGTTGAGATTGGAGGGGTGAGAAGGGTCATTTTGACTTTGGTATGGATGTTGAGGTGTGCTGTTAGGTGAGTGCTGATATGATCTCTGTGTGGAATGTTGGTGAGTTGCATTATTATTGGGGTTATGGCGTCTCTGATCTTGGCCTTGGTCTTGTTGATTTTTCCACCCAAATTTTGGGTTGTTCCTCCAACCAGGATTATATGTTTTGGAGTATGGGTCATGGTGCTACCTAGGTGAATTCCCAATGTAGTTGGCTTGTTCCTGATCACCCTCTGCTTCTTCATTCACTCCTTCTTAGGTTGCTGCTGAAGTGATGATTGCTGCTACTTGATTCCTCTCCATCTTCTTGGTGAGGTCAGCTAATTGCTTGGTAATCATCTTGTTTTGAGCTAGCAGTACATCCACATTGTTCAGCTCCATCACTCGTCTAGTGTTGCCTCTTTCAGAAGCATAGAAGTAGTTATTCTCTGCTACAGTCTCAATGACATCTATGGCTTCTTCAATGGTCTTCTTCTTGTTCAGAGATCCCCCGGATGAGTGGTCTACTGCCTTCTTTGATTCATACGAAAGGCCTTCATAGAAAATGTGCAACTGCACCCATTCATTGAACATATCTGGCGGGCATCTTCTTGTCAAGTCTTTAAACCTCTCCCATGCTTCATATAGAGTCTCACCATCCTGCTGTCTGAATGTTTGTACCTCAGCTCTCAACCTGTTGATCCGTTGAGGAGGATAGAATCTTGCCAAGAACTTATTCACCACATCTTCCCAGGTTGCTAAACTCTCCTTTGGAAAGGATTCCAGCCATTTAGATGCTTTGTCCTTGAGCGAGAAGGGAAACAGAAGTAGTCTATAGGTGTTAGGATGAACACCATTAAACTTCACAGTATCGCATATCCTCAGGTAGGTGGTTAGATGTTGATTGGGGTCTTCTTGGATACTTCCTCCGAATGAACAATTGTTCTGAACAAGGGTGATGAGCTGTGGCTTTAGTTCAAAGTTGTTGGCATGTATGGTTGTCCTTTAGATGCTACTCCCACAGTTTCCTGGGTTTGGGTTGATGTAAGAACCCAGAACTCTTCTCTCTTGCCCAGCCTGATGCGCTGGACCTTCTCTGCCATGGTTGTGAGCCTCTTCTTCATGATGGTTTTTCATATTCTCATCCATGTCTGGTTCAAAGTACTCTTCCTCTTCCTCAGCACTAACTACTCTCTTTCCTCTTGCTTCCCTTCTTAATCTAAGGAAGGTCCTCTCAGGTTCAGAATCAAAAGAAGTTGAAGCCCCGCTTCTTCTACCTGTCATACAACCAACAAGGCACAAGCAAGAGAGATAGATGCAGACAGTAATTTCTACAGAAATGCTATTAGTGTGAGTGATGCAATATATCAAACAGTTAGTGGGTTAGTGACTGAATTGTAAACAACTATGAAAATGGGTAGGGGAAAGGGAAGAAAATAGCCAAACAAAAAGTAAATTACTCAAATGAACTTAAATCAAACAAAATAAAAACAAATGCTCAATCTAGTTATCCACCAATTTAATCATTGTTGATACAAAATCAATCCCCGGCAATGGCACCATAAACTTGATGCACAGAAACTTGTCTCTCAACAAATTTCCTTCGGCAAGTATACCGAATTGTCGTCAAGTAAAAACTCACAGTAGAGTGAGGTCGAATCCCACAGGGATTGATTGGTCAAGCAACTTTAATTGGAAGAATGTTCTAGTTGAGCTAAGCAGAAAGTGAGTTGAGAATTGCAGGAAATTAAATGGCGGGAAAGTAAATAGCAGAAAATAAATGACGGAAGGTAAATTGCAGAATCTTAAATGGGGAAGGGGAGTTTAGCATGAAAGTAAATAGCAGAAAGTAAAGAGAATGGGTAAGATCAGAAATGGGGAGTTCATTGGGCTTAGGAGATGTTGCATTCTCCGGATCAAGTTTATTTTCATCTCTTCCTCAATCAATGCATTCATTGATCTCCTTGGCAATCTTAAGTGATTAAATTCCAATTCCTTGGTAATTCAAACTCTCAAATCAGATCAATAGCCAATTTCTTGGTCTAATTGCTCATGAGAAGTGATGAAGTATGGTCACTGATTATACCACATGTATTTCCAAATCAAAGTATTGGGAGAATTATATGTCACCATATCCGCCCAAACCCCAATTTGGTCCAACATGAGAAAGCAATTCTAGCATGATCTTTTCATTCCTCTTCCATGGTTCAGAAGAGATCCAAGTATGAATAGCTTCTTTTCCAAGATAACTACTCAATTGGACGAAGATTGAAAGCTTTCTAGTAAAATCAAGAGAAAAGAGAGAAGAAGGATAACGAAAACTATTATTGATCCATCAAATTACAACAGAGCTCCCTAACCCAATAAAAGGGGTTTAGTTGTTCATAGCTCTGGGAATGAAAAGCATAGATGGAGAGTACATTCTGAGAATTAAACTAAAAGTTGCAGAGAAAGTAAAATACAGAGAGTAATTCTAATAATGCCAAAAGCTCCTTCTAGTTCAAAGCTCTCCCTATTTATACTATTCTTCTGATCTTCTAGTTGGCTCTTCAAGTCTTGGATATGGGCCTTTGGATCTTGAGTTGAAGCAGTTATCTTCTTCAGTGGGCTTAGCTTTACTTTAGAGAGAAAGTGTGAAGTAGGCAGGGATTCTAGCTTAGGACGTTAGTGGTGTTAACGTTAAGTGAAAGTGTGGGTTCGAGAACGTTAGTGACAATCACCTTTTTCACTAACGCTCCTAACCCAAGGATGCTCCATGTTAACTTCAACGTTAGTGGCAACAACGTGACCACTAACGTTGCCTCTTGGTCCTTCACACACGTTATTGGAACTTACTTTTTCCAATAACGTTGAGAATCCTCCTTTCTCCCTACGTTAGAGTTCACGTTAGTGTGGCTAACGTGACCTTTAACGTAGGCTAGCCACATCTTCGAGAACGTTAGTGACCCTTACCTTTGTCACTAACGTTCCAAAATGCCCCTACTTCCCACGTTAGAGTTCACGTTAACTAGGTTAACATGGCTTCTAACGTGGTATTGCTAGCCATCTCCAACATTAGTGACAAAGGTGAGTGTCACTAACGTTGGCTCATCATCCATTTTACTCACGTTAGCTTCCACGTTAATGTAGTTAACGTGGGAGTTAACGTGGCTCATAGTGGCTCATCCCAACGTTAGTGACAAAGGTTAGTGTCACTAACGTTGGCGATTCTTTGCTCCCTCCATGTTAGAGTCCACGTTAACTGAGTTAACGTGGCAACTAACGTGGCTCAAAGTGGCTTAGCTCAACGTTAGTGACAAAGGTGAGTGTCACTAACGTTGGCTTCATTTTCTTCTTCCACGTTAACTACCATGTTAATGTAGTTAACGTGGCAATTAACGTGGGCTATGATGGATTCGAGGACGTTATTGGCGATTACTTTTCTCATTAGCGTTGCAAGCTAGCTCCCCTTCCACGTTAGAGGTCACGTTAGTTAGACTAACGTGGCTGCTAACGTGGTTCTTTCTTGCTTCCTTTGTCCTGAAATCAAGCAATAAAGTGCATCAAAGTTCTATTCCAAGTTATGAGACATGCATCATCCAATTTGTCATTCAATTCATGCATAATTCTCATAAATTCATATAAAAATCACAATGTTAGCTTGAATCAAGATGTGAGTGAAATTCTACCCAAAACTTCCTTATTTCCTAAGAAAGTGCATGAAACTACCCTAAAACCATAAAGAAAAGGTCAGTGAAACTTGCCAAAATGCCCTAGCATCACAATTAAAATGCTTAATCTAGCTCCCCATCAATTTAGTCATTGTCAAATTCAAACCAATTCCCGGCAACGGCGCCATAAAACTTGATCACCGGAATTCCCTCCCGATATAAAAATGATGAATTCGTTCTTTTGGCAAGCGCACCAAATTTATCGTCAAGTAATAACCCACCGTGGAGTGGGATCGTATCCACAGAGATTGGTAGATTTGAGCAATTTTAATCAATGGGTGAATTAGTCAAGCTGAGCAACATAGAGTGTGATTGCAGAATTGTAAATGAACAGGAATGTAAACGACTCAAAAGTAAAGAGAAGCAGTAAATTGCAGAAAAGGAAATGGCAATAATGTAAAGTGCAGAAACATAAATGACTTAATTGTAAATGGGAATGGGGATTGACAGAATGTAAAGAAAGATATAAAGAATGTGGAAGATAAGAATAGGGAGAATTCATTGAGATCAGGAGATGTTGCTCTCTTTGGATTAAATTCAGCTCATCTTATCTTCAATCATGCAATTCATTGACCTCTTAGCAATCATGATTGATTGAGCCCCAATCCCTTGGTGACTCAATCTCTCAAATCTTGATAATCAGCCAATTCGTTGGTCTAATTGCTCATGAAGAGAGATATGATTGGTCCCTGATTATACCACACATCCTTGTAGATCCAAAATAGAGGGTGGATTATATGTCACCATATCCAATCACCAAAATCCAGATCTACTCAAATGTGAAAAGGGATTTCAAGCATGGTTCCATGTTTCATTTTCCAAGGTTCCCATGAAACACATTTAGCATTCAACCTCTTTCCCAAGATGATTGAATACTAGCATTAAAACGAAATTCCTTCTAGAAAATCAAAGAGAAGATGAAGAGAAGAAGAAATTCACTATCATTAATCTATCAAGTACAATAGAGCTCCCTCTCTCAATGAGAGGAAAATTAGGTACTCATAGCTTAGAGAAAAGTACAAAAGATGGAAGAGATGATGTGAAAATTAAATCTAAATATACTTCCACAAAACTAATACCAAACAACCCCTTCTTAGTACTATCAGGGGTTATTTATACTACTCCTAGCACTAGAATAAAGAAAATACAAAAGAGAAAAGAAAATTAAAATTTGGAGGGAAAGGAAAACTCAATGAACGTGACCTTTGATGCATGAAAACTTGTCTCTCAACAAATTTCCCTCGGCAAGTATACCGAATTGTCGTCAAGTAAAAACACACAATAGAGTGAGGTCGAATCCCACAGGGATTGATTGGTCAAGCAACTTTAATCAGAGGAATGTTCTAGTTGAGCTAAGCAGAAATTGAGTTGATATTTGCAGAAACGTAAATGGCGGGAAAGTAAATAACAGAAAGTGTAAATGCTCGAAATAAAGAGCAAAATGTAAATGGCAGAAAGTAAATTGTAGAATCTTAAATGGGGATTTGGGGAAATGAACATAAAAGTAAATGGCAGAAAATAAAGAGAATGGGTAAGATCAGAAATGAGGGATTCATTGGGCTCAGGAGATGTTGTATTCTCCGGATCAAGCATTCTCATCTCTTCCTCAATCAATGCATTCATTGATCTCCTTGGCAATCTTAAGTGATTGGATTCCGATTCCTTGGCAACCCAATCTCTCAAATCTTGATCAATAGCCAATTCCTTGGTCTAATTGCTCATGAGAAGAGATGAAGTATGGTCACTGATTATACCACATGTATTCCTAAATCAAAGTGTTGGTAGGATTATATGTCACTATATCCATCCAAACCCCAATTTGGTCCAACACGAGAAAGCATTTCTAGCATGATCTCTTCATTCCTCTTCCAAAGTTCCGAAGAGATCCAAGTATGAATAGCTTCTTTTCTAAGATAACTACCCAATAGGATGAAGATTGAAATCTTTCTAGTAAAATCAAGAGAAAAGAAAGAAGAAAAATAATGAAAACTATTATTGATCCATCAAATTACAATAGAGCTCCCTAACCCAATGAAAGGGGTTTAGTTGTTCATAGCTCTGGAAATGGAAAGCACAAATGAAAAGTACATTTTCAAAATAAAACTAGAAGTTGCAGAGAAAGTAAAATATACAGAGTGTAGTTCTCCAAAATGCCAAAAGCTCCCTACTAGTTCAAAACTACTCCTATATATACTACTCTTCTGATCTTCTAGTTGGCTCTTCAAGCTTGGATATGGGCCTTTGGATCTTTAGTTGAAGCAGTTACAGTCTTCAGTGGGCTTAGCTTTGCTTACAGAAAAAGTATGAGTTAGGCATGGACGTTAGTTAGGACGTTAGTGGTGTTAACGTTAAGTGAAAATGTGGGTTCGAGAACATTAGTGACGATCACTTTTTTCACTAATGTTCTAAGCCAAAAATGATCCACGTTAACTTCAATGTTAGTGGCACTAACATGACCACTAACTTTGCCTCTTGGTCCTTTGCAAACGTTATTGGCATTCACCTTTTCCAATAACGTTGCTTATTGCCCCTTTTCCCCACGTTAGAGTTCACGTTAGTATAACTAACGTGACCCTTAACGTGGGCGTGCCTAAGCTTTGAAAGCGTTAGTGACACTTACCTTTGTCACTAACGCTTCAAACGCCCCTTCTTCCCACGTTAGTGCCTCACGTTAATTGCATTAACGTGGTGGTGATTGCCATCTCCAACGTTAGTGACAAAGGTGAGTGTCACTAACGTTGGCCCATCATTTCTTTCCTCCACGTTAGCTTTCACGTTAATGTAATTAACGTGGAAACTAACGTGGGCAATATTGGCTTAGTGCAACGTTAGTGACAAAGGTGAGTGTCACTAACGTTGGTGATTCCTTGCTCCTTCCACGTTAGAGTTCATATTAATGTAATTAACGTGACTCTTAACGTGGCCAATTGTGCCCTTTTGGAACGTTAGTGGTATTCACTTTTACTACTAACGTTGGAGCTTCCCTTTTCCTCCACGTTAGCTTCCCCGTTAATGTAATTAACGTGGCCACTAACGTGGGCTATGATGGCTTTTGAAGGCGTTATTGGTGATCACTTTTTCCATTAACGTTGCAAGCTAGCTCCCATTCCACATTAGTGGTCACGTTAGTTAGACTAACGTGGCTACTAACGTGGCTCTTCCTTGCTTCCTTTGTCCTGAAATCAAGCAAATAAAGTACATCAAAGCTTGGTTCTAAATCATGAGATCATGCATCATCCATTTTATCATTCAATTCATGCATAATTCTCATAAAATCATGTAAAGTTCACAATGTTTGCTTGAATCAAGATGTAAGTGAATATCTACCCAAAACTTGCTTATTTACTAAGAAAATGCATGAAACTACCCTAAAACAGTAAAGAAAAGGTCAGTGAAACTAGCCAAAATGCCCTGGCATCACAACACCAAACTTAAAGCTTGCTTGTCCCTAAGCAAGTACTGAAATATAAGAATGATGAATGAAAGAACAAGGGAAATAAGTTCTTATTATAGAAGTAAAGCTCTTGGTTTATGGGGTTTCATGCATAGCAACTTAGGTTCATTCCTTTACTGGTTTCCAGGTCCTTATCATGCTCTTGAATACTTGCTTGATTGCATCCTATGAGATCCTTATTTTTTTGATCCTCTCTTTTTTTCTCAGGGTTTATTGCATCCTTAGGCTAAGTGCTCTGTGAGGAGGCAACTCTTTAAAATAAGCTTTCAGCCAACACTCCCGAACCAGTTAGTTCAAGGTTCTAGGTGTTAAAACACCCCTAAGGACTTACTCCCTCAAGTCTCTCTCCCCCGTACATGCACACCATAGGCACATGGTTTGTTATTTTCTTTCCTTGAGGCCTTGGTGTCCAGCACCTCTTTGGGTTACTAAATGTTCTGTAGCAAGGTTGCTCTTGATAGTGGATTTTCAGTTTGTAATCCCGGGTTAGTTAACCCAAGTTACCAAGTGATGAAGCACTGCTAAGAACTTATTCATCCAAGCAGATCCTTGGTACAAGATCACCACAGACACATCCCTCAAGATTCAAACCCTTGGTACCTAGCCTTATTTATTCTTTTTCTTTCTTTTTCAAACTCTTATTGTTCTTTCTCTTTTTCTTATTAGGATCTTGTTGTTTGGTTAATCTCATAGAATGTGCTTCAAGCATGTTCTTCAGTACACATAAGTGCCCTCATACCTTATAGGTGATCCAACTTAGCTAATCTATTATCCTACCACCAACCTTGAGGACTTATTTCACCATATGAACCCTACTCTAGTTTCTTTCATAACATTCTCTTACATTAAATTCAAAGGGCAAGTATACAAGTAAGTAGGATGAAAATGAAAACAGGTAACTTGGACCAGCACACATAGACTTAAAAACTGAAAATGCTAAAGACAGAATTGAAAATTTCTAAGCTACTATGGAAGCATGTTCTATTTCATACATGATTTTCCTTATTTAGACTTGAAGAAGATAAAAGGAAGAGGGAACTCCACCACCTTTTACTCATGGGGCTGCCTGATGAGCGGATAATTTATACGCTTTTTGACATTGTTTTTAGTATGTTTTTAGTAGGATCTAGTTACTTTTAGGGATGTTTTCCTTAGTTTTTATGTTAAATTCACATTTCTGGACTTTACTATGAGTTTGTGTGTTTTTCTGTGATTTCAGGTATTTTCTGGCTGAAATTGAGGGACTTGAGCAGAAATCAGATTCAGAGGTTGAAGAAGGACTGCTGATGCTGTTGGATTCTGACCTCCCTGCACTCAAAGTGGATTTTCTGGAGCTACAGAACTCGAAATGGCGCGCTTCCAATTGCGTTGGAAAGTAGACATCCAGGGCTTTCCAGCAATATATAATAGTCCATACTTTGGCCAAGAATTGACGACGTAAACTGGCGTTCAACGCCAGCCTTCTGCCCAAATTTGGCGTCCAGCGCCAGAAAAGGATCCAAAACCAGAGTTGAACGCCCAAACTGGCACAAAAACTGGCGTTCAACTCCACAAATGGCCTCTGCACTGCTACACTTAAGCTCAGCCCAAACACACACCAAGTGGGCCCCGAAAGTGGATTTATGCATCAATTACTTACTCATGTAAACCCTAGTGACTAGTTTATTATAAATAGGACCCCTTACTATTGTATTAGGCATCCTGGATTGTATTTTGATCCTGTGATCATGTTTAGGGGGCTGGCCATCTCGGCCATGCCTGGACCTTTACTTATGTATTTTTAACGGTAGAGTTTCTACACTCCATAGATTAAGGTGTGGAACTCTGCTGTTCCTCAAAGATTAATGCAAAGTACTACTGTTTTCTATTCAATTCTTCTTATTTCGCTTCTAAGATATCCATTCGCACCCAAGAACGTGATGAAGGTGATGATTATGTGTGACGCTCATCATCCTTCTCCCTTATGAACGCGTGCCTGACAAACACTTCTGTTCTACATGAATTAAGCTAGAATGAATATCTCTTAGATCTCCTAACCAGAATCTTCGTGGCGTACGCTAGAATGATGGCGGCATTCAAGAGAATCCGGAAGGTCTAAACCTTGTCTGTGGTATTCTGAGTAGGATTCAATGATTGAATGACTGTGACGAGCTTCAAACTCGCGATTGTTGGGCGTTAGTGACAGACGCAAAAGGAGGGTGAATCCTATTCCAGCATGATCGAGAACCGACAGATGAATAGCCGTGCCGTGACAGGGTGCGTGAGCATATGATTCACTGAGAGGAGGGGATGTAGCCACTGACAACGGTGATGCCCTTGCATACAGCCAGCCATGGAAAGGAGTAAGACTGATTGGATGAAGATAGCAGGAAAGCAGAGGTTCAGAGGAACGAAAAGCATCTCCATTCGCTTATCTGAAATTCCTGCCAATGAATCTACATAAGTATCTCTATCCCTTTTATTGTTTATTTTAATCTAATAAAGTATCATGTTTAAATCCGCCTGACTGAGATTTGCAAGGTGACCATAGCTTGCTTCATACCAACAATCTCCGTGGGATTCGACCCTTACTCACGTAAGGTATTACTTGGACGACCCAGTGCACTTGCTGGTTAGTTGAAGGGAGTTGTGTCCACACATAGAGCCACAATGAGGATTCAATACAATTATATATTGTTAATCTCACACAAGTACAAAGAACATGGAACACAATTTCGTGCACCAAGTTTTTGGCGCCGTTGCCGGGGATTGTTTGAGTTTGGACAACTGACGGCTCATCTTGTTGCTCAGATTAGGTAATTTTCTTTTTATTTTATTTTCAAAAATTTTTCAAAAATATTTTCAAAAATCTCTCATATGTCTTCAAAAAAAATATATATATATATATATAAAAATGTTTTCAAAAATTTATTCAAGATTTTTAATAATGAATTCTAGTGTTTCATGATGATTTGTTGAAGCCTGGCTGGCTGTAAAGCCATGTCTAAATTTATTTGGACTGAGGCTTGCAATTTGTTATAAAGAGCAATATACTCTCGTGTTAAAGACTAAAGCTTGGCTGGCCATTGGCCATGTCTAGTGTTTTGGACTGGAGCTTTCATTGAAAGCTTGGCTGGCTAGTGAGCCATGTCTAATTCCTGGACTGAAGCTTTAGACTACCATGGCAAGATTCCTGGAATTCATATTAAAAATTTTGGAATCCTTATTTTTCTTTCCTTCTAAATAATTTTTGAAAAATATAAAATAAAAATCCAAAAAAATTAGAAAATCATAAAAATCAAAAATATTTTCTGTTTCTTGTTTGAGTCTTGAGTCACATTATAAGTTTGGTGTCACTTGCATATGCATCTTGCATTTTTCGAAAATATCATGCATTCATAGTGTTCTTCATGATCTTCAAGTTGTTCTTGGTAAGTCTTCTTGTTTGATCTTGATGATTTTTTGTTTTGTGTCTTTTCATGTTTATCATATGCATTCTTGAATTCTTAGTGTCTAAGCATTAAAGAATTCTAAGTTTGGTGTCTTGCATATTTTCTTTGCATTAAAAAGTTTTCAAAAATATGTTCTTGATGTTCATCATGATCTTCATAGTGTTCTTGGTGTTCATCTTGACATTCATAGCATTCTTGCATGCATTCATTGTTTTGATCTAAAAATTTCATGCATTGCATAATTTTCATGTTTTTATAAAAAGTCAAAAATCAAAAAAAATATCTTTCCCTGTTTCTCTCATCAAATTCGAAAATTGAGTTGACTTTTTCAAAAAATTTTTAAAATCAAATTGTTTCTTATGAGTCAAATCAAATTTTCAATTTGAAAATCTTATCTTTTTCAGAATCTTTTTCAAAATTCAAATCTTTTTCAAAATTCTTAGTTATTTTCGAAAATTCCAAAAATATTTTTCAAAAATCTTTTTCTTATTTTTATATCAAATTTTCGAAAATAACATAATCAATTAATGTTTTGATTCAAAAATTTGAAGTTTGTTACTTGCTTGTTAAGAAAGATGCAAACTTTAAGTTCTAGAATCATATCTTGTGATTTCTTATGAATCAAGTCATTAATTGAAATTTTAAAAATCAAATCTTTTTCAAAAACTAATTTCTATCATATCTTTTCAAAAATATCTTCTTATCTTATCTTTTTCAAAAATATCTTTTCAAAATATCTTTTCTAACTTCCTAACTTCCTATCTTTTCAAAATTTGTTTCAACTAACTAACTAACTTTTTGTTTGTTTCTTAACTTTTTCAAAACCACCTAACTAACTCTCTCTCTCTCATTTTCAAAAATATCTCTCCCCTTTTTCAAAATTTCTTTTTAATTTATTAATTTTTAAAACTTAAATTTCGAAAAAAAAAAAAATTTTACTAACCTCTTTCAAAAACTATTTTCAAAAACCACTAACTCTTTTTCAAAATAATTTTCAAAAATTATCCCTCCCCCATCTCATTCTATTTATTCATTCATATCCTAACATCTCATATCACATCTCTTCCATTCGTACAGTTGTGCTTCTTCCTTTACATCACATTCTTTGTCTCCCCCTCTTTTCTTCCCCTCACAAAGGGATCCCTATACTGTGGTATAAAGGATCTCTATTATTATTATCATTTTTCTGTCCATTCTTCCTTGTCATATGAGCAGGAGCAAGGATAAGAACATTCTTGTGGAAGCAGATCCAGAACCTGAAAGGAATCTGAAGAGAAAATTAAGAGAAGCTAAAATACAACAATCCAGAGAAAACCTTTCAGAAATTTTTGAACAGGAAGAGGAGATGGCAGCCGAAAATAATAATAATATAAGGAAGATGCTTGGTGACTTTACTGCACCTAATTCCAATTTACATGGAAGAAGCATCTCCATTCCTGCCATTGGAGCAAACAACTTTGAGCTGAAACCTCAATTAGTTTCTCTAATGCAGCAGAACTGCAAGTTTCATGGACTTCCATCTGAAGATCCTTTTCAGTTCTTAACTGAATTCTTGCAGATATGTGATACTGTTAAGACTAATGGAATAGATCCTGAAGTCTACAGGCTCATGCTTTTCCCTTTTGCTGTAAGAGACAGAGCTAGATTATGGTTGGATTCTCAACCCAAAGACAGCCTGAACTCTTGGGATAAGCTGGTCACGGCTTTCTTAGCCAAGTACTTTCCTCCTCAAAAGCTGAGCAAGCTTAGAGCTGATGTTCAAACCTTCAGACAGAAAGAAGGTGAATCCCTCTATGAAGCTTGGGAAAGATACAAACAGTTGACCAAAAAGTGTCCTTCTGACATGCTTTCAGAATGGACCATCCTGGATATATTCTATGATGGTTTATCTGAGCTATCAAAGATGTCACTGGACACTTCTGCAGGTGGATCCATTCACCTAAAAAAAACGCCTGCAGAAGCTCAAGAACTCATTGACATGGTTGCTAATAACCAGTTCATGTACACTTCTGAAAGGAATCCTGTGAGTAATGGGACGCCTATGAAGAAGGGAGTTCTTGAAGTTGATACTCTGAATGCCATATTGGCTCAGAACAAAATATTGACTCAGCAAGTCAATATGATTTCTCAGAGTCTGCATGGAATGCAAGCTGCATCCAACAGTACTCAAGAGGCATCTTCTGAAGAAGAAGCCTATGATCCTGAGCACCCTGCAATAGCAGAGGTAAATTACTTAGGTGAACCTTATGGAAACACCTATAACTCAACATGGAGAAATCATCCAAATTTCTCATGGAAGGATCAAAAGCCCCAACAAGGCTTTAATAATGGTGGAAGAAACAGGTTTAGCAATAGCAAACCTTTTCCATCATCAACTCAGCAACAGACAGAGAACTCTGAACAAAATGCTTCTAATTTAGCAAATCTAGTCTCTGATCTATCTAAGGCCACTGTAAGTTTCATGAATGAAACAAGGTCTTCCATTAGAAATCTGGAAGCACAAGTGGGCCAGCTGAGTAAAAGGATCACTGAAATCCCTCCTAGTACTCTCCCAAGCAATACAGAAGAGACTCCAAAAGGAGAGTGCAAGGCCATTGACATAAGCGCCATGGCCGAACCTGTGAGGAGAGGAGAGGACGTGAATCCCAAGGAGGAAGACCTCCTGGGACGTCCAGTGATCAATAAGGAGCTTCCCTCTGAGGAACCAAAGGACTCTGAGGCTCATCTAGAGACCATAGAGATTCCATTGAACCTCCTTATGCCCTTCATGAGCTCTGATGAGTATTCCTCTTCTGAAGAGAATGAGGATGTTACTGAAGAGCAAACTGCCAAGTTTCTTGGTGCAATCATGAAGCTGAATGCCAAATTATTTGGCATTGATGCTTGGGAAGTTGAACCTCCCTTGTTCATCAATGAACTGAGTGATCTGGATCAACTGACATTACCTCAGAAGAGACAGGATCCTGGAAAGTTCATAATACCCTGTACCATAGGCACTAGGATCTTTAAAGCTCTGTGTGACCTTGGTTCAGGAATAAACCTCATGCCCCTCTCTGTAATAGAGAAACTAGGAATCTATGGGGTGCAAGCTGCTAAAATCTCACTAGAGATGGCAGACAGCTCAAGAAAACAGGCTTATGGACAAGTAGAAGATGTATTAGTAAAGGTTGAGGGCCTTTACATACCTACTGATTTCATAGTCCTGGATACTGGAAAGGAAGAGGGTGAATCCATCATCCTAGGAAGACCTTTCCTGGCCACAGCAAGAGCTGTGATTGATGTTGACAGAGGTGAAATAGTCCTCCAATGGAATGAGGACTCCCTTGTGTTTAAAACTCAAGGATCTCCCTCTGCAACCATGGAGAGGAAGCAGAAAAAGCTTCTCTCCAAGCAGAGTCAACCAGAGCCCCCACAGTCAAACTCTAAGTTTGGTGTTGGGAGGCCACAACCAAACTCTAAGTTTGGTGTTGAACTCCCATATCCAAACTCTAAGTTTGGTGTTGGAGAGTCTCAACAAAGCACATCTGTGAGGCTCCATGAGAGCCCACTGTCAAGCTATTGACATTAAAGAAGCGCTTGTTGGGAGGCAACCCAATGTTTATCTAATTCTTATTTTTATTGTTTTTCATGTTTTCTTAGGTTCATGATCATGTGGAGTCACAAAATAAATAAAAAATTCAAAAACAGAATCAAAAACAGCAGAAGAAAAATCACACCCTGGAGGAGCATCTGTCTGGCGTTCAAACGCCAGAACAGAGCATAGTTCTGGCGCTGAACGCCCAGAATGGGAGCATCCTGGCGCTGAACGCCCATAACAAGCATGGTTCTGGCGTTCAACGCCAGAAATGGCAGCATAGGGGCGTTGAACGCCCAAAATGGGCACCAACCTGGCGCTGAACGCCCAGAGTTGTGTGCAAGGGCATTTTGCATGCCTAAATTGGTGTAGGGATGTAAATGCCTTGACACCTCAGGATCTGTGGACCCCACAGGATCCCCACCTACCTCCACTCACTCTCTTCTCTCTTCTCAATCATCCTCTATTCCCAATAAACACTCTTCCCTATTAACTCTTTACCACTCACATCCAAACACCCACTTTCCTTCAAAATTCAACATCTCTTTCCCACCCAATCCCACCCATATGGCCGAATACACATCTCCCCCCATCTCCTCCATATCTTCTTCTTATTCTTCTATTCTTTCTTCTTTTGCTCGAGGGCGAGCAACATTCTAAGTTTGGTGTGGTAAAAAGCATAGCTTTTTTGTTTTTTTCCATAACCATTGATGGCACCTAAGGCCAGAGAAGCCTCTAGAAAGAGGAAAGGGAAGACAAAAGCTTCCATCAAGGGTCTATAGCTCAGTGGTAGAACATTTGACTGCAAATCAAGAGATCCCTGAGATACCTCAGGGGATACATTTTCTTCCACACAATTATTGGAAGCAACTAAGGGTGGAACATCAAGAGCACTCCATCATCCTTCATGAAATCAGAGAAGATCTAAAAGCAAAGAAGGAGGAGCAGCAAAGACAAGGAAGAGACATAGAAGAGCTCAAGAACATCACTAAGGTGGACTCATTCCTTGTTCTTACTTTCTCTGTTTTTCATTTTCTATGTTATGTGCTTATCTATGTTTGTGTCTTCATTACATGATCATTAGAAGTAGTGACTTTGTCTTAAAGTTATAAATGTCCTATGAATCCATCACCTCTCTTAAATGAAAAATGTTTTAATTCAAAAGAACAAGAAGTACATGAGTTTCGAATTTATCCTTGAACTTAGTTTAATTATATTGATGTGGTGACAATGCTTCTTGTTTTCTGAATGTATGCTTGAACAGTGCATATGTCTTTTGAAGTTGTTGTTTAAGAATGTTAAATATGTTGGCTCTTGAAAGAATGATGACTAGGAGACATGTTATTTGATAATCTGAAAAATCATAAAAATGATTCTTGAAGCAAGAAAAAGCAGCAAAAAAAAAAAAAAACAAAGCTTGCAGAAAAAAAAAAAGAGAAAAAAAATAGGCGAAAAAAAAAATAGAAAGAAAAAGAAAAAGCAAGCAGAAAAAGCCAATAACCCTTAAAACCAAAAGGCAAGGGCAAATAAAAAGGATCCCAAGGCTTTGAGCATCAGTGGATAGGAGGGCCTAAAGGAATAAAATCCTGGTCTAAGCGGCTAAACTAAGCTGTCCCTAACCATGTGCTTGTGGCGTGTAGGTGTCAAGTGAAAACTTGAGACTGAGCGGTTAAAGTCAAGGTCCAAAGCAAAAACAAAGAGTGTGCTTAAGAACCCTGGACACCTCTAATTGGGGACTTTAGCAAAGCTGAGTCACAATCTGAAAAGGTTCACCCAATTATGTGTCTGTGGCATTTATGTATCCGGTGGTAATACTGGAAAACAAAGTGCTTAGGGCCACGGCCAAGACTCATAAAGAAGCTGTGTTCAAGAATCATCATACTAAACTAGGAGAGTCAATAACATTATTCGAAATCTGAAGTTCCTATAGATGCCAATCATTCTAAACTTCAATGGATAAAGTGAGATGCCAAAACTATTCAAGAGGCAAAAAGCTATAAGTCCCGCTCATATGATTGAAACTATGTTTCATTGATAGTTTGAAATTTATAGTATATTCTCTTCTTTTTATCCTATTTGATTTTTAGTTGCTTGGGGACAAGCAACAATTTAAGTTTGGTGTTGTGATGAGCGGATAATTTATACGCTTTTTGACATTGTTTTTAGTATGTTTTTAGTAGGATCTAGTTACTTTTAGGGATGTTTTCCTTAGTTTTTATGTTAAATTCACATTTCTGGACTTTACTATGAGTTTGTGTGTTTTTCTGTGATTTCAGGTATTTTCTGGCTGAAATTGAGGGACTTGAGCAGAAATCAGATTCAGAGGTTGAAGAAGGACTGCTGATGCTGTTGGATTCTGACCTCCCTGCACTCAAAGTGGATTTTCTGGAGCTACAGAACTCGAAATGGCGCGCTTCCAATTGCGTTGGAAAGTAGACATCCAGGGCTTTCCAGCAATATATAATAGTCCATACTTTGGCCAAGAATTGACGACGTAAACTGGCGTTCAACGCCAGCCTTCTGCCCAAATTTGGCGTCCAGCGCCAGAAAAGGATCCAAAACCAGAGTTGAACGCCCAAACTGGCACAAAAACTGGCGTTCAACTCCACAAATGGCCTCTGCACGTGCTACACTTAAGCTCAGCCCAAACACACACCAAGTGGGCCCCGAAAGTGGATTTATGCATCAATTACTTACTCATGTAAACCCTAGTGACTAGTTTATTATAAATAGGACCCCTTACTATTGTATTAGGCATCCTGGATTGTATTTTGATCCTGTGATCACGTTTAGGGGGCTGGCCATCTCGGCCATGCCTGGACCTTCACTTATGTATTTTCAATGGTAGAGTTTCTACACTCCATAGATTAAGGTGTGGAGCTCTGCTGTTCCTCAAAGATTAATGCAAAGTACTACTGTTTTCTATTCAATTCTTCTTATTTCGCTTCTAAGATATCCATTCGCACCCAAGAACGTGATGAAGGTGATGATTATGTGTGACGCTCATCATCCTTCTCCCTTATGAACGCGTGCCTGACAAACACTTCTGTTCTACATGAATTAAGCTAGAATGAATATCTCTTAGATCTCCTAACCAGAATCTTCGTGGCGTACGCTAGAATGATGGCGGCATTCAAGAGAATCCGGAAGGTCTAAACCTTGTCTGTGGTATTCTGAGTAGGATTCAATGATTGAATGACTGTGACGAGCTTCAAACTCGCGATTGTTGGGCGTTAGTGACAGACGCAAAAGGAGGGTGAATCCTATTCCAGCATGATCGAGAACCGACAGATGAATAGCCGTGCCGTGACAGGGTGCGTGAGCATATGATTCACTGAGAGGAGGGGATGTAGCCACTGACAACGGTGATGCCCTTGCATACAGCCAGCCATGGAAAGGAGTAAGACTGATTGGATGAAGATAGCAGGAAAGCAGAGGTTCAGAGGAACGAAAAGCATCTCCATTCGCTTATCTGAAATTCCTGCCAATGAATCTACATAAGTATCTCTATCCCTTTTATTGTTTATTTTAATCTAATAAAGTATCATGTTTAAATCCGCCTGACTGAGATTTGCAAGGTGACCATAGCTTGCTTCATACCAACAATCTCCGTGGGATTCGACCCTTACTCACGTAAGGTATTACTTGGACGACCCAGTGCACTTGCTGGTTAGTTGAAGGGAGTTGTGTCCACACATAGAGCCACAATGAGGATTCAATACAATTATATATTGTTAATCTCACACAAGTACAAAGAACATGGAACACAATTTCGTGCACCACTGCCCATGCTCTCTCTCTTGTTTGTCCTCTTTGTGTCTACTTATGTTTCCTTGTATCCGTGTCATTCTAGCTCTTTTCCAATCCTCAAGTGCTTTCCTTACTGATTCATGACTCCTTTTGACTTTTTCTCTTGCTTCTCGCGCTAATTCATCCTTCACTTCTTCATATCTTGTGATTCCCGGAGGCAATATAGGCAGTTGTCCGACTAAGTATCCGAGCCTGGCTTGAGTGTTCACATGATGTCCAATCTCACTCATGTAAACTCCTTCTGAGAATGCCCTGTATTCGTCGAAGGTTCTGCCTGTTCTATTTGTTTCTGATGTATCTCATGTATGTGTGCACCTTGATGTGCTTGGATGTTGATTAGCTTTTGGATGGCTTCTTGTTGTTGATTTTGCTTTTGATTTATCCTTTGGAAAGATTCATCCCATTGTCTCCCTTGTTCCAGTTGCTGCTCCATCAATTGCTTTTGCCACTCCTCCTGTTGATTCATCCATCTGGAGAATGATTCTTCTTGGCGGTTCATCATTTGTAGTTGAAGCTCTTTCTGTGCCCCTTGATTCTCCATATATTGTCTAGATAAGCCATCAATGGCTTCCTGTAATTGGTGCATGTCCAAAGTGGCTGGGGCTTGCTCTTTTGGGTCTTATTCTTCTACAACTTGATGGGCTGTCCTTTTTCTTATCCTTCGTTGAGGTAGGGGAGATGCAACAGCATGCATCCTTCGAACAGTAATTGAGATGCCCATTTTTATCCACTCAGGGACCCCGTCTTCGAACAACACCCCATCCCTGTCACACAGACGGAAAATAGTGCTGGGGTATCCTAACTTTCCTCCGGAATCGCTTTTCTCAGCCATCTTCCTAATGCCTTGGGCTATGAGTTCGTGAACCTTGATCTATCCTCCTTTGAGTATACATTGCACCATTGTTGCTCTCTTAAGGTTCACCTCTGAATTGTTTCCGGCGGGTAGGATGGATCTCCTTACAATTTCAAACCACCCCTTTGCTTCAGGAGTGAGATCCCCTCTCTTAATAAATTTGAGTTTCCCATGGGGATCTCGTACCAAATTAGCTCCTTGTATGCAGATATCTTGCACAATCTAGTCATAATTGGGATTGCTATCTATTTTGGACTGATAGCTCTCTTCTGCAAATGGTATGGTTCATAGCTTTAACGCCCTCATGATACTCATGGGACTAAAATCCACGGTCACCCCTCTTACAAAGCTTATATAGGACTCCTCTGCCTTATCATACCTGACTGCATTTGCATAAAACTCTCTTATAAGAGTTGCATTTACTTTTGTTACCGGATCAATGAGGAGCTCCCATCTTCTCTTTTCCACCTTCTCTGCAATTTCGAGGCACTCAGTTTTCTTGACTTGAAAGCCTAGCTCATGTATGATCTCCTTATCAGCCATCCACCCAAATTATAATGCATGGTGAAAGGTTCTAAACTTCTTCTCATCAAAAGGGCGTTGCTCCATAGGCTCCTTCCCTTTTCTTCTTTTAGAGCTGGACGAGGCCATGAGTGACTTTTAAATTTGAATTTGTCGAAGTATGGATGATTAGTGAGAGTGCTTTCAATGGAGTAAGAGGTGTTGAAGGTGTGTTCCGAGAGTAAGAAGTACGAATTGAGAATTGGAATGTGAAGGGGTACGGACTAGGAACCACTTATATAGAAAAGTGGTGAGTAAATGAAAGGTGTGGATTGATGGTGTAGGCGTATGATGAACGGATGGGGTTTAGCATGGGATGGGCACAAGGATTATCACTTTTATGATGGGGTTGGTTCGGTCTCTGACGTGGCAAAAATTTTGGCGAGTCAAGAAATTATTATAAGAGATACGTTGCAAGTACAGTTCTTAACCAACCGAAAATCCATTTATCAATTTAGAAGGGTTGTCACAAAATTAAAATTAAAATTAAAATACTGGGAGTATGAATCCCAGGTCGTCTCCCAACGAGTTGCAGAAAGACGTGCTATTTTATTAATCAGATGTTTTCAAAAGTGGTTTGAGTTGATAAATAGGAATTTAAATTAGAGAATTTATGTAATTTTAAATAAAAGCCTTGACTAGGAGTAGATTAGTTAGAAGCCCTATTCTTGTTGGAGTACTCTCAAGATTAATTGATAATTGAAGGTTCTTCTGCTTAGTTACCCTTTACTAGGTAGAGGAAAGTCAAGCAAGTTGGAAAGCTATTTCTAATCACAAGTCCTAATCCTTTCCCTTGAGAAGGACTAGTGTCAATGATTAGAGAGCGATCCAACAATAAACCCAATTGCAATTTTTCTCTTGAGTAACCCAACTCATGGTTTCCTTTCAATCATCTCCCAATCAAGTTATGGAACTACTCGCTCATTATGAATGTAAATTTCACAAAATAGGGAAGAGAAATACTGAAAGACAAAATAAATAATAATCAAAAGGATCAATTGAAATGAAAATAATTCTTGTATAATTAATTTCTAGAAATAATCCAAGAGTAACTCTGAGCAAATAAGGAACATGAAAGAGTAAGTGACAAGTAAGGAAACAAACTAGAATGACGAAGTCTTGACGGAGGTAATAACTCTTCTCAATGTTCCAATCCAAAAAGCAATAAAATCAAATCCTAAGAACTATGAATGTGAAGAGAGAAAACCTAGAGGAGAGGTAAAATCAGATCTAAAACTAAAAATTATGTGGAACGAATGTTGTGTTCTGTCTCTGCATGTTCCCTGGCTCTAATCTGCTTTTCTGGGCCGAAAACTGGGTCAAAACAGGGCCCAAAATTGCCCCCAGCGAATTCTACAGATTCTGCAGATCGCGCATGTCACGCGATCGCGTCATCCAGGCGTTTGCGTCATCCAGCGTTTTGCCTAGCCACGTGTGCGCGTCGTCCACGCCTTCGCGTCACTGGTGAAGTTTCCAATCCGCGCGGTTGCGTGAGCCATGCGTCCGCGTCACTACAATTTCCTCTATATCGCGCGGTTGCGTGAGCCATGCGTCCGCGTCACTGCAATTTCCTCTATATCGCACGGTCGCGTGAGCCAAGCGCCCGCGTCACTTTTCACTGGTCATCTTCTTAATTTCTTGTGTTCCTTCCATTTTTGCAAGCTTCCTTTCCAATCTCCAAGTCATTCATGCCTTATAGAGCCTGAAATACTTAACACACAGATCACAGCATCGAATGGAATAAAGGAGAATTAAAATACAAAATTAAAAGTCTCTAGGAAGCATGTTTTCAACCATAAAGTATTTTTAGGAAGGAATTATAAATGCATGCTTATTTAATGAATAAGTGGGTAAAGATTTGATAAAACTACACAATTAAACACAATATAAACCATAAAATAATGGTTTATCAACCTCCCCACACTTAGATATTAGCATGTCCTCATGCTTAGTTGAAGGAGATAAAATAAATGGGTAGGAACATGTAAAATTCATGCAATGCAATGCAACCTATATACGTGAATGCAACTATATGATTTTTGTCCACTTAGTTAAAAGTGAATAAGCTCTTCAAGACAATCACAAATCAAATTCCACTAATTCAATTCTTATACAGTAAGAACAGATAAAAATGCAAGAAGGTAGCTCATGAAAGCAGGGAACATAGAATTTAAGCATTGAACCCTCACTGATGATGTATGTATGCTCTAATCTCTCTAGTGTATAGGGTGATCACTCTATCCTTCTCTAACCATGTTTTCTAATTTTGTTCTTCACCTAACCAATCAACAACATTTAATATACCAATGCAAACATCATGAGGTCTTTTCAAGGTTGTAATGGGGCCAAGGTAAGGGTAAGGATACACATATGGTTAAGTAAGCTTTATAAATTGAATCTTTAATTAACCTAAGCTTTAACCCACACATATGTACATTCTATATAACTTAAATTTCATACCTAGCTACCCAAAATTTCTCTTTCACATTCCTTACTCATGTATCAACTTTCATTTTAATTTTATCATACATGCATTGATCTTGGAATTCTTAACATCACATTGGGGTAATTTTGTCCCCTTATTTAATTATTGAATATTTTTGGGTTTTTTTTTATAAACATAAAAATAAACATAGCTTATCAATGCACATAGATGTTTAATTCTTATAGTTTCACATGAGCAGGTACCCAAATTCCCATTATATCATCATCACACATTCCCTTATTATCTTTTGTTCCCACAATTTTCCCATAGTTAATTAACACACAATTCTATCTTAAGCTAACTAAAGATTCAATTGGGATATAAAATTATTTTTTTGCTTAAGGCTAGTAATGTGGTAAAATAAAGAACAATTGGGATTTAAAAGCTTAAAGTGGCTAACATAGGTAATTGCAAGGGTAGGCTTAATTTGGATAAGTGAGCTAAATAAATAATGGCCTCAATCATATGCAAGCATATAAATGTATTGAACATTGGACATATAGGATGAAACAAAATATAAATTACAATCATAGAGAAGTAAACACACAAGAACAGAATAATTATGGTTAAATAATATAACCATGTATAAAGGCTCAAAGTCTCACAGGTTGTGTGTTCTTTAGATCAAAAACCATGTTCCAAATATAACTTCAAGCAAATTTAACACAAAAGTTTAGATTAAAATTAGTGAAATTTTGTCCTAAAAAAAATAGGGTCTTAGAAGAAACTTATTGTCCTTTCAATCAAGTAGAACATGCATGCAACTAATCTATTACTATGCAATTTATCCTATTCTACAAAAGAAAAATTAACTAAATATCCTATTTTATTGGTGTTAGGGAAGAGAAATTACCTCCGGAAGTCATGTACTGACCGACCTCCCCACACTTAAGGCTTTGCACCATCCTCGGTGCCATCTGTCAGGAACAAAGGTGGGCTGGTAGCAGTATCTCCATAGTCAGAAACGTCATGGCTCCCTGTGCTGGTAAAGGAAGTGGAGTCCGGGGTGTTTGAGTCTTTGTATTTTCCCTTAAATAGCTCCTTGAGGTATGTGAATCAGCACTTGTTATGGCGCTCTCTTATCTTTGCTTTGTATTCTTGCCGATCCAACCTTTCAAGTATCTGATGGAGCAGTTGACTGGTTGTAGGTGCTTGTGGTGTTGAAGGAGGAATCTCTTCAGCCGGTTCAGTAGGCTGGCTGGTAGTGGCTGCTGGAGGTCTGATGTATTTCCCGTTAGGGACATACTAATCAACCCGTGGAAGCATGGCTTTGGTGTCCCCAGCTCTGTAGGAGACTCCAGCGGCTGAGACGAGATCTGAAACCAAGGCAGAAAAAGGTAAGTTACCCGCAATTTGTACGTGTCCCATAGCACTCCGGATGTGTCTTGGTATGTTTAGAGGCTGGTCTGTAAGGATGCACCACAGTAGAATGACCATGTCTGCAGTGAAGGAGGACTCGTGAGTGCTTGGAAAGATGTAATGGGACATAATTTGTGCCCATACTCGAGCCTCCGAGGTAAGTACGGAAGCCGATATTCCCTTAGGACGGGAACAATGGTACCCGTAGATCCATCTGCTGCCAGGTAGTGCGATAACTTTGAGAACAGCGTCCCAGTCAAATTGGTACATCTGGCGCTTGAGTGCGGCTTCTTGAAATGCGTCCGGTCCTTCTGGAATAGGGGGAAGATCTAGAGCTCGTTGAATGGCCTCTTCTGTAATGGGGACTTGCTTCTGTCGGACATAGACAGACTGCAAGGTCGGCAGGTGGAAGTTGGAGTAGAACTCGACTACCCAGGAATGATTAACCTGCCGTGGCTATCTCTGTAGGAAACCCCAATGTCTCCGTACAATTTGTGGTTCAACAAATTCAGCAATATGGTTTGGGAGGATAAGAAGGTATTCGTTGTTGTAACTCCTTTCTGCCAGGATGGAGAACATTTGCTCACAGTAGCGATTGGAAAATCGTGCAGTGTCCTTTGCTGGGAAGGCTTTCTCTTTATCATCAACCTGTATAATCCTCTTAATTCTTTTTGTTGAGAGTTTAACTGCAGTTGAAGAAGGCTCTGCCACTAGTGCTCGTTTTGTTCCTCTCCTTGCTGTTGATTTGGGAGCAGCTTTCTCCTTGCCTTTCTTGGTGGCCATCCTGAAAGGGAGAAAAGAGAAAGTATGTCAAAATGTCAAAGGGTAGAGCAAGGAAGAGGATGGTATGGGTGGTAATCAATGCACATTAAATTTGAATGAAGTTAACACATGGTCATGACTGCATGTGAAAAATTATCATGAGGAATATAGTAAGTACATAGGGTGACAATTGAATGCAAGGTGTTTATTGGCATACAGGTAAAGGCATGAGTAGCGTAGATCAAGCATTCAATGTCCATGTTAAATTACCACAGAGTTCAAACTAACAACCTGTTTGGAATAGCAATTATATTAAATTAATAAAATATTAAAAAAGGTTTTGTGAAAAGCAGGCATTTAGAGTAAAAAGAAATCCAAAAATAGTGCACAATGCCATACGGGCGTTTTCACAAACACATAGCATGCATGGTAGGTAAGCTATTGAAAATAATAAGTGGAACATGCAAGCAACCCTTTTAAAAATTAACATAAAATTGCCAAACAAGTTATTTAACAATCCACAAGCAAACCATAAGGAATAATAATGACCCTACTAAATATCTAACACCAATTAAAAGAAAAAGAAAGAAAAAGAAAAATATAGATAATACAAGTAAAAAGAAAAAGAAAAGAAGAAGAGAACATAAATTAAGAAGAAGAATAGAGAAGTAAAGAGGGAAGAAGAAAAGAAAAACTTCTTAATGGTGATGAGAGAGAGAATAGAAAGTGAGAAAGAAGGAAGGAGGAAGAGAGGGAAAGAAAATAATGAGGGGGAAAAGAAAAAGTAGGATTTGGGGAAGGGAAAGATAAGATATTTGGCAAATTAGGATAAGCTGTGCTGCGCAGGCGACGCAGACGCGTAGGGGACGCGTTCGCGCGACTTGCGCTTAAATGAATTTACGCGGTCGCGTCAGTCACGCGGACGCGTGACTCGTTTTGTGCTACTGGTGCGAGGACAGCCTCGCACTCACACAACTCTCTGTTCAAAACTTACTTTTGCCAAAATCCAGGGTGACACGGTCGCGTGATCGACGCGATCGCGTGAGTGGCCACTATAGGGATATGACGCGGACGCATGAGCCATGCGTCCGCATGGTAAGGTTTGTGCGTTCATCACCAGTCCAGCACCACTCTAGCACAACTTTCGGTCGTGCACCCTTTCTTACGTAGATTTCCAGGTCACGCGGCCGCGTGAGTGACGCGGACGCGTGGGAGGCATGTTTCCCATGTGACGTGAACGCGTCAGCGATGCGGTTGCGTAGGATGATTTGTACTAAAGGCACGCCTCCAGCCACGCTCCCACGTGACTCTCTGTTCGATTAATTATTCTCTCTGAGCCACCTACGACGCGGACGCGTCGGCGACGCTGTCGCGTCGCGGCTCTCCCTCTTATATATTTATATATATATATATATATATATATATATATATATATATATATATATATGCAAACGTAGATGCAAACTAAATGTACTAATAAAGAGAAGAGTTATTGAATAAGAAAACTAAGAATAAAGAAAAGAACGATCATACCATGGTGGGTTGTCTCCCTCCTAGCACTTTGCTTTAACGTCCATAAGTTGGACGCTCCACTAGCTCAATCTTCTACTGTGAGTGGATCCTCCAAGAGGAAGATATCTAACTCCTTGTTTTTTGTCACCTTCTCACCATGATATAGCTTCAAACGATGTCCATTAACTTTGATGAGTTCAGAGCTTGAAGGGTGACTTAGGTGAAAAACTCCATACGGCTCAGCCTTCTCTACTCTATATGGACCTTCCCATCTTGATCTCAACTTGCCTGGCGTGAGCCTCAGTCTAGATTTGTAAAGGAGGACTAAGTCCCCAGGTTGGAACTCTTTCCTCTTGATATGTTGATCATGTACAACCTTCATCTTTTCCTTATACAGCCTTGAATTCTCAAAAGCTTCTAGGCGAAGGCTTTCCAATTCTTGCAATTGCAACTTCCTTTTAGCTCCGGCTTTCTCAAATCCCATGTTGCACTCTTTTACCGCCCAAAAGGCTTTGTGCTCTACTTCAACTGGGAGATGACAGGCTTTTCCATAAACTAAGCGAAAGGGACTCATCCCAATGGGTGTCTTGTATACTGTTCTGTATGTCCAAAGTGCATCTTGTAGCCTGGTGCTCCAGTCTCTTCGATGAGGTTTGACTATCTTCTGCAATATGCGCTTTATCTCTCTGTTTGACACCTCGGCTTGCCCATTAGTCTGAGGATGGTAGGCTGCTGCTACTTTATGAATTATCCCATACTTCTTCAGTAATCCTGTTAGTCTCCTGTTACAAAAATGGGTGCCTTGATCGCTCACGATTGCTCGTGGTGATCCAAAGCGACAAATAATGTGGTTTCTCACAAAGGAAACAACATTGTTAACATCATCAGTGCGGGTAGGAATTGCTTCCACCCATTTGGAAACATAATCTACAGCTAATAATATATAAAATAACCATTAGAATTTAGAAATGGACCCATGAAGTCAATGCCCAAGACATAAAAAATTTCACAGAAAAGCATAATTTGTTGAGACATCTCATCCTTCTTGGATATATTACCAAATTTTTGGCATGGGAAACAAGATTTACAAAATTCAGCAGCGTCTCTAAAAAAGGGTAGGCCACCAGAATCCACAGTCTAAGATTTTTCTAGCTGTTCTTTGAGGGCCAAAATGTCCTCCACTCTCAGATGAGTGACAGGCCTCTAAGATGGACTGGAATTCTGATTGAGCTACACACTTTCTAATTACCTGGTCAGCGCCACATCTCCATAAATATGGGTCATCCCATATATAATATTTAGATTCGCTTTTCAGCTTGTCTCTTTGATGCTTAGTAAAGTTTGGAGGAAAAGTGCGGCTAACTAGATAATTAGCTACAGGTGCATACCAAGGGACTACCTCAGATACTGCTTGCAGGTTATCAAAAGGGAAATTATCAGCTATAGGAGTGGAGTCATCCTTAATGTGCTCAAGGCGACTCAAGTGGTCTGCCACTAAATTCTGGTTTCCATTCCTATCCTTTATTTCTAAATCAAATTCTTGTAGTAGCAGTATCCAACGTATAAGCCTTGGTTTAGATTCCTTTTTAGCTAATAAATACTTTAGAGCTGCGTGGTCTGAATACACTACTACTTTAGTACCAATTAAATAGGCTCGGAATTTATCCAGAGCAAAAACAATAGCAAGAAACTCTTTCTCAGTAGTAGTGTAATTAGACTGAGCAGTGTCTAAAGTTTTAGACGCATAAGCAATTACAAAGGGGTCCTTACCTTCACACTGAGCCAGCGCTGCTCCTACTGCATGGTTGGAGGCGTCGCACATGATTTCGAATGGCTGGCTCCAGTCAGGTCCTCTCACAATTGGAGCTTGAGTCAGGGCAATTTTCAGTTTATAAAACGCTTGTTTGCAATCCTCACTGAACTCGAACTCAATATCTTTCTGCATTAATCTGGATAAGGGAAGTGCTACCTTACTAAAGTCCTTAATGAACCTCTGGTAAAAACCTGCATGGCCAAGGAACGAACGTACTTCCCTCACAGAGGAGGGGTAAGGCAAACTAGAAATAACATCCACCTTTACTGGATCTACAGAAATGCCAGTATTAGATACAACATGTCATAGTACAATCCCTTGTTTAACCATAAAGTGATATTTTTCAAAATTTAATACAAGGTTTGTACTGACACATCTATCTAATACTTTAGATAAACTATCTAAGCAAAGGCTAAAAGAATCACCATAAACACTAAAATCATCCATAAAAACCTCCATATGGTCCTCAATAAGATCAGAGAAAAGACTCATCATGCACCTTTGGAAAGTAGCTGGTGCATTGCACAAGCCAAAGGGCATTCTCTTATAAGCATAAGTCCCAAAAGGACATGTAAAAGTAGTCTTTTCCTGATCTTCAGGAGCTATATGAATTTGGAAATAACTTGTGTAACCGTCTAAAAAACAATAATGCAATTTACCTGACAGGCGATCTAGCATTTGATCAATGAATGGAAGAGGATAGTGATCCTTACGAGTGGCCTGGTTTAGGCACCTGTAATCAATGCAGACCCTCCATGCGTTCTGTACTCTGGTTATTATGAGCTCTCCATGCTCATTCTTCACTGTAGTGACTCCAGACTTCTTGGGTACCACTTGTACTGGGCTTACCCATTCACTGTCTGAGATGGGGTAGATGATATCTGCCTCTAGTAGTCTAGTCACTGTCTGAGATGGGCTAGATGATATCTGCCTTTTTGACAACCTCTAAAATAGTGGGATTCAGTCTTCTCTGGGGTTGACGAACAGGCCTAGCTCCCTCTTCTAAAAATATTCTATGATCACAAACTTGAGGGTTGATACCTACTATGTCTGCCAAACTCCACCCAATTGCCTTCTTGTGCCTCCTCAGCACACTAAGTAACTGCTCTTCTTGTTGAGAAGTGAGTTCCCGTGCAATGATAACTGGAAACTTCTTCTTGTCCTCAAGGTAAGCATATTTGAGGTTTGGAAGGAGGGGTTTTAATTCTAACTTCAGCTCATGGCTAGGCTCTGGATTGTCTGAAGTTGGTGACAATGGTAAAGTACTTTCGTTGTCCTCAGAAAGTGTCCCCACACTCGGACCTTGTCCTATGTACTTCACTTCTAACTCCTCCTGGTGAATTTCAGCTACGGTTTCATCTATGATGTCACACTGGAGGATAGAATGATCTTCTGGAGGGTGCTTCATAACTCCATTCAGATTGAAGCTTACCACTCGGCCGTCTATTTCAAAAGAGTATGTTCCTGAAAAAGCATCCAATTTGAACTTTGAGGTCTTCAGGAATGGTCTTCCGAGTAGGATTGATGATGGCTTCTCTGAGTGATGCCAGGGCATTTTGGCCAGTTTTACTAACCTTTTCTTTACTGTTTTTAGGGTAGTTTCATGCATTTCCTTAGGAAATAAGTTAGTTTTGGGTAGATATTCACTTATATCTTGATTCGAGCATATATTGTGCACCTTACATGATTTCATGAGGATTTTACATGAATTTAATGACAAATTGGATGTTGCATTTCCCATGACTTGGATTAGAACTTTGATGCACTTTATTGCTTGATTTCAGGACAAATGAAGCAAAGAAGAACCACATTTGTGGCTACGTTAGTTACACTAACGTGGAATGGGAGTAACTTGCAAAGTTAATGAGAAAAGTAATTGCCAATAACGCTCTCGAAGCCATCATTGCCCACGTTAAGAGTCACGTTAACTAAGTTAACGTGAACTCTAACGTGGAAGAAAGGAAATGGAGCCAACGTTAGTGACACTTAACATTATCACTAACGTTGGACCAAGCTCATAAGTGGCCACGTTAGTTTCCACGTTAACTTGGTTAACGTGGCCTATAACGTTAAGAAGTAAAGGGGAAGCCAACGTTAGTCACATTCAACTTTATCACTAACGTTGGCCAAGTCACAATAAGCCACGTTAACTCCCACGTTAACCTAGTTAACGTGGAAGCTAACGTTAAGAAACAAGGTGGTCGACAACGTTAGTGACACCAAACATTGTTACTAACGTTGGAAGGAACCCACAGAAGTCCCAATAAGCCACGTTAACTCCCACGTTAACTTAGTTAACGTGGAAATTAACGTGAAGAAGGGAGGAGATCGCCAACGTTAGTGACACCCAACATTGTCACGAACGTTAGAATGAGCCCACACAAGCCACTATGAGCCACGTTAACTCCCACGTTAACTTAGTTAACGTGGAAGCTAACGTGGATAAGGGAATGATGAGCCAACGTTAGTGACACTCAACTTTGTCACTAACATTGGAGATGGCTAGCATGGCCACGTTAGAAGCCACGTTAACCTAGTTAACGTGGACTCTAGAAATAGGGGAACATTGGAATGTTAGTGACAATGGTAAGTGTCACTAACGTTCTCGAAGGTTGGCAAGCCTACGTTAAAAGAGCCACGTTAACTAAGTTAACGTGGACTCTAACATAAGGAAGGGGGAGACTTCTCAACGTTACTGGGAAAGGTAAATCCCAGTAACGTGTGAGAAGGGCATAGAGGCAACGTTAGTGGCAACGTTTGTGCCACTAACGTTGAAGTTAACGTGGCTCTTACTTTGGTGAGGAACGTTAGTGAAAAAGGTGATTGTCACTAACGTTCTCAAACCCATATTTTCACTAAACGTTAACACCACTAACGTCCTGAGCTAAAGTCTCTGCCTACTTCACACTTTCTCTCTGCAAGTAAAGCCAAGTCCAATGAAGAAGAGAAGTGCTTCAAACTCAAGATCCAAAGGCCCATACCCAAGACTTGAAGAGCCAACTAGAAGAACAGAAGAGTAGTATATATAGGAGTAGCTTTGAATTAAAAGGGGAGTGGAAAAATTATAGGGAGCCTCTTGGCATAGAACTACTCTCTGTATTTACTTTCTCTGCACTTCTAGTTTCATCATGTATTCTCCATCTTTGTTTTCATTTTCCAGAGCTATGAACAACTAAACCCCTTTCATTGGGTTAGGGAGTTCTATTGTAATTTGATGGATCAATACTAGTTTTCATTATTCTTCTTCTATCTTTTCTCTTGATTTTACTTGAAAGCTTTCGATCTTCATCCAATTGGGTGGTTATCTTGGAAAAGAAGCTATTCATACTTGGATCTCTTCTGAACCTTGAAAGAGGAATGAAGAGATCATGCTAGAAATGCTTTCTCATACTGGACCAAATTGGGTTTGGATGGATATGTGACTATAATCCTCTCAACACTTGATTTGGGAAATGCATGTGGTATAATCAGTGACCATACTTCATCTCTTCTCATGAGCAATTGACCAAGGAATTGGCTATTGATCAAGATTTGAGAGATTGAATTACAAGAAATTGTAATTCGATCACTTAAGATTGCCAAGGAGATCAATGAGTGCATTGATTGAGGAAGAGATGAAAATGAAATTGATCCGAAGAATGCAACATCTCCTGAGCCCAATGAACCCCCCATTTCTGATCTTACCCATTCTCTTTAATTTCTGTCATTTACTTTTATGAGCAATTTCCCCATTCTCATTTAAGATTCTACAATTTACTTTCCGTCATCTACATTCAGCTCTTATTTCTAGCATTTACTTTTCTGTTATTTACTTTCCCGACATTTAATTTTCTGCAATTCTCAACTCAAATTCTGATTCGCTCAACTAGAACATTCCTCTAATTAAAGTTGCTTGATCAATCAATCCCTGTGGGATTCGACCTCACTCTATTGTGAGTTTTTACTTGACGAGAAATTCGGTACACTTGCCGAAGGAAATTTGTTATGAGACAAGTTTTCCGTGCATCAAGTTTATGGCGCCGTTGCCGGGGATTGATTGTGCATCAACAATGATTAAATTGGAAGATAACTAGATTGAGCATTTTTTTTGTTTGATTTAATTTTCTGTTTGAGTAATTTACTTTCTGTTTTAGTTAATTTCTTCCCTTCCCCCTACTTTTTCTTTGTTATTTACAATTCATTTCACTAACCCACTAACTGTTTGATATATTTCATCACTCACACTAACAGTAATTCTTACAGAAATACTTTCTACATCTATTTTCCTTGCTTGTACTTGTTGGTTGTATGACAGGGAGAAGAAGCGGGGCTTCAACTTCCTTTGATTCTGAACCTGAGAGGACCTTCTTGAGATTAAGAAGGGAAGCAAGAGGAAAAAGAGTAGTTGGTGCTAAGGAAGAGGAGGAATACTTTGAACCAAACATGGAAGAAAACATGGAAAACCATCATGAAGAAGAGACTCACAACCATGGCGGAGGAGGTCGAGCAAATCATGATGGGGAGGATAGAAGAGTTTTAGGCTCTTACATCAATCCGAACCCAGGAAATTGTGGAAGTAGCATTCAAAAGCCAACCATCCATGCCAACAAT
Source organism: Arachis hypogaea (assembly GCF_003086295.3). Lineage (NCBI taxonomy): Eukaryota > Viridiplantae > Streptophyta > Magnoliopsida > Fabales > Fabaceae > Arachis > Arachis hypogaea. Next base: position 76,631,139 of record NC_092055.1, read on the forward strand.
TTTGAACTAAAACCACAGCTCATCACCCTTGTTCAGAACAACTGTTCGTTCGAAGGAAGTGTCTAAGAAGACCCCAATCAACATCTAACCACCTTCCTGAGAATATGTGACACAGTGAAGTCTAATGGTGTTCATCCTGATGCCTATAAACTGCTCTTATTTCCATTCTCACTCAAGGATAAGGCAGCCAAGTGGCTGGAGTCTTTTCCAAAGGAGAGCTTGACAACCTGGGAGGATGTGATGAACAAATTCTTAGCAAGATTTTACCCTCCTCAAAGAATCAATAGGCTGAGAGCTGAGGTCCAAACTTTCAGGCAACAAGATGGTGAGACTCTTTATGAAGCATGGGAGAGATTTAAGTACCTAACAAGGAGGTACCCACCAGATATGTTCAACGAATGGGTGCAGCTGCACATTTTCTATGAAGGCCTGTCATATGAATCAAAGAAGGCAGTAGACCATTCATCCGGAGGATCTTTGAACAAGAAGAAGACTATTGAGGAAGCCATATATGTCATTGAAACTGTAGCAGAGAATGACTAATTCTATGCTTTCGAAAGAGGGAACACAAGAGGAGTGATGGAGCTAAACAATGTAGATGCTCTGCTGGCCTAAAACAAGCTCATTACCCAGCAGCTGGCTGACCTCACCAAGAAGATGGAGAGGAACCAAGTAGCAGCAATCTCCACTTAATCAACAACCCAAGAAGGAGTGAATGAAGAAGCAGAAGGTAGTCAGGAGCAAGCCAACTACATTGGGAATTCACCTAAGCAAAACCATGATCCATACTCCAAGACCTACAACCCTGGATGGAGGAATCACCTAAACTTTGGGTGGGAAAATCAACAAGACCAAAGCCTTGATCAAAGACGCCCAAATCCCAACAATGCAAGCCACCAACATTTCACATCTAGACCATATCAACACCCCAATAACAACACCTCTCCACATCCACATCAAAACCAAAATAACTTACCTCATCCTTCCACCTCTAATCACGATCTACAATCATTTGATGACAGACTCTCAAGGATTGAGAATCTACTTGAAGGCATAGGCAAGGAGATTCAAGACAACAAGGTGTTCAAGGAGGAAGTACGAGCCAGTTTCAAGAACCAGGGAGACCAATCAAGAGGTTGGAATCTCAAGTGGGGTATCTCTCTGAGTAAATTCCCAAACCCACAGATGGATTCCCAAGTGACACAGAGAAGAATCCGAGAGGTTAAACAAAGAAAGTAAGATAGAAAGATTGCAAGATGGTCACTATAAGTGATAAGGAGACTGAGGACAAGCCAAGCAAGCTGTCAGAACAACCTGAAGATACCTCAGTAGAGAAGAAGGAAAAGATCATCAAGAACCAGAAATCTCATAACAGGAGCTGCTGAGACTCTATGCACCTTTTCTCCAACTGCTCAATGGTGCTGTGGAGAAGAGAATATACTCAAGATTTCTAGATTTGTTTGCATCTCTGCATGTCAACATACCATTCATCAAGACTATTCAACAAATGCCTGCATACATCAAGTATATGAAGGAGCTACTTCCTAGGAAAAGCTCACTCAAGGGAGGCCAAACTATAGTGATGAACAAGGAGTGTAGTGCCCTCATTCAACCACAGTTGCCTACGAAAAGAAAAGATCCAGGGAGTTTTCATGTCCCCTGTGCCATAGGAGAAACAATGTTTGATAAAGCACTCTGCGATTTGGGAGCAAGCATCAACTTAATGCCCTTATCCCTGGTGAAGAGGCTGAAGATCAATGAGATAATACCCACAGATGTAGTCATAAGGCTGGCAGACAAAACTCAAAAACAAGCAATAGGAGTGGTGGAAAATGTATTGGTAAAGGTTGGGAAGTACTTTCTTCCCACAGACTTTGTCATCTTGGACATGGAAGAGAGTCACACTCACCTAATCATATTGGGCAGACCATTCCTAGCTACAGGCAGAGCACTCATAGATGTGGAGCGAGGGAAGCTAATATTGAGGATCCATGATGAATGACTCAGCTTTAATGTCTTCAAACTCTCACAAGAAGCAGACCAAGAAAACAAAGAACCAAGCAAAGATCATAATGAGATGCTGACAGAGGAAGCAAGCACTGAAGCACAACCAGCCCATCTGGGAAAGCCCTTGGTTGATGAACAAGGAAATAAGTAGTTGTCACAACTCAAGGAAAAGCTGGAGGAACCTAAACCACCAGAGACATGTGAAAACAACAACAAAATTCCCTTAGAAGAAGAAGTCACCAAGAGCAAGGCAACATCAAAAGGGACAAAGAAGAAGGTACCAAGGGGGTGGAGGAACAAGAAGATCCCTACGGAAGACTTCTTTCCAGGGGATAAAGTGATCTCAGCTTACTTCCCAGATATCCCCCCTAATCTCCCCACTGTACCATCTCAGTTACCTAAGGTCTTCACTATCAATAGAGTTCTCTCCTTGGAACATGTAGAGATCATTGATACAACCAATGGATATAAGTCCAAGGCAAGAGGGGAGGACTTGAAGCATTATCAACCTCCCTGATGAAGGAGAAACGTCAAGCTAGTGACGCTAAAGAAGCGCTTCATGGGAGGCAACCCATGTTTTATGAGATTTTACTAGTGAATAAGTCAATATTCATGAATTCCAACCCAAACTTGACAAACACTTGGTGAAATCCTTATATTGTAGTATATAGTGAAGAACAAGTTTGGTGTTCAAAGCATGCCAAGAAAGCATGAATGCAACTGAGAGTATGCTAGTCTTGGAGCTTTGAACAGAACTTTTCATCACAGTGCTACAAACTAAGTTTGGTGTCACCCCATGGTGCCACCAATGTGCATATAAGGATACACAATTAGTTAGTTAGTTGGAGTTCATGAATAAACAAAATCTTTTCTTCTCTTTATTATTCTAGCCGTAAAGTTTAAAATTTTTTTATGATATTAATTCTTACTTTTCTTATTTTATCTTTATAGGGAAAAGGAGAGGAGAATTGAAGGAGATTGATTGGACAATTAAATGAGAAAGGTTCGGCCACTTCATGAAGAAAAACTACGCACTTGTCTCAAGAAGGAATGCATTGGAAAATGTTGCCATGCAACATTGAAGAGAGGAAACTCTTGAAGACCGAACCAATAATCCTCATAAAGTGATGATCCTTGTCCTTTCTCCATGCACAACCCCAACCGTCCATCAAGCAACCATTCCATCAATCCACACCCTCCATTCACTCACAATCTCCATATATAAGTGAGTCCTAGTGCATACGTACCCCTTGATAAACCCCATTTGTAGGGTTTATCTTGTGCTTGATTTAGGGGATTTTATACCCTTTTACCCACATTTATCCATTGAAATAGCATGGTTTTATAACTTCTCCTTTAATTGTGCTTAAGAGTGAAAACATGCTTTTTAGGACTTAAAATAGCTAAATCTAATTCTCCTTGATTCCATTAGATGCCTTGATATGTTTGCTAAGTGATTTAGATTTAGGAGGCAAGGATTGGACCAAGGGAATGTAGGAAAAGCATGAAGAAATGGAGAACTCATGGAGAAATAAAGGAAACGCAAAAGCTGTCAACCCGACCTCTTCGCACTTAATCGGCCATAACTTGAGCTACAGAGATCTAAATGATGCGGTTCCAGTTGGGTTAGAAAGCTAACATCCGGGGCTTCGAAACGATATAAGATTTGCTATGGTTGAACCGCGCATGGTGACGCGTAGGCGCATAGTACGTGCACGCGCCGTTGTTGCCACCTGGTTCACTTAAAGCAAAACGTGGCCAGCGAATTCTAAAGCCTTGTGGGCCCAATCCAACTCATTTCTGATGCTATTTAAGCCAAGGATTGAAGGGGGAATAAAGATACTTTTCATACTTTAGAAGTTAGTTACCATTAGTTTAGCTTAGTTTAGTAGTGAGAGTTAGTTTCTAGAGAGAGAAGCTCTCACTTCTCTCTAGAATTAGGATTAGGTTTAGTTCAATAATCTTAGATCTAGATTTTAATTCATGCTTTCATCTCCTTCTACCTCTCAATTCTTTGTTGTTACATTCATTCTTCTTCCATTCTTTTGTTTTAATTTCCTTTATGTTGTTCTTATGTTTTGTTGTAGATCTACTATTGTTCCTTCCATTTTCTTTCAATTCAATAGGAGGTAATTCATGTAGATCTTGTTTCCTTTAATTATTGTTGTTAATTCTTTGCAATAATTGCTGTTAGATTTTGTTCTTGTTGATTTACTATGCTTTCCTTTTATGCCTTCCAAGTGTTTGATGAAATGCTTGGTTGGATTTTAGAGTAGAGTTTTATGTTCTTGGCTTGGAAAGGTAACTTAGGAACTCTTGAGTTACTAATGTCCAAGTAATTGATGATTGGGATCCATTGACTCTAGTTCTCACTAATTGAATTAGTGGAGAGTTAGGACTTATGGACTAGGATTGATATAGCTCATTTGACTTTCCTTTACTACTAGTTAGAGGATGATTTAATGAGATTAATCCTTGCCAATTCTCATATTGTGGTTAGTGATTAGGATAGAGATCCTTGACCACCAACCCTTGCCAAGACCTTTTTAGGCCTTAGTTTACTTTCTTGCCATTTATTTTTCATGTTTCTTATTAAAACCCCAAAAATAACTCACAACCAATAACAAAACACTTCATTACAATTCCTAGGGAGAACGACCCGAGGTTTGAATACTTCGATTATTAATTTTAGGGGTTTGTTACTTATGACAAACAATCTTTTGTATGAAAGGATTATTGTTGGTTTAGAAACAATACTTGCAATGAGAATTCATTTGTGAAATTCTAAACCGTCAAAAATTCATTCATCACCCCTCACACTCAAATTCCCACTCTTCACACCTCTCCATTTTGGATTCCCTTTCACTCCCTTCATTGCATTCAACCCTAAACAACCAAAAGTCTCCACACCATTGCCAACTTCACACATTAACCCTCATTCATGCCATCTTCGAGCTCTAAAAGAAGGAAGGGAAAGGACCCTATGGAGCAACACCCGTATGATGAACAGAGATTTAGAAGCTTGCACCATGCATTGCAATACGGGTGGATAGTGGATAAGGAGATCATTTATGAGCTGGGATTTCAAGTTAGGAAAACTGAGTGTCCCGAAATCACAAAGAAGGTAGAAAAGAGAAGATGAGAGCTCCTCACTGATCCGGTCATTAAGGTGAATGCAAATCTTATAAGAGAGTTTTATGCAAATGCGGTCCGATATGATAAGGCAGATCAGTCATATACAAGCTTTGTGAGAGGAAAGATTGTGGATTTTGGTCCCATGAGTGTCATGAGGGCATTAAAGCTGCGGTCCATACCATTTGAAGAAGAGAGTTACCATTCAATAATGGACAACAACCCTAATCATGACTAGATTGTGCAAGACATTTGTATACCAGGAGCTGACTGGGAAAGATATGCAGATAGGAGACCAAGGTTCATCAAGAGAGCAGATCTCACCCCGGAAGCAAAAGGGTGGTTCGAAATTGTAAGGAGGTCCATCCTCCCAACAGCGAACAACTCGGAGGTAAATCTCAAGAGAGCCACACTGGTACACTGTATACTCAAAGGAGGAGAGATCAAGGTTCATGAACTCATAGCAGAAGGCATTAGAAAAATGGCAGAGAAAAGTGACTCAAGAGGAACGTTAGGTTACCCCAGCACTATTTACTGACTATACAAGAAAGCTGGGGTGGTGTTTGAAGATGAGGACCCCGTGTGGATAAAAGAGGGCATTCCAATAACCGTTCGACGAATGCATGCTACCGCATCCCCCTGCCTCAAAGGAAGCAAAGGAAGAGGCCAGCCCCTCAAGTAGTGGAAGGACAAGTCTTAGAAGAGCAAGCACCAGCCACCTTGGATATGCACGAATTGCAGGAAGCCATTGATGGGCTATCTCGACAATATTTGGAAAGCCAAGGAGCACAGAGAGAGCTTCAACTACAGATGATGGAGCAGCAAGAGGAGTCACTCTCAAGATGGATGACTCAACAAGGGGAGTGGCAAAAGCAAATGATGGATTAGCAATTAAGTCAAGGACAACAATGGAGTCAAACATTCCACAGGATGGAACAAAGGCAAAATGAGCAACAAGAATCCATCTAGAGGCTAATCAACATCCAAGCACATCAAGGTGCACATATACATGAGATGCATCGAAGACAAATAGAACAGGCAGAACTATTGGACAAGCAAAGGGCATTCGCAGAAGGAGTTTACTTGAGCGAGACTGGGCATCATATAAATACTCAAGCCAGGCTCGGTTACTTGGTAGGACAGCTGCCTATATTGCATCCAAGAATCACAAGGTATGAAGAAATGAGGGATGAATTAGCACGAGAAGAAAGACAAAAGGTGGAAGAGAGTCATGAATCAGTGAGGAAGGCACTTGAGGATTGGAAGCAAGCAAGATTGGCATGGATGCGAGAGAATGCAAGAGGACATAAAGAAGACAAACAAGGAGGAAAGCATGGGCATCCACAAGAGTAAAAGGTGGTGGGGTTCCGTCTTTGGTCCATCTTTCTCTATGCTTTAAATAAGGAAGATCTTGTATGAAATAGAACTTGCTTCCATGTTAGTTTAAATTTTTTAAATTCTGTCTCTTAAGTTTTGTGTTGAAGAGGTCTATGCTTGCTGGTCTTTATGTCACTGCACCCTTACTTTGCTTACTTGTATGTTTGTCCCTTTAAATCAAATGAAAAGAGAATGAGTGTTTTTTTTAAAGACCAGAGAGGAGTTCATACTATGGAGTAGGTTCATGAGTTTATGGTATAGTCATAAGTTAGCTAAGTTGGTTCAACCACAAGGTGGAAAGACAACTATCTGTCATGAATATTATGCTTTGAACACACCCCACGAGACTAGCTAAATAAGAAGATCCTAATAAGAAAAAGGGAAAAGAACAATAAAGGTTGAAAAATAAAAGAAAAATAGTAAGCAATAAGGCTAGGCACCAATGGTTTTAATCTTGAGGCATGTGTCTGTGGTGCTCCTGTATGAGGGATCTACTTGGATGAATAAGCTCTTAGGGGTGCCTTATCACTTGGTAACTTGGGTTAACTAACTCGGGATTATCAGCTGAAAGTCCACTATCAAGAGTAACCCTCACTACAGAGCATTTAGTAACCCAAAGAGGTGCTGGACACCAAGGTCTCAAGAAAAGAAAATAAATAAACTATATGCCTGTGGTGTGTATGTATCGGGGAGAGACTTCAGCAAGTAAGTCCTTAGGGGTGCTTCAACACTTAGTGCCTTGAACCAACTGGTTCGGGAGTGTTGGCTGAAAGCTTATTTTAAAGAGTTGCCCCCTTACAGAGCACTTAGCCTAAGAACAAAAATAAGCCCTGAAATAACAATAAAAGGATCAATGAATAAAAGTCTCATGGGATGCAATCACAGTGAGTATTCTAGGACATGATAAAGGTCTGAAAGCCAGGAATGAACCTAAGTTGCTATGCATGAAACCACCATAAAACCAGGGACATGACTTCCACAAGAATGATTCATTTATCTTGGCATTCCATTCATCATTCTCTTGTTCCAGTACTTGCTTAGGGACAAGCAAGCTTTAAGTTTGGTGTTGTGATGCCAGGGCATTTTGGCCAGTTTCACTGACCTTTTCTTTACTGTTTTTAGGGTAGTTTCATGCATTTCCTTAGGAAATAAGTTAGTTTTGGGTAGATATTTGATGAGCGGATATTTTATACGCTTTTTAGGGATAATTTCATATAGTTTTGAGTATGTTTTAGTTAGTTTTTAGTTTATTTCCAGTAGTTTTTAGGAAAAATTCATGTTTCTGGACTTTACTATGAGTTGTGTGTTTTTCTGTAATTTCAGGTATTTTTTTGGCTGAAATTGAAGGAGCTGAGCAAAAATCTGATTCAAGCTGAAAAAGGACTACTGATGCTGTTGGATTCTGACCTCCCTGCACTCAAAGTGGATTTTCTGGAGCTACAGAACTCGAAATGGCGTGCTTCCAATTGCTTTGAAAAGTAGACATCCAGGGCTTTCCAGCAATATATAATAGTCCATACTTTGCACAAGAATTGACGATGTAAACTGGCGTTCAACGCCAGCCTTCTGCCCAAATCTGGCGTCCAGCGCTAGAAAAGGATAAAAAATTGGAGTTGAACACCCAAACTGGCACAAAAACTGGCGTTCAACTCCACAAATGGCCTCTGCACGTGAATTGTTTAAAGTCTCAGCCCCAGCACACACCAAGTGGGCCCCAGCACACCAAGTGGGCCCCAGAAGTGGATCTCTGCATCATCCATCATAGTCCACTCATATTTTGTAACCCTAGGCTACTGGTTTAGTATTTAAACAACTTTTAGAGACTTATTTTGTATCTCATGACATTTCAGATCTAAACTTTGTATTCTCTGACGGCATGAGTCTCTAAACCCCATTGTTGGGGGTGAGGAGCTCTGCTGTGTCTCGATGAATTAATGCAAGTATTTCTGTTTTCCATTCAAACACGCTTGTTCCTATCTAAGATGTTCATTCGCGCTTAACTGTGATGGAGGTGATGAGCTGTGACACTCATCACCTTCCTCAAATCATGAACGTGTGCCTGACAACCACCTCCGTTCTATATCTGATTGAATGAGTATCTCTTAGATTCTTTAATCAGAATCTCCGTGGTATAAGCTAGAACTGATGGCAGCATTCATGAGAATCCGGAAAGTCTAAACCTTGTCTGTGGTATTCCGAGTAGGATTCAAGGATTGAATGACTGTGACGAGCTTCAAACTCCTGAAGGCTGGGCGTTAGTGACAGATGCAAAAGGATAGTAAATCCTATTCCAACCGGATCGAGAACCAACCGGTGATTAGCCGTGCTGTGACAGAGCACGTGAGCGTAGTTTTCACTGGAAGGATGGAAGGTAGCGATTGACAACGGTGATCCACCAACACACAGCTTGCCATAGGGGGACGTGCGTGCGTGAACAAGAAGACAGAGGAAAGTAGAGATTCAGAAGACAAAGCATCTCCAAAACTCCAACATATTCTCCATTACTGCACAACAAGTAACTTTTAATTTATGCTCTACTGGTTACTCACAATTCAATTGATAAACATAATTGACTTCCTGACTAAGATTTACAAGATAACCATAGATTGCTTCAAACCAACAATCTCCGTGGGATTCGACCCTTACTCACGTAAGGTATTACTTGGACGACCCAGTGCACTTGCTGGTTAGTGGTACGAGTTGTGAAAAGTGTGATTCACAATTCGTGCACCAAGTTTTTGGCGCCGTTGCTGGGGATTGTTCGTGTTTGAACAACTGACGGATTATTTTGTTGCTTAGATTAGGAAAAAATCTTTCTTTTTTTGGTTTAGAGTCTTTTATTATTTATCCCTTGTTAAAACACTTTAAATTTATAGCTCAGTTAATTAGAACGTGGTGTTTATGTTCATGATAATTGGCTATCATATTTTTAAAAACCTTTTTCAAAAATAATCTTTCCTAAAATTTTTTTTAAGGTCCCATAACTCATTTGGCTAGAGCGTTAATCTGTGTTCTTGGTAATTGGGTTAGAATCTTTTATACTCTTTTCAAAACCTTCTTTTTCAAAAATATTTTTTCTCTATTAAATCTTGTGCCAAACTTTAAGTTTGGTGTTTTCTTGTTGATTCCCCTTTGATTTTCAAAAATTTTGGTTTGGTTTTCTAAAAATTTTAAGTTTGGTGTTCTTCCTTCATGTTCTTGTGTTCTTGTGAGTCTTCAAAGTGTTCTTGAGTTTTCCTTGTGTCTTGATCTTAAAATTTTTAAGTTTGGTGTTCCTTGGTGTTTTCCCTCCAAAATCTCAAAAACAAGGAGCATTAGATCTAAAAATTTTAAATCTTGTACTATCTTATTGTTTTTCTCTCTCCTCACTAAATTCAAAAATATCTTTTCAAAAATATCTCTCCTAACTTCCTAACTTCTTATCTTTTCAAAATTTGTTGCAACTAACTAACTAACTTTTTGTTGTTTCTTAACTTTTTCAAAACTACCTAACTAACTATCTCTCTCTCAAATTTTCGAAAATATCCTCCCTCTTTTTCAAAAATTTCTGTTTTTTTAACTAATTAATTTTAATTTTTTTTACGGAAAAAAAAAATATTTTCAAAATTCAAATTCTTTTTAGTTATTTTATTTTATTTAAGTATTTACTTCTTATAAAATAAAATAAATAAAAAGGTAAATCAGTCCAAGTTATATCCATAGATCCATCATGGACATAAGTGGAAATGAACAGTCCAGGAGGACTCTGGGGTCATATTCTAACCCCTCTACTGCTTCATATGGGAGTAGCATATGCATACCCTCCATTGGAGTTAGTAGCTTTGAGTTGAATCCTCAACTCATTATCATGGTGCAGCAAAGTTGCCAGTATTCCGGTCTTCCACAGGAAGAACCTATAGAGTTTCTGGCACAGTTTCTACAGATTGCTGACACAGTACATGATAAGGAAATAGATCAGGATGTCTACAGGCTATTACTGTTTCCATTTGCTGTAAAAGATCAAGCTAAGAGGTGGTTAAATAACCAACCTAAGGCCAGCATAAGAACATGGAAACAGCTGACAAAAAAATTCCTGAATCAATATTTCCCTCCAAAAAGGATGACACAGCTAAGGCTGGACATCCAAGGCTTTAAACAAGGAGATAATGAATCTCTTTATGATGCCTGGGAGAGATACAGAGAGATGCTACGAAAATGCCCCTCTGAAATGTTTTCAGAGTGGGTTCAGTTAGACATCTTCTACTATGGGCTTGCAGAAAGAGCTCAGATGTCTTTAGATTACTCAGCTGGTGGATCTATCCATATGAGAAAGACAATTGAAGAGGCTCAAGAGCTCATTGATACAGTTGCCAGGAATCAGCATCTGTATCTAAGCAGTAACCCTTCCATGAATGAAGAGGTTAAAACAGTAACTGCTGAATTCAGTACTATAAAACAAGCTGTTGAATTCAATCAGCAATTAGATTTTCTAACAAAGCAGCTAGCTGAATTCGAAGACAGGTTACAGGAGACAAGGATAACTAATATACATATGGAAGAACAGTTTAAGCAAACAAAGCAGCAGCTATCAAAGCAAATAGCATAAGAATGCCAAGCAGTTCAATTAAGAAGTGGGAAAACATTAAATACCCCACCTCAAGGCATCAAAAATTCAAGAAATAAGCAACCCACCAAAGATTCCCCTGAGGACAGTAAGAGCCCAGGGAAAAATAATTCTGGCACTAAAACGCCAGAAAATGGGTGGAAGGCTGGCGCTGAACGCCCAGACCATGCCCAAAACTGGCGTTCAGCGCCAGAAACAAGGCAGGATTGGCGTTCAACGCCAGAAATGGGCAAGAATCTGGCGTTGAACGCCCAACAGGGGCACATTTCTGGCGTTCAGGCGCCAGGAACAGACAGTGAGCTGGCGTCTAACGTCACTCCAGCTTCTGACTCTGGCATTCAATTGCCAGTGAGGGATCAGACACACACAAGTGCTGACAACAACCCCTCTAAAAAGGCTTCTTTAACCACTAAGGTTGAGGAATATAAAGCCAAGATACCTTATCCTCAAAAACTCCGGAAAGAGGAGCAGGATAAGCAATTTGCTCGCTTTGCAGATTATCTAAGGACTCTTGAAATAAAGATTCCATTTGCAGAGGCACTTGAGCAAATACCTTCTTATGCCAAGTTCATGAAAGAGATCTTGAGTCATAAAAAGGAGTGGAGAGAAACAGAAAGAGTTCTCCTCACTGAAGAATGCAGTGCAGTCATTCTGAAAAGCTTTCCTGAAAAGCTTAAAGACCCTGGGAGTTTTCTGATACCATGCATATTAGAAGGTGATTGCACCAAGACAGCTTTATGCGATCTTGGGGCAAGCATCAACCTGATACCTGCATCCACTATCAGGAAGCTTGGCTTAACTGAAGAAGTTAAACCAACCCGGATATGTCTCCAACTTGCTGATGGTTCCACTAAATACCCATCAGGCGTGATTGAGGACATGATTGTCAGAGTTGGGCCATTCGCCTTTCCCACTGACTTTGTTGTGCTGGAAATGGAGGAGCACAAGAGTGCTACTCTCATTCTAGGAAGACCCTTCCTAGCAACTGGACGATCCCTCATTGACGTCCAGCAGGGGGAAATAACCCTGAGAGTCAATGATGACGAGTTCAAATTGAACGCTGTCAAAGCCATGCAGCATCCAGACACATCAACAGACTGCATGAAAGTTGACCTTATTGACTCTTTGGTAGAAGAGATCAACATGGCTGAGAGTCTCGAATCAGAGTTGGAAAACATCTTTAAAGATGTTCAGCCTGATTTGGAAGATTCAGGGGACATGAAAGAGCCTCTGAACTTTCTTCTGAAAGAGGAAAAACCTCCTAAACCAGAGCTCAAGCCACTGCCACCATCCTTGAAATATGCATTTCTAGGAGAAGGTGACACTTTTCCAGTGATCATAAGCTCTGCTTTAAATTCATAGGAAGAGAAAGCACTTATTCAAGTGCTAAGGACACACAAGACAGCTCTTGGGTGGTCCATAGGTGATCTTAAGGGCATAAGCCCAGCTAGATGCATGCACAAAATCCTATTGGAGGATAATGCCAAACCAGTGGTTCAACCACAGAGGCGGCTAAATCCAGCCATGAAGGAAGTGGTGCAGAAAGAGGTCACCAAATTACTGGAGGCTGGGATTATTTATCCTATTTCTGACAGCCCCTGGGTGAGCCCTGTTCAAGTCGTCCCAAAAAAGGGAGGCATGACAGTGATTCATAATGAAAAAAATGAACTGGTTCCTACAAGAACAGTTACAGGGTGGCGCATGTGTATTGACTACAGAAGGCTCAATACAGCCACCAGAAAGGATCATTTTCCTTTACCATTCATAGACCAGATGCTAGAAAGACTAGCAGGTCATGATTATTACTGCTTTTTGGATGGCTACTCAGGCTATAACCAGATTGCAGTAGATCCCCAGGATCAAGAGAAAACAGCATTCACATGTCCATCCGGAGTGTTTGCTTATAGAAGGATGCCCTTTGGGCTATGCAATGCACCTGCAACCTTCTAGAGATGCATGCTCTCTATTTTCTCTGACATGGTGGAAAAATTTCTGGAAGTCTTCATGGATGACTTCTCAGTATATGGAGACTCATTCAGCTCCTGTCTTGATCACCTGAAACTTGTTCTGAAAAGATGCCAAGAAACCAACCTAGTTTTAAACTGGGAAAAGTGTCACTTCATGGTGACTGAAGGAATTGTTCTTGGGCATAAAATCTCAAACAAGGGAATAGAGGTGGATCAAGCAAAAATAGAGGTAATTGAAAAATTACCACCACCTGCCAATGTTAAGGCAATCAGAAGCTTTCTGGGGCATGTAGGATTCTATAGGAGGTTTATAAAGGATTTTTCAAAAATCGCAAAACCTCTAAGCAATCTGCTAGCTGCTGACACACCATTTGTGTTTGACACAGCATGCCTGCAGGCGTTTGAAACGCTGAAAGCTAAGCTGGTCACAGCACCAGTCATTTCTGCACCAGACTGGACATTGCCATTTGAGTTAATGTGTGATGCCAGTGATCATGCCATTGGTGCAGTATTGGGACAGAGGCATGACAAGCTTCTGCATGTCATTTATTATGCCAGTCGCGCTCTAAATGATGCCCAGAAAAATTACACAACCACAGAAAAAGAACTACTTGCAGTGGTTTACGCCATTGACAAGTTCAGATCATACTTAGTAGGATCAAAAGTGATTGTGTATACTGACCATGCTGCTCTTAAATATCTACTCACAAAGCAGGATTCAAAACCCAGGCTCATCAGATGTGTATTGCTTCTGCAAGAGTTTGATATAGAAATAAGAGACAGAAAAGGGACAGAGAACCAAGTGGCTGATCATCTGTCCCGGATAGAGCCAGTGAAAGGGACGTCCCTCCCCTTTCTTGAGATCTCTGAGACGTTCCCTGATGAGCATCTATTTTCCATTCAGGAAGCACCATGGTTTGCCGATATTGCAAACTATAAAGCTGCAAGGTTCATACCCAAGGAGTACAATAGAATACAAAAGAAGAAATTAGTTATTGATGCAAAGTACTACTTGTGGGATGAACCTTATCTCTTTAAGAGATGTGCAGACGGAATTATCCGTAGGTGTGTCCCCAGAGAGGAAGCACAGAGAATCCTATGGCATTGCCACGGATCTCAATATGGAGGCCATTTCGGAGGTGAGCGAACAGCCACCAAGGTCCTCCAATGTGGCTTCTATTGGCCCACACTCTATAAAGATTCCCGAGAGTCCCAGTAACGTGTGCGAAGGGCATAGAGGCAACGTTAGTGGCAAAGTTTGTGCCACTAACGTTGAAGTTAACGTGGCTCTTACTTTGGTAAGGAACGTTAGTGAAAAAGGTGATTGTCACTAACGTTCTCGAACCCATATTTTCACTGAACGTTAACACCACTAACGTCCTGAGCTAAAGTGTCTGCCCACTTCACACTTTCTTTCTGCAAGTAAAGCTAAGCCCAATGAAGAAGAGAAGTGCTTCAAACTCAAGATCCAAAGGCGCATACCCAAGACTTGAAGAGCCAACTAGAAGAACAGAAGAGTAGTATATATAGGAGTAGCTTTGAAGTAAAAGGGGAGTGGAAAAATTATAGGGAGCCTCTTGGCATAGAACTACTCTCTGTATTTACTTTCTCTGTACTTCTAGTTTCATCATGTATTCTCCATCTTTGTTTTCATTTTCCAGAGCTATGAACAACTAAACCCCTTTCATTGTGTTAGGGAGCTCTGTTGTAATTTGATGGATCAATACTAGTTTTCATTATTCTTCTTCTATCTTTTCTCTTGATTTTACTTGAAAGCTTTCGATCTTCATCCAATTGGGTAGTTATCTTGGAAAAGAAGCTATTCATACTTGGATCTCTTCTGAACCTTGAAAGAGGAATGAAGAGATCATGCTAGAAATGCTTTCTCATGCTGGACCAAATTGGGTTTGGATGGATATGTGACTATAATCCTCTCAACACTTGATTTGGGAAATGCATGTGGTATAATCAATGACCATACTTCATCTCTTCTCATGAGAAATTGACCAAGGAATTGGCTATTGATCAAGATTTGAGAGATTGAATTACAAGAAATTGTAATTCGATCACTTAAGATTGCCAAGGAGATCAATGAGTGCATTGATTGAGGAAGAGATGAAAATAAAATTGATCCGGAGAATGCAACATATCCTGAGCCCAATGAAACCCCCATTTCTGATCTTACCCATTCTCTTTAATTTCTGTCATTTACTTTTATGAGCAATTTCCCCATTCCCGTTTAAGATTCTGTAATTTACTTTCCGTCATCTTCATTCAGCTCTTATTTCTAGCATTTACTTTTCTATTATTTACTTTCCCGCCATTTAATTTTCTACAATTCTCAACTCAAATTCTGATTCGCTCAACTAGAACATTCCTCTAATTAAAGTTTCTTGATCAATCAATCCCTGTGGGATTCGACCTCACTCTATTGTGAGTTTTTACTTGACGACAAATTCGGTACACTTGCCGAAGGAAATTTGTTATGAGATAAGTTTTCTGTGCATCACTGAGTCATTTTGGGGTATCTCCAGGATATAAAAATCAATGGGGAATGTGAGCCCTTTAATGCCCACTAATACATCTTCAGCAACTCCAGCCACTGTAATAATGCTTTTATCTGCTAACACAAAACGAGCTGCCAACCTTTTTAAGGGAGGGAGCCTCAAAATATCATATATAGACAAAGGCATTATACTCACACATGCAGCTAGAAAATACTACACCACCAATAGTACAATTAACCATATATGGACCTGGATCACTACACTTTTTAGGTATACCTTCCATTAAAGCAGATATAGAACTACCTAAAGGAATAGTTTCTAATTCATTAAGTTTGTCTTTATGTATACATAAATCTTTTAGAAACTTTGTGTATTTAGGTACTTGTTGAATAACATCAAAAAGGAGAACAGTTACCTCAACCTTTTTGAATATTTCTACCATTTTGGGATCAGGTTCCAACTGCTTCCTGGGCTTCCTTGCAAGTTGTGAAAATGGAATAGGAATGGCATTTTCTGTAGTGTCTGCACCCTTTGGTGCTTCTTCCTGTGATTGAGCTTCTTCTTCTTCAGCCGTGTCTTGTATATCCTGTTCCTCCTCAATATCTTCTATTTCCACTACCTCTTCAGCTGAGGTGTGTTCTGGTGGGCTTGGCTCCTCCTGATTCCTCTCTTGCAATGTGGTTCCAGACCTTAGGGTGATGGCATTAATGCCACCCTTTGGATTGGGTAAGGGTTGAGAAGGAATTCCACTGGAGCTTACATGTTGAGTGTTTGAAGTATTGGGTGGTGCCAGCTGAGAGATGAGAGCTTGTATAGCGGACGCTAGGCCATTGAGTGAACTTTCCATGTTCCTTTGTCCTTGTGTAATGGATTGAAGAGTATCGTCACTCGGAGAAGAATTAGATTGAGTGATCTGCGGAACTTGTTGTTGGTTGTGTTGTGGTCCTTGGGACTGCCTCAGGTGAGGTGCTCTGTAAGGCTGGTTCTGGTTCTGCTGCCTGTTGTTGTTATTACTCCACCTCTGATATCCTTGATTGTCTCTGCCTCCTCTGTTATTGTTGTCCCTCCAATTTTGGTTAGAGTTGTCCTGCCATCCATGGCTATAACTGCCACCTTGATTGTACCCTTGGTTGGGGCGGTCATAGAAGTTATGAGTAGCTGCCACAGTGTTGTCTTCTTGCTGGAGCTGCGGACATTGATCAGTATAATGGCTGTAATCGGCACATATCCTACACACTCTCTGTGGGACTAACTGTTAGCTTTGCTGTGCTTGTTGTTGACTCAACTGCATCTGCTTCAGTAAGTTGGTCATTTCACATATACTCTGAGCCAGAGCAGTAGTTTCTTTGCTAGAAGATACCTCTGCAACAGCCTTTGAGTGGCTTTGTTTCTGCCTGTGATTCCTTGTAGAATCAGCCAAGTCACTGATCAATTGCCATGCCTCATCAGTGGTCTTGTACTTTTTCATAGACCCATTGCTAGCACTTTCCAATGTGGTCTTATCTTGGGGCCTCATGCCCTGTGTGACGTAGCCGAGCAACACTATCTTGTCAATCATATGGTGGGGGCATGCTTCTAGAAGGTTGTTGAAGCGTTCCCAGTATTCATAGAGAGTCTCGGATTTGTCCTGAACAATCATGGAAATGTCTTTCCTCAGTTTATCAGTAACTTCAGCTGGGAAGAATTTTTCTAAAAATTCTCTTCTAAGCGTATCCCAGTCAGAAACGGTTGCTGCGGGTTGAGTATAGTACCACTCTCTCACCTTTCCCTCAAGAGAGAATGGAAAAGCTTTCAACAGAATAGAAGTTTCATCTGCACCATCGCGCCTGACAGTAGAACAGGCTGCTTGGAAATCCCCCAGGTGCTTGATAGGCTCTTGAGCAGGTAAGCCATGAAACTTAGGCATCAAGTTGAGCAGTGCAGTCTTTATTTCAAAGTCTGTAGCCACTGCTGGGTGATGCGCTTGAAACGGTTGCATTGTAAAATCAAGGGCTCTAGCCTCCTGGATAGTAATTCTCCTAGGTGCTGCCATGTCACCTACACGTAAATCAACCGAATCAGCAGAAAGGGAGCTTGTTTCTTCCTCAAGTGACGTTTCAGATTCGCGCTCAGGGAGGACTAATCGACGCCGAGCTTGCCTTATTCGTTAGATAGTTCTTTCAATCTCAGTATCAAATATTGGCAAGCTTAGATCAAGAAGTGAACGTGTCATTTAACAAAGAAATATGTAGCTCATAGTAGCAAAAATAAAATAAAATGCAAATAAATAAATTCCAATTAATAACTTAGCACTCTATTGCAACTACCCGGCAATGGCGCCAAAAATTGACGTGGCAGAAATTGGCGAGTCAAGAAATTATTATAAGAGATACGTTGCAAGTACAGTTCTTAACCAACCAAAAATCCGTTTATCAATTTAGAAGGGTTGTCACAAAATTAAAATTAAAATTAAAATTCTGGGAGTATGAATCCCAGGTCGTCTCCCAACGAGTTGCAGAAAGATGTGCTATTTTATTAATCAGATGTTTTCAAAAGTGGTTTGAGATGATAAACAGGAATTTAAATTAGAGAATTTATGTAATTTTAAATAAAAGCCTTGACTGGGAGTAGATTAGTTGGAAGTCCTATTATTGTTGGAGTACTCTCAAGATTAATTGATAATTGAAGGTTCTTCTGCTTAGTTACCCTTTACTAGGTAGAGGGAAGTCAAGCAAGTTGGAAAGCTATTTCTAATCACAAGTCCTAATCCTCTTCCTTGAGAAGGACTAGTGTCAATGATTAGAGGGCGATCCAACAATAAACCCAATTACAATTTTTCTCTTGAGTAACCCAACTCAAGGTTTCCTTTCAATCATCTCCCAATCAAGTTATGGAACTACTCGCTCATTATGAATGTAATTTTCACAAAATAGGGAAGAGAAATACTGAAAGACATAATAAATAATAATCAAAAGGATCAATTAAAATGAAAATAATTCTTGTATAATTAAATTCTAGAAATAATCCAAGAGTAACTCTGAGCAAATAAGGAACATGAAAGAGTAAGTGACAAGTAAGGAAACAAACTAGAATGACAAAGTCTTGACGAAGATAATAACTCTTCTCAATGTTCCAATCCAAAAAGCAATAAAATCAAATCCTAAGAACTATGAATGTGTAGAGAGAAAACCTAGAGGAGAGATAAAATTAGATCTAAAACTAAAAATTATGTGGAATGAATGTTGTGTTCTGTCTTTGCATGTTTCCTGGCTCTAATATGCTTTTCTGGGCCGAAAACTGGGTCAAAACAAGGCCCAAAATTGCCCCCAGCGAATTCTGCAGATTCTGCAGATCGCACATGTCACGCGATCGCGTCATCGAGGCATTCGCGTCATCCACCGTTTTGCCTAGCCACGCGTGCGCGTCGTCCACGCCTTCGCGTCACTGGTGCAGTTTACAATCCACGCGGTCACGTGAGCCATGCGTCCGCGTCACTGCAATTTCCTGTATATCGCGCGGTCGCGTGAGCCATGCGTCTGCATCACTGCAATTTCCTCTATATCGCGCGGTCGCGTGAGCCATGTGCTCGCGTCACTTCTCGCTGGTCATCTCCTTAATATCTTGTGTTCCTTCCATTTTTGCAAGCTTGCTTTCCAATCTCCAAGTCATTCATGCCTTATAGAGCCTGAAATACTTAAGACACAGATCACGACATCGAATGGAATAAAGGAGAATTAAAATACAAAATTAAAAGTCTCTAGGAAGCAAGTTTTTAACCATAAAGTATTTTTAGGAAGGAATTATAAATTCATGCTTATTTAATGAATAAGTGGGTAAAGATTTGATAAAACCACACAATTAAATACAATATAAACCATAAAATAATGGTTTATCAGTCTCCAAGGGTGTTGTTCTTCCAATGTTGCATGGCAACATTTTCCAATGCATTTCCCTTGAAGACATGTGTATAGTCCCCATTTTTTAAGTGGCCGAACCCTCCTTCTTCAATTGTACCATCAATTCTTTCCAATCTTCCTTTCATTTCTCCTACAAAAAAAAAGAATGCAATTAATAACTTTTTGGATAATGGTGGCAAAATTAAAAAAGAAAGAATAACTACTTTTAAATTTTTTTTTTTTAAATAACTAAGTGCTATTCATGAATGCAAACCAACTGACTATTTAATTGTCCATGTATGCAACATTGGTGACACCAAACTTAGTTTGTGGCCATGTGTGTAAAAAGATTTGTTCAAGGTTCTAAGAGTGACATGATATGAGTTGCATTTATGTTCTCTTAGTGTGCCTTGAACACCAAACTTGTTCTTCGCTATATATTGCAAAAAAAGGATTCATTTAAGTGTATGTAAAAGTTGATTTGGAATTCATGAACCTTGCATTATTAACTACTTTAAAAGCATATAAAACATGGGTTGCCTCCCATGAAGTGCTTCTTTAGCGTCACTAGCTTGACGTTCTACCTTTGTCAGGGTGGTTGGTAATGCTTCAAATATTCCCCCCTCGCAATGAATCTATCTCCATTGGCGTCATTAATGATCTCCACATGTTCTAAGGAGAGAATTCTGTTGATGGTGAAAACTTTAGGCAGCTGAGATGGGATGGTGGGGAGATGAGGTGGGATAGCTGGGAGATAAGCTGAGATCACTTTATCCCCTGGAGAGAAATCCTCTATAGGGATCTTCTTATTCCTCCATCCCCTTGGTGCCTTCTTCCTTGTTTCTTTTAACTCTACCCTGCTCCTTGTGGCCTCCTTTCACAGGGAAATTCTGTTGCTAGTCTCATATGATTCTGGTGGGTTTGGCTCCTCTTGGGTTTCCTTTAGCGGTTGCACCTTTTGACTGTTTTGTTTACCAACTAAAGGGATTCTCAGGTGTACAGTTTGTGCTTCAGTGCTTGTTTCTTCCACCAGTGCCTTGTCGTGATCTTCCTTTGGTTCCTTGTTTTCTTGATCTGCTTCTTGTGAGGGTTTGAAGACATTGAATGCGAGTTGTTCATCATGTATCCTCAGTATTAGCTCTCCTTGCTCCACATCTATAAGAGCTCTGGCTGTAGCTAGGAATGGTCTTCCCAATATGATTGGGTGAAGGTGAATCTCTTCCATTTCCAATATGACAAAGTCTGTGGGAAGGAAGTAGTTCCCAACCTTTACCAACATGTTTTCAACCACTCCTACTGCTTGTTTTTGAGTTTTGTCAGCCAGCTTGATGACTACGTCTGTGGGTGTTAGCTCATTGATCTGCAGCTTCTTCATGAGGGATAAAGGCATTAAGTTGATGCTTGCTCCCAGGTCACAGAGTCCTTTATCAAACCTTGTTTCACAGAGTCCTACTGCACTCCTTATTCATCACTATTGTTTGCCCTCCTTTGAGTGAGCTTTTCCTGGTCAGCAGCTCCTTCATGCACTTAATGTCTGAGGGCATTTGTTGGAGAGCCTTGATTAATGGTATGTTTACATGAAGGGATGCAAACATGTCGAGGAACTTTGAGTATATTCTTTTTTCTACGCCACCCTTGACTCTTTGGGGAAAAGGTGCAAAGAGTTTCAGAATCTCCTTCTGTATAATTTTGGTTTCTTAGTGACCCTCTTCCTGCTTCTCTGCTAAAGTATCTCCAGAGTGTTTGAAGGGTTTGTTCAGCTCTTCCTCAGTCTCCCTATCACTTATAGTGACCATCTTGCATTCTTCCCATCTTACTTTCTTTGCTTCACCTCTCGGGTTTTTCTCTGTGTCACTTGGGAAGCTATCAGTAGGTTTGGGAATCTTCTCAGAGAGGTATCCCACTTGAAATTCTAGCCTCTTGATGGTGTCTCCCTGGTTTTTGATATTGGCTCGCACCTCCTCCTTGAACAGCTTGTTATCTTGGATTTCTTACATATGCCTTCAAGTAGAGTCTCAATCCTTGAGAGTCTATCTTCGGATGATGGTGAGTTGAGATTGGAGGGATGAGAAGGGCCATTTTGGTTTTGATATGGATGTTGAGAGGTATTGTTAGGCGGGTGCTGATATGATCTCTATGTGGAATGTTGGTGAGCTGCATTGTTGTTGGAGTTGTGACATCTCTGATCTTGGCCTTGATCTTGTTGATTTCCCAACCAAAGTTTGGGTGGTTCCTCCAACCAGGATTATAAGTTTTGGAGTATGGATCATGGGTCTGTCTAGCTGAGTTCCCAATGTAGTTGGCTTGTTTCTGATCATCCTCTGCCTCTGCATTCACTCCTTCTTGAGCTGCTGATGAGGTAGTGATTGCTGCTACTTGGTTCCTTTCCATCTTTTTGGTAAGGTCAGCCAGCTGCTTGGTGATCATCTTGTTTTGAGCCAGCAGTACATCCACGTTGTTTAGCTCTATCACTCCTCTAGTGTTGTCTCTTTCAGAAGCATAGAAGTAGTCATTCTCAGCTACAGTCTCAATGACATTTATGGCTTCTTCAATGGTCTTCTTCTTGTTCAGAGACCCCCCAGATGAGTGGTCTATTGCCTTCTTTGATTCGTAAGAAAGACCTTCATAGAAAATGTGTAACTGCACCCATTCATTGAACATATCTGGCGGTCACCTTCTTGTCAAGTCCTTAAACCTCTCCCATGCTTCATAGATAGTTTCACCATCTTGTTGCCTGAAGGTTTGTACCTCAGCTCTCAA
This sequence comes from Arachis hypogaea, assembly GCF_003086295.3. Classification (NCBI taxonomy): domain Eukaryota; kingdom Viridiplantae; phylum Streptophyta; class Magnoliopsida; order Fabales; family Fabaceae; genus Arachis; species Arachis hypogaea. The sequence goes on from NC_092055.1 coordinate 76,653,367, forward strand.
CCGGTTGATTCTTTGAGGAGGATAGAATCTCGCCAAGAATTTGTTCACCACATCTTCCCTGGTTGTTAAACTCTCCTTCGGAAAAGATTCCAGCCATTTAGATGCTTTGTCCTTGAGTGAAAAGGGGAACAAAAGCAATTTATAGGTGTCAGAATGAACACCATTAGACTTCACAGTATCACATTGATGCACGGAAAACTTGTCTCGTAACAAATTTCCCTTCGGCAAGTGTACCGAATTGTTGTCAAGTAATAACTCACAAAAGAGTGAGGTCGAATCCCATAGAGATTAATGAATTAAGCAATCAATAGTTGATTGATTATCCTAGTTAGACGATTCAGAATTGGATGATGAGTAACAAGGGAATGTAAATTGCATGAATGTAAAGAAAGCAATAAAGTGCAGAAAAGTAAAATGGCAAGAAAAGTAAATATAAGAACTAAAAATAAAATGAACATTGGGATTAAGAGATATTGCAATCCTCCGGATCAAGTTCCTTCTCATCTCTTCCTCAATCAATGCATTCATTGATCTCCTTGGTAATCTTAAGTGATCGAATTACAATTCCTTGTAATTCAATCTCTCAAATCTTGATCAATAGCCAATTCCTTGGTCAATTGCTCATGAGAAGAGATGAAGTATAGTCACTGATTATACTACATGCATTCCCAAATCAAGTGTTGGAGGATTATAGTCATATATCCTTCCAAACCCAATTTGGTATATGATGAGCGGATAATTTATACGCTTTTTGACATTGTTTTTAGTATGTTTTTAGTAGGGACTAGTTACTTTTATGGATGTTTTCATTAGTTTTTATGTTAAATTCACATTTCTAGACTTTACTATGAGTTTGTGTGTTTTTCTGTGATTTCAGGTATTTTCTGGCTGAAATTGAGGGACTTGAGCAAAAATCAGATTCAGAGGTTGAAGAAGGACTGCTGATGCTGTTGGATTCTGACCTCCCTGCACTCAAAGTGGATTTTCTGGAGCTACAGAACTCGAAATGGCGCGCTTCTAATTGCGTTGGAAAGTAGACATCCAGGGCTTTCCAGCAATGTATAATAGTCCATACTTTGCCTAGGTTTAGATGACGCAAACTGGCGTTCAACGCCAGATCTCTGCCCAATTCTAGCGTCCAGCGCCAGAAACAAGTTGCAAAGTGGAGTTCAACGCCCAAAATGGCACAAAAGCTGGCGTTCAACTCCAGAAAGAGCCTCTGCACGTGTAACATTCAAGCTCAGCCCAAGCACACACCAAGTGGGCCCCGCAAGTGGATTTATGCATCAATTACTTACTTTTGTAAACCCTAGTAGCTAGTTTATTATAAATAGGACCTTTTACTATTGTATTAGACATCTTTGGATCTTTGGATCATCTTTGGACGCCTGGTTCTTAGATCAAAGGGGCTAGCCATTCGGCCATGCCTGGATCTTTCACTTATGTATGTTTAACGGTAGAGTTTCTACACTCCATAGATTAAGGTGTGGAGCTCTGCTGTTCCTCAAAGATTAATGCAAAGTACTACTGTTTTCTATTCAATTCACTTGTTCCGCTTCTAAGATATTCATTCGCACTTCAACCTGAATGTGATGAACGTGACATTCATCATCATTCCCTATGAATGCATGCCTGACAACCACTTCCGTTCTACATTAGATTGAATGAGTATCTCTTAGATCTCTTAATTAGAATCTTCGTGGTATAAGCTAGATTGATGGCGGCATTCATGAGGGTCCGGAAAGTCTAAACCATGTCCGTGGTATTTCGAGTAGGACTCTGGGATTGAATGACTGTGACGAACTCCAAACTCGCGAGTGCTGGGCGTAGTGACAGACGCAAAAGGATAGTAAATCCTATTCCAGTATGATCGAGAACCTCCAAGATGATTAGCCAAGCAGTGACAGCGCATCGGACCATTTTCACAGAGAGGAATAGGATGCAACCAACGTCAAGGATGATGCCTCCAGACGATTAGCCGTGCTGTGACAGAGCATTTGGACCATTTTCCCGAGAGAGATCGAAAGTAGCCATTGGCACTGGTGACATCCTTACATAAAGCCAGCCATAGAAAGGAGTAAGATTGATTGGATGAAGACAGCAGGAAAGCAGAGGTTCAGAGGAACGAATGCATCTCCATACTCTTATCTGAAATTCTCACCAATGAGTTACATAAGTATTTCCATCCTTATTTTATTAATTAATTTCGAAAACCCCATCACTATTTTATATCCGCCTGACTGAGATTTACAAGGTGACCATAGCTTGCTTCATACCAACAATCTCCGTGGAATTCGACCCTTACTCACGTAAGGTATTACTTGGACGACCCAGTGCACTTGCTGGTTAGTTGTGCGAAGTTGTGAACCATGGTATTAGCATCATGTTTTTGGTGCCATTGCCAGGGAAAGAAAGAGCAATGAATTTTACATAATCAAAGTGTAATCACAATTTCGTCCACCAAGTTTTTGGCGCCGTTGCCGGGGATTGTTCGAGTTTGGACAACTGACGGTTCATCTTGTTGCTCAGATTAGGTAGTTTTCTTTTTTATTTTCAAAAATTTTTCAAAAATCTTTCAAAAATTTCTCCTTTGTTTTCGAAAAAAATTTCAAAAAAAAAAAATGTTTTCAAAAATATATTTTTCTTCAGAATTTTTAAGAATGAATTCTAGTGTTTCATGAAGCATGCTAAAGCCTGGCTGGCTGTAAAGCCATGTCTAAATTCTTTTGGACTGAGGTTTTGGCTTAAAATTAAATGAATTACACTCATATTTTTACTAAAGCTTGGCTGGCTATTAAGCCATGCCTGACCCTTTGATTGGAGCTTTAGACTAAAAAGCATAAGATTCCTGGAATTCATATTAAAAATTTTGGAATCCTTATTTTTATTTTTCACAATAATTTTCAAAAAAAAAATATATACAAAAAAATTTGAAAATCATAAAAATCAAAAATATTTTTTGTGTTTCTTGTTTGAGTCATGTGTCATGTTATAAGTTTGGTGTCAATTGCATATTCATCTTGCATTTTTTCGAAAAATTCATGTATTCATAGTGTTCTTCATGATCTTCAAGTTGTTCTTGGTAAGTCTTCTTGTTTGATCTTGATGTTTTCATGTTTTGTGTCTTTTCTTGTTTTTCATATGCATTCTTGCATTCATATAGTCTAAACATGAAAGATTTCTAAGTTTGGTGTCTTGCATGTTTTCTTTGCATATAAAAATTTTCAAAAATGTTCTTGATGTTCATCATGATCTTCATAGTGTTCTTGGTGTTCATCTTGACATTCATAGTGTTCTTGCATGCATTCCTTGTTTTGATTCAAAAATAAAAGAGAAAAACATGAAAATGATGTTTTAATTTTTCTCTCTCATCATAAAAATTCAAAAATCAAAAAAATATCTCCCTCTTTTTCTCTCTTAAAATTTCGAAAATTAGATTTGACTTTTTCAAAAATTTTTAAAATCTAGTTGTTTTCATGAGTCAAATCAAATTTTCAATTTAAAAAAATACTATCTTTTTCAAAATCTTTTTCAAAAATCAAATCTTTTTCATTTTTCTTAGTTATTTTCGAAAATTTTTAAAATATTTTTCAAAAATCTTTTCCTTATTTTTATATCAAATTTTCGAAAATAACAATAACAATTAATGTTTTGATTCAAAAATTTCAAGTTTGTTACTTACTTGTTAAGAAAGATTCAAACTTTGAGTTCGAGAATCATATCTTTTGATTTCTTGTGAATCAAGTCATTAATTGTGATTTTAAAAATCAAATCTTTTTCAAAAACTAATTTCAATCATATGTTTTCAAAAATATCTTCTTATCTTATCTTTTTCAAAAATTTGATTTCAAAATATCTTTTCTAACTTCCTAACTTCTTATCTTTTCAAAATTGATTTTCAAATTTATTTCAACTAACTAACTAACTTTTTGTTTATTTCTTATCTTTTTCAAAACTACCTAACTAACTCTCTCTCTCCAATTTTTGAAAATATCTACCCCTTTTTCAAAATTTATTTATTTTTATTTAACTAATTATTTTAATTTTTGATTTTAATTTTCGAAAATTAATAACCTTTTCTAAAACTATTTTCGAAAATTTTACTAACCTTTTTCAAAAATTATTTTCGAAAATCCTCTCCCTCTCTCATCTTATTCTATTTATTTATTCATCTACTAACATCTCTTCCTCACATCACTCACCAAATTCGAACCCCCTCTTCTATCTGTGTTCGAATTTTTTTCTTCTTCTCTTCTTCTACTAACAATAAGGAACCTCGTTACTGTGACATAGAGGATTCCTCTTCTCTTCTTTTTCTCTTCTCTTTCTTATGAGTAGGGATAAAGAAAAAGGCATTCTTGTTGAAGCTGATCCAGAACCTGAAAGGACTCTGAAAAGAAAACTAAGAGAAGCTAAATTACAACAATCCAGAGACAACCTTATTGAAAATTTCGAAGAAGTAAAGGAGATGGCAGCCGAACCCAACAACAATAATGCAAGGAGAATGCTTGGTGACTTTACTGCACCTAATTCCAATTTACATGGAAGAAGCATCTCCATTCCTACCATTGGAGCAAACAATTTTGAGCTGAAACCTCAGCTAGTTTCTCTGATGCAACAAAACTGCAAGTTTCATGGACTTCCATCTGAAGATCCTTTTCAGTTCTTAACTGAATTCTTGCAGATCTGTGATACTGTTAAGACTAATGGAGTAGATCCTGAAGTCTACAGGCTCATGCTTTTCCCTTTTGCTGTAAGAGACAGAGCTAGAGTGTGGTTGGACTCTCAACCCAAAGACAGCCTGAACACTTGGGATAAGCTGGTCACGGCTTTCTTAGCCAAGTTCTTTCCTCCTCAAAAGCTGAGCAAGCTTAGAGCTGATGTTCAAACCTTCAGACAGAAAGAAGGTGAATCCCTCTATGAAGCTTGGGAAAGATACAAGCAGCTGACAAAAAAGTGTCCTTCTGACATGCTTTCAGAATGGACCATCATGGATATTTTCTATGATGGTTTATCTGAGCTATCAAAGATGTCATTGGATACTTCTGCAGGTGGATCCATTCACCTAAAGAAAACACCTGCAGAAGCTCAAGAACTCATTGACATGATTGCTAATAACCAGTTCATGTACATTTCTGGGAGGAATCCTGTGAGTAATGGGACGCCTATGAAGAAGGGAGTTCTTGAAGTTGATACTCTGAATGCCATATTGGCTCAGAACAAAATATTGACTCAGCAAGTCAATATGATTTCTCAGAGTCTGAATGGAATGCAAGCTGCATCCAACAGTACTCAAGAGGCTTCTTATGCAGAAGAAGCTAATGATCCTGAAAACCCTGCAATAGCAGAGGTGAATTACTTAGGTGAACCTTATGGAAATACCTATAATCCATCATGGAAAAATCATCCAAATCTCTCATGGAAGGATCAAAGGCCTCAACAAGGCTTTGGTAATGGTGGAAGGAACAGGTTTAATAATAATAAACCTTTTCCATCATCCACTCAGTAACAGACAGAGAACTCTGAACAAAATACTTTTAATTTAGCAAACTTAGTCTCTGATCTATCTAAGGCCACTGTAAGTTTCATGAATGAAACAAGGTCTTCCGTTAGAAATTTGGAAGCACAAGTGGGCCAGCTGAGTAAAAGGATCACTGAAATCCCTCCTAGCACTCTCCCAAGCAATACAGAAGAAAATCCAAAGGGAGAGTGCAAGGCCATTGACATAAGCATCATGGCCGAACCTGTAAGGGAAGGAGAGGACGTGAATCCCAAGGGGGAAGACCTCCTGGGACGTCCAGTGATCAATAAGGAGTTTCCCTCTGAGGAACCAAATGAATCTGAGACTCATCTAGAGACCATAGAGATTCCATTGAACCTCCTTATGACATTCATGAGCTCTGATAAGTATTCCTCTTCTGAAGAGAATGAGGAAGTTACTGAAGAGCAAGCTGCCAAGTTCCTTGGTGCAATCATGAAGCTAAATGCCAAATTATTTGGCATTGATACTTGGGAAGATGAACCTCTCTTGTTTATCAATGAACTAAGTGATCTGGATCAACTGACATTGCCTCAGAAGAGACAGGATCCTGGAAAGTTCATAATACCTTGTACCATAGGCACCATGATCTTTAAGGCTCTGTGTGACCTTGGTTCAGGAATAAACCTCATGCCCCTCTCTGTAATAGAGAAACTGGGAATCTATGGGGTGCAAGCTGCTAAAATCTCATTAGAGATGGCAGATAATTCAAGAAAATAGGCTTATGGACAAGTAGAGGACATGTTAGTACAGGTTGAAGGCCTTTACATCCCTGCTGATTTCATAGTCCTGGATACTAGAAAGGAAGAGGATGAATCCATCATCCTAGGAAGACCTTTCCTAGCCACAGCAAGAGCTGTGATTGACGTGGACAGAGGAGAATTGATCCTTCAAATAAATAAGGACAACCTTGTGTCTACAACTCAAGGATCACCCTCTGCATCCATGGAGAGGAAGCAGAAAAAGCTTCTCTCAAAGCAGAGTCAAACAAAGCCCCCACAGTCAAACTCTAAGTTTGGTGTTGGGAGGCCACAACCAAACTCTAAGTTTGGTGTTGAAATCCCATATCCGAGAGTCTCAACAATGCTCTGAACATCTGTAAGGTTCCATGAGAGCCCACTGTCAAGCTATTAACATTAAAGAAGCGCTTGTTGGGAGGCAACCCAATTTTTATTTATCTAACTATATTTTTTTCTTAGTTATATGTCTTTATAGGTTCATGATCATGAGGAGTCACAAAATAAATATAAAAATTGAAAACGGAATCAAAAATAGCAGAAGAAAAATCACACCCTGGAGGAAGCATCTGCCTGGCGTTCAACGCCAGAACAGAGCATGGTTCCGGCGCTGAACGCCCAAAATGGGCAGTATCTGGGCGCTGAACGCCCAAAATGGGCATCATCTGGGCGCTGAACGCCAGAATTGCACCCTGGAGAGGAGCTGGCGCTGAACGCCCAGAACAAGTATGGTTCTGGCGTTCAACGCCAGAAATGGGCAACAAATGGGCGTTGAACGCCCAAAATGGGCACCAACCTGGCGCTGAACGCCCAGAGTTGTGTGCAAGGGCATTTTACATGCCTAATTTGGTGCAAGGTTGTAAATCCTTGAACACCTCAGGATCTGTGGACCCCACAGGATCATCTCAAGATCTGTGGACCCCACAGGATCACCCCAGGATCTGTGGACCCCACAGGATCCCCACCTACCTCCACTCACTTCTTATCACCTCCTCACCACTCACATCCATCCACTCATCCCCATAAACCTACCTCATAAACTCCACCTACCTTCAAAATTCAAAATCAATTTCCCACCCAAACCCACCCTAAATGGCCGAACCTCCACCCCCCTCCCATCCCTATATATAACCCTCCATTCTTCCTCATTTTCACACAACACAACCCTCTCTTCTCTTCTTGGCCGAAACACAACCCCTTCTCCCTCTCCTCCATTTCTTCTTCTTCTTCATCTACTCTTTCTTCTCTTGCTCGAGGGCGAGCAAAATTCTAAGTTTGGTGTGGTAAAAGCATAAGCTTTTTGTTTTTCCATTACCATTGAGGGCACCTAAGACCGGAGAATCCTCTAGAAAAGGAAAAGGGAAGACAAAAGCTTCCACCTCTGAGTCATGGGAGATGGAAAGGTTCATCTCCAAAGCCCATCAAGACCACTTCTATGATGTTGTGGCCAAGAAGAAGGTGATCCCCAAGGTCCCTTTCAAACTCAAAAGAAATGAGTATACGGAGATTCGACATGAAATTCAAAGAAGAGGTTGGGAAGTTCTAACAAATCCCATCCAACAAGTCGGCATCCTAATGGTTCAAGAGTTCTATGCCAATGCATGGATCACCAAGAACCATGATCAAAGTAAGAACCCGGATCCAAAGAACTATGTTACAATGGTTTGGGGGAAATACTTAGATTTTAGTCCGGAAAATGTGAGGTTGGCGTTCAACTTGCCAAACATGGAAGAGAACGCACGCCCCTATACAAGGAGAGTCAACTTTGATCAAAGGTTGGACCAAGTCCTTATGGACATATGTGTAGAAGGAGCTCAATGGAAAATTGACTCAAAAGGCAAACCGGTTCAACTAAGAAGACTGGACCTTAAGCCTATAGCTAGAGGATGGTTGGAGTTCATTCAATGCTCAATCATTCCCACTAGCAACCGGTCTGAAGTTACTATAGACCGGGCCATCATGATCCATAGCATCATGATTGGAGAAGAGGTGGAAGTTCATGAGATTATACCTCAAGAACTCTACAAGGTGGCTGACAAGTCCTCCACTATGGCAAGGTTAGCCTTTCCTCACCTCATTTGCCACCTATGCAATTCGGCTGGGGTTGACATAGAGGGAAATATCCTCATTAAAGAGGACAAGCCCATCACTAAGAAAAAGATAGAGCAAGCAAGAGAGCCCATTCATGGAGCTCAAGAGGCGTATGAAGCTCATCACCATGAGATCCCAGAGATGCCTCAAATGCATTTTCCTCCACAAAACTATTGGGAGCAAATCAACACCTCCCTAGGAGAATTGAGTTCCAATATGGGACAACTAAGGGTGGAACATCAAGAGCACTCTATCATCCTTCATGAAATAAGAGAAGATCAAAAAGCAATGAGGGAGGAGCAACAAAGACAAGGAAAAGACATAGAAGAGCTCAAGGACATCATTGGTTCCTCAAGAAGGAAACGCCACCATCACTAAGGTGGATTCATTCCTTGTTCTTATTTCTTCTGTTTTTCGTTTTCTATGTTATGTGCTTATCTATGTTTGTGTCTTCATTACATGATCATTAGTAGTTTGTAACTTTGTCTTAAAGTTATGAATGTCCTATGAATCCATCACCTCTCTTAAATGAAAAATGTTTTAATTCAAAAGAACAAGAAGTACATGAGTTTCGAATTTATCCTTGAACTTAGCTTAATTATATTGATGTGGTGACAATGCTTCTTGTTTTCTGAATGTATGCTTGAACAGTGCATATGTCTTTTGAAGTTGTTGTTTAAGAATGTTAAATATGTTGGCTCTTGAAAGAATGATGACAAGGAGACATGTTATTTGATAATCTGAAAAATCATAAAAATGATTCTTGAAGCAAGAAAAAGCAGCAAAGAATAAAGCTTGCAGAAAAAAAAAGAGAAAAAAATAGCGAAAAAAAATTAGAAAGAAAAAAAAAAGCAAGCAGAAAAAGCCAAAGCTCTTAAAACCAAGAGGCAAGAGCAAAAAGCCAATAACCCTTAAAACCAAAAGGCAAGGGCAAATAAAAAGGATCCCAAGGCTTTGAGCATCAGTGGATAGGAGGGCCTAAAGGAATAAAAAGCTGGTCTAAGCGGCTAAACCAAGCTGTCCCTAACCATGTGCTTGTGGCGTGTAGGTGTCAAGTGAAAACTTGAGACTGAGCGGTTAAAGTCAAGGTCCAAAGCAAAAAAAAGAGTGTGCTTAAGAACCCTGGACACCTCTAATTGGAGACTTTAGCAAAGCTGAGTCACAATCTGAAAAGGTTCACCCAATTATGTGTCTGTGGCATTTATGTATCCGGTGGTAATACTGGAAAACAAAGTGCTTAGGGCCACGGCCAAGACTCATAAAATAGCTGTGTTCAAGAATCATCATACTGAATTAGGAGAATCAATAACACTATCTGAACTCTGAGTTCCTATAGATGCCAATCATCCTGAACCTCAATGGGTAAAGTGAGATGCCAAAACTATTCAAGAGGCAAAAAACTATAAGTCCCGCTCATATGATTGAAGGTATGTTTCATTGATAGTTTGGAATTTATAGTATATTCTCTTCTTTTTATCCTATTTAATTTTCAGTTGCTTGGGGACAAGCAACAATTTAAGTTTGGTGTTGTGATGAGCGGATAATTTGTACGCTTTTTGACATTGTTTTTAGTATGTTTTTAGTAGGATCTAGTTACTTTTAGGGATATTTTCATTAGTTTTTATGTTAAATTCACATTTCTGGACTTTACTATGAGTTTGTGTGTTTTTCTGTGATTTTAGGTATTTTCTGGCTGAAATTGAGGGACTTGAGCAAAAATCAGATTCAGAGGTTGAAGAAGAAGGACTGCTGATGCTGTTGGATTCTGACCTCCCTGCACTCAAAGTAGATTTTCTTGAGCTACAGAACTCGACATGGCGCACTTCTAATTGCGTTGGAAAGTAGACATCCAGGGCTTTCCAGAAATGTATAATAGTCCATACTTTGCCTAAGTTTAGACGACGCAAACTGGCGTTCAACGCCAGATCTCTGCCCAATTCTGGCGTCCAGCGCCAGAAACAAGTTGCAAAGTGGAGTTCAACGCCCAAAATGGCACAAAAGCTGGCTTTCAACTCCAGAAAGAGCCTCTGCACGTGTAACATTCAAGCTCAGCCCAAGCACACACCAAGTGGGCCCCGCAAGTGGATTTATGCATCAATTACTTACTTTTGTAAACCCTAGTAGCTAGTTTATTATAAATAGGACCTTTTACTATTGTATTAGACATCTTTGGATCTTTGGATCATCTTTGGACGCCTGGTTCTTAGATCAGAGGGGCTGGCCATTCGGCCATGCCTGGATCTTTCACTTATGTATTTTTAACGGTAGAGTTTCTACACTCCATAGATTAAGGTGTGGAGCTCTGCTGTTCCTCAAAGATTAATGCAAAGTACTACTGTTTTCTATTCAATTCACTTGTTCCGCTTCTAAGATATTCATTCGCACTTCAACCTGAATGTGATGAACGTGACAATCATCATCATTCCCTATGAATGCATGCATGACAACCACTTCCGTTCTACATTAGATTGAATGAGTATCTCTTAGATCTCTTAATCAGAATCTTCGTGGTATAAGCTATATTGATGGCGGCATTCATGAGGGTCCGGAAAGTCTAAACCTTGTCCGTGGTATTTCGAGTAGGACTCTGGGATTGAATGACTGTGACGAACTCCAAACTCGCGAGTGCTGGGCGTAGTGACAAACGCAAAAGGATAGTAAATCCTATTCCAGTATGATCGAGAACCTCCAAGATGATTAGCCATGCAGTGACAGCGCATCGGACCATTTTCACAGAGAGGAATAGGATGCAACCAACGACAAGGATGATGCCTCCAGACGATTAGCCGTGCTGTGACAGAGCATTTGGACCATTTTCCCGAGAGAGATCGAAAGTAGCCATTGGCACCGGTGACATCCTTACATAAAGCCAGCCATAGAAAGGAGTAAGATTGATTGGATGAAGACAGCAGGAAAGCAGAGGTTCAGAGGAACGAATGCATCTCCATACGCTTATCTAAAATTCTCACCAATGAGTTACATAAGTATTTCCATCCTTTTTTTATTAATTAATTTCGAAAACCCCATCACTATTTTATATCCGCCTGACTGAGATTTACAAGGTGACCATAGCTTGCTTCATACCAACAATCTCCGTGGGATTCGACCCTTACTCACGTAAGGTATTACTTGGACGACCCAGTGCACTTGCTGGTTAGTTGTGCGAAGTTGTGAACCATGGTATTGGCATCATGTTTTAGGTGCCATTGCCAGGGAAAGAAAGAGCAATGAATTTTACATAATCAAAGTGTAATCACAATTTCGTCCACCAAGTTTTTGGCGCCGTTGCCGGGGATTGTTCGAGTTTGGACAACTGACGGTTCATCTTGTTGCTCAGATTAGGTAATTTTCTTTTTTATTTTCAAAAATTTTTCAAAAATCTTTCAAAAATTTCTCCTTTGTTTTCGAAAAAAATTTCAAAAAAAAAATGTTTTCAAAAATATATTTTTCTTCAGAATTTTTAAGAATGAATTCTAGTGTTTCATGAAGCATGCTAAAGCCTGGCTGGCTGTAAAGCCATGTCTAAATTCTTTTGGACTGAGGTTTTGGCTTAAAATTAAATGAATTACACTCATATTTTTACTAAAGCTTGGCTGGCTATTAAGCCATGCCTGACCCTTTGATTGGAGCTTTAGACTAAAAAGCATAAGATTCCTGGAATTCATATTAAAAATTTTGGAATCCTTATTTTTATTTTTCACAATAATTTTCAAAAAAAAAAATATATACAAAAAAATTAGAAAATCGTAAAAATCAAAAATATTTTTTGTGTTTCTTGTTTGAGTCATGTGTCATGTTATAAGTTTGGTGTCAATTGCATATTCATCTTGCATTTTTTCGAAAAATTCATGTATTCATAGTGTTCTTCATGATCTTCAAGTTGTTCTTGGTAAGTCTTCTTGTTTGATCTTGATGTTTTCATGTTTTGTGTCTTTTCTTGTTTTTCATATGCATTCTTGCATTCATAGAGTCTAAACATGAAAGATTTCTAAGTTTGGTGTCTTGCATGTTTTCTTTGCATATAAAAATTTTCAAAAATGTTCTTGATGTTCATCATGATCTTCATAGTGTTCTTGGTGTTCATCTTGACATTCATAGTGTTCTTGCATGCATTCCTTGTTTTGATTCAAAAATAAAAGAGAAAAACATGAAAATGATGTTTTAATTTTTCTCTCTCATCATAAAAATTCAAAAATCAAAAAAATATCTCCCCCTTTTTCTCTCTTAAAATTTCGAAAATTAGATTTGACTTTTTCAAAAATTTTTAAAATCTAGTTGTTTTCATGAGTCAAATCAAATTTTCAATTTAAAAAAATACTATCTTTTTCAAAATCTTTTTCAAAAATCAAATCTTTTTCATTTTTCTTAGTTATTTTCGAAAATTTTTAAAATATTTTTCAAAAATCTTTTCCTTATTTTTATATCAAATTTTCGAAAATAACAATAACAATTAATGTTTTGATTCAAAAATTTCAAGTTTGTTACTTACTTGTTAAGAAAGATTCAAACTTTGAGTTCGAGAATCATATCTTTTGATTTCTTGTGAATCAAGTCATTAATTGTGATTTTAAAAATCAAATCTTTTTCAAAAACTAATTTCAATCATATGTTTTCAAAAATATCTTCTTATCTTATCTTTTTCAAAAATTTGATTTCAAAATATCTTTTCTAACTTCCTAACTTCTTATCTTTTCAAAATTGATTTTCAAATTTATTTCAACTAACTAACTAACTTTTTGTTTATTTCTTATCTTTTTGAAAACTACCTAACTAACTCTCTCTCTCCAATTTTTGAAAATATCTCCCCCTTTTTCAAAATTTATTTATTTTTATTTAACTAATTATTTTAATTTTTGATTTTAATTTTCGAAAATTACTAACCTTTTTCTAAAACTATTTTCGAAAATTTTACTAACCTTTTTCAAAAATTATTTTCGAAAATCCTCTCCCTCTCTCATCTTATTCTATTTATTTATTCATCTACTAACATCTCTTCCTCACATCACTCACCAAATTCGAACCCCCTCTTCTATCTGTGTTCGAATTTTTTTCTTCTTCTCTTCTTCTACTAACAATAAGGAACCTCGTTACTGTGACATAGAGGATTCCTCTTCTCTTCTTTTTCTCTTCTCTTTCTTATGAGTAGGGATAAAGAAAAAGGCATTCTTGTTGAAGCTGATCCAGAACCTGAAAGGACTCTGAAAAGAAAACTAAGAGAAGCTAAATTACAACAATCCAGAGACAACCTTATTGAAAATTTCGAAGAAGTAAAGGAGATGGCAGCCGAACCCAACAACAATAATGCAAGGAGAATGCTTGGTGACTTTACTGCACCTAATTCCAATTTACATGGAAGAAGCATCTCCATTCCTACCATTGGAGCAAACAATTTTGAGCTGAAACCTCAGCTAGTTTCTCTGATGCAGCAAAACTGCAAGTTTCACGGACTTCCATCTGAAGATCCTTTTCAGTTCTTAACTGAATTCTTGCAGATCTGTGATACTGTTAAGACTAATGGAGTAGATCCTGAAGTCTACAGGCTCATGCTTTTCCCTTTTGCTGTAAGAGACAGAGCTAGAGTGTGGTTGGACTCTCAACCCAAAGACAGCCTGAACTCTTGGGATAAGCTGGTCACGGCTTTCTTAGCCAAGTTCTTTCCTCCTCAAAAGCTGAGCAAGCTTAGAGCTGATGTTCAAACCTTCAGACAGAAAGAAGGTGAATCCCTCTATGAAGCTTGGGAAAGATACAAGCAGCTGACAAAAAAGTGTCCTTCTGACATGCTTTCAGAATGGACCATCCTGGATATCTTCTATGATGGTTTATCTGAGCTATCAAAGATGTCATTGGATACTTCTGCAGGTGGATCCATTCACCTAAAGTAAACACCTGCAGAAGCTCAAGAACTCATTGACATGATTGCTAATAACCAGTTCATGTACATTTCTGGGAGGAATCCTGTGAGTAATGGGACGCCTATGAAGAAGGGAGTTCTTGAAGTTGATACTCTGAATGCCATATTGGCTCAGAACAAAATATTGACTCAGCAAGTCAATATGATTTCTCAGAGTCTGAATGGAATGCAAGCTGCATCCAACAGTACTCAAGAGGCTTCTTATGCAGAAGAAGCTAATGATCCTGAAAACCCTGCAATAGCAGAGGTGAATTACTTAGGTGAACCTTATGGAAATACCTATAATCCATCATGGAAAAATCATCCAAATCTCTCATGGAAGGATCAAAGGCCTCAACAAGGCTTTAATAATGGTGGAAGGAACAGGTTTAATAATAATAAACCTTTTCCATCATCCACTCAGTAACAGACAGAGAACTCTGAACAAAATACTTTTAATTTAGCAAACTTAGTCTCTGATCTATCTAAGGCCACTGTAAGTTTCATGAATGAAACAAGGTCTTCCGTTAGAAATTTGGAAGCACAAGTGGGCCAGCTGAGTAAAAGGATCACTGAAATCCCTCCTAGCACTCTCCCAAGCAATACAGAAGAAAATCCAAAGGGAGAGTGCAAGGCCATTGACATAAGCATCATGGCCGAACCTGTAAGGGAAGGAGAGGACGTGAATCCCAAGGGGGAAGACCTCCTGGGACGTCCAGTGATCAATAAGGAGTTTCCCTCTGAGGAACCAAATGAATCTGAGACTCATCTAGAGACCATAGAGATTCCATTGAACCTCCTTATGCCATTCATGAGCTCTGATAAGTATTCCTCTTCTGAAGAGAATGAGGAAGTTACTGAAGAGCAAGCTGCCAAGTTCCTTGGTGCAATCATGAAGCTAAATGCCAAATTATTTGGCTTTGATACTTGGGAAGATGAACCTCCCTTGTTTATCAATGAACTAAGTGATCTGGATCAACTGACATTGCCTCAGAAGAGACAGGATCCTGGAAAGTTCATAATACCTTGTACCATAGGCACCATGATCTTTAAGGCTCTGTGTGACCTTGGTTCAGGAATAAACCTCATGCCCCTCTCTGTAATAGAGAAACTGGGAATCTATGGGGTGCAAGCTGCTAAAATCTCATTAGAGATGGCAGATAATTCAAGAAAACAGGCTTATGGACAAGTAGAGGACGTGTTAGTACAGGTTGAAGGCCTTTACATCCCTGCTGATTTCATAGTCCTAGATACTAGAAAGGAAGAGGATGAATCCATCATCCTAGGAAGACCTTTCCTAGCCACAGCAAGAGCTGTGATTGACGTGGACAGAGGAGAATTGATCCTTCAAATAAATAAGGACAACCTTGTGTCTACAACTCAAGGATCACCCTCTGCATCCATGGAGAGGAAGCAGAAAAAGCTTCTCTCAAAGCAGAGTCAAACAAAGCCCCCACAGTCAAACTGTAAGTTTGGTGTTGGGAGGCCACAACCAAACTCTAAGTTTGGTGTTGAACTCCCATATCCAAACTCTAAGTTTGGTGTTGGAGAGTCTCAACAATGCTCTGAACATCTGTAAGGTTCCATGAGAGCCCACTGTCAAGCTATTGACATTAAAGAAGCGCTTGTTGGGAGGCAACCCAATTTTTATTTATCTAACTATATTTTTTTCTTAGTTATATGTCTTTATAGGTTCATGATCATGAGGAGTCACAAAGTAAATATAAAAATTGAAAACGGAATCAAAAACAGCAGAAGAAAAATCACACCCTGGAGGAAGCATCTGCCTGGCGTTCAACGCCAGAACAGAGCATGGTTCCGGCGCTGAACGCCCAAAATGGACAGTATCTGGGTGCTGAACGCCCAAAATGGGCATCATCTGGGCGCTGAACGCCAGAATTGCACCCTGGAGAGGAGCTGGTGCTGAACGCCCAGAACAAGTATGGTTCTGGCGTTCAACGCCAGAAATGGGCAACAAATGGGCGTTGAATGCCCAAAATGGGCACCAACCTGGCGCTGAACGCCCAGAGTTGTGTGCAAGGGCATTTTACATGCCTAATTTGGTGCAAGGTTGTAAATCCTTGAACACCTCAGGATCTGTGGACCCCACAGGATCATCTCAAGATCTGTGGACCCCACAGGATCACCCCAGGATCTGTGGACCCCACAGGATCCCCACTTACCTCCACTCACTTCTTATCACCTCCTCACCACTCACATCCATCCACTCATCCCCATAAACCTACCTCATAAACTCCACCTACCTTCAAAATTCAAAATCAATTTCCCACCCAAACCCACCCTAAATGGCCGAACCTCCACCCCCCTCCCATCCCTATATATAACCCTCCATTCTTCCTCATTTTCACACAACACAACCCTCTCTTCTCTTCTTGGCCGAAACACAACCCCTTCTCCCTCTCCTCCATTTCTTCTTCTTCTTCATCTACTCTTTCTTCTCTTGCTCGAGGGCGAGCAAAATTCTAAGTTTGGTGTGGTAAAAGCATAAGCTTTTTGTTTTTCCATTACCATTGAGGGCACCTAAGACCGGAGAATCCTCTAGAAAAGGAAAAGGGAAGACAAAAGCTTCCACCTCCGAGTCATGGGAGATGGAAAGGTTCATCTCCAAAGCCGATCAAGACCATTTCTATGATGTTGTGGCCAAGAAGAAGGTGATCCCCAAGGTCCCTTTCAAACTCAAAAGAAATGAGTATCCGGAGATTCGACATGAAATTCAAAGAAGAGGTTGGGAAGTTCTAACAAATCCCATCCAACAAGGCGGCATCCTAATGGTTCAAGAGTTCTATGCCAATGCATGGATCACCAAGAACCATGATCAAAGTAAGAACCCGGATCCAAAGAACTATGTTACAATGGTTCGGGGGAAATACTTAGATTTTAGTCCGGAAAATGTGAGGTTGGCGTTCAACTTGCCAAACATGGAAGAGAACGCACGCCCCTATACAAGGAGAGTCAACTTTGATCAAAGGTTGGACCAAGTCCTTATGGACATATGTGTAGAAGGAGCTCAATGGAAAATTGACTCAAAAGGCAAACCGGTTCAACTAAGAAGACTGGACCTTAAGCCTGTAGCTAGAGGATGGTTGGAGTTCATTCAATGCTCAATCATTCCCACTAGCAACCGGTCTGAAGTTACTATAGACCGGGCCATCATGATCCATAGCATCATGATTGGAGAAGAGGTGGAAGTTCATGAGATTATACCTCAAGAACTCTACAAGGTGGCTGACAAGTCCTCCACTATGGCAAGGTTAGCCTTTCCTCACCTCATTTTCCACCTATGCAATTCGGCTGGGGTTGACATAGAGGGAGATATCCTCATTAAAGAGGACAAGCCCATCACTAAGAAAAAGATAGAGCAAGCAAGAGAGCCCATTCATGGAGCTCAAGAGGCGTATGAAGCTCATCACCATGAGATCCCGGAGATGCCTCAAATGCATTTTCCTCCACAAAACTATTGGGAGCAAATCAACACCTCCCTAGGAGAATTGAGTTCCAATATGGGACAACTAAGGGTGGAACATCAAGAGCACTCTATCATCCTTCATGAAATAAGAGAAGATCAAAAAGCAATGAGGGAGGAGCAACAAAGACAAGGAAAAGACATAGAAGAGCTCAAGGACATCATTGGTTCCTCAAGAAGGAAACGCCACCATCACTAAGGTGGATTCATTCCTTGTTCTTATTTCTTCTATTTTTCGTTTTCTATGTTATGTGCTTATCTATGTTTGTGTCTTCATTACATGATCATTAGTAGTTAGTAACTTTGTCTTAAAGTTATGAATGTCCTATGAATCCATCACCTCTCTTAAATGAAAAATGTTTTAATTCAAAAGAACAAGAAGTACATGAGTTTCGAATTTATCCTTGAACTTAGCTTAATTATATTGATGTGGTGACAATGCTTCTTGTTTTCTGAATGTATGCTTGAACAGTGCATATGTCTTTCGAAGTTGTTGTTTAAGAATGTTAAATATGTTGGCTCTTGAAAGAATGATGACAAGGAGACATGTTATGTGATAATCTGAAAAATCATAAAAATGATTCTTGAAGCAAGAAAAAGCAGCAAAGAATAAAGCTTGCAGAAAAAAAAAGAGAAAAAAAAATAGCGAAAAAAAATTAGAAAGAAAAAAAAAAGCAAGCAGAAAAAGCCAAAGCTCTTAAAACCAAGAGGCAAGAGCAAAAAGCCAATAACCCTTAAAACCAAAAGGCAAGGGCAAATAAAAAGGATCCCAAGGCTTTGAGCATCAGTGCATAGGAGGGCCTAAAGGAATAAAAACCTGGTCTAAGCGGCTAAACCAAGCTGTCCCTAACCATGTACTTGTGGCGTGTAGGTGTCAAGTGAAAACTTGAGACTGAGCGGTTAAAGTCAAGGTCCAAAGCAAAAAAAAGAGTGTGCTTAAGAACCCTGGACACCTCTAATTGGAGACTTTAGCAAAGCTGAGTCACAATCTGAAAAGGTTCACCCAATTATGTGTCTGTGGCATTTATGTATCCGGTGGTAATACTGGAAAACAAAGTGCTTAGGGCCACGGCCAAGACTCATAAAATAGCTGTGTTCAAGAATCATCATACTGAACTAGGAGAATCAATAACACTATCTGAACTCTGAGTTCCTATAGATGCCAATCATCCTGAACCTCAATGGGTAAAGTGAGATGCCAAAACTATTCAAGAGGCAAAAAACTATAAGTCCCACTCATATGATTGAAGCTATGTTTCATTGATAGTTTGGAATTTATAGTATATTCTCTTCTTTTTATCCTATTTAATTTTCAGTTGCTTGGGGACAAGCAACAATTTAAGTTTGGTGTTGTGATGAGCGGATAATTTGTACGCTTTTTGACATTGTTTTTAGTATGTTTTTAGTAGGATCTAGTTACTTTTAGGGATATTTTCATTAGTTTTTATGTTAAATTCACATTTCTGGACTTTACTATGAGTTTGTGTGTTTTTCTGTGATTTTAGGTATTTTCTGGCTGAAATTGAGGGACTTGAGCAAAAATCAGATTCAGAGGTTGAAGAAGGACTGCTGATGCTGTTGGATTCTGACCTCCCTGCACTCAAAGTGGATTTTCTTGAGCTACAGAACTCGACATGGCGCGCTTCTAATTGCGTTGGAAAGTAGACATCCAGGGCTTTCCAGCAATGTATAATAGTCCATACTTTGCCCAAGTTTAGATGACGCAAACTGGCGTTCAACGCCAGCTCTCTGCCCAATTCTGGCATCCAGCGCCAGAAACAAGTTGCAAAGTGGAGTTCAACGCCCAAAATGGCACAAAAGCTGGCGTTCAACTCCAGAAAGAGCCTCTGCACGTGTAACATTCAAGCTCAGCCCAAGCACAGACCAAGTGGGCCCCGGAAGTGGATTTATGCATCAATTACTTACTTCTGTAAACCCTAGTAGCTAGTTTATTATAAATAGGACCTTTTACTATTGTATTTTACATCTTTGGATCTTTGGATCATCTTTGGACACCTGGTTCTTAGATCAGAGGGGCTGGCCATTCGGCCATGCCTGGATCTTTCACTTATGTATTTTTAACGGTAGAGTTTCTACACTCCATAGATTAAGGTGTGGAGCTCTGCTGTTCCTCAAAGATCAATGCAAAGTACTACTGTTTTCTATTAAATTCACTTGTTCCGCTTCTAAGATATTCATTCGCACTTCAACCTGAATGTGATGAACGTGACAATCATCATCATTCCCTATGAACGCGTGCCTGACAACCACTTCCGTTCTACATTGGATTGAATGAGTATCTCTTAGATCTCTTAATCAGAATCTTCGTGGTATAAGCTAGATTGATGGTGGCATTCATGAGGGTCCGGAAAGTCTAAACCTTATCCGTGGTATTCCGAGTAGAACTCTGGGATTGAATGACTGTGACGAACTTCAAACTCGCGAGTGCTGGGCGTAGTGACAGACGCAAAAGGATAGTAAATCCTATTCCAGTATGATCGAGAACCTCCAAGATGATTAGCCATGCAGTGACAGCGCATCAGACCATTTTCACAGAGAGGAATAGGATGCAACCAACGACAAGGATGATGCCTCCAGACGATTAGCCGTGCTGTGACAGAGCATTTGGACCATTTTCCCGAGAAAGATCGAAAGTAGCCATTGGCACCGGTGACATCCTTACATAAAGCCAGCCATAGAAAGGAGTAAGATTGATTGGATGAAGACAGCAGGAAAGCAGAGGTTCAGAGGAATGAATGCATCTCCATACGCTTATCTGAAATTCTCACCAATGAGTTACATAAGTATTTCTATCCTTATTTTATTAATTAATTTCGAAAACCCCATCACTATTTTATATCCGCCTGACTGAGATTTACAAGGTGACCATAGCTTGCTTCATACCAACAATCTCCGTGGGATTCGACCCTTACTCACGTAAGGTATTACTTGGACGACCCAGTGCACTTGCTGGTTAGTTGTGCGAAGTTGTGAACCATGGTATTGGCATCATGTTTTTGGTGCCATTGCCAGGGAAAGAAAGAGCAATGAATTTTACATAATCAAAGTGTAATCACAATTTCGTCCACCAGTACAACATGAGAAAGCATTTCTAGCATGATCTCTTCATTCCTCTTCCAAGGTTCAAAAGAGATCCAAGTATGAATAGCTTCTTTTCCAATATAACTACCCAATTGGATGAAGATCGAAAGCTCTCTAGTAAAATCAAGAGAAAAGAAAGAAGAAGAAGAATAAGAACTACATTTAATCCATTGAATCACAATAGAGCTTTCTAACCTAATGAAAAGAGTTAGTTGATCATTGCTCTATCAAAATAGAAAAGAAAGAAAGTGCAGAAAAGTAAAGATGAAGATTGAAACTGAAAATAAAACTTCAAAATTCATAAATGAAAAGTACAAAGAAAGAAAAGGAAAAGTGTGTGAGGGAAGGGAGTTCGAAGACCCCTCTTCAATCCCCTAATTCCCGCATGTCCGTCAATGTAAAAACTAAGGCCTTTATATAGGCTCTCCTAAATTACAAAATGAAATTAAAAGTAATTTACAATTAAATGAAAATTCCTATTCTAGATGCTTCTTGTGGCCTTGATTGGTTGATACTTGTGGGCTTGCTTCCTTGAGGTTGGGTGGTCCTTGAAAGAGAAGTGAATCAAGTTGAGGTCCAGGTGCTAAAGTTAGCCAAACTAACGCTACAAGTGTGGCGTTAGTGCTAGAGTTATTGTGGCTAACGTTGCACTTGCTGCCCAGTTGGTGTTTTTGGGGCTTAAAAGATGCCTCTTGTTTGTGCTTCAATTTCATGCCCACTATAGAGTATTATATATCGTTGGAAAGCTCTGAATGTCAGCTTTCTAACGCAACTGGAATCACCTCAATCGGATCTCTATAACTCAAGTTATGCTCCTTTGAAGTGGACATAGTCGCTGGCATAGTTGCTAGCGTTAATGGAAAACGTGAGTCCCGAAACGCTAGCGACCAGGGGCTTATTATCTCCAGGTTCTGGAGCTCAAAATCAATGTCCACCCCATACTATTATATATCGTTGGAAAGCTCTGGATGTCTACTTTCCAACGCTATTGGAAGTGCATCATTTGGAGCTCTGCAACTCGAGTTACACTTCTTGGAAGGTGAAGAGGTCAGTTGGCCTTACTACAGGTTGATACCATGTTCATCTTTGCACTTTTGGGGCAGGTTTTCTCCCTCAAATTTAGTGTCAACTATGTAGTGCCATATATGCTTGGAAAGCTCTGGAATCCTACTTTGCAATTCCACTGGAATCACCTCATTTAGAGCTTTGTGGCTCATGTTATGCGTGTTTGAAGAAGGCATGGTCAGGCTGCCAGGTGGGACTTTTGCCCACGTTAACTACCACGTTAACTTAGTTAACGTGGGTCTTTTTGCTTCACCAACGTTAGTGGAGATCACCTTTTTCACTAACTTTGGCATCTCCCTTTACTTCCACGTTAGTTCCCACGTTAATGTAGTGAACGTGGAAGCTAACGTGGGTCTTTTTGCTTCGAAAACGTTAGTGGCACTCACTTTTTCCACTAACGTTGGCATATACCCCTTTCACAAGCGTTATTGGCGCTCACCTTCCCCATTAACGTTGCTTGGTGCCTTTTGTCCCTACGTTAGAGTTCACATTAGTGTAGCTAACGTGACTCTTAACGTGGGTCTTCCTTGCTAACGTTCCATGCTCTCCTTCTTCAAAGTTAATGCCACTAACTTTTCTCACTAACGTTGTGACTTTCCTTCCTTCCACGTTAGTGCCCATGTTAGTGTAACTAACGTAGCCACTAACGTGGCTCTTCTCTTCTTCTTTTGTCCTGAAATCAATCAAACAAAATGCATCAAAGTCTTGCTCTTAATCATGGGATCATGCATCATCCAATTTATCATTCAATTTATGCATAATTCTCATGAAATCATTCAAAATTCACAATGCTTGCTTGAATCATGGTATGATTGCATTTTCAACCAAATACTTGCTTATTTCCTAAGAAAATGCATGAAACTACCCTAAAAACAGTAAAGAAAATGTCAGTGAAACTGGCCAAAATGCCTTGGCATCACAACACCAAACTTAAAGCTTTCTTGTCCCTAAGCAAGTAATGGAACAAGAGAATGATAAATGGAATGCCAAGAGAAATGAGTCATTCTTGTGGAAGTCATGTTCCTGGTTTTATGGTGGTTTCATGCATAGCAACTTAGGTTCATTCCTTCACTGGCTTTCAGACCTTTTATCATGTCCTAGAATACTCACTTGACTGCACCCTATGAGACCTTTATTCATTGATCCTTTTTGTAATTTCAGGGTTTATTTATGTCATTAGGCTAAGTGCTCTGTAAGAGGGCGACTCTTTAAGATAAACTTTCAGCCAACACTCCCGATCCAGTTGGTTTAAGGTGCTAGGTGTTAAGACACCCTTAAGGACTTACTTCCTCAAGTCTCTTTCCCCATACATACACACCACAGGCATATTGTTTATTTATTTTCTTTCTTGAGACCTTGGTGTCCAGCATCTCTTTGGGTTACTAAATGCTCTGTAGCGAGGGTTACTCTTGATAGTGGACTTTCAGCTGATAATCCCGAGTTAGTTAACCCAAGTTACCAAGTGATAAGGCACCCCTAAGAGCTTATTCATCCAAGTAAATCCCTCACACAGGAGCACCACAGACACATGCCTCAAGATTAAAAACCTTGGTGCCTAGACTTATTGCTTACTCTTTTTCTTTTATTTTTTTCCACTTTCAATTTTTTCTTTTCCCTTTTTCTTATTAGGATCTTGTTATTTAGTTAGTCTCATGGGGTGTGTTTCAAGCATATGATTCTGGACAAATAGTTGTCTTCCTACCTTGTGGTTGAACCAACTTAGCTAACTTATGACCACACCACAAACTCAGGAACTTACTCCATAGCATGAACTCCACTCTGGTCTTTTAACAAACAGTCATTCTCTTTTCATTTGATTCAAAAGGACAAGCATACAAGTAAGTAAGGAAATGATGCAGTAATGACATTCAGACTAGCAATCCGAGACCTAAGCAATGAAAAACTTAAAAGACAGAATTTAAAAAGGGTTCCTACTAACGAGTAACTATTAATCAAAAGTGCATTCGGACTTCCAATTTTCAACATTCTAAGTACATGGAATTAAGTAAAAAATACAACCTTCGGGTGATGGTTTCTAGTTGCCCTCTTTTTGTCCTCATCCTAGTCTTTGCTACCTCACTTCCTTGGGTGAAGGTGTACCATTTCCTCATAAGATTCCTGCAAAGTTACTGGAAGTTGCTTGTTCCCAAAGCACTTGAGAGATAGTTAGCTTGCATGTATGCTTGTAACTTCTGAACTTAATTTGGTGTGTGAACACCAAACTTAGTTCCTTGCCTAGTACAAAACCTTGCATATATGCAGAGAACCTCATATCTTGTTTAACAAAACAATTATTAACTAAAGACTAACTACATCTAATTGGTTTCCCTTGATTGGTTGGAGCTAGCAATGCGCTTTGGGAGTGTAGTGTGATTCTAACTAATATCCTTTGGTGGAACACCAAACTTAGAATTACACTTTCACTCTTGGATTGTTTTGGTGTGGAACACCAAACTTAGCTCCTCGCAATACAGGGGAAACAACTTGTAACCTTTATTGAAATAAAGATGAAAAGGAAACTACCTGAGGTTAGGTTGCCTCCCAACAAGCGCTCTTTTAATGTCATTAGCTTGACATGTTGTTCATGAATTTCTTCATCTTCTTCCAGTTTGTTAAGAGGAATGACCTCAAGAGGAAAAGGGAGCAAGTTAATGCCCCTTGTTTTGAGTGCCTCTCCCCAGCAAGCCTTCTTCTGTTGTTAGCTTGAGTAAACTTGCTTGTTGGGGTAGGGGTGGGATGGCTTTTGGTTGACCTTTTCTTCTTCATGAATATTGTCCTTCTTTTCTTGGTCACCATCCTTTTGTTAGTGTTCATGTTGATTGCCTTCACCACCTTGATTTCAGGATTTGGGTATTGTATGATGGGTGGAGCATCCTCTTCATCAAGAACTTCTTGAATTGGTGGTTCAATGAACTCATCCTTTATGCAACTCTCTGTTTTATTGGAGTTGTGTGGACTCCCTTGATTGACTTCCTCCCTTTCTTCTGCATGATGTTGCATTGAGCCTTTTGGGAGTGAGTTTGCAAGTTCCTTTATCACCCTTAGTAGCCTCTGTGGGTATGGAGCTTTGGGCTTATATACTCTCACAGCCTCCTCCTTCTTCATATGAATCTCACTTGGTATGACTGCCTCTTTTTCTTGTTCTTCTGATTCCTCCCTTGTTTTTGACCTTTGAATGAACTCCTCTATTTCTGGAGAGAGTGAAGTGGTCTCTCTTTGTAATCTCAGCTCTTCAATGAATTGTTCTTCAGAATAGAGTTGTGCATTCTGTCTCAATCTTTCTTCATGGTCTCTTTTTGCTATTTTCTCCTCTTCGATTGTTTTTATTATTTCTTCAAGGAGGAGTTCTATCCTAGTGAGTCTCTCCTCTTCTATACTTTTTCTGAGTTCTTCAATGATGAGTTCCATCATAGCAAGTTTATCTAAAGGAGGTTGGGTAGGTTGTAATGGTTGGGCGGGGTTGGCTTGTGAATGGAATTGGTTGTTTTGTGGTTGTGTGTTCTGAAAGTGGTATGACTCTTGTGGGTGGTGGATTGAGTTTTGTGGATGGTGAAATGAATTGTATGGATTTGGGATAGACTTTTGTGCTGAGGCATACTCAAATAATGAAGAATTTAGGCATGTAAAACTTGGAGGTGAGATTGTATAATTGAGAGGTGATGGCTCTTGATGACTGGGGTATGAATGAGTGAAATCTCTTTGATTTTGATCTTTCCAGCCACAACTTGAGTAGTGATCAATTTCACCAAAATATGGACCATTTTGTGGCTCTGAAAAGTACCCCATTTCATGTTCTTGATACTCCCACCCATCATGAGCATAGTAAAGTGAATCATTCTGTGGTGGTGGAGAGTTTCTTATGAAATTTGATTGACTAAAATACGATGGATGCTCCTTTCCTTACTATGCAAAAAGCTCTGTCTCATACAATAATCACCAAAAGAAATTGGAATCTCCATTGTCACATATTAGGAAATTCCCAGTGAGGCAATATCACAAACAGTTAGTTAGCAAAAGAAAATAAAGAAACAAAAGAAAACAAAGACAAAAGAAAAGTGTCTAATCTAGTAAATCAATCAACCGGTAGTTTGTTAATCACAATTAATCCCCAGCAACGGCGCCATAAACATGATGCACGAAAAACTTGTCTCGTGACAAATTTCCTTCGGCAAGTGTACCGAATTCGTCGTCAAGTAAAAACTCACAATAGAGTGAGGTCGAATCCCACATAGATTGATTGATCAAGCAACTTTAATTAGAGGAATGTTCTAGTTGAGCGAATCAGTATTTGAGTTGAGAATTGCAGATAATAAAATGGCGGGAAGGTAAATAACAGAATAAGTAAATGCTAGAAATAAAGAGCTGAAAGTAAATGCGGAAAGTAACTTGCAGCATTGTAAATGGGAATGGATAATTGCTCATGAAAGTAAATGACAGAAATTAAAGAGAATGGGTAAGATCAAAAATGGGGAGTTCATTGGGTTCAGGAGATGTTGCATTCTCCGGATCAATTTCATTTTCATCTCTTCCTCAATCAATGCATTCATTGATCTCCTTGGCAATCTTGATCAATAGCTAATTCCTTGGTCAATTGCTCATGAGAAGAGATGAAGTATGGTCACTGATTATACCACATGCATTTCCCAAATCAAGTATTGAGAGGATTATAGTCACATATCCATCCAAACCCAATTTGGTCCAGCATGAGAAAGCATTTCTAGCATGTCCTCTTCATTCCTCTTTCAAGGTTCAGAAGAAACCCAAGTTTGAATAGCTTCTTTTCCAAGATAACTATTCAATTGGATGAAGATCGAAAGCTTTCAAGTAAAATCAAGAAAACAGATAGAAGAAGAATAATGAAAACTAGTATTGATCCATCAAATTACAACAGAGCTCCCTAACCCAATGAAAGGGGGTTTAGTTGTTCATAGCTCTGGAAAATGAAAGCAAAGATGGAGAATACATGATGAAAACAAAACTAGAAGTGCAGAGAATGGTAAAATACAGAGAGTAGTTCTCCCAATTTCCAATCCTCCAATTTAATCATTGTTGATGCACAATCAATCCCCGGCAACGGCGCCATAAACTTGATGCACGGAAAACTTGTCTCGTAACAAATTTTCCTTTGGCAAGTGTACCAAATTGTCGTCAAGTAATAACTCACAAAAGAGTGAGGTCGAATCCCACAGAGATTAATGGATTAAGCAATCAATAGTTAATTGATTATCCTAGTTAGACGATTCAGATTTGGATGATGAGTAACAAGGGAATGTAAATTGCATGAATGTAAAGAAAGCAATAAAGTGCAGAAAAGTAAAATGGCAAGAAAAGTAAATATAAGAACTAAAAATAAAATTAACATTGGGATCAAGAGATATTGCAATCCTTCGGATCAAGTTCCTTCTCATCTTCCTCAATCAATGCATTCATTGATCTCCTTGGCAATCTTAAGTGATCGAATTACAATTCCTTGTAATTTAATCTCTCAAATCTTGATCAATAGCCAATTCTTTGGTCAATTGCTCATGAGAAGAGATGAAGTATGGTCACTGATTATACCACATGCATTCCCAAATCAAGTGTTGGAGGATTATAGTCACATATCCTTCCAAACCCAATTTGGTACAACATGAGAAAGCATTTCTAGCATGATCTCTTCATTCCTCTTCCAAGGTTCAGAAGAGATCCAAGTATGAATAGCTTCTTTTTGAAGATAACTACCCAATTGGATGAAGATCGAAAGCTCTCTAGTAAAATCAAGAGAAAAGAAAGAAGAAGAAGAATAAGAACTACATTTAATCCATTGAATCACAATAGAGCTCTCTAACCTAATGAAAAGAGTTAGTTGATCATTGCTCTACCAAAATAGAAAAGAAAGAAAGTGCAGAAAAGTAAAGATGAAGATTGAAACTGAAAATAAAACTTCAAAATTCATAAATGAAAAGTACAAAGAAAGAAAAGGAAAAGTGTGTGAGGGAAGGGAGTTCGAAGACCCCTCTTCAATCCCCTAATTCCCGCATGTCTGTCAATGTAAAAACTAAGGCCTTTATATAGGCTCTCCTAAATTACAAAATGAAATTAAAAGTAATTTACAATTAAATGAAAATTCCTATTATAGATGCTTCTTGTGGCCTTGATTGGTTGATACTTGTGGGCTTGCTTCCTTGAGGTTGGGTGGTCCTTGAAAGAGAAGTGAATCAAGTTGAGGTCCAGGTGCTAAAGTTAGCCACACTAACGCTACAAGTGTGGCGTTAGTGCTAGAGTTATTGTGGCTAACGTTGCACTTGCTGCCCAGTTAGTGTTTTTGGGGCTTAAAAGATGCCTCTTGTTTGTACTTCAATTTCATGCCCACTATAGAGTATTATATATCGTTGGAAAGCTCTGAATGTCAGCTTTCTAACACAACTAGAATCACCTCAATTGGATCTCTATAACTCAAGTTATGCTCCTTTGAAGTGGACATGGTCGCTGGCATAGTTGCTAGCGTTAATGGAAAATGTGAGTCCCGATAACGCTAGCGACCAGGGGCTTAATATCTCTAGGTTCTGGAGCTCAAAATCAATGTCCACCCCATACTATTATATATCGTTGGAAAGCTCTCGATGTCTACTTTCCAACGCCTTTAGAAGCGCATAATTTGGAGCTCTACAACTCGAGTTACACTTCTTGGAAGGTGAAGAGGTCAGTTGGCCTTACTACAGGTTGATACCATGTTCATCTTTGCACTTTTGGGGCAGGTTTTCTCCCTCAAATTTAGTGTCAACTATATAGTGCCATATATGCTTGGAAAGCTCTAGAATCCTACTTTCCAATGCTACTAGAATCACCTCATTTAGAGCTTTGTGGCTCAAGTTATGCGTGTTTGAAGAAGGCATGGTCAGGCTGCCAGGTGGGACTTTTGCCCACGTTAACTACCACGTTAACTTAGTTAACGTGGAAGTTAACGTGGTTCTTTTTGCTTCGCCAACATTAGTGGAGATCACCTTTTCCACTAACTTTGGCATCTCTATTTACTTTCACGTTAGTTCCCACGTTAATGTAGTTAACGTGGAAGCTAACGTGGGTCTTTTTGCTTCGAAAACGTTAGTGGCACTCACTCTTTCCGCTAACATTGGCATATACCCCTTTCGCAAGCATTATTGGGGCTCACCTTCTCTATTAACGTTGTTTGTAGCCTTTTGTCCCTACGTTAGAGTTCACGTTAGTGTAGCTAACGTGACTCTTAACGTGGGTCTTCCTTGCTAACGTTCCATGCTCTCCTTCTTCAAAGTTAATGCCACTAACTTTTCTCACTAACATTGTGACTTTCCTTCCTTCCACGTTAGTGCCCACGTTAGTGTAACTAACGTAGCCACTAACGTGGCTCTTCTCTTCTTCTTTTGGCCTGAAATCAATCAAACAAAGTGCATCAAAGTCTTGCTCTTAATCATGGGATCATGCATCATCCAATTTATCATTCAATTTATGCATAATTCTCATGAAATCATTCAAAATTCACAATGTTTGCTTGAATCATGGTATGATTGCATTTTCAACCAAATACTTGCTTATTTCCTAAGAAAATGCATGAAACTACCCTAAAAACAGTAAAGAAAATATCAGTGAAACTGGCCAAAATGCCCTGGCATCACACATATCCTCAGGAAGGTAGTTAGATGTTGATTGGGGTCTTCTTGGACACTTCCTTCGAATGAACAGTTGTTCTGAACAAGGGTGATGAGTTGTGGCTTTAGTTCAAAGTTATTGGCATGTATGGCTGACTTTTGGATGCTACTTCCATAGTTTCCTAGGTTTGGATTTATATAAGAGCCTAAAACTCTTCTCTCTTGTCCAGCATGATGCACTGGACCTTCTCTGCCATGGTTGTGAGCCTCTTCTTCATGATGGTTCTCCATATTCTCATCCATGTCTGGTTCAAAATACTCCTCCTCTTTCTCAGCACTAACGACTCTCTTTCCTCTTGCTTCCCTCCTTAATTTAAGGAGGGTCCTCTCAAGTTCAGAATCAAAGGAAGTTGAAGCCCCGCTTCTTCTACCTGTCATACAACCAATAGAGCAAAAGCAAGAGAGAAATTGTATGGAGTTTACTCTTGTTAGGAATGCTGTTAGGGTGAGTGATGCAATATATCAAATAATTAGTTGGTTAGTGAATTGAATTGTAGAAAAAAAATTAAAGATAATACCACAACAGGTAAGGGGTAAAGGGAAGAAAATAACTAAAACTGAAAGTAAATCACTCAAATGAAATTAAATCAAACAAAAGAAAAATGCTCAATCTAGTTATCCACCAATTTAGTCATTGTTGATACAAAATTAATCCCCGGCAACGGCGCCATAAACTTGATGCATGGAAACTTGTCTCTCAACAAATTTCCCTCGGCAAGTATACCGAATTGTCGTCAAGTAAAAACTCACAATAGAGTGAGGTCGAATCCCAAAGGGATTGATTGGTCAAGCAACTTTAATCAGAGGAATGTTCTAGTTGAGCTAAGCAGAAATTGAGTTGATATTTGCAGAAACGTAAATGGCGGGAAAGTAAATAACAGAAAGTGTAAATGCTCGAAATAAAGAGCAAAATGTAAATGGCGGAAAATAAATTGCAGAATCTTGAATGGGGATTTGGGGAAATGAACATAAAAGTAAATGGCATAAAGTAAAGAGAATGCATAAGATCAGAAATGAGGGATTCATTGGGCTCAGAAGATGTTGTATTCTACGGATCAAGTTCATTCTCATCGCTTCCTCAATCAATGCATTCATTGATCTACTTGGCAATCTTAAGTGATTGGATTCCAATTCCTTGGCAACCCAATTTCTCAAATCTTGATCAATAGCCAATTCCTTTGTCTAATTGCTCATGAGAAGAGATGAAGTATGGTCACTGATTATACCACATGTATTCCCAAATCAAAGTGTTGGTGGGATTATATGTCACTATATCCATCCAAACCCCAATTTGGTCCAACATGAGAAAGCATTTCTAGCATGATCTTTTCATACCTCTTCCAAGGTTCCGAAGAGATCCAAGTATGAATAGCTTCTTTTCCAAGACAACTACCCAATAGGATGAAGATTGAAAGCTTTCTAGTAAAATCAAGAGAAAAGAAAGAAGAAGAATAATGAAAACTATTATCGATCCATCAAATTACAACAGAGCTCCCTAACCCAATTAAAGGGGTTTAGTTGTTCATAGCTCTGGAAATGGAAAGCACAAATGAAAAGTACATTTTCAAAATAAAACTAGAAGTTGCAGAGAAAGTAAAATATACAGAGTGTAGTTCTCCAAAATGCCAAAAGCTCCCTACTAGTTCAAAACTACTCTTATATATACTACTCGTCTGATCTTCTAGTTGGCTCTTCAAGTCTTGGATATGGGCCTTTGGATCTTTAGTTGAAGCAGTTATAGTCTTCAGTGGGCTCAGCTTTGCTTGCAGAAAAAGTGTGAGTTAGGCATGCACGTTAGTTAGGACGTTAGTGGTGTTAACGTTAAGTGAAAATGTGGGTTCGAGAACGTTAATGACGATCACCTTTTTCACTAACGTTCCAAGCCAAAAATGATCCACGTTTACTTCAACGTTAGTGGCACTAACGTGACCACTAACGTTGCCTCTTGGTCCTTCGCAAACGTTATTGGCATTCACCTTTTCCAATAACGTTGCTTATTGCCCCTTTTCCCCACGTTAGAGTTCACGTTAGTATAACTAACATGACCCTTAACGTGGGCATGCCTAAGCTTCGAGAGGGTTAGTGACACTTACCTTTGTCACTAACGCTTCAAACGCCCCTTCTTCCCACGTTAGTGCCCCACATTAATTGCATTAATGTGACCACTAACATGGTGGTGATTGCCATCTCCAACGGTAGTGAAAAAGGTGAGTGTCACTAACATTGGCCCATCATTTCTTTCCTCCACGTTAGCTTCCATGTTAATGTAATTAACGTGGCAACTAACATGGGCAATATTGGCTTAGTCCAACATTAGTGACAAAGGTGAGTGTCACTAAAGTTGGCGACTCCTTGCTCCTCCCACGTTAGAGTTCACGTTAATGTAATTAACATGACTCTTAACGTGGCCAATTGTGCCCTTTTGGAATGTTAGTGGTATTCACTTTTACCACTAACGTTGGAGCTTCCTTTTTCCTCCACGTTAGCTTCCACGTTAATGTAATTAACGTGGCCACTAACGTGGGCTATGATGGCTTTCGAAGGCGTTATTGGTGATCACTTTTTCCATTAACGTTGCAAGCTAGCTCCCATTCCACGTTAGTAGTCACATTAGCTAGACTAACGTGGCTACTAACGTGGCTCTTCCTTGCTTCCTTTATCCTGAAATTAAGCAAATAAAGTATATCAAAGCTTGGTTCTAAATCATGAGATCATGCATCATCCATTTTATCATTCAATTCATGCATAATTCTCATAAAATCATGTAAAGTTCACAATATTTGCTTGAATCAAGATGTAAGTGAATATCTATCCAAAACTTGCTTATTTACTAAGAAAATGCATAAAACTACCCTAAAACAGTAAAGAAAAGGTCAGTGAAACTGGACAAAATGTCCTGGCATCAACCTTCTAGCCTGGCGTGTGACAGGCCTTTAAATGGCGTGCCACGCCCAGCCTCCAATTTAGCTTGGCGCACCATGCTCAGCTCTTCAAGTGGCACGCCCCATGTGTTGGTGTCCCTGGCGTGCCACGCCTTCGAGCCCAAGTGGCACGCCTAGGGTCTTCTTAAGCTTTGGTTGGCCTGGCGCGCCACGCCTTCGAGCCCAAGTGGCACGCCCAGGCCTTTTTCTTCTTCTTCTCCTTTCTGGAAAGTTGAACTAGCGTGGCAAGCCCAGGGTCTAGCATGCCACGCCCTTTGTATGTGCTTCACTCTCTTCTCTGGAAAATAGACCTGGCATGCCACGCCTAGTATGTGGCATGCCATGCCCAGCATTCTTCCATGCTCCAGTAGCTGGCGTGCCATGCCCAGCATTTAAGTGGCACGCCCAGGTGAATAATGAGGGTTGGCGTGCCACGCCTTCAACCTCAAGTGGCACGCCCAGCTTTGCTTGGCCTTCTCTAGTGTTGGCGTGCCATGCCTAGGTCTTTAAGTGGGACGCCCAAGTGAGGATGAGAGCTGGCGTGCCACGCCTTCGACACCAAGTGGCACGCCCAGCTTTGCTTTGGCCTTCTCTAGCGTTGGCGTGCCATGCCTGGATCTTCAAGTGGCATGCCCAAGTGAGGATGAGAGCTGGCGTGCCATGCCTTCGACACCAAGTGGCACGCCCAAGTGCTTGGACCCTCAACCTCTTCTCTGAAAACTTGTACTAGCGTGCCACGACTAGGTCTTTAAGTGGCACACCCAAGTAATGGTTTGGAGCTGGCGTGCGATGCCTTCGATACCAAGTGGTATGCCCAAGTGGTTGTCCCTTCTGGATTGATGAACTGGCGTGCCATGCCCAATGGTTCAAGTGGCACGCCTATAATGTGTGATGGTCTTGGCGTGCCACGCCCAGCTTGGAGTGCCACGCCCCTTTTGTGGCCTTCATGATTGCTCTCTGGAAAACTCTACTGGCGTGCCACGCCCAGCTTCTAGCGTGCCACGCGCATGTAAAAGATTCACTCATGCTTCTCTGGAAATCATTACTAGCGTGCCACGCCCAGCTCCTGGCGTGGCACGCCCATACACTTTCATGGCGTTTGTTCCAAGTGGCATGCCAGTTTCACACGCACAGCTTTGTTTTGTTGTTTTCTTCCCTTTTTGTTGCTCTTTTCACCTGAAATTCAGCACAAACCCATTTCAAAGCAATGTCCCATAATATTCATCAATTAGTTCAAGAATTGCAATGATTAAATGGGATTATGCTCTTTTATGGTCCTTTTTAGATAAGAAAAAAGGGTAAATGATGCAAGTTATCAGGAGCCCTCTCTCCTAGTGGTTGAGCGTACACCTTCAAAGTCTCTAAGATGTCTAATAGGGTCTTGAGCGGGTAGACTATGGAACTTGGGGAGTAGATTGATCAAGGCGGTCTTTAGCTACAAATTAGCATTCAAATCCAGATAACACACTTGAAGCGGTTCGAGAGTGATATCCGGAGCACTAGCCTCCTTGAGTGTGACTCTTCTTGGGGCGGCCATGGTGTCGGTACCTAAGTCAATAGAAGAGTGATAAACCACTATTTTATGGTTTATCTTGTGCTCAATTGAGTGGTTTTTACCAACTATTTACCCACTTATTTATACTATTTGCATGGTTTTATATTTCCTTCCTAATTATGTGTTTTGATGGAAAACATGCTTCTTTGATCTTATAGTTGCTAATATTAAATCCTCTCTTATTACCATTAGATGCCTTGATATGTGTGTTAAGTGTTTTCAGATATTATAAGCAGGAATGGCTTGGAGGATAGGAAGAAAGCATGTAAATGTGGAAGGAATGCAAGAAGTTGGAGAAATTGCTAAGCTGTCCAGCCTGACCTCTCTGCACTCAAACGGCTATAACTTTGGCTACAAAAGTCCAAACGACGCGGTTCCAGTTGCGTTGGAAAGCTAACGTTCAGGAATTCGATTTAATATATAATATGCTATAGTTCCTCTGATGCTAGACGACGCGACTGCGTGATCCATGCGGCCGCGTCGCAGTGACAGAAATCCAGCGTGGCAAAATTCGAAACCAGCGAATTCTAGACTGTTTCTGACCCAGTTTGCGGCCCAAAAAACACATATTAGAGGCTATAAAGTGGGGGACTGCATCCATTCATAAGAAGGCTCTCATAATTCATAATTTTAAGAGTAGATGTAGTTTTTAGAGAGAGAGGTTCTCTCCTCTCTCTTAGGATTAGGATTTAGGACTTCTCTTAGTTTTAGGAGTGAATCTCAATCCCAGGTTCTTTATTTTATTTATTTTTCCATGCATGTCTATGTCAGATTTAAGTTCTTTTGTTAAAGCAATTTGAGGTATTTCAGTTTAATATTGCTTTCTTTTATTTACATGATTATTGCTTCCCATCTGAAGGCATTTTTATTCCAGTAGATTTACTTTACCCCTTTTGGTTTTGGTTAAGAAATCAGTAACTCAGGAGTTATCCAACTCAATAGTATAATTGTTAATTGTTATCTTGCCAATTGAACTGAGCTTCAATAATCCCAATCTTTTCTTAGGAATTAACTAGGATTTGAAGATCAAACTAATTAGTCACTTGACCTTCCTCTGCTTTAAGTAAGGGCTAACTAAGTGAAATTAAGATTCAATTTTCATTATCATTGATAAGGATAACTTGGTCTGGACTTCCAATTTCTTATATCTTGCCAAGAGATTTTATTATTTTATTTTACTTGTCATATAACATATTCCCACCTTACTTCCAAAACCCCCAATTTACAATCTTCATAACCAATAATAAGAACATACTTCCCTGCAATTCCTTGAGAAGACGACCCGAGGTTTAAATACTCGGTTTTCAATTTTAAAGGGGTTTGTTACTTGTGACAACCAAAACGTTTGTACGAAGGGATTTTTGTCGGTTTAGAGACTATATCTACAACGCAACTGTTTTTATGACATTCTTTACTAGCAAAAATCCTAACGTCAAAATGGCGCCGTTGCCGGGGAATTGCAAACGTGTGCCTTATTATTGGTTATTGTAAATATTTTTTTTTTATTTTTGCTTGTTTATTTGTTTTTATTTTTTCTTTTTCATAAATTAAGAGGTTATTGGTTTTTATTTAGTTATTGCAAAATTTTTTAAAAATTTGTTCTTAGTGTTCATCTTGATCTTCGAGTTGTTCTTCACGTTCATCTTGACCTTCAAGCTGTTCTTAGTTGTTTTCTTCGTTTTGATCCAAAAATTTGAAATTTGGTGTCACTTTATTGTTTTTCTCTTTCCTTATTAAATTCAAAAATATTTTTAAGTAATTTTTTTCGGAAAAAAAAAAATTTTCAGATTTTTATTTTTAAAATTTTTATCTTATCTTATCTTATTTCAAAAATCAATTTTCAAAATTCAAATTTAAAAATTTCAAAATTTAAATTTAAAAATTTTCAAATTTCAAATATTCAAATTTCAAAAATTTAAAATTCAAATTTTAAAATTTCAAAATTCAAATTTCAAAATTTAATTTTCAAATTGAAAATTTAAATAACCTTTTAATTTAAATTTATTTTTATTTTTTGTTTTTAATTTTTTATTTGCTACTATGAACTCTCACCCCTTTGGCTATGAGTCTGGTTACAATAATGTTGCAGGAAGAAGAAATTACAATGAGAACAGGCATCAAGGTTGGAACAATCAAAGATGGGAGGAGCCACAAGGATTTGATCAACCCTCATGGTAACAACCACCTCCAATGGACTATCAACAACCACCACCATATGCCTATGAACCCTTTCCTCAACATAACTTTGGACCACCAAACTCGCAAGCCCCTTTCCGCCATTCACCTCCATATGACCCTAACCCACATCCACCATACCAACCACCTTATGAACCAAATGAACCATACATAGATTCACCCCAAACCTCCATGGAGAAAGCACTTGCCGATCTAAACTCTAATATACAAGCTCTCTTCACCCAAATCAGACCACCAAATACCTTCAACAATCAACCCTCAAGCTCTAGTGCACTTCCTTGTCAACCACAGAATAATCTCTCCATCCCATCACCACCATCCATGGAAGAGCACCCACATCCATCAATCCAAGAGCAAGATGATCCCAATTATGTTATTGATATGGAACAAGAAAGAAGGAATCATCTTCGCGAATCCATACTTCATAAAGAGCTAGAGGAGGCCCTACAGGTGAAGGTAGTAAAGACCCTTGATGATGAAAGAATAGTTGAACAGAGTCGTCATGGAAAGAAAATCATCAAGGATGAATATGATTTTATATTAAAACTACTGGACAAAGCAGTAATTATTAAAGAGGAAAAAGTGGTTGAAGACTTGCGAGATGCTAAATCTCCATGGGAAAGTCAAGACATAGAGCCTCTTTCCAAGACAGTTGTATTTGATGTTGAGGAGGGTGTACAACCTCCAAGGCATACCCTGGTTGAAGACTTGGAAGAGGTTGAAACTGAAGAAGCTTGCAAAGAGGTGGAAGATGTCAAAGAAGAGCACAAGGAAGTGGAGCTTGCAAGTTTATTAGAGACCCCTCCCCCTAAGTTGCCATCATCCTTCACAATATTCAAGTGGGTAAAATTCATATCCCATAGCTTTCTAATCCCACTTGAATATGGGCTACTGGAGACGGATGGTCAACTTAGAGCTCTTTGTGGCATTAAGAGTAAGAGGAAGATGGCCAGTGGTAAGAATTGTCAAGCAAGGTTCATTATGGTTGGAAGTTTTAAGTTTAAACGCAAAGGTTGGTATAGAGCTCAATTGAATGGGTCTAGGAAGCTGTTTAGTAGCTGCAGTGAGAATTCAAATTACTTATCACCCGGCTGGAAAAATACAGATCCCGACAAAAATGGGTGTAAAAGCAAGGTTTGGGATCCTGGAATCTGTTCTGACATCCAACACCCCGGGAGCCTAAGAATCTTTTTGAAGCTGCTCAAGGGTTTTACATGCCTAGTTTGGGACCCCGGAGGTTACTAGAATCACAAACACTGGTGGAGATTCTTGGATGAGTTCAAGCATAAGCCACCATAACAGGAAGCTCACCAAATGTCCAACTTAAGGACTATAACTAAAAGTGCTAGGTGGGAGACAACCCACCATGGTATGATCGTTCTTTTTCATTTTTATTTAGTTTTATTTGTTTTTGAATTTTATTTTATTTTATTGAACCTGGTGTTTTGCATCACATTCATATAAACACTGCATTCTGCATCTTTTTAGATTAAAAAAAAAAGGGCGAGCACGCGACGCGACCGCATCAGAGACGCGTCCGCGTCGCAAGGAGATGGGAGACATTATTAATATGAACAGAGAGTTTCGCAGAAGCAGCGCTGGAGGCGTGCCAATGGCACAAATCACCCCACGTGACCGCGTCATATGGGAATAATGGCCTCCCACGCGACCGCGTCACCCACGCGGCTGCGTGCCCTGAAAATCGACGTAAAAAGGGTGCTTGGCCGAAAGTTGTGCTGGAGTTGGGCTGGACTCGTGCTGGAAGCTCAAGCCTCCCACACGAAAGCGTGCCCCACGCGTCCACGTCATATTGAAGATAAGGCCATCCACGCGATCGCGTCGCCCACGCGATTGCGTCACCCAGAATTTTGGCAAAAAGAGTTTCGAACAGAGAGTTGTGCGACCGCGAGGCTGCACTCGCGCCACTAGCACAAATCGAGTCACGCGATCGCGTGCCCCACGCGTCCGCGTCGCCTAATGTTATCGCGCACCACGCGACCGCGTTGCCAGCGTCGCACAACCTATCCTGATTAGTGCCAATTTTCTTATCTTTTCTTCTCCGAATCATTATTCTTCTTATCTTTTCTTATTTCCTTCTTCTTCCTTTCTTATCTTCTTTCCCTTCTCATTCTTCTTATTTTTCTTTTTATTTTATTTTAGTTTATTTACATACTTTCATTCATTGCATTATCAGTGTTCGAAATTTTTTTGGGTCATTATTTCTATATTTTACTTGTGGATTATTAGAGGAATTATTTGACAATTATATATATTTATTTTTAAAGGGTTGCTTGCATGTTCAATTTATTATTTTCATTAGATTATTTACCATGCATGCTATGTGTTTGTGAAAAAGCCAATATGGCATTATGCACTTCTCTATTTTACTTTATACTATTCAATGCTTGCTTTTCATAAACTCCCTTTACTATTGTATTAATTGAAATTAATTGTCAATACAAACGTGATGGTTTGTTACGAGTAATGCTTGATCTATGCTACTCATGCCCTTTGCTGGCATGCCAATAAACACTTTGCATTCATTTGTCCTTATATGCACTAGCTATTTTCCATTGATGGCTTTTCACATGTACTCGCGAGCATGTGTTAATGTCAGTTATATCTTAATGTGCATCCATCACCACCTTTTTCGTTGTCTTCCTTGCTATATATATCTCTTTGAATTTAATTTACTTTCTCTTCCCTTTTTCAGGATGGCCACTAAGAAAGGAAAAGACAAAGCCATTCCCAAATCAACAGCAAGGAAAGGAACAAAAAGAGCCCCAGCTGAGGAACCACAACCCCCATCCACTTGCACATCTTAGCATGCACCGAGGACGGTGCAATCTTTAAGTGTGGGGAGGTCGATACCGATCTCCATGGGTTAATACTTTCTTCTCAACACCATTGTTTTATTTTCTTTGTTTGTTCATTGTTGCATTTGCATGATTGATTGCATATTTGTTTGATTTTTGCATATTTTACCACTTGGTTAAAGTAATATTTCCTTTTTCAAGAAACCTTTTTAGAGAATTTCACTAATTTGAATAAAATTTAATGTTACACTTGTTTGAAGAGATATTATACTGGAACATGGTTTAGAGCTCGAACACACAAAACCTGTGAGATTTTAAACCTATTTAAATTGGTTGCATTTTTCAACCAATATTTTATTTTTGATTTGTGTTTTTTCTCTCTAAAATTGTGATCTTTGTCTTGCTTAATTCTATATTTCCATAATTTGATGTATGCATACACTTACATGATTGAGGCCTTTGTTTCACTGAGCTTACATACCCATATGGCCTTACCCTTCATTATCCTTTGCAAACCAATTTGAGCCTATTTTACCCCTTTGTTCTTTACTTTAGCTCATCACTAACTCTAAGCAGAAAAACAATATTGTCCTTAATTTGAATCCTTGGTTAGCTTAGACTAGTGAGAGTGCTTATGATTTAAGTGAGGGAAAATTGGGTTTGGAAATATTTGGTTTGAGAATTGAGTATGTTAGAATTTTCTAAAAATGTGAAAGAAATGTTTAGGACATGTTCATGCATTCAATAAATTAATCATATGCATTGAGAAAAATAAAAGAAAAAAAAATATATATATATATAAAAAATAAAAAAAAAGGGAAAAAGAGAAAGAGCAAATAAGTAAAAGGGGACAAAATGCCCCAAAATATGTGGTGAAAGCAATGCATATGAGTTGTACTTGAAATTAGAATGCATGAATATGTGAAAAACATGGTTAATGGATGGTTAGATGTTGTATTATGATTACATGGATTGTTTAAGTTAGGTAGGAAAAGTTTAAGTTAATTAAGGATTCAAATTTTAGTCCACTTGGCCAAATACAATCCTACCTTGACCCTAACCCCATTACAACCCTTAAAAGACCTCTTGATTTGTGTATTTATGCATTAAATTTATGTTGATTGTTAGATGAAGAGCAAGCCTTAGAAAGCAAGGTTAGTAGAGAATTGAGAGAATCGAACCTAAATCACTCGAGTGATTAGAGTGAATACACTACCAGTGAGGGTTCGATGCTCAATCCCTTGTTCCCTGCTTTCATGAGCTATTTTCTTCTTGCAAGTCTATTTGTACTTCATTTTCATGATTTAAATTAGTGAAATCCAGTTCATATTTCCTCTTGAAAGATTTGTTTGCTTTTAACTAAGTAGGTGGAAACATTCTGCATGTAGTTACATTCATAGGTTGCATTTCATACATTCTTCATTCTTTATAACTTCTCTTGAGCTTAGCATCAGGACATGCTAGTGTTTAAGTATGGGGAGGTTGATAAACCACTATTTTATGGTTTATCTTGTGCTCAATTGAGTGGTTTTTACCAACTCTTTACCCACTTATTCATACTATTTGCATGGTTTTATATTTCCTTCCTAATTATGTGTTTTGATGGAAAACATGCTTCTTTGATCTTATAGTTGCTAATATTAAATCCTCTCTTATTACCATTAGATGCCTTGATATGTGTGTTAAGTGTTTTCAGATATTATAAGCAGGAATGGCTTGGACGATGGGAAGAAAGCATGCAAAAGTGGAAGGAATGCAAGAAGTTGGAGAAATTGCTAAGCTGTCCAGCCTGACCTCTCTGCACTCAAACGGCTATAACTTTGGCTACAAAGGTCTAAATGACGCGGTTCTAGTTTCGTTGGAAAGCTAACGTCCGGGGCTTCGATTTGATATATAATATGCTATAGTTCCCCTGACACTAAGCGATGCGACTGCGTGATCCATGCGGCCACGTCGCAGTGACAGAAATCCAGCGTGGCAAAATTCGAAACCAGCAAATTCTGGACTGTTTCTGACCCAGTTTGCAGCCCAGAAAACACAGATTAGAGGCTATAAAGTGGGGGACTGCATCCATTCATAAGGAAGCTCTCATAATTCACAATTTTAGGAGTAGATGTAGTTTTTAGAGAGAGAGGTTCTCTCCTCTCTCTTAGGATTAGGATTAGGATTTAGGACTTCTCTTAGTTTTAGGAGTGAATCTCAATCCCAGGTTCTTTATTTTATTTATTTTTCCATGCATGTCTATGTCAGATTTAAGTTCTTTTATTAATGCAATTTGAGGTATTTCAGTTTAATATTGCTTTCTTTTATTTACATGATTATTGCTTCCCATCTGAAGGCATTTTTATTCCAGTAGATTTACTTTTTCCCTTTTGGTTTTGGTTAAGAAATCAGTAACTCAGGAGTTATCCAACTCAATAGCATAATTGTTAATTGTTATCTTGCCAATTGAACTGAGCTTCAATAATCCCAATCTTTTCTTAGGAATTAACTAGGATTTGAAGATCAAACTAATTAGTCACTTGACCTTCCTCTACTTTAAGTAAGGGCTAACTAAGTGAAATTAAGATTCAATTTTCATTATCATTGATAAGGATAACTTGGTCTAGACTTCGAATTTCTTATATCTTGCCAAGAGATTTTATTATTTTATTTTACTTGTCATATAACATATTCCCACCTTACTTCCAAAATCTCCAATTTACAATCTTCATAACCAATAATAAGAAGATACTTCCCTGCAATTCCTTGAGAAGCCGACCCGAGGTTTAAATACTCGGTTATCAATTTTAAAGGGGTTTGTTACTTGTGACAACCAAAACGTTTGTACAAAGGGATTTTTGTC
This sequence comes from Arachis hypogaea, assembly GCF_003086295.3. Taxonomy (NCBI): domain Eukaryota; kingdom Viridiplantae; phylum Streptophyta; class Magnoliopsida; order Fabales; family Fabaceae; genus Arachis; species Arachis hypogaea. The sequence goes on from NC_092055.1 coordinate 76,695,272, forward strand.
GGTTTAGAGACTATATCTACAACGCGACTGTTTTTATGACATTCTTTACTGGCAAAAATCCTAACGTCAAAGAAACATCAATATAACCAATGGAAGAGTAAAAGGTTTCCCTTTCAAATGACACTTCAGATAAGGTTGGTGAATTAGCAGAAGCTGATTCACCACTCTCAAAAGCCAACCGACACCGGGCATTCCTAATGGGGCTAAGTTCGGATCCGGTAGTGAACACGCTATTCAAGAAAAGAAACATAGAACTCATCACAATAAGCTATGCTAGAATAAAATGACTACGAATTACTACTACTATAACTTCTAACTAAAGACTAGACTAGTAAACAATCAACAAAAAGAGTAGCTATTCACATATAGACATATTTACACTAGCCAACAATATAACACCATTGCAAGTCTCCGGTAACAGCGCCAAAACTTGATGTAAGATAAATGTCGGTTAGGAAATTACCAAAGGATTTTTCTCAATTCAATGTCACAAAGTATAGTCCCAACCAACGAGATACCCCAAATCAAAGCTTACTAGAATGTCACAATAATCCAATCAATAACCGGGAGTAGAATCCCGGGTCATTCTTCCAAGGACTTGGATTAGAGTGCACATTGTTGGTTAGGAATTTTTGGGATTTTGGATTGCTTACGGAAGAAGTAAAATGACAAGTATAGAAAAGTAACAAATAACTAACAATTAGAGTAAGATAATTAGAAATACCAAACAAGCATTATCTAACTAACAAGCATGCATTAAGATAACTGCAACCAAAAGCATATAAGAATAAGAGTTATGAATTCAAAGTGAGAAAGCTAAGAAATCAAAACTAGTGAAAGTGAATGACACTCAATCAGTATAAAGATCTTGGCTAAGGGTGAGAATTAGAGTTCCTATCCTCATTGTCATTACCAATTGTGACGGACATTGTCTATTGCTTCCACTTAGTTATCCTCTAATAATTGAAGGGTCAAGTGGGTACAATTAACTTGAGTTCACAATTCCTAGTCAACTCCTAGTGAAAGACTAGCTTTGGTAAAGTTCAAGCTAACAAGCAACTTCCAATACTCAATTAACCATAGGCATTGACAATTCAAGAGTTTCCAATACTCAACCCCAAAGACAAGAGTAAAAATCTACTCCATAATCATAAAAGACATTTTCACAAACACCTTGTGTGAACTAAAGGAAGACATTATAAAATTGAGAAATAAATCCAAATCAAAACTACCCACTAACAATAATTGCTAATAATGAACCAAGTAACATCAATGAACATGAAAGAAAGCACAATGCATTAATAGAAACCAAAATCCAACAAGATTCAAAATCAAAATCAAAACAAGTAAAATTGCAAAAATATTAAGTAGAATAGGAGAGTAGAAACTACAATTAAAATAACAAGAACTGAAATTAAAAAGGATCTAATTCAAGGATTCAAAAAAAATGAACAAGAATACTAAAACCCTAGAGGGAAGTGACAATTTCTCTCTCTAGAATTCAAAACTATCTAAAAACTAAGCTAATGGAATGTATCATCTCCCATCCTCCTTCACTCCTAGCCTCCAATCTACAGACTGGGCTTGAAACTGGGCGAGAAATCAGCCTGAAATCACCCCCAGCGTGTTTCCTTAAGTGAGGCACGTGACGCTTGTCACGCGTATGCGTCAGCCACGTGTACGCGTCATTCGACTGCCACACCTGGTCATGCGTACGTGTCAGCCACGCGTGCGCATCGATACATCTTCTCAATTCTTCAATTTCTTGTGTTCCTTCCACTTTTGCATGCTTCTTTTCCATCTTCTAGGTCATTCTTGCCCTATAAATCCTGAAATCACTTAACAAACGCATCACGGCATCGAATGACAATAAGAGAGGATTAAGAATTATCATTTTTGAGCGTTTGAGACCAATGGAGCGTTTGAGCCCCTCTATGTCACGCCCTTGCCTCTGCTGCTCCTCCATCAATCATTTCTGATCTTCTCTTATTTCATGGAGGGTACTGGCGTGCTCCCTATGCTCTACTCTTAGCTACTTCATGTTTGAGCTCAGCTCCCCTATTAAGGTATTTAATTGAACCCAATAGTCACGGGGAGAAAAATACATCCTTTGAGGCATCTCAAAGATCTCTGGTGGAGGCAGCTGCACAGGCTCTTGCTATGGTTCATGTGTAGGCTCTGTCACATGCTCCATCTTCCTCTTTGTGATGAGCTTATCAATCTCAATGAGGGCGTCTCCAACTATGCCAATTCCAGTTGAGTTGCATAGGCGATATATGAGGTGTGGGAATGCCAACCACACTTAAGTGGAGGTTTTTTCAGCCACCTTGTACAACTCTTGAGGTATCACATCATGTACTTCTCCCTCATTCCTAAGCATAATGCAATAAATCATTATTGCTCGGTCAATAGTAATCTCAGATTGGTTACTTGTGGGGATGATCGAGCATCGGATAAACACCAACCATCCTCAGGCCACAGACTTGAGGTCAATCCTACCTAATTGGTAAGGCTTGTCTTTTGCGTCCCTTCTCCACTGTGCTCCTTCCACACAAATCTTCGCAAGGATTTGATCTGATCTTGGGTCAGAGTTGACCCTTCTAATGCAGGAGTGTGGGTCTCCTAGCATCTGAGGCAATTGGAGCTCCACTTTCACACTTTCCGGGCTAAAATTCAAGAGTTGCTCTCGAACCATGGTGCGCCAGTTTTTAGTGCTTGGGTTCACATTTGTATCATAATTTTTGGTGACCCAAGCATTAGCAAAAAATTCTTGCACCATTAGCGTTCCGACTTCTGAAACAGGATTGGTCAGAAGTTCCCAACCCCTTCTCCAGATCTCATATTGGATCTCTGGATATTCTCTTTTCTTGAGCTTGAAGGGGACCTCGGGAATAATATTTTTGTGTCTTACCACATCATAAAAGTGATCGTGGTGCACCTTAGTGAGGAATCTCCATAATTCCCAAGGTTCAGAAGTAGAAGTGGGGGCCTTTCCCTTTCTCTTTCTTGAGGCTTCTCCAGCCTTTAGTGCTATACTTAGAAATGGACAAGTCAAAAGGAAAGCTTTTACAACACCAAACTTAAGAACTTTGCTCGTCCTTGAGCAAATATGAGCAAAAAGAAAGAAGAGAGTAGAAGAGAGAAGGAATTGATAGAGATAGGTGGGAGGGCTTTGGCAAAATGGGGGAATATGAAGGAAGAAGGGTGTGGAAAGTGTATAGGGTTAGAAAGAGAGGCTTGAGGAGGTGTGTGCATAAAGGGTTGTATGAGGGGGTATATATAGGGTGGGGATGGGGTATGGTTCGGTTATGTGGGAGGGATGAATGGGTGGAAAAGGTTTGAATTTGAAGTGGGTGGGGTTGGTGGGGATTAAAGTGATGCGATTTATGATGCATTTGGGGAAAAGTATGTAAGGGAAAGAGGGAAAGTAGGGTGTGGTTTTAGAAAGTAGGAGAGAGAAGGAAAGGTGGGGTAGGTGGAGATTTTGTGGGACCCACTGGCTAAGAAGCTTCTAAAGTTGTGGGCCTTTAGGGCGTTGAATGCCCAGCATTGCTCCCTGGATGGCGTTCAACGCCAGGATATGCCCCCTATGGGGTGTTGAACGCCCAAAGTGCTCCCCTTCTGGCGTTCAACGCCAGCTATTCCTCCTCAATGGGCGTTGAACACCCAGAGGGGATCTGGGAGAGGAGCTTCTTAGCTCCTTTATGGGCGTTGGACACCCAGTTTTCTCCTTATCTGGCATTCAACGCCAGTAAGAGACTCTTCCCAGGGTGTTCTGCTTTCAGTTCTGAATGTTTCTGTCACTGTTCTAAGTGCTGAACATGATCACAAACATCAAAAAGAAAAGGAAAAACTATAGAGAATGAACTAAAGCAAAATCAAATGAGAATAAACAAAAGAAGGGAAACAATAGTCCTTTAATCATGGTTAGGTTGCCTCCCAACAAGCGCTTCTTTACCGTCATTGGCTTGATGGACAGCTCCTTTACGGAGGTAGGTAGGGGCTCAGATCTTCACCCCTCAGAGTGAACTTTCTTCCTGTGCTCTCATGAATGAGCTCCACATGCTCTAGAGGCGCGATGCAGTTCACCATATGTGGAATGACTGGACTCTTAGTGAAGACAACTCTCATGCCAGGTGAAAGGTTTTTAGTGGGGATCTTCTTATCCCTCCAGCCTTTAGGTACCTTTTTCTTAGTATCTTCCTTCTCGGTGCTTAATGATGGATGCCTGATGCACCACTATTTTGTGGTACATATTGTGCTTAATTGAGTGAATTTTATCCACTAAACTCACACTTATTCATCTAAATCGCATGTTTCTCACTTTCCTTCCTACTTTTGTGCTATGATTGAAAATATGCTTCTTTGATCTTCAATTGCTAATTATCAATCCTCTTTTATTACCATTTGATGAGGGAAAAAATGATTCCACACAAACTCACCGGCAAGTGTACCTGGTCGCATCAAGTAGTAATAACTCACAAGAGTGAGGTCGATCCCACAGGGATTGATGGATTGAGCAATTTTAGTTAGGTGATGAATTTAGTTAAGCGAATATTTGATGATTTGAGTGATTTTTGATTAACAGAAGTGAAATTGCAAGAAAATAAAAGTGCAGAATGAAAATTGGCTGAATCTTAAAGTGCAGAAGAAGTAAATTACAGAAACTTAAATAGCAAGAAAGTAAAAGAGCTGAAACTTAAATTGCAAGAAAGGTAAATGACTGAAACTTAAAGTGCAAGAAACTTAAATTGCTGAATCTAAATTGCTAGGAAATGTAAATTGCATTAAGAGTAAAGGGATTTAGGTGTTGGTATTCAAATTGAACTAGAAAATGTAAATTAAAGTAAATCAGAGAGCTATGTGATGAAGAGATTCAGCTCAGTAGCAAAACAGAAATGGAAAATTGCTTGAAGAAACAAACACTAAGAAAACTTAGCTCAATTGTGAAATTCTAAAAGAGAAATTTAAAATTACAGAAGAGCAACAAGATCAGAAAGCAGATCTAGATCTCAATTACTCTCTTGACCAAACAGAAAAGAAATTGTAGAAGAAACAAAAATGAAAACAGAAAAGAAGATTTCGATCCAATTCTCCAATTCTCAGAACTATAAGAAAGAAAAGCAGAAGATGATTCTCAGATGAAGAATTTCAAGGGAATTCTTCAATCTAAATTCAAAAACCCAAAATAGAAAGTAGAAGTTGCAGAAGAGAGAACAAACAGAAAGAAAACTAGATCTAATCCCAATTCTCAAATTCAAAATGAAAATTTAAAAGTAAGAAAACTAAAAATGAGCAAAAGGTCCTCTTCAAATCAAATTTGCTCCTATTTATACACTTTCTATTCTAGTCACTAAGCACTTTGGAATGGGCCTTTGGGTTTGTAAAGAAATGGATCCAAAATGGCACTTGGTTGCATGGGTCAGGATGTATTTTGTGAAGCTCCAGTGGAGCGCTCCGTTGGGCAGTGAACGTTATGTTCACTTGTTATGTGTGCTTCCTTGGTGCACATTTGGCCTCCCCTAGTGTTGCCTTCGTGAACGGCACGTTGACTCATTCCACGCTGTACCAATTGGTGTGCGCCTTCTCTTCATGGGCGCTCTCTCTTCAAGCGCTATGTTCATTATATGAATGTTGCCTAGCGCTCCCTTGGTTGAGTGCTACATTCATTTTTTTGAACGTTCCTAGTGTACGGATGGCAATTCCTTCGCTCCGTAATGAGCGGATAATTTATACGCTATTTGACATTGTTTTTAGGTAGTTTTAAGTATGTTTTAGTTAATTTTTACTATGTTTTTATTAGTTTTTATGCAAAAATCACATTTCTGGACTTTACTATGAGTTTCTATGTTTTTCTGTGATTTCAGGTATTTTCTGGCTGAAATTGAGGGACCTGGGCAAAAATCTGATTCAGAGGCTGAAAAAGGACTACAGATGCTGTTGGATTCTGACCTCCCTGCACTTGAAATGGATTTTCTGGAGCTAAAGAAACCCAATTGGAGCACTCGCAATTGCGTTAAAAAGTAGACATCCAGGGCTTTCCATCAATATATAATAGTCTATTCTTTGCCCGAGTTTTGATGACGCAAACTGGCGTTTAAACGCCAGAAACAGGTTACAAACCAGAGTTAAACGCCACAAACAGGCTAAAACCTGGCGTTTAACTCCAAAAGAAGCCTCTACACGTGTAAAGGTCAATGCTCAGCCCAAGCACACACCAAGTGGGTCCCGGAAGAGGATTTCTGCACTATCTGCACTTAGTTACTTATTTTCTGTAACCCTAGCTACTAGTTTAGTATAAAAACTACTTTTAGAGATTTATTTTGTACCTCATGACATTTTTACACTTCACATTGTATTTCTGACGGCATGAGTCTCTAAACCCCATGGTTGGGGGTGAGGAGCTCTGCTGTGTTTCGATGAATTAATGCAATTACTACAACTTTCCATTCAATCACGCTTGTTTCTATTCTAAGATATTCACTTGCACTTCAACATGATGAATGTGATGATCCGTGACACTCATCACCATTCTCAACCTATGAACGCGTGCCTGACAACCACCTCTGTTCTACTTTAGATTGAGTGTGTATCTCTTGGGTTCTTGGCTCATACGTTTGATTGCATCTCCTGACAACAGAGCATTCAACCTGTGAGATCAGAGTCTTCGTGGTATAAGCTAGAATCAATTGGCAGCATTCCTGAGATCCGGAAAGTCTAAACCTTGTCTGTGGTATTCTGAGTAGGATCCGGGAACGGATGACTATGACGAGCTTCAAACTCATGAATGCTGGGTGCAGTGACAGTGTGCAAAATATTGATCCTATTCCGACATTAGTGAGAACCGACAGATGATTAGCCATGTACATGGACCCTTTTCACTGAGAGGACAGATGGTAGCCATTGACAACGGTGATCCACCAACATACAGCTTGCCATGGAAGGAGATCTACATGCGTGAAGAAGAAGAAAGTAGGAAAGCAGAGATTCAGAAGACAGAGCATCTCCAGAACCTCAACGTGTTCTCCATTACTGCATAACAAGTTATTTCATGTTATTAATCTCCTGACTAAAATTTACAAGATAACCATAGATTGCTTCAAGCCGACAATCTCCGTGGAATCGACTCTTACTCACGTAAGGTATTACTTGGACGACCCAGTGCACTTGCTGGTTCATTGTGCAGAGTTGTGAAAAGTATGAATCACAATTTCGTGCACCATATTTTTGGCGCCGTTGCCGGGGATTGTTCGAGTTTGGACAACTGACGGTTTATTTTGTTGCTTAGATTGGGAAAAATTTATCTTTTTGATTTAGAGTCATTAAATTTGAGTCTTTTATTTTCTCTTCAAAAATCTTTAAAAAAAATTTTATTTTTCTTTATTAATCTGTGATTAGTCTTTGAGCCTCTTATCTTTATTTTTCCTCTCTATTTTTTAAAAAATTTCAAAAAGGTTTTTCAAGAAAATATTTTTTCTTTCATAACTCAGTTGGTTAGAGCGTTGTGCTTATGTTCTTGGTAACTATTGCTTCTTTGAGTTTCAGTGTTTATTAATTACAGTAATTTTCAAATTTTTTGGTATCTTCCTTTCAAAACTTTTCAAAAATAATTTTTTTTATTAAATCTTGTGTCAAATTTTAAAGTTTGGTGTTCTCTTGTTATTTTTCTTTAATTTTCGAAAATTTATTTTTAGTTTTCTAAAAATTTGAAGTTTCGTGTTCTTTTTATATTCTTGAGTTCCTTGAGTTTTGTTCTTTGTGTTCTTCTTGATCTTCAAGTTGTTCTTGTGTTTTCTTTTTGTTTGATCTTAAAATTTTAAGTTTGGTGACTTTTAGTTATTTTTCTCTTCAAATTTTCGAAAACACAGGGTCCTATATCTAAAAATTTTCAAGTTTTGTGTCTTTTAGTTGTTTTTCTCTTTCCTCTTTAAATTAAAAAATACCTTTTCGCTTTATCTTAATTGAATTTTCGAATTTTCCTTTCAAAAATTCAGATTTTATTTTAAATTTTTTATTTCATCTTAGTTTTAAAATTTCAAAATTCAAATCTTTTTCAAAAATCATATCTTTTTCAAAATCCTATTTTATCTTATTTCAAAATTCAAATTTCAAATTTCAAATTTCAAATTTCAATTTTAAAATTTCAAAATTCCAAAATTCAAAATTCAAATTTTAAAATTTAAATTTAAAATTAAAAAAATCAAAACCTTTTCAAAATTTAAATCTCTTTTAAATCTTTATCTTATATTGTTGACTTTTTCAAAATTCAAAATTCAAAATTTAAAATTTAAATTTCAAATTTTAAATTTCAAATTTCAAATTTTAAAAATTTAAAATTCAAAATTTAATTTTCAAATTTAAAATTTAAATTTCAGAACTTTCTAACCACTTTCTCTGTCTTCATTTTTCGAAAATCCTTACCCTTTATTTTTCAAATCTTTTTAATTAATTAATTATTTTAGTTTTCAATTTTCTTTTAATTTTTGAACTTATATTCGAATTTTCACTTATTTTATTTTATTTTATTTTAATTTTGGTTTTCAAAAATGAAAAAAATATATATATTTTATTTGCAATTCATATCAATTCCCTTTTCTCCATCATGTACTTAAGTGGAAATGAACAGTCCAGAAGGACTCTGGGGTCATATGCTAACCCCATTACTGCTGCATACGGGAGTAGTATATGTATACCTCCCATAAGAGCAAGCAGTTTTGAGCTAAATCCTCAGCTCATTGTCATGGTGCAGTAAAATTGCAAGTATTCCGGTCTTCCACAGGAAGAACCTACTGAATTTCTGGCACAGTTCTTGCAAATTGCTGACACAGATACGTGATAAGGAAGTAGATCAGGATGTCTATAGATTATTACTGTTTCCATTTGCTGTAAAAGATCAAGCTAAGAGGTGGTTAAATAACCAACCTACAGCAAGCATAAGAACATGGAAACAGTTATTAGAAAAAATCCTGAATCAATATTTCCCTCCAAAAAGGATGACACAGCTAAGGCTGGACATCCAAGGCTTTAAACAAGAGGATGATGAATCCCTTTATAATGCCTGGGAGAGGTACAGAGGGATACTAAGGAAATGCCCCTTTGAAATATTTTCAAAGTGGGTGCAGTTAGACATCTTCTACTACGGGCTTACAGAAAAAGCTCAGGTATCTCTAAACCACTCAGCTGGTGGATCTATACACATGAGAAAGACTATTGAAGAGGCTCAAGAGTTTATTGATATAGTTGCTAGAAATCAGCATCTGTACATAAGTAATGAGTCCTCCATGAAAGAAGAAGCTAAGGCAGTATCAACTGACTTTAGTCCTCAGGAACAAGTTGCTGAACTCAATCAGCAACTATCTTCTATAACAAGGCAGTTAGCAGAATTTAAGGAGATGCTACAAGGAACCAAAAATGCTAACAAGGATATGGAATTACAATTGAATCAGACAAAACAACAGTTATCAAAACAGATAACAGAGGAGTGCCAAGCAGTTCAACTAAGAAGTAGAAAAACATTAAATATCTCAACTCAAGGCAGCAGAAAACCAAGAAAGGAACAGCTGATAGAGGATGAGCAACCTGCTACCTAAAATCCCTCTGAGGATAGTAAGAGCCAAGAGAGGAATAAGTCTGGCGTTCAAACGCCAGAAACGGATGAAAAACTGGCGTTAAACTCCCAATCCATGTCCAGTTCTGGCGTTCAAATGCCAGAAAATGGTAAGAATCTGGCGTTAAACACCCAATCCATGTCCAGTTCTGGCGTTCAAATGCCAGTGAGGGATCAGACACCTGCAAGTACTGATAATAACTCCCTCAAGAAGGCTTCTCAACCTGCCTCTGTAGGAAATAAACCTGCAGTAACTAAGGTTGAAGAATATACAGCCAAAATGCCTTATCCTCAGAAACTCCGCCAAGCAGAACAGGATAAACAATTTTCCCGCTTTGTAGACTACCTCATGACTCTTGAAATAAAGATTCTGTTTGCAGAGGCACTTGAGCAAATACCCTCTTATGCTAAGTTCATGAAAGAAATCTTAAGTGATAAGAAGGATTGGAGAGAAACAAAAAAAGTTTTTTTCACTGAAGAATGCAGTGCAGTCATCCTAACAAGCTTACCAGAAAAGCTTAAGGATCCCGAAAGCTTCATGATACCATGCACATTAGAGGGAACTTGTACCAAGACAGCTGTATGTGACCTTGGGGCAAGTATCAATCTAATCCCTGCATCCACTATCAGAAAGCTTGGCTTGACTGAAGAGGTCAAACCAACCCGGATATGTCTTCAACTTGCTGATGGCTCCATTAAATATCCATCAGGCATAATTGAGGACATGATTGTCAAGGTTGGGCCATTTGCCTTTCCCACTGACTTTGTAGTGCTGAAAATGGAGGAGCACGAGAGTACAACTCTCATTCTAGGAAGACCTTTCCTAGCAAATAGACGAACCCTCATTGATGTCCAAAAAGGGGAAGTGACCTTGAGAGTCAATGAGGATAAGTTTAGGCTGAATGCTGTTGAGGCAATGAAGCATCCAGACACATCAAAAGACTACATGCGTGTTGATATTATTAACTCCCTGGTGAAGGAGATCAACATGGCTGAGAGTCTCGAATCAGAGCTAGAGGACATCTTTAAAGATGTTCAGCCTGATCTGGAGGAATCAGAGGAAATAAAAGAGCCTCTGAATGCATTTCTGGGAGAAGGTGACACTTTTCCGGTGATCACAAGCTCTGCTTTAAATCCACAGGAAGAGAAAGCACTACTTCAAGTGCTAAGGACACACAAGACAGCTCTTGGGTGGTCCATAAGTGACCTTAAGGGCATAAGCCCAGCTAGATGCATGCACAAGATCCTATTGGAGGATGATGCTAAGCTAGTGGTTTAACCACAGAGGCGGCTGACGTCAGAGATTTTTACCAGTAAAGAGATTCATAGAAACGGTTGCGTTGTAGATATAGTCTCTAAACCGACAAAAATCCCTTCGTACAAACGTGTTGGGTGTCACAACTAACAAACCCCTTTAAAAATTGTTAACCGAGTATTCAAACCTCGGGTCGTCTTCTCAAGGAACTGCGGGGAAGTATGTTCTTATTATTGGCTATAAAGGTTGTAATCGGGGTTTAGAAGATGAGAAGCAAGTAATTTGAATGACAAGTAAAGTAAATGGCAATCAGAATAAATAAATACTGTAAAGCAGACTTTTGGCAATGTAAGAGAAGTTGGAGGTCCAACGTAGTTATCTCTCTCAACTATAATGAAAGTTGAATCTAAAATCTACTTGATCAACCTGTACTAGGGCAAAGGAAAGTCAAGGGACTAATTAAATTGACCTTTGAATCCTATTTATTTCCTAAGAAAAGGTTGGGATTACTTAAGTTCAGCTCAATTAGCAAGATAACGATTATCAATTATGTTGAGTTTAATAACTGATGAGTTACTGAATTCTTAACCAGGACCAAAAGGAAAAAAAAGTAAAATTGCTGGAATAATAAAAATATCCTTAGATGGGAAGCAATGGTGACTTAAATCAAAGAGAATAATCATAAACTGAAAATACCTCAATTATCATTAATTCAAAGAACAATCTGTGACATGGAATAATTCATAAATCAAATTATAATAATCAATTCAAATGTTGGAATAAATAAATAAAAGTAAAACTAAAATAAAAGAACATTAAACCTGGGATCCAGAGTTACTCTTAAAACAAGAAGAAATCCTAAATCCTAAAAGAGAGAGAGAGAGAAGATCTCCCTCTCAACTAAATCTAAATCATTGAAAAGTAAAAATATGCGAGCTCCCTTTTGAAAGGATGCATTTCCACACTTTATAACCTCTGGTCTATGCTGTCTGTACTTGGATCTAGGCCAAAAAGGGCTTCAGAATTTGCTGGGGGCGTATTATGTAATTTCTGGTGCGTGGCCTCTGTCACGCGTCCGCGTGGGTCACGCGGTCGCGTCATTCGGAACTTTTCCTTGCCACGCGGTCGCGTCAATCATGCGACCGCGTCATGTGCATTCTGCTTAAGGCGCGCGGTCGCGTCAGTCATGCGGCCGCGTCGCTGCTGATTCGTGCTTGGCACGCGATCGCGTCGTCTATGCGATCGCGTGAATACCAGTTTCTTTCAAAGCTCCGTTTTGCCTTCTCCTTGAATTTTTTTATGTTTCCCTTTTCCGTCCTTTAAGTCATTCTGCCTTAGAAAACCTGAAACTACTCAACACACTAATCATGGCATCGAATGGAAATAAAGGTAATTAAAATAATTAATTTTTAAAGCTTAGGAAACATATTTTTCACAATATGACATAATAAGGGAAGAAAAGTAAAACCATGCAATTAATGTGAATAAGCAGGTGAAGGATTGTATAAATCACTCAAATCAAGCACAAAAGAACTCATGAAATATGGGTTTATTAACCTCCCCACCCTTAAACACTAGCATGTCCTCATGCTAAATCCAAGGTAAATAATTAAGGTTAAAGTGAAGGAATGTCATGCAATGCAACCTAATTTAAATGCAACTACCTAAATGAAGGATGCATCATGCAACTCTAATTTATTCACTCATATATAAAGCTTACATGTAGCCAAGTTAATTCACATTCTCAAGGAGTCATGTATATATATATAGCCAACCCTTAAATAATAAAGCATTTTAGCAAATGAGATGGGAAAGAAAACATTGTACAAACTTGCAAAACAATTAGTAAATTAAGTACAGATATATGTTGATGAGTTATTGAACCCTCACTGGATTTTGTGTTTACTCTCTAGTCACTCAGTGTTTATTGGGTTTATTCACTCTATTTTCTTTTTATTCTTGCTTTCTATAGCTTTGTTCTTCATCTAACCAATCAACAATTATAGAATATAGTCATACCAAAAAGTCATGAGGTCTTTAATTGAGGTTGTAATGGGGTCAAGGTAAAGGTAAGGATTTATGTATAGGGTTAAGTGAGCTAATAAGTGAATCCTTAATTAGACTAAGATCTCACCTAACATACATTTTTAGCAAGATAAAACTTCTTTACCTATTCTCCCATATTATCCCACTTATTGTTACATGCTCATGTTTCACTTTTTATTTTTATCCCATGTGCATTGTTTTTATTTTGCATTGGGGAATTTCCTTTGTATCCCCTTTTATTTAAATGCTGAAATTTTTTTTTAATGCACATGGTAATTGAATCACCTAGATTTTCTCATGAGCATGCTTCCCAAATTTTATTTTTATTCCTTTAAACTTTTCTACCCTTTTGTTTCTATTACCCATGTTCCCAAAGGGTTTCTCACATTTTTCTCTATTTATAATTTTCTATCTTAAGCTAACCAAGGATTCACTTGGGATTTTCTTTTGTTTTTCTGCTTAAGGCTAGTAATTTGGATAAATAGAATAAAGGGGTTTTAAAAGGCTCAAGGGGGCTATCAAGGATGATGTAAAAGGTAAGCTAATTTGGGGTAAGTGAGCTGAATTCAAATGATGGCCTCAATCATTCTCCTGGTATGTATCTACTCTATATTCTATAATTGGACATATAGATTAAAGCAAAGGAAAGAACATCAGAATAAAAAGAAATGAAACACACAGAAATGAAATTATGGTTTGAATGCAACCATACAATTTAAGCTCAAGACTCACAGGCTGTGTGTTCTCTAACTCAAGCATCATATATCATTCATATATTGTATGCAGGTTTAGTTAAAAATTCCCATTATTCTTATAAAAAAAATATTTAGGGTAGCTTTTAAAGTTTTAATGTTCCTCCTTGATGAAATGTTGTCAACTTAACTACATCATGTAATGCTATATATAAGGTTTGTGGATTTAAATCTGATATGTTCAATTTCCTAGCTTACTTCCTTTTTATATTTTTCAATTTTAAACTATACTATCTTATGTTAAAAAGGGGTAAACTATACTAATTAATCCACTAATAAATCAGAATTGCAAACTAAACTAAATAACTAAAATAAACTAAATGGCTAAAATGTGAACTAAAGATGCAGAATGCAGAAAATAGAGTAAAAATACATAAAAGCAATGTATAAGTACTCAGAAAATAACAGTAAAAAGAAAAATACAGAAAAATATCCAAAATAAAAGAAAAAGTATGTAGTGGTTCACCAAAATAAACGCCAGAGATGGCGACTTCCCCACACTTAAAAGGAAGCATCGTCCTCGATGCTCAATCAAGCCGGGTGTGAAGGAGTGTCATCACTGGGAGGGATGATAGTTGGAGTCTCAGTGGTGGTGGTGGGCTGAGGGTCTGGCTGCTGTGGAGGAGGTGCTGACTAGATCAGGATCTCAAGATCCGCAGCCTCAATCTGATGTGGGACCGCTGCCTGTGGTGCGGTTGGTGCTGCCTCCTGGGGATGGGTCTCTGCCTCGGGCGCATCCGCCTCCTCCTCAGATGCCTCGAACAGTGTGTCGGGCTCGGAGGGGATGTCATCGGATCGTATCATCAGCTATAGGTGCTCATAGCGCCGCTTGTTGCGACGCTCCATCTGGTCAAGTCGTCGGAACAAGTGGTGCATCAGATGATAGACGGGCCCTGTGGCAGGTGGAGGTGCAGTGGTGGTAGCAGGGGTAGGTGGTGCAGCAGTGGAGGAAGAGGGTCCAGCAGACGGTGGGGCTGTCGCATCTGCAGCAGTGAATGGTGGTGGTCTGTGGCCTAAGGCTAAGAAGTTCTGGCTGTGCAGAATGATCTTCCTGCAATCCGCCGCTGGTGGTCTCTCATCGGCATCCTCCCATGGCACGTCAGCTCGACGGCCAAGCTGTGTAACTAGATATGGAAAGGGGAGGGTGCCTCGGACGTGGACCCTGGCCATATAATGCCGAATGAAACGTGGCAGATAAAGGTCCTTACCCTCCAGTACACACCAAAGGAGGGTGATCATAGCAGCCGGGATCTTCGTCTCGTGAGTACTCGGCATCACATAATTACTCAAGATCTGATGCCATAACCGAGCATCATCGTTTAAGTATGCTCTCTTGATCCCTCTAGGCATGGTAGTGTCCTGACCCATCTCCCAAGGAACTGTCGGGTCGAGAGCTATCCGTGCCTTTACAGCATCCCAATCAAACTGCATCTGACGCATGTCCTCCTCAGCCTTTGAATAACCATCAGGCTGATCGGATTTGGCTGGGAGCTGGAGAATGTCCTCTAAGGCCTCTTCAGTGACCAGAATTTGTTTTCCTCTCAGGTTCACTGCATCTAGGGTGGTGAGGTAGTAGTTGCAGTAGAATTCCCAGACCCAAGATGCGTTGACCTCTGTCAGTGTTCTCTCCAGAAAGAACCAGCCCCATTGCTTGATTTGCTCAGTGGTGTACTGCTGAAGGGCTTCTGAAATCTTCAGAGTTCATTCCAGGTATAGATTTTTGGAGTTTGCAAAAGCCGGGTACTTCAGTTCATAATACCGGTTTGCAAATTTGATAGGATCATTTGCAGGGAGCAGCTGGTCAGCTTTCTCCTGCTGTGTGAAGTTCTTCTCCTGCCATGAAGAATCGTGCATTAGAGCAATGATGGACTGGGAGGAATCTCCTCTCTTGCGCTTGCTAGTAGCCTTGCCTTTTCCTTTCCTCTGTGAGGCAGACATCCTGAAAAACAGAAAACCAGGATATGGATAAAAATAGTAAAGCAAATAGGTAATTAAACAAAGAAAACTCAAAGCGGCAAAGGAGAAGTAAAATAAGAAAAATGAGTATATGAAATATGATTGAATTTATGTTAAATGGAAAAATAATCAATATGCCATGGTTAGAAAGTTAGAGGAAAGTGAAAATAATCAGAAAAGAGATCAAAAGGGTTAGTATGGTTAGAATTTGAAAAAGAAATTAGTAAATTAAAATTAGTGAGTTAGTAAAGTGCGGGTTAAAGTAAGTGGCATAGAAAAATTCCATATAACAAGGATTCACAGGTAAGAATAGAAGTACTCATAATCGAACAAGGAAAACAGGGTGATGCTGATTCGAATAGAAATAAAGAAAGCAAAAATTGGAATCAGTGAATCACAAATGCAGTTTATGAACCAGGAAATCAAAGAAGATAAGAAAGTCTGCCATAGCATTCATGAAATGGTTTGGGTAAAGCAGAGTAAAACAGAGTTCAGAAATGCCAAACCAGAACATGAATGAAAACAATTTTAAAAAATTTGGGCAGCATTTCGGCTAAAATTGGATTGTCTCGGAAAATAAACAGCAATCATAGCAGTTCATATGAATTAAAAACTTGCTGCAGTTACCAGTAATGAATAGAAACAGGAAAATTTAGAGTAACAAGCAGCAATTGCAAGAAATGATAGTATATGAACGAGGTCACAGGAACAACAGAATAGCAGTTAGGATAAAACAGAAACAGGAACAGTGCAAGTAAACAGACCTAGATCCACTAACCACAGCCTAAGCTACCTAACAACCTAAAAATCCACTACAGCATGCAGATCTATCTATCCTAATGATGAACAGAAACGGAAAAAAATTACAGAAAAACAACGAACGGATAAAAGGGAGTTGCGTTTTGCGGAACCTGGTAGGCGGGAGGGGTGCAACAGGGAAGAAGGTGGCTGCGGCGGCGTCCGGCGCGGTGGCGGGGCATGGCGTCGCGGTGGTGGTTTGGGGGGAAAGTGGCGGAGAGGGTTTAGGGTGAGTGATAGAAGAAGGGGGTGCTGCGGGTGGGTGGTGGAGAGAGGGGGGTGCGGCTGGGTGGCCGGTGGTGGGCGGCGGTGGTCGCGGAGGGCAGTGGTGGAGAGGGGAGGAGAGAAGAAGAAGGGAGAAGAAGGGAGGGGAGGGGGTTGCGGCGGCGGCATCTGGTGTGGCGGCGGCGTCTGGGTGGTGGCGCGGTGGCGGCTGGGTGGTGGTTGGGGGGAGAAGAAGTAGAGAGGGAGAAGAGGGTTAGGGGTGGGGGGCTACGCGATTGATAGGGTTCGCGGGCTGGGGGGTTATATTTTCGAATCCACGCGGCCGCATGGGGCACGCGGTCGCGTGGTTAGGGCGAAAATGGGAGTGACGCGATCGCATGGGGCGCGCGATCGCATGAGAGGGGGGAAAGAGGGATGACGCGATCGCGTGGGTCGCGCAATCGCGTTGCTGGAATTCGTGCTAAACGCACGAATCCAGCGCCGTTTTAGCGCAACTCTCTGTCTCCTTTTGGGGTGATTGCAATCCATGCGATGCGATCGCGTCGCTTACGCGGTCGCGTGGGATTGGTATTGTGCAAGTGACGCGATCGCATGGGGCATGCGATCGAGTGGGCCAATTTGTGCGAAACGCACAAGGGCCGCACGATTCCAGCCTAACTTTCTGTTCGTTGGATCCTTACGCCGATATATATATCACGCGGCCGCGTGGGTCACGCGGTCGCGCGTGTGGTGTTTTTCGCAATATGAAGCGATCGCATGGGGCATGTGGTCGCGTCGTGCACCCCCTTTTTTTTTATGCATGAGAAATGCAGAATGCAATGATTAACATGAGTGCTATGCATGATTCCAGGTTTAATAAATTAAAATAAAAAAGGAAAGATGAAAGCAATTAACAAGAAGTAAATTGAAAAAGAAGCGACCATACCATGGTGGGTTGTCTCCCACCTAGCACTTTTAGTTAAAGTCCTTAAGTTGGACATTGGAGGAGTATCCTGTTATGGTGGCTTATGTTTAAATTCGTCCAAAAATCTCCACCAGTGCTCGGAATGCCAATAGTCTCCGGGGTCCCAAACTAGGCACGCAAAGCTTCTAAACAGCTTCAAATGTATTGTTAGGCTCCCGGGACGACGAATGTCAGGATAGAGTCCAGGATTCCAAGCCTTGCTTTTAAATCCGCCTCCGTCTTGATCTACATGTCTCCATCCGGGCGGTTTAAAAAGTAGAATCTCACCGTGGTGACCAAACATTCTTCGTGATCCATGCAATTGAGCATGATACCAATCCGTGTACTTCGAGGCAAAGCGTGGAACCTTATTGAACCTTGTGCACCAGCTCTGAGTACGAGCCATTTCCCTCTTACTCTTAAGGCCGCAGAGAGCTCTAAGCTGGCCATCTGTTTCAAGCAAACCATATTCAAGTGAATAAGTAAAGTTATAAGTTAGGGATTGTACCCACTTGAAGCTTGTATTAGGTGGTAATGGCCTTGGGATAGGTATTTTTGGTGGTTCTACAAGTTCCGTTTCCTTGTGCTCTTCCGTGAATTCCTCCACTTCTTTGCAAAGATCTTCAATTGTATCCGTGTCCTGGTCAAAGTCTTCTATGTCTTCCTCATCACTTGAGTCATAGATTGGAGGTTGAGAGAAATCTACCTCCGCATCATCTTCATATTCACTTGGGGAAGATTCTTTGATCTCAGAGAATTCACTTGCAGATGCGAGTTCATCACCAAGAAAGCTAGACTTGTGACTATCATCATCAACGGAATTTTCTTCTTGGATTATTCCGTCTGATTCCTCATAAACGACTTGCCTTGGAGAAATATCCTCCTTAGCATCAACTGTAGCATCCTGGACGGAGTTTTCCTCAATTCTGGATTCCCATGGAAGTTCAGCATCTCTTAGATCTTCAACCAACTCTTCTTCTTGAACAAAGACAGCTTCTTCTAATTGTTCTAGTACAAATTCATCCTCTATCTTGTCCACTGGAGTTTCTAGTATCTCCTTCATGCTACGCTCTTCATTGGGCTGTCTACATGGAGCTGTGGCTGATCCTTGTGTATTTGAGCGCCTAGAAGCCCATTGAATTAACACTTGCTCCAGTTGTTGAATAGTTGTTTGAAATTTAATTACTGTTTCCCTTAGGCGATCCTCTGCTTCTCGGATTGCTGGACTTGGACATGATACAAAGGAAAGTGGTGGTGATTGGGAGTGATTGGATTGGTATTGGGGTAAGGAAGGATCATATGGTGGCGAATGGTGAAGAGAAGCTTGTGAGTGTGGTGGTTCGAGGTTATGTTGAAAGGATGGTTTATATGCACGTGGTGGGGCTTGTTGGTAGTTACAAGGTTGTCCACCATGTCTTTCAGCTGGGTATGCATTGTAGGATGGTCTTTGTCCAGGATATCTCGGAGGGTGTTGCTGCCAAAAGGGTTGATTAGATCCTCTTGGTTCCATCCATCCTTGATTGGTCTGACCTTGATGCACATTCCTGCTGTAACTTCTATTTCCTTTAACAACATTAGAACCAAACTCAAAGCGAGAGGGGTGAGAGTTCATAGTAGCATATAAAGATAAAAAGGAAAAACAAAAATAAATAAGCAAGCAAAAGAAAAATATTTACAGTAACTAATAATAAGGCACACGTTAGCAGTTCCCCGGCAACGGCGCCATTTTGACATCAGAGATTTTTACCAGTAAAGAGATTCATAGAAACGGTTGCGTTGTAGATATAGTCTCTAAACCGACAAAAATCCCTTCGTACAAACGTGTTGGGTGTCACAAGTAACAAACCCCTTTAAAAATTGTTAACCGAGTATTCAAACCTCGGGTCGTCTTCTCAAGGAACTACGGGGAAGTATGTTCTTATTATTGGCTATAAAGGTTGTAATCGGGGTTTAGAAGATGAGAAGCAAGTAATTTGAATGACAAGTAAAGTAAATGGCAATCAGAATAAATAAATACTGTAAAGCAGACTTTTGGCAAGGTAAGAGAAGTTGGAGGTCCAACGTAGTTATCTCTCTCAACTATAATGAAAGTTGAATCTAAACTCCTAATGCCAGGGCATCTTGGCCAGTTTCATTGACCTTTTCTTTACTGTTTTTAGGATAGTTTCATGCATTCCCTTAGGAAATAAGCTAGTTTTGGGAAGATATTCACTTACACCTTGATTCAAGCATACATTGTGCATTTTACATTATTTCATGAGGATTTTGCATGAGCTTAGTGACAAATTGTATGTTGCATTACCCATGACTTGGACTAGAAATTTGATGCACTCTATTGCTTGATTTCAGGACCAAAGGAAGCAAGGAATGGGAGGTAACTTGCAAAGTTAATGAGAAAAGTGATTGCCAATAATGCTCTCGAAGCCATCATTGACCACGTTAAGAGTCACGTTAACTAAGTTAACGAGAACTCTAACGTGGAGAGGGGAAGTTGAGCCAACGTTAGTGACACTTAACATTGTCACTAACGTTGGCAAATGCTCATAAGTGGCCACGTTAGAGTCCACGTTAACTTAGTTAACGTGGCCTCTAACGTTAGAAGGGGGGAGAAACGCCAACGTTAGTGACATTCAACATTGTCACTAACGTTGGTCTAAGGAGAAATATACCACGTTAACTTGGTTAACGTGGGAGCTAACGTAAGAAGCAAGAGTGGTCGACAACGTTAGTGACACCCAACATTGACACTAACATTGGAAGCAACCACACAACCCCCCAAGGAGCCACGTTAACCTCCACGTTAACTTAGTTAACGTGGAAGCTAACGTTGATGAGTGAAAGAATGGCCAACGTTAGTGACACTCAACATTGTCACTAACGTTGGGGATGGCTAAGCATGCCCACGTTAGAAGCCACGTTAACCTAGTTAACGTGGACTCTAACGTGAGACATAGGGGCACCTTGGAACGTTAGTGACAATGTTGAGTGTCACTAACGTTCTCGAAGGATGGCAAGCCTACGTTAAAGAGCCACGTTAACTAAGTTAACGTGGGCTCTAACGTGGGAACAAAGGGGGCTTTTCAAAGTTATTGGGAATGTTAAGTCCCAATAACGTGTGCGAAAGACTAAGAGGCAACGTCAGTGGCAACGTTTGTGCCACTAACGTTGAAGTTAACGTGGCTTTTACTTAGGAACGTTAGTGAGAAAGTTGATTGTGACTAACGTTCTCGAACTCATATTTTCACTAAACGTTAACACCCCTAACGTCCTGAGCTAAAGTCTCTGCCCACTTCACATTTTCTCTCTGCAAGTAAAGCCAAGCCCAAATGAAGAAGAAAACTGCTTCAAACTCAAGATCCAAAGGCCCAAGACTTGAAGAGCCAACTAGAAGCTGAGAAAAGTAGTATATATAGGAGTAGCTTTGAATTGTTTAGGAGTTCTGGAAGTCGGGGGGAAAAGAGAACTACTCTCTGTGTTTTACCTTCTCTGCATTTTCTAGTTTTATGATGTATTCTCCATCTTTGTTTTCATTTTCTAGAGCTATGAACAACTAAACCCCTTTCATTGGGTTAGGGAGCTCTGTTGTAGTTTGATGGATCAATACTAATTTTCATTATTCTTCTTCTATCTTTTCTCTTGATTTTACTTGAAAGCTTTCGATCTTCATCCAATTGGGTAGTTATCTTGGAAAAGAAGCTATTCAAACTTGGATCTCTTCTGATCCTTGAAAGAGGAATGAAGAGATCAAGCTAGAAATGCTTTCTCATGCTGGACCAAATTAGGTTTGGATAGGTATGTGACTATAACCCTCTCAATACTTGATTTGGAAAATGCATGTGGTATAGTCAGTGACCATACTTCATCTCTTCTCATGAGCAATTGACCAAGGAATTGGCTATTGATCAAAATTTGAGAGATTGAATTTGTATATCAATCAATTAAGATTGCCAAGGAGATCAATGAGTGCATTGATTGAGGAAGAGATGAAAATGAACTTGATCCGGAGAATCGCAACATCTCCTAAGCCCAATGAACTCCCCATCTCTGATCTTACCCATTCTCTTTAATTTCTGCCATTTACTTTTATGAGCAAATCCCCCATCCTCATTTACAATTCTACAATTTACTTTCAGTCATTTACTTCCAGTCCTTTGATTCTAGCATTTACTTTTCTGTTATTTACATTCCCGCCATTTTATTTTCTGCAACTCTCAACCCAAATTCTGGATTCGCTCAACTAGAACATTCTTCTAATTAAAGTTGCTTGATCAATCAATCCCTGTGGGATTCGACCTCACTCTATTGTGAGTTTTTACTTGACGACAAATTCGGTACACTTTCTGAAGGAAATTTGTTGAGAGACAGTTTCCACCCGCATCAAGTTTATGGCGCCGTTGCCGGAGATTGATTGTGCATCAACAATTATTAAATTGGAAGATCACTAGATTGAGCATTTTTCTTTTGTGAATTTCATTTTCTGTTTGAGTGATTTACTTTCTGTTTTAGTTAAACTTCTTCCCTTCCCCCTCTACTCTTTTGTTTTTCTTTGTTATTTTCAATTCTGTTTGCTAACCCACTAACTGTTTGATATATTGCATCACCCACAACTAACAGTAATTCTGACAAAATTACTTTCTACACATATCTTTTCTTGCTTGCACTTGATGGTTGTATGACAGAGAGAAGAAGCGGGACTTCAACTTCCTTCGATTCTGAACCTGAGAGGACCTTCCTTAGATTAAGGAGGGAGGCAAGAGGAAAGAAAGTGGTTGGTGCTGAGGAAGAGGAGGAATTCTTTGTACCAAACATGGAAGACAACATGGAAAACCATCATGAAGAAGAGGATCACAACCATGGGGGAGGAGGTAGAGCAAATCATGCTGGGGAGGATAGAAGAGTTTTGGGCTCTTACTTCAATCCAAACCCAGGCAATTGTGGAAGTAGCATCCAAAAGCCAACAATCCATGCCAACAACTTTGAACTTAAACCACGGCTCATCACCCTTGTTCAGAGCAACTGTTCGTTGGAGGAGGTGTCCAAGAAGACCCCAATCAACATCTAACCACCTTCCTGAGGATATGTGACACAGTGAAGTCTAATGGTGTTCATCCTGACACCTATAGACTGCTCTTGTTTCCATTCTCACTTAAGGACAAGGCAGCCAAGTGGCTGGAATCTTTCCCAAGGGAAAGCTTGACAACTTGGGAAGATGTGGTGAACAAATTCTTAGCAAGATTTTACCCTCCTCAAAGAATCAATAGGCTGAGAGCTGAGGTCCAAACTTTCAGGCAACAAGATGGTGAAACTTTGTATGAAGCATGGGAGAGATTTAAGGACCTCACAAGGAGGTGTCCACCTGACATGTTCAACGAATGGGTGCAGCTGCACATTTTCTATGAAGGGCTCTCTTATGAGTCAAAGAAGGCCGTAGACCATTCATCCGGAGGATCCTTGAACAAGAAGAAAACCATTGAGGAGGCTATAGATGTCATTGAAACAGTAGCAGAGAACGACTACTTCTATGCTTCCAAAAAAGGGAACACAAGAGGAGTAATGGAGCTAAACAATGTAGATGCTCTGTTGGCCCAAAACAAGCTCATTACCCAGCAGCTGGCTGACCTCACCAAGAAGATGGAGAGGAACCAAGTAGCAGCAATCTCCACTTCATCAACAACCCAAGAAGGAGTGAATGAAGAAGCAGAGGGTAGTCAGGAGCAAGCCAACTACATTGGGAATTCACCAAGGAAAAACTATGATCCATACTCCAAGACCTACAACCCTGGATGGAGAAACCACCCAAACTTTGGGTGGAGAAGTCAGCAAGATCAAAACCAAGACCAGAGACATTACAACTCCAACAACAATGCAGCTCACCAACAATTCACACAGAGGACATCTCAACACCCCCACAACAACACTTCTCCACACGTCTATCAAAACCAAAACAGCACATCTGCTCCGAATCACCCATCAATTGATGACAAGCTCTCTAAGATTGAAACCTTACTTGAAGGAATATGCCAAGAGATTCAAGAAAATAAGGTGTTCAAAGAGGAGGTGCGAGCCAATATTAAGAACTAGGGAGAGACCATTAGGAAGCTGGAATTCCAGGTGGGATGTTTAGCTGAGAAGATTCCCAAACCTACTAATAGCTTCCCAAGTGACACGGAGAAAAACCCCAAAGGAGAAGCAAAGAAAGTAAGATGGAAAGATTGCAAAATGGTCACTACAAGTGATCAAGAGATTGAAGACAAGCATGGCAAATATTTCGAACAACCTGATGACAACTCAACAAAGGAGGAGGATAGAGATCACCAAGAACCAGAAATCTCACAACAAGAGCTGCTGAAGCTCTATGCACCATTCCCTCAACTGCTCAATGGTGCTGTGGGAAAGAGAATATACTCAAGGTTCCTAGACTTGTTTGCATCTCTGCATGTAAACATACCATTCATCAAGGCAATTCAACAAATGCCTGCATTCATCAAGTATATGAAGGAACTTCTTCCCAGGAAAAGCTCACTCAAAGGAGGCCAGACTATAGTGATGAACAAGGAATATAGTGCCCTTATTAAACCTGAGTTGCCTACAAAAAGAAGAGACCCAGGGAATTTTCACATCCCTTGTGCCATAGGTGAAACTATGTTCGATAGAGAACTATGTGATTTGGGGGCCAGCATCAACTTACTGCCCTTATCCCTGGTGAAGAGGCTGCAGATAAATGAGATAATGCCCACAGATGTAATCATCAGACTGGTTGACAAAACTCAAAAGCAAGCAATAGGAGTGGTGGAAAATGTGTTGCTAAAGGTTGGGAAATACTTTCTCCCAACAGACTTTGTCATCCTGGACATGGAAGAGAGTCACACTCACCCAATCATATTGGGAAGACCATTCCTAGCTACGGCCAGAGCACTTATCGATGTAGAGAAAGGGGAGCTAATATTGAGAATCTATGATGAACGACTCAGCTTCAATGTTTTCAAACTCTCACAAGAAACAGATCAAGAGGACAAGGAACTAAGCACAAATGATAATGAGATACTGAAAGAGGAGACAAGCACTGAAGCACAGCCAGTTCATTCTGAGATCCCCTTAATTGATAAACAAGGAAAATAGCAATTGCCACAGCTCAAGAAAAAGTTGGAGGAACCTAAACCTCTAGAGGCAGGTGAAGACAGCATCACAACTCCTTTAGAAAAAGAGGTCACCAAGGGGAAGGCAACCTCAAAAGAAACAAAGAAGAAGGTACCAAGGAGGTGGAGGAACAAGAAGATCCCTACGGAAGACTTCTCTCTAGGGGATAGAGTTGTCTCAGCTTACTTCCCAGATATTTCCCCTAATCTCCCCACTGTACCATCTCAGTTACCTAAGGTCTTCACTATCAACAGAGTTCTTTCCCTGGAACATGTGGAGATCATTGATCCAACCAATGGATATAAGTCCACAGCAAGAGGGGAGGACTTTAAGCACTACCAACCACCCTGATGAGGGAAAAATGTCAAGCTAGTGACGCTAAAGAAGCGCTTCATGGGAGGCAACCCATGTTTTATATGTTTTTAAAATAGTGAATAAATCAATGTTTATGAATTTCAACCCAAACTTGACAAACACTTGGTGAAATCTTTATCATGCAGTATATAGTGAAGAACAAGTTTGGTGTTCAAAGCAGAACTCTTGGAGCTTTGAACAAAACATTTCATCACAGTGCTCCAAACTAAGTTTGGTGTCACCCCAATGTGCCATCAATCTGCCTATAAGGATACACAAGTAGTTGGCTAGTTGAAATTCATAAATATACAAACTCTTTTTCTTCTCTTTATTATTCTAGCCGTAGAGTTTGATTTTTTATGATATTAATTTCCTTATTTTAAATCTTTATAGGAAAAAGGAAAAGAGCATTGAAAGGGATTGATTTGGACAATTAAATAGGGGGAGATTCCGCCACTTAATGAAGTACACTACACACATGTCTCAAGAGGGAACGCATGGGGAACATTGCCATGCAACATTGGAGAAGGAAGACCCTTGAAGACCGAACCAATCACTCTCATTAAGTGATGATCCTTGTCCTTCCTTCATACACAACCCCAACCGTCCATCAAGCAACAATCCTTGCAATCCACACCTTCCATCCACTCATGATCTCCCTATATAAGTGAACCTTAGTGCATGCTCATTCCTCACACTCAAATTCCCACTCTCCACACTTCATACTTTCGGCTTGCTCAACCCCCTTCATCACACTCTGTCTTAGCCAACCTATTCCTCATCTATCCGTATCCTCCAACTCCCCCCTCAAAACAGCAACTCAATTCATGGCATCATCAAGCTTAAAGAGGCAAAAGAGGAAGGAACCCATGGAGAGTGCTCCTTTCGATGAGAAGAGATTCAAAACTGCCTTTCATGAACGAGAATTCGAACGGATAAGGGCCAGAAAGATATTGCCAGAGTTAATCTTCCAAATCAATGCAAATGAGTCACCACAAATTCTGGAGAAAATCGAACAGAGGGGGTGGCAATTGCTCACAAGTCTAGAGGGGAAGATCAATGGAAACCTCATCAAAGAATTTTATGCAAATGTAGTAAGAGAAGATAAAACCAAGGCCCCAACCTTTAAAAGTTACGTGAGAGGAAAGGAGGTGGACTTCAGCCCAAATGCCATAACAAGAGCTCTTCACCTAAAATCACCTCATTTTGATGAGGACAGTTATCAGGCATGGATAAGTAGAAGCCCTGATAATGATGAGCTCTCAGAGATAGTGTCAGACATCTGTGTTATAGCAGCTGACTGGGAGAGGTACACAGATGAGAGACCCAAGTTCATCAAGAGGGGAGACCTGAGCCCTGAAGCCAAGGGGTGGTTTGAACTTGTAAGGAAGTCCATTCTACCAGCTGCAAATAATTCAGAGGTAAACATCAATCGAGCTACTATGGTGCATTGCTTAATACAAGGTGGGGAAATCAATGTGAATGAGCTCATCGCTGATGGGATTCAAGATTCGGCTGAGAAGGTTGATTCAGGTGCCAGGCTTTGGTACCCCAGCACCATTCTCCGCTTGTGCAACAAGGCCAAGGTAGTATTTGAGGACAGCAATCCAGACTAGGTGAACCCAGGGAGGCCAGTTACGCTCGAGCGATTGATTTATACTACACCTGCTCAGCAACAAAGAAGGCCACAAATAGGGAAACTAAAAGCAAAAAAAAGAGTTCACCAAGAGGGACCTCATCAGGAAGAATATCAACAAGGAGAGTATTATGATCCAGCCAACTTGAACATGAGTCACCTTCTAAGAGCCATTGAGGATCTGGGAATGAGACATATGGAAGGACAAGAGCAAATACTGAACCTTCAATCCAACTGGCTGAGCCAACAGGAAGCATGGCAAAAACAACAAATGAGCAAAACAGGACATCACATAAACACTCAAGCTAGGCTCGGCTACTTAGTGGGACAGCTGCCAATATTGCATCCAGGAATAGCCAGGTATGAAGAAATGAAGGATGAATTAGCACGAGAGGAAAGACAAAGGGTGGAAGAGAGTCATGAGTCAGTGAGGAAGGCACTTGAGGATTGGAAGCAAGCAAGATTGGCACGGATGCGAGGAAATGCAAGAGGAAACAAGGAGGACAAGCAAGGAAAAGAGCATGGACATCGACAACAGTAAAAGGTGGTGGAGTTCCTTCTTTATTCCACCTTTCTCTATATTTTAAATAAGGAAGATCTTGCATGAAATAGAACTTGCTTCCATGTTATGTTTAAACCTTTTTCAATTCTGTCTTTTAAGTCTTTGGTATTGAAGAAGGTCCCTGTGTGCCAGTCTTTATGTCACTACATCCTTACTTTACTTACTTGTATGCTCGTTCTTTTTGAATCAAATGAAGAGAGAATGTTTATGTTTCAAAAGACCAGAGTAGAGTTCATACTATAGAGTACATTCATGAGTTTGTGGTATGATCATAAGTTAGCTAAGTTGGTTCAACCATAAGGTGGGATGACAACTATCTGGCCTGAATACTTTGCTTTGAATATACTCATGAGACTAAGTATATGACAAGATCCTAAGAAGAGAAAGAGAAAAGAATAATGAAAGTGGAAAAACAAAAGAAAAAGAGCAAGCAATAAGGCTAGGCACCAATGGTTTTGATCTTAAGATATGTGTCTGTGGTGTTCCTGTGTGAGGGATCTACTTGGATGAATAAGCTCTTAGGGGTGCTTTATCACTTGGTAACTTGGGTTAACTAACCGGGGATTATCAGCTGAAAGTCCATTATCAAGAGTAACCCTCACCACAGAGCATTTAGTAACCCAAAGAGGTGCTGGACACCAAGGTTTCAAGAAGGAAAATAAATGAACTATATGCCTGTGGTGTGTATGTATGGGGGAGATACTTGAGGGAGTAAGTCCTTAGGGGTGCTTCAACACCTAGCACCTTGAACCAACTGGTTCGGGAGTGTTGGCTGAAAGCTTATCTTAAAAAGTTGCCCCCTTATAGAGCAATTAGCCTAAGAACACCAATAAGCTCTGAAATGACAACAAAGGGATCAATGAATAAAAGTCTCATGGGATGTAAGCAAGGTGAGTGTTTTAGGACATGATAAAGGTCTGAAAGCCAGTAAAGGAATGAACCTAAGTTGCTATGCATGAAACCACCATAAAATCAGTGATATGACTTCCACAAGAATGACTCATTGCTCTTGGCATTCCATTCATCATTCTCTTGTTCCAGTACTTGCTTAGGGACAAGCAAGCTTTAAGTTTGGTGTTGTGATGCCAGGGCATCTTGGCCAGTTTCACTGACCTTTTCTTTACTGTTTTTAGGATAGTTTCATGCATTCCCTTAGGAAATAAGCTAGTTTTGGGTAGATATTCACTTACACCTTGATTCAAGCATACATTGTGCATTTTACATTATTTCATGAGGATTTTGCATGAGTTTAGTGACAAATTGTATGTTGCATTACCCATGACTTGGACTAGAACTTTGATGCACTCTATTGCTTGATTTCAGGACCAAAGGAAGCAAGGAATGGGAGGTAACTTGCAAAGTTAATGAGAAAAGTGATTGCCAATAACGCTCTCGAAGCCATCATTGACCATGTTAAGAGTCACATTAACTAAGTTAACGAGAACTCTAACGTGGAGAGGGGAAGTTGAGCCAACGTTAGTGACACTTAACATTGTCACTAACGTTGGCAAATGCTCATAAGTGGCCACTGATGACAAGTCATCCTAGCCTATTTTAGCTAGTCTTTTTCTTTTGTTTTCATTAGAATTATGCACTTTCTTGAGCTACAAGCAAGCTAATTGAGTAGATTTTCATGTTTCCCCTAATTGAATCAACCATATATGAATTCATGCCATTTCATGAGGATTTATGCTATATTTGTTGCATATTATGAAAGATTGAATATCTCATGATTTTGAGCATAGCTTTGATGAGTTTGGTTGATTAATGATAGGTGAAGAAAGCTTGGAGAAAGGTTGAAGCAAGAAGGAATAGCTAGGAGTAAAGAGAAGACAATGGAATAAGTGAAATTGAACCAGGAAGCAAGAAGCTGGACCTAAAGTTAGCATCAAACTTTTGTACAAACTTTTGGTTGAAAAGTTAACCCCAACGTTAGCCCCCTACCTTGGAGGCTAACGTTGGCACATGAATATTCAAGGAAGAGGAGCAAAAGTTAGCCCCAACGTTAGCCCCCTAACTTGGAGGCTAACGTTGGAAATTGAGAATTTCTCCCCTGGGCACCAACGTTTGCGCCAACGTTAGCCCCCTAACTTGGAGGCTAACGCTGGCACATGAATTACAATGGGGAAGGAGCCAATGTTTGCGCCAACGTTAGCCCCCTAACTTGGAGGCTAACGTTGGCGCCACTAGCACACAAGGCATTGCCAACGTTAGGGTCAAAGTTAGACCCCTAACGTTGGCACCAACGTCCATACCAGCAGAATGTGCTAAGCTGATATGAAAAGTTGGAGCCAAAGTTAGACCCCTAACTTTGGCTCAAACTTTTGGTCCAACTTTTGCTAACCTCAAAACCGGTTCAATTGGTTCACTTCGGTTCTTCTCCAAACTTCAAGAGCAATCAACCAAGGCCTCTTTCAACCCAATTCCACCAAGAGCAAAGGCCCAACTCAAGGCTTGAAGATCATTGGAAGAAAGTGTATAAACAGGATAGAATTCAAGTTATTCGAGGAGCTTTCCTTTTAGAATTTTCATAATAGTT
Source organism: Arachis hypogaea (assembly GCF_003086295.3). NCBI lineage: Eukaryota > Viridiplantae > Streptophyta > Magnoliopsida > Fabales > Fabaceae > Arachis > Arachis hypogaea. The sequence continues at coordinate 76,725,082 of NC_092055.1, forward strand.
TTGGGAGAGCTTTTGAACTTTAATTTCTTTGTTTCCATTGATTTCAATTTCATTTTTACATTTGTCTTGGATCTTGGATTGGAGAATTGAAGAAATTCTGTTTCAATCTCAATCTTGGATCTCTCTGTTTCTTTACTATTAATTGAATTTCATTTCCGGTTAATTGCTCTTCATCTCTTTTCTTTGCAATTTACAATTCCCTTGCAATTGTTCTTGTTGGATCTAGGAAGGCATTGAGATCTAGACTTGGTTTTCTAGTCTCTGGATCCTGAGATCTAAATTCCCATTTCAATTCTCTGTTTACTGCTTTCTTTATGTTCATTTACTTTTCTGCTTCATATCCGGTTCAATCCCAATTCCCTTTCCCTCTTCTGTTTGATGCAAATTTACTTTTCCTTGTTTAATTTCTGCAAATCCACGTCCCAATCCCCTTTACATTTCAAGCAATTTACATTCCTTGCACTTTAAGTTTCCGCAATTTACATTTCTTGCACTTTAAGTTTCTGCCATTTAATTTCTTGTTCTTTAAGTTTCAGCAATTTATTTCTTGTTCTCTTTACTTCAATGCAATTTAATTCTGCAAGTCACAAAACCATCAACCAAATCTTGATTCGCTTGACTAAATCAACCACTAAGCTAAAATTGCTCAATCCTTCAATCCCTGTGGGATCGACCTCACTCCCGTGAGTTTTTATTACTTGATACGACCCGGTACACTTGCCGATTATGTTTGTGTGTTTTGAGAGAGATTTATTTTTCCTCCAAAATATCTCATCAATTTTTTGGCGCCGTTGCCGGGGATTGATTAGATTGACAATGATTAAATGAGGTGGTGATTTAGATCAAGCACTTTTTCTTTAATTTTTGACTAACCCACTAACTGTTTGAAGTTTTGCCTGAGCTAATAGAAACCACATTCTAGCAATAGAGTGAAATTTCCTTGGCTCATCCTGCTGAATATGGTTTTCATAGTTTGAAAAACAAACGAGAGGAGTGGTTTCATTCATTACCCTCTCAAGTTTGCTAACTGTTTGATACTTTGTGTCAACTGATCCTTCAATCATATCCTGGTCTGAATATGCTCTATCTTCACTTGAATTGGTTGTGACTGTGCAGATCATGGAAGGGAACTCAACAAATTCTAGCAATCATGAGAGTAATACCCCCACCTTGGATGATAATGTAACCCATAATTCGAAGCAACTATCCATAGCCATGAATGATGTTGCCCAATGGTTTGAAGCTTTTCCACAAGGAAGCATTATTGGATGGGAAGAACTGATGAATGGACTCCTAGTCAAATTTAACCCATCACAAGGAGTTGTTAAGCAAGAGGCAGAAGTGCATCCCTTAGAGAAAGAAATTGAAGATGCTCGTGCAGTAATAAGCCAAAACAAGCAGATGCATCAGCAGACTCTACAACAATTAGATATGATGGCTAAAAAAATCATTGAGTTGAGACATGCTGTAGTACATACATACAACCTGACTCAAAGCTCATATGGGTGTAATCAAGCTGAACAAAGCTTTGGGGCCATTAACCGAGAGCAACAAAGCTATGAGCAACTACAAGCTCCAAGCAATCACTCTAGCATGCTCCAGAACAGGCCTCAGAATGATGTGTACAATCCACCTTGGAGAACTCATTCTAATGGGAGGGGGGTTGAGAACCAAAACCAAAGACCAAGGGACTTCAACTGCAACAATCCCAATTTCAAAAATTAACTTAAAACGCACCCCCACAACAACAATCACACACACTTCCAATCCCGTCCTACCTCACCATTCACTCAAAATGACCTTCATCAACCACCACAGTTGCCACAACCACTTCCAACCTTTCAAAGGATCTATATTCTAGAAATGTTGATGGAGAGGTCCATAAAAATTCAAGAAATGATGGCAATAGAGCGGGAAGAAATAAAGAAGCATCAAGAAATGATAAGCAAGAATCAGGAGGCTTCACTCAGAAGACTTGAAAGGCAGGTAGAACAACTAGTGCAAAACCTTGCTGAAATGGGTGAGAAAAAGGGGACCCTGAACCCAAAGAGCCATGAAAAGGATGCTGTGTTGAAAGAAAAGGGAGTCATAGAGGAAAATAAGAAGGCTATGGAAAGAGAAATAGAGGGAAGGAAGCCCATAGCAAGAGGAGGAAACATGAGGCAACAGAAGCCTCAACTTCCATGAGCACAGAGTGAAGGATGTCAAGCTAGTGACAATAAAAGAGCGCTTGTTGGGAGGCAACCCAACCCGAGGTAGTCTTCTGTTCATAACTATTTTAATAAAAAGGTTAATTAGTTTATCTACATTGCAAGAAGCTAAGTTTGGTGTTGCACACCAAAACAATATAAGGGAGAATGAAGGATTCTAAGTTTGGTGTTTCACCAAAATCCCATCATAAAACACATTCTCAATTTCTGCATAATGCTGGCTTCAAGCATGTTGGATAAACTAGTTAACTATTATGCTGTTTCCTAGTTTTCAGTTTTATTGTTTTTGAAAAAGAAGAAAAAGAGTTTCACACATGGTTAATCTGATGCATTGGCAAGGTACTAAGTTTGGTGTTCCCACACCAAAGTAAGTACAAAGGCCCACAAATAAATCATGCAAGCTAACCATTTTTCAAGTGCTTGGGGAACAAGCAACTTTCAATATCATTGTAGAGGTCCATACAAGCTGTTGGAAGGATTAAGCATCATCAACCAAAGAAACAAAAGATGAACCTAAAGGCCAGCAATGATGATGATGAGAAGAAGGAAAGCAAGTGAACTTCAACAGGTTGTATTGTTAAGTGACTGTTTTGCATCAAATATCGCTGTAATTGAAAGTTGGATTGTATCCTTATCTGCCATGCTTGTCTGCATAGTATAGTTCTTCTTTTACCACTGCCTGCCTGCATAGCATAGTCTTTCTTTATAATTCAATAAGCAAGATGTTTGATCATTCACAACATTCTTATCTTCAAAACTTGTTTGCACTCAATTTTCAAGAAATGCATCACATGAAAGTTCTTTGAAAAGAAGGATTGAGGAATTAAACAATTTTGAGGCAAGTAAAAGATTAGGAGAAGTGGTGGTTCTAGTTGTATGATTATGTATTGAGGTTGCATGCTTGTGAAAACTTGCATGGGAGCTCATAGGCGGGACATGAAGTTCAAAGAAGTATTGTGGAGATTCTCAAAAACTTATTGATCCAAGAAGCAGCAAACAAAACAAAAGAAAATAAAGAAAATACAAAAGCAAAAAGAATATGGCCCAAGGCTCTGAGCATCAATTACTAGGCAGAAAAAGAAAGAAAGAAACAAAAACTCAAAGAGTTGTTATCCTAGTAAATGCTTGTGGTTGAAATGTGTCAAGGAAAGAGGCTTGAGCAAGTAAATCCTTAGGGGTGCCTTAACACCTAATACCTTAAAACCAACTGGTTTAGGAGTATTGATTGAAAGCTTATCTAAAGAGCCGCTTTGAGCCATGATATTTAGAGTCGAGGCCAAAGCACAGAAACTATAAGCTGCTTCAACGTGATTACTTATAAAGAGATCTCCATGATACCATTTGGATGAAAATCCTAAGACCTACGACTCCCAATATGTAAGGACTAGCGAGCACTGAAGCCCTTGCATGAGCATATGATTTAGAGTTCACCCCACTGATACTTGATCACTTCACTCACTGCACTTTACAAGTGTTCCTCAATCCATCTTGGCTGAAAGAATCTCTGAGCATAATTCATTTCTTGCTTGGGGACAAGCAAGCTTTAAGTTCGGTGTTGTGATGACAAGTCATCCTAGCCTATTTTAGCTAGTCTTTTTCTTTTGTTTTCATTAGAATTATGCACTTTCTTGAGCTACAAGCAAGCTAATTGAGTAGATTTTCATGTTTCCCCTGATTGAATCAACCATATATGAATTCATGCCATTTCATGAGGATTTATGCTATATTTGTTGCATATTATGAAAGATTGAATATCTCATGATTTTGAGCATAGCTTTGATGAGTTTGGTTGATTAATGATAGGTGAAGAAAGCTTGGAGAAAGGTTGAAGCAAGAAGGAATAGCTAGGAGTAAAGAGAAGACAATGGAATAAGTGAAATTGAACCAGGAAGCAAGAAGCTGGACCTAAAGTTAGCATCAAACTTTTGCACAAACTTTTGGTTGAAAAGTTAACCCCAACGTTAGCCCCCTAACTTGGAGGCTAACGTTGGCACATGAATATTCAAGGAAGAGGAGCAAAAGTTAGCCCCAACGTTAGCCCCCTAACTTGGAGGCTAACGTTGGAACTTGAGAATTTCTCCCCTGGGCACCAACGTTTGCGCCAACGTTAGCCCCCTAACTTGGAGGCTAACGTTGGCACATGAATTACAATGGGGAAGGAGCCAACGTTTGCGCCAACGTTAGCCCCCTAACTTGGAGGCTAACGTTGGCGCCACTAGCACACAAGGCATTGCCAACGTTAGGGTCAAAGTTAGACCCCTAACGTTGGCACCAACGTCCATACCAGCAGAATGTGCTAAGCTGATATGAAAAATTGGAGCCAAAGTTAGACCCCTAACTTTGGCTCAAACTTTTGGTCCAACTTTTGCTAACCTCAAAACCGGTTCAATTGGTTCACTTCGGTTCTTCTCCAAACTTCAAGAGCAATCAACCAAGGCCTCTTTCAACCCAATTCCACCAAGAGCAAAGGCCTAACTCAAGGCTTGAAGATCATTGGAAGAAAGTGTATAAATAGGATAGAATTCAAGTTATTCGAGGAGCTTTCCTTTTAGAATTTTCATAATAGTTTTGGGAGAGCTTTTGAACTTTAATTTCTTTGTTTCCATTGCTTTCAATTTCATTTTTACATTTGTCTTGGATCTTGGATTGGAGAATTGAAGAAATTCTGTTTCAATCTCAATCTTGGATCTCTCTGTTTCTTTACTGTTAATTGAATTTCATTTCCGGTTAATTGCTCTTCATCTCTTTTCTTTGCAATTTACAATTCCCTTGCAATTGTTCTTGTTGGATCTAGGAAGGCATTGAGATCTAGACTTGGTTTTCTAGTCTCTGGATCCTGAGATCTAAATTCCCATTTCAATTCTCTGTTTACTACTTTCTTTATGTTCACTGCTTCATATCCGGTTCAATCCCAATTCCCTTTCCCTCTTCTGTTTGATGCAAATTTACTTTTTCTTGTTTAATTTCTGCAAATCCACGTCCCAATCCCCTTTACATTTCAAGCAATTTACATTCCTTGCACTTTAAGTTTCCGCAATTTACATTTCTTGCACTTTAAGTTTCTGCCATTTAATTTCTTGTTCTTTAAGTTTCAGCAATTTATTTCTTGTTCTCTTTACTTCAATGCAATTTAATTCTGCAAGTCACAAAACCATCAACCAAATCTTGATTCGCTTGACTAAATCAACCACTAAGCTAAAATTGCTCAATCCTTCAATCCCTGTGGGATCGACCTCACTCCCGTGAGTTTTTATTACTTGATACGACCCGGTACACTTGCCGGTTATGTTTGTGTGTTTTGGGAGAGATTTATTTTTCCTCCAAAATATCTCATCAGCCACGTTAGAGTCCACGTTAACTTAGTTAACGTGGCCTCTAACGTTAGAAGGGGGGAGAAACGCCAACGTTAGTGACATTCAACATTGTCACTAACGTTGGCCTAAGGAGAAATATACCACGTTAACTCCCACGTTAACTTGGTTAATGTGGGAGCTAACGTAAGAAGCAAGAGTGGTCGACAACGTTAGTGACACCCAACATTGTCACTAACGTTGGAAGCAACCACACAACCCCCCAAGGAGCCACGTTAACCTACACGTTAACTTAGTTAACGTGGAAGCTAACGTTGATGAGTGAAAGAATGGCCAACGTTAGTGACACTCAATATTGTCACTAACGTTGGGGATGGCTAAGCATGGCCACGTTAGAAGCCACGTTAACCTAGTTAACGTGGACTCTAACGTGAGACATAGGGGCACCTTGGAACGTTAGTGACAATGTTGAGTGTCACTAACGTTCTCGAAGGATGGCAAGCCCACGTTAAAGATCCACGTTAACTAAGTTAACGTGGGCTCTAACGTGGGAACAAAGGGGGCTTTTCAAACTTATTGGGAATGTTAAGTCTCAATAACGTGTGCGAAGTACTTAGAGGCAACGTTAGTGGCAACGTTTGTGCCACTAACTTTGAAGTTAACGTGGCTTTTACTTAGGAACGTTAGTGAGAAAGTTGATTGTCACTAACGTTCTCGAACTCATATTTTCACTAGATGTTAACACCCCTAACGTCCTGAGCTAAAGTCTCTGCCCACTTCACATTTTCTCTCTGCAAGTAAAGCCAAGCCCAAATGAAGAAGAAAACTGCTTCAAACTCAAGATCCAAAGGCCCAAGACTTGAAGAGCCAACTAGAAGCTGAGAAAAGTAGTATATATAGGAGTAGCTTTGAATTGTTTAGGAGTTCTGGAAGTCGGGGGGAAAAGAGAACTACTCTCTGTATTTTACCTTCTCTGCATTTTCTAGTTTCTTGATGTATTCTCCATCTTTGTTTTCATTTTCTAGAGCTATGAACAACTAAACCCCTTTCATTGGGTTAGGGAGCTCTGTTGTAGTTTGATGGATCAATACTAATTTTCATTATTCTTCTTCTATATTTTCTCTTGATTTTACTTGAAAGCTTTCGATCTTCATCCAATTGGGTAGTTATCTTGGAAAAGAAGCTATTCAAACTTGGATCTCTTCTGAACCTTGAAAGAGGAATGAAGAGATCAAGCTAGAAATGCTTTCTCATGCTGGACCAAATTGGGTTTGAATAGGTATGTGACTATAACCCTCTCAATACTTGATTTGGGAAATGCATGTGGTATAATCAGTGACCATACTTCATCTCTTCTCATGAGCAATTGACCAAGGAATTGGCTATTGATCAAGATTTGAGAGATTGAATTTGTAATTCAATCAATTAAGATTGCCAAGGAGATCAATGAGTGGATTGATTGAGGAAGAGATGAAAATGAACTTGATCCGGAGAATCGCAACATCTCCTAAGCCCAATGAACTCCCCATCTCTGATCTTACCCATTCTCTTTAATTTCTGCCATTTACTTTTATGAGCAAATCCCCCATTCTCATTTATAATTCTGCAATTTACTTTCAGTCATTTACTTCCAGTCCTTTAATTCTAGCATTTACTTTTCTGTTATTTACATTCCCGCCATTTTATTTTCTGCAACTCTCAACCCAAATTCTGGATTCGCTCAACTAGAACATTCTTCAAATTAAAGTTGCTTGATCAATCAATCCCTGTGGGATTCGACCTCACTCTATTGTGAGTTTTTACTTGACGACAAATTCGGTACACTTGCCGAAGGAAATTTGTTGAGAGACAGTTTCCACCCGCATCAACTCCACTTGATCAACCTGTACTAGGGCAAAGGAAAGTCAAGGGACTAATTAAATTGACCTTTGAATCCTATTTATTTCCTAAGAAAAGGTTGGGATTACTTAAGTTCAGCTCAATTAGCAAGATAACGATTATCAATCATGTTGAGTTTAATAACTGTTGAGTTACTGAATTCTTAACCAGGACCAAAAGGGGAAAAAAGTAAAATTGCTGGAATAATAAAAATATCCTTAGATGGGAAGCAATGGTGACTTAAATCAAAGAGAACAATCATAAACTGAAAATACCTCAATTATCATTAATTCAAAGAACAATCTGTGACATGGAATAATTCATAAATCAAATTATAATAATCAATTCAAATGTTGGAATAAATAAATAAAAGTAAAACTAAAATAAAAGAACATTAAACCTGGGATCCAGAGTTACACTTAAAACAAGAAGAAATCCTAAATTCTAAAAGAGAGAGAGAGAAGATCTCCCTCTCAACTAAATCTAAATCATTGAAAAGTAAAAATATGCGAGCTCCCTTTTGAAAGGATGCATTCCCACACTTTATAACCTCTGGTCTATGCTGTCTGTACTTGGATCTGGGCCAAAAAGGGCTTCAGAATTCGCTGGGGGCGTATTCTGTAATTTCTGGTGCGTGGCCTCTGTCACGCGTCCGCGTGGGTCACGCGGTCGCGTCATTCGGAGCTTTTCCTTGCCACGCGGTCGCGTCAGTCATGCGACCGCGTCATGTGCGTTCTGCTTAAGGCGCGCGGTCGCGTCAGTCATGCGGCCGCGTCGCTGCTGATTCGTGCTTGGCACGCGATCGCGTCGTCCATGCGATCGCGTGAATACCTGTTTCTTTCAAAGCTCCGTTTCGCCTTCTCCTTCCATTTTTGTATGTTTCCCTTTTCCGTCCTTTAAGTCATTCTGCCTTAGAAAACCTGAAACTACTCAACACACTAATCACGGCATCGAATGGAAATAAAGGTAATTAAAATAATTAATTTTTAAAGCTTAGGAAACATGTTTTTCACAATATGACATAATAAGGGAAGGAAAGTAAAATCATGCAATTAATGTGAATAAGCAGGTGAAGGATTGTATAAATCACTCAAATTAAGGACAAAAGAACTCATGAAATATGGGTTTATCAGCGGCTGAATCCAGCCATGAAGGAGGTGGTGCAGAAGGAGGTCACTAAGTTACTAGAGGCTGAGATCATTTATCCTATTTCTGATAGCCCCTGGGTGAGCCCTGTCCAAGTTGTCCCCAAGAAGGGAGGCATGACAGTGGTTCATAACGAAAAGAATGAACTGGTTCCTACAAGACAGTTACAGGGTGGATCAATACAGCCACCAGGAAGGATCACTTTCCTTTACAATTCATAGACCAGATGCTAGAGAGACTAGCAGGTCATGAATATTACTGCTTTTTGGATGGCTATTCAGGTTACAACCAAATTGCAGTAGATCCTCAGGACCAAGAGAAAACAGCTTTCACATGTCCTTCTGGAGTGTTTGCCTACAGAAGAATGCCTTTTGGTTTGTGCAATGCACCTGCAACCTTTCAGAGGTGCATGCTCTCTATCTTCTCTGATATGGTAGAGAAATTTATAGAAGTCTTCATGGATGACTTTTCAGTATTTGGAGACTCATTCAGCTCCTGCCTTAACCATTTAGCACTTGTTCTGAAAAGATGCCAAGAGACTAACCTGATTTTAAACTGGAAAAATGTCACTTTATGGTGACTGAAGGAATTGTCATTGGGCATAAAATTTCAAACAAGGGAATAGAGGTGGATCAAGCTAAAGTGGAAGTAATTGAAAAATTACCACACCTGCCAATGTTAAGGCAATCAGAAGCTTTCTGGGGTATGCAGGATTCTATAGGAGGTTTATAAAGGATTTTTCAAAAATTGCAAAATTTTTGAGCAATCTGCTAGCTGCTGACACGCCATTTGTGTTTGACACAGAGTGTCTACAGGCGTTTAAAACTCTGAAAGCTAAGCTGGTCACAGCACCAGTTATTTCTGCACCAGACTAGACATTACCATTCGAACTAATGTGTGATGCCAGTGACCATGTCATTGGTGCAGTATTGGGACAGAGGCATAATAAGCTTCTGCATGTCTTTTATTATGCTAGCCGCATTTTAAATGATGCATAGAAAAATTACACAACCACAGAAAAAGAGTTGATTGCAGTGGTTTATGCCATTGACAAGTTTAGATCATACTTAGTAGGATCAAAAGTGATTGTGTACACTAACCATGTTGCTCTTAAATATCTACTCACAAAGCAGGATTCAAAACCCAGGCTCATAAGATGGGTGTTGCTTCTGCAAGAGTTTGATATAGAAATAAGAGACAGAAAAGGGACAGAGAACCAAGTGGCTGATCATCTGTCCCGGATAGAACCAGTAGAAGGGGCGTCCTTGATAAACCACTATTTTATGGTTTATCTTGTACTCAATTGAGTGGTTTTTATTAACTCTTTACCCACTTATTCATACTATTTGCATGGTTTTATATTTCCTCCCTAATTATGTGTTTTGATTGAAAATATGCTTCTTTGATCTTATATTTTCTTATTATTAATCCTCTCTAATTACCATTAGATACCTTGATATGTGTGTTAAGTGTTTTCAGAGATTATAGGGCAGGAATGGCTTGGAGGATGGAAAGGAAGCATGCAAAAATGGAAGGAATACAAGAAGTTGGAGAAACTGCTAAGCTGTCCAGCCTGACCTTTTCGCACTCAAATGGCCATAACTTTAGCTACAGAGGTCCAAATGACACGGTTCTAATTGCGTTGGAAAGCTAACGTCCGGGGCTTCGATTTGATATATAATATGCTATAGTTCCCTAGATGCTAGGTGACGCGATCGCGTGATCCATGCGGCCACGTCGCAGTGACGGAAACCAGCGCATTTGAATTCGCAACCAGCGAATTCTGGGCTATTTCTGACCCAGTTTGCGGCCCAGAAAATACAGATTAGAGGCTATAAAGTGGGGGAATGCATCCATTCATCATCAGGCTCTCATATTCACAATTTTAGGAGTAGATGTAGTTTTTAGAGAGAGAGGTTCTCTCCTCTCTCTTAGGATTAGGATTTAGGATTTCTCTTAGTTTTAGAGTGACTCTCAAATCCCAGGTTCAATGTTCTTTAATTTATATTCTCTTCTACTTTTACTTATTCTGCTACTTCAGCTGATTATTAGATGTTGCCACTTTGGTTTATGGATTCCTATGTTTAATTTGATTCAATACAATTCGAAGCATTTCAGTTTATGATTGTTTTGTTCTATTTAAGATTGCTTTTAAATTAATTTAGATATTTTTCCTTTTGGTCTTGGTTAAAAAATTGGTGACTCTTGAGTTATCAAACTCATTGTTGATTGAGAATTGGAATTCTTCAAGAATTAATTCATCCATTTAACTTACCTTCATAGTTAGAGGTTAATAAAGTGGGAGAAAAATCCAATTCTCATTACAATTGATAAGGATAACTGGGATAGGACCTCCAGTTTTCATACCTTGCCAAGAGTTTATTTTATTATTACTATTTTATTTTATTCTTTTTGTGCAACATACTGCTTCCTTACTTCCAAAACCCCCAATTTACAATCTTCATAACCAATAATAAGAACATACCTCCCTGCAATTCCTTGAGAAGACGACCCGAGGTCTAAATACTCTGTTATCAATATTAAAAAGGGGTTTGTTACTTGTGACAACCAAAACGTTTTTACGAAGGAATTTTTGTCGGTTTAGAGACTATATCTACAACACCACTGTTTTTGTGACATTCTTTACTGGCAAAAATCCCGACGTCAAAATAGCGCCGTTGCCGGGGAATTGCAAACGTGTGCCTTATTATTGGTTATTGTAAATATTTGCTTTTTACTTGTTTATTTGTTTCTATTTTTGTTTTTATTTTTGCTTTTCCATAAATTAAGAGGTTATTTATTTTTATTTAGTTATTAAAAAAAAATTTTTTTTTCAAAAATTTGTTCTTAGTCTTCATCTTGATCTTCAAGTTGTTCTTCACGTTCATCTTGACCTTCAAGCTGTTCTTAGTTGTTTTCTTCGTTTTGATCTAAAAATTTGAAATTTGGTGTCATTTTATTGTTTTTCTCTTTCCTTATTAAATTCAAAAATATTTTTAATTAATTTTTTCGAAAAAAAAATTTTTATTTTTAAAATTTTTATCTTACCTTATCTTATTTCAAAAATCAAATTTCAAAATTCAAATTTAAAAATTTTCAAAATTTAAATTTAAAAATTTTCAAATTTCAAATTTCAAATATTCAAATTTCAAAAATTTAAAATTCAGATTTCATTATTCAAATTTCAAAATTTCAAATTTCAAATTTCAAAATTTAATTTTCAAATTCAAAATTTAAATAACCTTTTAATTTAAATTTATTTTTTTTGTTTTTAATTTTTTATTTATTTACTATGAACTTTCACCCCTTTGGCTATGAGTCTGGTTACAATTATGTTGCAGGAAGAAGAAATTACAATGAGAATAGGCATCAAGGTTGGAACAATCAAAGATGGGAGGAGCCACAAGGACTTGATCAATCCTCATGGCAACAACCACCTCCAATGGACTATCAACAACCACCACCATATGCCTATGAACCCTTTCCTCAACATAACTTTGGACCACCAAACTCACAAGCCCCTTTCAACCATTCACCTCCATATGACCCTAACCCTCAACCACCATACCAACCACCTTATGAGCCATATGAACCATATATAGAACCACCCCAATTCCAATCCAATCACTCCCAACCACCACCACTTTCTTTTGTATCATGTCCAAGTCCGGCAACCCGAGAAGCAGAGGTTCACCTAAGGGAAACAGTAAATAAATTTCAAACAACGATTCAACAACTGGAGCAAGTATTAATTCAATGGGCTTCTAGATGCTTAAATATACAAGTGTCAACCACAGCCCCATGTGGACAATTTCATGAAGGGCGTAGCATGAAGGAGATACTAGAGGCTCCAGTGGACAAGACAGAGCATGAATTCATACTAGAACAAGTAGAAGAAGGTGTCATCGTTCAAGAAGAAGAGTTGGTTGAAGACTTAGGAGATGCAGAACCTCCATGGGAAAGTCAAGACATAGAGCCTCCTTCCAAGACGGTTGAATTTGATGCTGAGGAGGGTGTACCACCTCCAAAGCATATCATAGTTGAAGACTTGGAAGAGGTTGATCAAGAGATGGAGATTCAAGAAGAAGAAGCACAACCTCCCATGCCCTTGGAAAGCAATGAAGAGGAGATTAAATTGGAAGAGAGCTGCCAAGAGGAAGAGATTGAAATTGAAGAAGCTTGCAAGGAGGTGGTAATTATCAGAGAAGAGCACAAGGGAGTGGAACTTGCAATTTCATTAAAAATACCTCCCCCTAAGTTTCCATCATCCTTCACAACATTGAAGTGGGTAAAATTCATATCCCAGAGCTTTCTAATCCCACTTGAATATGGGCTACTGGAGACGGATGGTCAACTTAGAGCTCTTTGTAACATTCAGAGTAAGAGGAAGATGGCCAGTGGTAAGAATTGTCCTGCAAGGTTCATTATGGTTGGAAGCTTTAAGTTTAAACGTAAACGTTGGTGTAGAGCTCAATTGAATGGGTCTAGGAAGATGTTTGGTAGCTGCAGTGAGAATTCAAATTACTTATCACCCGGCTGGAAAAATACAGATCCCGACAAAAATGGGTGTAAAAGCAAGGTTTGGGATCTTGGAATCTGTTCTGACATCCAACACCCCGGGAGCCTAAGAATCTTTTTGAAGCTGCTCAAGGGTTTTACATGCCTAGTTTGGGACCCCGGAGGTTACTGGAATCACAAACACTGGTGGAGATTCTTGGATGAGTTCAAGCATAAGCCACCATAACAGGAAGCTCATCAAATGTCCAACTTAAGGACTTTAACTAAAAGTGCTAGCTGGGAGACAACCCACCATGGTATGATCGTCCATTTTTATTTTTATTTAGTTTTATTTGTTTTTGAATTTTATTTTATTTTGTTATATTGAACCTGGAGTTTTGCATCACATTCATATTAACACTGCATTATGCACTTTTCAGATTACAAAAAAAAAAAAAGCGAGCACGCGACGCGACCGCATCAGCGATGCGTCCGCGTCGCAAGGAGATGGGAGACAATATTAATATGAACAGAGAGTTTCACATGAGCAGCACTGGAGGCGTGTCAATGGCACAAACCACCCCACGCGACCGCGTCATATGGGAATAATGGCCTCCCACGCGACCGGGTCACCCACGCGGCCGCGTCACCTGAAATCAGCGTAAAAAGGGTGCATGGCCAAAAGTTGAGCTGGAGTTGGGCTGGACTCGTGCTGGAAGCCCAAGCCTCACCACGCGAATACGTGAATCCTGAGACTTACAAGCTTCTGCTGTTCCCGTTCTCATTAAGGGACAAGGCCGCACAATGGCTTGAAACTTTTCCTCAAAGAAGCATCACTAGCTGGGATGATTTGGTGACTAAATTTCTAGCCAAATTCTATCCACCTCAAAGAGTCATCAGGCTGAAAACTGAGGTGCAAACATTCACACAATTAGATGCTGAAAATCTGTATGAAGCATGGGAGAGATACAAGGCTCTGCTGAGGAAATGTCTACCAGAAATGTTCACTGAGTGGGACAAGCTACAGAACTTCTATGAAGGACTCACTCTAAAGGCTCAAGAATCACTTGACCACTCAGCTGGAGGATCATTGCAACTGATGAAAACAGCAGAAGAAGCTCAAAATCTTATTGACATGGTGGCCAACAATCAATATTTCTTTGCTCACCAAAGAAATCGCCAACCATCACAAAGGAGAGGAGTAATGGAGCTAGAAGGAGTGGACTCAATCTTGGCTCAAAACAAGATGATGCAGCAGCAAATTCAACAACAATTTGAGCAAATGGCCAAGAGGATTGATAGCCTCCAAGTTGCAGCAGTTAACACAAGCCAACCATCATCCACATGGGGGCAAAATGAAGAAACTCAAGAAGAACAACAACAAGAGCAAGTACAGTATATGCACAACCAAGGACCAAATGAAGTGTATGGTGATACATACAATCCATCCTGGAAGAACCACCCAAACCTCAGATGGGGAGATAATCACACCCAAAACCAACAACCATGGCAGAGGAACTCAAACCAAAATAACCCAAGAAGCAACCAAAACCACAACCAGCAGTAAACTAAGCAGAACCCCTACAGAAAACCTCAAAACAACTACCCCAACCCCAACCAGTACCAATCCAATAACCAACCCACCAACCAAAATGCCTACCATCCACCACCCACATCTCACAACCCACCACAAGCATCACCTGAATTTCAAAGACTCACTAACTTGGAGACCCTGATAGACAAAATGTTGAAACACCAGGAAATGACAACCAAGAACCATGAAGCCTCCATAAAGAGCCTAGAGAGGCAGATGGGGCAAATCTCCAAGCAAATCTCTATTGAGAGACCTTCAAGCTCTCTGTCGAGTGATACAATCCCAAATCCTAAGGAAGAATGCAAGGCAATACAATTAAGGAGTGGGAAAACATTGATGAGCAATAATGACACTACAAAGAAGCAAGCAGAGAGCAGCAAAAGGCCAATAGAAGATGAGGAGCAAACAAAGGCAGATGAAGCCAAGGATCAAGTTGTGATGCCAAACAAGAGCATTAAGAAACTCAAAGAGAAGGACAACCAACCACACGGTTCACAAGAAGTAACTCGGAGACAGCAACAAATAGGAAAGAGCATCACACCTCCACTGCCATATCCCCAGAGGTTCAACAAAGAAACTAAGGACCAATATTTTCATAAGTTCTTTGAGACTTTCAAAAAGCTGGAAATCAATATTCCCTTTGCTAAAGCACTTGAGCAAATGCCTCTGTATGCCAAGTTTTTGAAGGAGCTTATCAATAAGAAAAGAAGTTGGCTTGAGAAGGAAACCGTGTTACTCACCGAGGGATGCAGTGCTTTGATTCAAAGGGGCATTCCACCAAAACTCAAGGATCCAGGAAGCTTTGTAGTCTCATGCACCATTGGCAGAATAATTCTCAACAATGCTCTATGTGACCTTGGGGCCAGCATCAACTTAATGCCTCTCTCAATGATGAGAAAACTTGCTATAGAAGAGCTTAAACCCACCAGGATGTCATTGGTCATGGCTGACAGATCAATCAAAACACCCACTGGAATTGTGGAGAATCTGTTGGTGAAGGTTGGGGAGTTTATTTTCCCAGTAGATTTTGTGATTTTGGATACTGAAAAGGAAGGAAACAATTCAATCATTTTGGGAAGGCCATTTCTAGCCACAGCAAGAGCCACTATTGATGTAGAAAAAGGAGAAATGATCTTCAGGGTCCACAATAAACAAATGGTCATAAACGTCTTCAAGTCAATGCAACACATTCCCGAGCAAGAGGATTATGTAAGAGTGGATATGATAGAGAGTTTGGTGGAAGAAATGCTGGAAGAAAGTCCTCAAGAGCAAGAAGGAAATCAAGGGGCAACAGAGGAACAAGTAGCTGAGACTTCTATTGAGCAAGATGAAAAACAAGATAAGAAGGAAGAAGTACGAAAACAAGAACTGAAACCATTACCCAACCATCTCAAATATGCATTCCTTGGCACATCGGAGAGCTTCCCAGTGATCATTAATTCATCCCTGACAAAGAAGGAAGAAGGAGAACTTCTTGATGTAATCAAAGCTCACAAAGATGCTTTAGGATGGACCATTGACGACCTGAAAGGAATCAGCCCTGCAGTATGTATGCATAAAATCCTCTTGGAAGACAATTCCAAACCAGTAGTTCAACCCCAAAGAAGGCTAAATCCCACAATGAAGGAAGTAATGAAGTTGTGGAATGCAGGAATAATCTTCCCAATATCTGATAGCCCATGGGTGAGCCCGGTTCAAGTTGTACCAAAGAAAGGAGGAATGACGGTCATCACTAATGAAAAGAATGAGTTGATCCCTACTAGAATAGTGACTGGGTGGAGAATGTGCATAGACTATAGAAGATTGAATGATGCTACCAGGAAAGACCATTTCCCTCTCCCATTCATTGATCAGATGCTGGAGAGATTAACCGGCCATGCCTATTATTGCTTTTTGGACGGATATTCTGGGTACAATCAAATCGTGGTGGATCCCAAGGACCAAGAGAAGACTGCCTTTACATGTCCATTTGGAGTCTTTGCATACAGGAGGATGCCCTTTGGGCTTTGCAACGCCCCAGCCACATTTCAAAGGTGTATGCTCTCCATTTTCTCTGATATGGTCAAAAAATTTTTAGAGGTCTTCATGGACGATTTCTCTATTTTTGGTGATAATTTCAATGCTTGCCTAAACCATTTAACCCTTGTCTTGAAACGGTGCCAAGAAACTAATTTGGTTTCGAATTGGGAGAAATGCCACTTCATGGTACCCGAAGGGATTGTTCTTTGTCATAAAATTTCAAGAAAAGGGATAGAGGTCGACAAGGCAAAGGTTGAGATCATAGAAAAACTCCCTCCACCAATTAATGTGAAATCTGTTAGAAGTTTCTTGGGGCATGCCGGATTTTACAGAAGGTTTATCAAGGATTTTTCAAAAATAGCCAAACCTTTGAGTAATCTATTAATGCTTGATAACCCTTTTATTTTTGATGAAAACTGCCAGCAAGCCTTTGAAACTTCAAAAAACAGACTCACAACAGCACCAATCATCACACCTCCAGATTGAGAGTTACCCTTTGAACTCATGTGTGATGCAAGTGACCTTGCAATTGGTGCTGTACTTGGCAAAAAGAAGGGAAACTTACATCATGTCCTATATTATGCAAGTAAAGTGTTGAATGAGGCCCAAAAAAATTATACCACAACAGAGAAGGAATTGCTAGCTGTAGTTTATGCATTTGATAAGTTTAGATCATACTTGATAGGATCCAAAGTTGTGGTTTATACTGACCATGCTACACTTAAGTATTTGATGTCAAAACAGGATGCTAAACCAAGACTTATCAGGTGGATATTGCTCTTACAAGAGTTTGACATTGAGGTAAGAGATAGGAAGGGCACTGAAAACCGGGTTGCTGACCATTTGTTGAGGTTACCACATGAAACAATTCAACAAGCCTCTCAGCCCGTGAACGAAAGCTTCCCAGATGAGCACCTTTTGCAGATCCAGCAAGCACCTTGGTTTGCTGACATAGCAAACTACAAAGTGGGAAGGAAGATACCTCAAGAATTTTCTAAGCAACAAGTGAAGAAGTTAATCCATGAGGGAAAGAAATTCTTATGGGATGAACCCTTCCTGTTCAAGAGATGTTCTGATGGAGTAATTAGAAGGTGTGTCCCTGAGAGTGAAATGAGGGATATCCTGTGGCACTGCCATGGTTCAGCTTATGGTGGACACTTTGGCCCAGAGAAAACAGTTGCAAAGATATTGCAGAGCGGCTTCTATTGGCCAACTATCTTCAAGGATGCCAGAGAATATGTTCACCAATGTAATGAATGCCAGAAAGCAGGAGGATTAACAAGAAGGAATGAGATGCCTCAAAACTTCATCTTGGAACTGGAATTATTTGATCTATGGGGAATTGATTTCATGGGGCCCTTTCCCCCTTCCTATTCTTTCAGATATATCTTAGTCGCAGTGGAGTATGTCTCAAAGTGGGTGGAAGCCATAGCCACGACCACCTGTGATGCACAGATTGTCCTCCAATTCCTTAAAAAGCACATTTTCACAAGATATAGAGTGCCCAAGGGTCTTGTCAGTGATGGTGGTAGTCACTTTTGCAACAAACAGATGGAGAAGCTCCTCCACAAATATGGAGTAATCCATAAAGTGGCCACACCTTACCACCCTCAGACTAATGGCCAGGCTGAACTAGCAAATAGGGAATTAAAGAAGATCCTAGAGAAAACAGTGGGAAGCACAAGAAAAGATTGGGCTAGGAAGCTAGAAGATGCATTATGGGCATATAGGACAGCTTTCAAAACTCCTATTGGCAAGTCACCCTTTCAGCTATTGTATGGCAAATCCTGCCACCTCCCTGTAGAGCTTGAACACAGAGCTTTTTGGGCCACTAAACTCCTCAACCTTGATTCCCAAGCTGCAGGAGAAAAAAGGTTGTTGCAACTAAATGAGTTAGATGAATTCAGGATAGAAGCTTATGAGAGTGCTAAGATATACAAGGAAAGAGCTAAGAGGTGGCATGACAAGAAGATCACAAAGAAGGAATTCAAGCCAGGACAGCAAGTGCTCCTGTATAATTCAAGGCTTAAGATTTTCCCTGACAAACTGAAGTCTAAGTGGACTGGCCCATACTTGGTAACAAAGGTTTTTCCTTACGGGAGTATTGAACTGCTAGATGAAGCAACAAAGAATCAATTCACAGCAAATGGTCACAGAGCAAAGCTGTACTTGGGAGGACAATGGGATAAGGAAAAAGAGGTCCAAAACCTACAGCCTTCTTGAAAGGAATTGAAAGATGTCAAGCTAGTGACAATAAAAGAGCGCTTGTTGGGAGGCAACCCAACCTGAGGTAGTTTTTTTTTCATAGCTTTTTCAATAAAAATGTTGAATAATTGATATGTATTGCAAGGAGCTAAGTTTGGTGTTGCACACCAAAAACAACTCAAGGGAGAATGGAGGATTCCATGTTTGGTGTTCCACCAAAACCTCATTCAAAAGCACATTTTAACTTCCTACACATTGCTAGTTCCAAGCAATCAAACAGATTATTCAACCACTTAACTGGTTTTTTTTTTAGTCTTAAACTTCATAACCTTTAGCAAGGACACAAGATTTTGCCTAGAGTTAACCTGCTGTATCCAGAAAAGTGGCAAGAAATTAAGTTTGGTGTTCCCACACCAAATTGAATCCACAAGCCACAATCAATTCATGCATACTAACTGGTCATCTAAGGGCTTGAGAAGCAAGCAACTTTTGAGAATTATGCAGGGAATTCACCACCATTTGAAGATACTATGCATCATAACTCAAAAGGGCACAACAGAAGGAAGGACAAAGGAACTGCAAACTAATAGGTTGTATTTACACTTAACTCTTGCTGTTGAAAAATGTTTTGACTTGTGTTTTGTTAAAGTGTTCATCTAATACAAGTAGAATCACTCTTAGAATAAGTAAGCTAGTCGATGTGTGTGCTTGTGTGTTTACTTTCACTGAACAAAAAGCATGCTTTGTCCCCTGCATCTTTAATTCAATAAAAGAAATGTTTGAATGTGAAGTGAGATAGTTCTCTGTTAGATAGAAGTACAATAAAAGTAAGTGGTGGTGTGTGTGTGTGATTGTATAATAGCTCACTTTAGTGAATAAAAGAACTAGGATGTCTCCTTCTAAGTATAAAGTGGCCTACTGTCTATGAATCTCAATCAAATAAAAGTCCTTGGTTAGATAGAAAAACAAAAAGAAAGAAAAAAGGGGAGAAAAAGAAATAGCCAAAGAGTGGCAGAACACAAGAAAAACAAAAAGAAACAAAGCTGGACACCAATAGCTTGAACCTTAGAATATATGCCTGTGGTGTCTTTGTATTAGGATCTGCTTGGATTATTAAGCTCTTTGGAGTGCATCAACACTTGGTGACTTGGGTTAACTAACCCGGGATCATCAACTGAAAGTCCACTATCAAGAGCAACCTAACTACAAGGCATTTAGTAGCCCAAAGAGGTGCTGGGCATCAATGTTTTAAGAAGGAATGTGAGCCAAGTGTCTATAGTGAATAATGTGTCAAGTATAAAGAAAAGGAAATGAACTTGCTACACATGACACTCAAATAAAGCTTATGAACAAAATAATAGCCAAGGATAAAGGAATAATGAGAGGTCATAGCAGTATGTTACTTGAAGCTTGAAGGAGACTTTCTAGGCTTAAGAGTCAATAAGAAGTGAGTGTTTACATATCCACATAAAACCCCATGAACTACCAATAATACTCTGCTAGCTTGAACATCCTCTTCCATTTCATTCTTTCTTCTCAATAAATTTTCTTGCTTGGGGACAAGCAAGCTTTAAGTTTGGTGTTGTGATGACAAGTCATCTTAGCCTAGTTTCACTAGCCTTTTTCTTTTGTTTTCAATTGAATTATGCACTTTCTTGAGCCATAAGCAAGCCAATTGGGTAGATTTTCATGTTTCCTTTGATTTAATCAACCATAGATGAATTAATGGAATTTCATGAGGTTTTATGCTATAATTGTCATATATTATGAAAGAATAAATATCTCATGATTTTGAGCATAGCTTTGATGTATTTGGTTGATTAATGATAGGTGAAGAAAGCTTGGAGAAAGGTTGAAGCAAGAAGGAATGGCTAGGAGGAAGAGAGAACAAAAAGTTTGAGCAAAAGTTTGCCTCAAACTTTAGCTCAAACTTTTGGAATAAGTGAAAATGAACCAGGGAGCAAAAAGCTGGACCAAAAGTTTGCCTCAAACTTTTGCGCAAACTTTTGGGAAGAAAGCTTGACCAAAAGTTTGCCTCAAACCTTTGCGCAAACTTTTGGGAGAAAAGCTTGAGCCAACGTTTGCCTCAAACTTTTTGGCAAACATTGGCATCACAAATCAACACCCTGGAGAGCAAAAGTTTGCGCCAACGTTTGCCTCAAACTTTTTGGCAAACGTTGGCGCCATGAACAACACACCCTGGAGAGCAAAAGTTTGCGCCAACGTTTGCCTCAAACTTTTTGGCAAACATTGGTGCCATGAGTGTGCAAGGGGGAGCCAACGTTTGAGCAAAAGTTTGACCCCAAACTTTAGCTCAAACGTTGGTAGCAGCAAAATGGGGTGGCTGATGTGAAAAGTTTGAGTAAAAGTTTGCCTCAAACTTTTACTCAAACTTTTACTCAAGCTTTCATGATTCCAAACCCAGTTCACTTCGGTTCTTCTCCAAACTCCAAGAGCAATCAACCAAGGCCTCTATCAACCCAATTCCATCAAGAGCAAAGGCCCAATTGAAGGCTTGAGGACCATTTGAAGAAAGTGTATAAATAGCATAGGATTTAAGTTTTTGGGGAGCTTTTCCTTTTAGTTTTCATAGAGAGTTTTCAGAGAGCTTTTGGTGTGGAGTGAATTTTAATTTCTAAGTCTCGGGGAAGGAGAATTGAATTCCCTTCCTCTTAGTTTTCTTGCTTTCAATTTCAATTACAATTGTCTTGGATCTTGGGTTGGAGAATTGAAGGAAATCTGTTTCAATCTCATCCTGAGATCTCCCTATTTCATTTTACTGCATAATTAAATTTCCATTTTGGTTAATTTCTTCTGTCTTCTACTTTCTCTGCAATTTACAATTTACAATTTCTTTGCAATTGTTCTTGTTGGATCTAGGAAGGCATTGAGATCTAGACTTGGTTATCTAGTCTCTTGGGTCCTGAGATCTGAATTATCATTTTACATTCTCTGTTTACTGCTTTCAAGCTCATTTACCTTTCTATTTCAAGATCTGATTCAATCCAATTCATCTTCCACTCTTATGTTTGTTGAATTTTACTTTGCCTTGTTTAATTTCTGCAAATCCAATTCCCAATTCCCTTTACAATTCAAGCCATTTACATTTCTTGCACTTTAAGATTCTGCAATTTACATTTCTTGCGTTTTAAGTTTCTGCCATTTAATTTCTTGTTCTTTAAGATTCAGCACTTTAAATTTCAGTTCTCTTTAATTTCATGCAATTTACTCATTCCCTTTACTTTCTATGCAATTTAAATTCTGCAAATTAGAAATCTCTCAACCAAATCTTGATTCGCTTGACTAAATCAACCACTAAACTAAAATTGCTCAATCCTTCAATCCCTGTGGGATCGACCTCACTCCCGTGAGTTATTATTACTTGATGCGACCCGGTGCACTTGCCGGTGAGTTTTGTGTCGGATCGTTTTCCGCACATCAATCTTGTGCTTAATTTGGGGGATTTTATCACCTTTTCCCACATTTATTCAATGAAATAGCATGGTTTTGCAATTCTCCCTTGATTTGTGCTTAAATGTAAAAACATGCTTTTTAGGCCTTAAAATAGCTAAATTCAATTCACTTTAATTCCATGCGATGCCTTGATATGTTTGTTCAATGATTTCAGGTTCATAAGGCAAGTATTGGATGGAAGAAGTGAGGAGAAAAGCATGCAAAGTGGGAGAACTCATGACGAAATGAAGGAACCGCAAAGCTGTCAAGCCTGACCTCTTCGCACTCAATCGACCATAACTTGAGCTACAGAGGTCCAAATGAGGCAGTTCTAGTTGAATTGGAAATCTAACATCCGGGGCTTCAAAATGATATAAAATTTGTCATAGTTGCTTTGTGTTTATGGGCGCACGCACGCACTATACTTGTGCGCGCCGATGCTGCACGTGGCCCAGTAAAGGTGAAATCGCTGGGGGCGATTTCTGAAGCACTTTGGGCCCAATCCAACTCATTTCTAATGCTATTTCATGTAGAATTCAAGCTTGGGCAATGGGGGGAGCACTTTTTTGTAGTATAGCATCATGTAGGTTAGTTTCTAGAGAGAGAAGCTCCATCTTCTCTCTAGAATTAGGGTTCTTAAGCTTAATTTCATCTTAGATCTAGGTTTTGATTATTGTTCTCATCTTGTTTCTTCTATAATTTCATGCTTCTACACTTTGATTATCTTAGTTTTCTTGTTAATTTTCTTTTTATGCTCTCTTTTGTGATGATGAACTCATGTTGGATTTGGATTTTCTTTTAATGAGATTTAATAGTTGATGTTTCTTTATTGATAATTTGAGTTGTGGATTTATTTTCCTTGCAGTTGGTAGTTGGTAGATTTATTTTTCTTACATTTTTACTATACTTTCCTTTTATGCCTTCCAAGTGTTTTGACAAAATGCTTGGTTGGGCTTTAGAGTAGATTTTGAGCATTCTTGGCTTGGGAAGAGTAATTGGGCAATCCTGAGTCATTAATATCTAATTTAGATTGGTGATCTAGAGTTGTTAGTTAATATCATTTTCAATGACTCTAATCTCTTGCTAATCCAATTAGTGAGTTGATTAGGATTTTGATTTGAGATTAACTAGTCTTGTTTGACTTTCTCTAATGGAAGATAACTTATACCTTCTTCCAACATTGGGGATGAAGAAATAAGATAAATTCTTGTTAAGTATTATTATGAATAATAACTAGGATAGAAAGCCTATGATCACAAACCTTGCCATGAATGTCTCTCTTTTTTAATTGCTTTCTTTAATTGCTCTCTTTACTTTTCTTGTCATTTATTTTATTGCCCCTTCTATCAATCAAACCCCCTTTGTTCCTTCATAGCCAATAATTGAGCACTTCATTGCAATTCCTTGTGAGACGACCCGGAGTCTAAATACTTCAGTTAATTTTGATTGGGGTTTGTACTTGTGACAACCAAAATTTTTATGTGAGAATTGTTTGTTGGTTTGGAGCTATGCTTATAACGAAGTCTTTAATTCTATAAGAGAAATTCTAGACCATCGAGCAATTCTCTTCTATCAAAATGGTGCCATTGCTGGGGAATTACAATGGTGTTATATTATTGGCTATTGTGAATATTGTGAATATGTTTGCTTTTTGCGTATTTGTTAGTTTTTGTTAGCTTTTGGACTTTGTTGCTTATTTTTGTTAGCCTTTATTTTCTCTTGTTAGTATGAATTCTCATCCTCACTTTGGCTATGAGTTTGGCTCAAATTATGTTGTAGGGAATGAAAGCTACAATGATAACATGCATCAAGGATGGCACGATCAAAGGTGGAGGGAGCCTCAAAGGATTGATTACTCTTCTTGGCAACCACCACCTCCGGTTCCTTTTAGGTATAATTCCCATCCTAATGCATATCAATCTAATGGATGTGGTGACCCTCATTGCAATTGTCAACAACCACCACCACATGCCTATGAACCACCCCCTCAACATGGTTTTGAACCACCTTACTCACAAGCCCCATACCACCAAACACCTCCATATGGCCCTAACCCTTATCCACCCTACCAACTACCTTATGAGCCATATGAACCATACATGGAACCACCTCCATTCCAACACAATTACTCTCAAGAACCACCTCAATATACACCATTTCCATACTCTTACCAAGATGAACCAACTTCCAATTATGAAACATCCTTTCCAAACAATGAACCTTCTTTTTCCATACCACCTCCAATGGATGATCCTCTCCAAAAATGTGTTAGTTCTAACATTTAAAGGCAAGAAAAGAACCAAAAGGAGTTTAAGGAGCTAGAAGCCAAGATGGCTATCCTAGCAGAATCCGTTAGCAATATGGTCTCCTCCCGCCTAAGCCTATGCGATCAAGAAACTCCCATTGTTGAATGTGGAGAAGCAATTAAGGAGAATAGTGAGGGAGTGAGCTTAGAGCTTTAAGGTGAAGAAAAGGAGTTGAAGCAAGAATTGTCACAAGGGGAAGAAGTTGAGATAAATGAGCCGGAAGAAGTGGTTGAAAATATAGGAGATGTCGGAAGTCCATGGGAATGTAGCATTATAGAGCCCTTTTTCAAGAAGCTTGATATTGATGTTGAGGAAGGTGTACAACCTCCAAGGCATATCATGGTGGAAAACTTTGAAGAGGTTGATAAAGAGATGGATTCAATCATTGATGAATTCTTATGTACAATTGAATCCTCTCCCATTGGGCTTGACATGGAGATTAAAGAAGAAGACACATCACCTCCCATATCCTTGGTAAGCAATGAAGAAAAGATTGAATTGGAAGGAATCTACCAAGAGGAAGAGGTTAAAATTGAAGAAGCTTGCAAGGAGGTGGAGGTAGTCAAGAAGGAGGACAAGGGCGTAGACCTCGCATTGGCTAAGTGTGGGGAGGTCCCCCTTCCTAAGTCACCATCATCCAACATAACATTCAAGTGGGTAAAATTCTTATCCCTAAGCTTTGCTTTCTCACTTGAATATGGTTTGATTGAAAATGATGGTCAACTTAGAGCTCTTTGTGGAGTTAAGAGTAGGAGAGAGTTGTGTAGTGGTTGGAGACACCATTCTAAGTTCATAATGGTTGTATGCTCGAAGTTGAATGGCAATGGTTGGTGTAGAACCAAATTGCATGGGTCTAGGAGAATGTTTGGATGCTTAATTGAGAATTCTAAGGTCATGCCACCCAATTGGAATCATGATGATCAATTTGAAGATGGGTGTCAAAACAAAGTGTGGGATCCCGGATCGCACAAGGAGAATCAAATTTGGGAGCCCATGGCTCGTGTGGAACTCCATCAAGGCTTGGAGTTATCATCTTTGAAGACTAAAACTTATTGGAGATTCAAGCATTGGTGGATGTTCAAGGATAGCTTCAAGCACAAGCCACCTTAAGTGGAGCTCCCCATAAGTCCAACTTAAGGACAACAAACAAAAGTGCTAGGTGGGAGATACCCCACCATGGTAAATTTCTTTCATTTTTCCCTTTTGTAGATATTGGTAATTAGTTTAATTTCGTGTTTTGTTGAGTATAATTGATAGTTTAGTAGGTTAAATAAGGTTTTATGGTGTTTTGGTAGCTGTTTGGAGGTTTAGAATGCTTGGATTGGTGCAAAAACAGAAAAATTTTGAAAAACAGAGCACCATCCACGCGTACGCGCACTGCACGCGTACGCGTGCATTAAGCATTTTCACCCCTCCACGCGCACGCGCCATGTGCGCATACGCGTGGATTGAAAAATTTCATGCCTCCATTCATTGACCCGTGAGTTGCGCCTACACTGCGCCAGCACCATGCCTGAGGCACAAACCACCCGCGCGTGCGCGCACCTGGCGCGTACGCGTCCTTGACGCTAATTGCGCAATGCGCGCACGCCGATAGCGCCACCTACCCTCCTGGTACATGTTCCAGAGAGTTGGGCCAACCTTGGGCTGACACTGTGCCCCGTGCATAATCTCACCCACGCGTAAGCGCACATGGCGCGTACGCGCCCTTCGGCCAAACTGCGCATCCGGTAAAAAAAAAGAGTTTTTTTTCTCATCTTCCAATTTCTTTTGTACATTGCATTCGCATACTTTTATTCTTTGCATTTTAATTTTATTTTTATAGCTTGTTTTTACCTTCTTTTTTTTTAGTTTCTTATTTTAATAATGATGTTGAATGCTCTTACTCAATTGTTGAGAATTTCTTGGTTAATCTTGGTGCTTCTTGACTTGTTTGATATTATTGGGTGATGAAACTTTTAAATCAATGCTTAATCTTGTATGACTCTTATATTCTTTGTGCATTGATATGAACTTGCATGTCTTTCATAACCCACTATTTGTAGTTGAACTTGATGCTTTTGAGTGCTCTTCATGCCTTGACTTTACTCTTGCATCAAGTGTTAGTTAATATGCCTTAGCTTATATTATTTTCTCACTCACATGTTGTAGCTACCATGTAGTGGGAACCTTACTCTTATTTGGCATTAGCCCTCGCCTATGTTCTATTTGCTTTGATATCTTTGTTGTAGGCTTAATTTTCTTTCTTTTTCTTTCCTTTTAGGTTGGCCACCAAAAAAGGAAAAGGAAAAGCTTCTAAATGGGGCAACAAACGAGTTCATCCGCACAACCTTTTGAAGAAACTCATCAATTGTAGCAACCCGTCCACCTTGCTCTCCTTTGCATGCACCGAGGACGGTGCAAATTTTTAAGAGGTTGTCCAATCGACCTCCATGGGTAACAACTTCCTTTTTCAACACCAATTTTTAATTTTTGTATTTGTTATATTAGTTGTTGCATTACATGATAGATTGCATGTTTGTTAGAATTTGTACATATTTTTTCATCACTTCTTTTTATGTTAGAACTACTTGGTTAGGGTAATGATTTTTTTTCTAAGAAAACTATTTTAGGGCACCCTACCAATTTGAAAAATAAATTTTTTGTGTTGAACTTGCTTGAAGAATTTATTTTGGAACATGGTTTTTGAGCTAAGAACACAAGCATGTGAGTCTTGAGCCTAATTGTGTGGTTACATCATATAACCATTTATTCCCATTCTTGTGTACATTGTTCTCTTTCTATGATTGTAATCCTTGATTTGTTTGATTCTATATGTCCATTATTCCATGTATACATGCATTTATATGATTGAGGCCATCATTTTATTTAGCTCACTTACCCAAATAGCCTACCTTTCATCAACCATTGTTATCCAATTTTGAGCCTATTTAATCCCTTTTGTTCTTAATTTTAGCACATCACTACCCCTAAGTGAAAAACAATAAATGTCCCTTAATTTGGATCTTTGATTAGCTTAGGCTAGTGAGGGTGTGTATCATCATTTGGGTATGGGAAACTTGGAACATTGGTTGAGGTAAAAGTGTAACTTGTATTTTTGATTAAAAATTTTGGGAATTGGGTACATGCTTATGCGTTAAATATGTAAAACCATATGCATTGATATGTTTGTATATACTTTAAAAAAATGATAAAGAAAAAGAAAAAGAACATATATATATATATATATATATATATATATATATATATATATATATATATATAAGAAAAAATATATATATAGAAAAAAAAAGAGAAAAAGAAATAAAAAGGAGACAAAAATACCCCAAAGTAAAGTAATAATAACAATGCATATGGAATGTGAATTTCAATGAATGCATGAGTATGTGAAAAAGTGGGAATCATGGGTAGCTAGGTTGTGTATTAGAATTGTATAGGTTGTTATATGTGTTTGGTGAGAGCTTAGGCTAATCAAAGATACAAATTTCAAGCTCACTTGACCATATGCATCCTTACCTTTACCCTAGCCCCATTACAACCTATGAATAAGTCCTCATAATGAATGTATGCATGCATTGAATAATTGTTGATTGTTAGAGGAAAAACAAATCTTGGAAAGCATGAGTAGAAGAGAATTGAGTGATCAACCATACACACTTGAGCAACTAGAGCGGATACACTTCCGGTGAGGGTTCGATGCTCAATTCCTTGTCCCCAGCTTTCATGAGCTTTCTTCTTGCAAGTCTATTTGAACTTCATTTTGATATGTGAATTGGTAGAGTTTGTGAGTCGTCATATGACCTTTACCCTACTTGCTTATATATGTTCTTGGAGATTGATTCATTTTTAACCAAGTAGGTAAAATCATTTTGCATTTAGTTGCATTCATGTAGATAGGTGCACATAGTTTATTTGCATTGAATAAATAATCACACCGTTTTCTTGTCCTTCTTTATTCTTAGCAAGAGGACATGTATGGTTTAAGTGTGGGGAGATTTGATAAACCCCCAATTTTGTGGTTTATCTTGTGCTTAATTTGGGAGATTTTATCACCTTTTCCCACATTTATTCAATGAAATAGCATGATTTTGCAATTCTCCCTTGATTTGTGCTTAAATGTGAAAACATGCTTTTTAGGCCTTAAAATAGCTAAATTCAATTCAGTTTAATTCCATTCGATGCCTTGATATGTTTGTTGAGTGATTTCAGGTTCATAAGGCAAGTATTGGATGGAAGAAGTGAGGAGAAAAGCATACAAAGTGGGAGAACTCATGAAGAAATGAAGGAACCGCAAAGCTGTCAAGCCTGAACTCTTCGCACTCAATCAACCATAACTTGAGCTACAGAGATCCAAATGAGGCAGTTCTAGTTTTGTTGGAAATCTAACATCTGGGGCTTCGAAATGATATAAAATTTACCATAGTTGCTTCGCGTTTATGGGAGCGCATATGCACTGTACGTGTGCACGCCGATGCTGTACGTGGCCCACTAAAGGTGAAATCGCTGGGGGCGATTTCTGAAGCACTTTGATTTAACAGTTGATTCTCTTAGTTTTCTTATCAATTTTCCTTTTATGATCTCTTTTGTGATGATGAACTCATGTTGTATTTGGATTTTCTTTTAATGAGATTTAACAGTTGATGTTTCTTTATTAATGATTTGAGTTGTGGATTTACTTTCCTTGCAATTGGTAGTTGGTAGATTTATTTTTCTTGTATTTTTACTATGCTTTCCTTTTATGCCTTCCAAGTGTTTGACAAAATGCTTGGTTGGGCTTTAGAGTAGATTTTGAGCATTCTTGGCTTGGGAAGAGTAATTGGGCAATCTTGAGTCATTAATATCCAATTTAGATTGGTGATCTAGAGTTGTTAGTTAATATCATTTTCAATGACTGTAGTCTCTTGCTAATCCAATTAGTGAGTTGATTAGGATTTTTTATTTGAGATTAATTAGTCTTGTTTGACTTTCTCTAATGGAAGATAACTTATACCTTCTTCCAACAGTGGGGATGACGAAATAAGATAAATTCTTGTTAAGTATTATTATGATTAATGACTAGGATAGAAAGTCTATGATCTCAAACCTTGCCATGAATGTCTCTCTTTATTAATTGCTTTCTTTAATTGCTCTCTTTAATTTTCTGGTCATTTATTTTATTGCCCCTTCTATCAATCAAACCCCCTTTGTTCCTTCATAGCCAATAATTGAGCACTTCATTGCAATTCCTTGTGAGACAATCAGGAGTCTAAATACTTTGGTTAATTTTGATTGGGGTTTGTACTTGTGACAACCAAAATTTTTTATGTGAGAATTGTTTGTTGGTTTGGAGCTATGTTTACAACAAAGTCTTTAATTCTATAAGAGAAATTCTAGACCATCGAGCAATTCTCATCTATGACTGATAGATCAATCTTACTTTGTTCCCTTTTGAGAATCCTTCAGTTGGTATCTTTTTATTTCTCCACCCTTTTGGAATCTTTCTCTTACTCTTCTTTCCTTTCTTCAATGGTTCTTCTTTCTTTGCAGCAGGTTTTATGTCAGGGACCTCCTTTCCAATAATCAAATCTTCAATCTCTTCTTGCCTTCTCTTCTTAGCCTTCACATGTTCCTTGCCCTCTTTTTCTGCTTCATTGTCCATCTCTTGCCTTACAGGTGAGCTGATGGGCGCTTCATTGGGTTTTTCTTTCCACTGTAAATCTTCTTCTTCAACCCTCATGCAGCTTTTCTCTTCAACAGTATGATATACTTCTTGGAAGACATTTAAAGTGATCTTCTCATCATTTACCCTCAAATTCATTTATCCTTGTTCCACATCAATGATGGCCCTTGCTGTGGCCAGGAAAGGTCTTCCCAATATCATAGAGTCATTCCCCTCTTCACCTAAGTCGAGGATTACAAAATCTGCTGGGAATATGAATTTCCCTACTCTGACCAAGAGATTTTCAATAACCCCTTTGGGAATTACCAGAGATCTATCCACTAGCTCCAATGACATCTGCGTAGGCTTCACTTTTTCTATACATAGCCTTCTCATCATAGACATAGGCATCGGGTTGATACTGGATCCCAACTCACACAGTGCCTTGTCAATGATTATGTTTACCAATGGTAAAAGGCAAGAAGAACCTCCCAGGGTCTTTGAGTTTTGGTGGGAGACCTTCTTGAATCACTGCACTACATTCCTGGGTTAGGATCACTATCTCCTTCTCATTCCAGCTCCTTTTCTTGTTGATGAGCTTTTTGAGGAATTTGGCATATAAAGGAATTTGTTCTAGAGCTTCGGCAAGTGGAATATTAATTTCCAGCTTCTTGAAAACTTCTAGAAACTTGGGGAACTGTTGGTCTTTAACCTCTCTGTTGAACCTTTGAGGATATGGAATGAAAGGAGTGTATGGCTTCTCCTCCTTCTTAGAAGCTTGTGGAGGCTCCTCTATACTTTGCTTGCCCTTCTTTGAAGGTTGTGGATGTTCTTCCTTCTCCTTGAGCTTCTCTTGGTCTTGCTTGTCTTTTTCCTCTACTTGCTTCTTGCTGCCAATATCATTCTCAGCTGGCCTCTTGTTAGTTTCTTTGTCATTTATCAAGGTTCTTCCACTCCTTAAATGGATTTCTTTGCATTCCTCTTTAGGATTGGGAATGGTGTCACTTGGTAATGCATTGGGTGCTCTTTCAGCCACTGTTTGCTTGGATAATTGGCCAATTTGCCTCTCTAGATTCCTTAACGAAGCTTCATGGTTCTTATTAGTTAGCTCTTGATGTCTCATCATCTTCTCCATCATCACTTCCAGATTGGAAATCTTATGAGATTCTTGGGGTAATTATGGCTGATTGTGAGATGTTGAGGGTGAATGATAGTTATTTTGGTTAGTGGATGGGTTGTTGGGTGGATAGTAGTTGGGTTGAGGTCGATTGTTTTGTGGTTTTCTATATTGGTTTTGGTTAGTGTTTTGATGGTTTTGATAGTTTGTGTTTCTGGAATTGTTTTGGTTTGAGTTTCTCTACCAAGGCTGCTGGTTTTGATTGTCTCCTGGTGCACAGAATTGTGATCACTTTTCACAACTCTGCACAACTAACCAGTAAGTGCACTGGGATGTCCAAGTAATACGTTACGTGAGTAAGGGTCGATCCCACAGAGATTGTCGGCTTGAAGCAAGCTATGGTCATCCTGTATATCTTAGTTTGGCGGATTCAAATGGTTATGAGGTTTTGATAACTAAAAGATAAATAAAACATAAAATAAAATAAAGATACTTATGTGATTCATTGGTGGGAATTTCAGATAAGCGTTTGGAGATGTTTTTTTGCTTCTGAACCTCTGCTTTCCTATTGTCTTCATCCAATCATGCGTGCTCCCTTCCATGGCAAGCTGTATGATCCTCTCGGATGAAAAATACCAGGTACGGTTTCTGCACGGCTAATCAACTGTAGGATTTCTTGTCTCGGATAAAAAATACCAAGTACAGCTACCACACAACTAATCATCTGTCGGTTCTCACTAGCATTGGAATAGGATCTCTTTATCCTTTTGCACACTGTCACTGCGCCCAACATTCACGAGTTTGAAGCTCGTCATAGTCATCCCTTCCCAGATCCTACTCGGAATACCACAGACAAGGTTTAGACTTTTCGGATCTCAAGAATGCTGCCAATTGGTTTTAGCCTATACCACGAAGGATCTACTCTCACGGACTCGGTCCGTGGATTAGAGACCCAAGAGAATATACTCTGGCTGTCATCCAACGAAGATAGTGGGTGATTATCACGGGTCACCCCTTCATTCTGACTTAACTGAATTAAGTACGAGAGTATATCTTGGAGAAGAAGTAAGCGTGAATTGAAAGAGAAACAATAGCACTTGGATTAATTCATGAAGAACAGCAGAGCTCCGCACCTTAATCTATGAGGTGTAGAAACTCCACCGTAGAAAATGCATAAGAGAAAAGAGGTTTAGGCATGGCTGAATGGCCAGCCTCCAAATGTGAAAAATGGCATAAGATGTGTTCCAAAACTCCGAATACAATAGTAAAAGTGCTATTTATACTAAACTAGTTACTAGGGATTACAGAAAATAAGTAAGTAAGTGCAGATAGTGCAGAAATCCACTTCCGTGGCCCACTTGGTGTGAGCTTGGGCTGAGCATTGAGCTTTACACATGCATAGGCCATTTTTAGAGTTAAACGCCAGGTTGGATGCCAGTTTAGGCGTTTAACTCCAGTTCTGGTGCCAGTTCTGGCGTTTTGCGCCTGAAAAGGGTCTCTGGCTGGCGTTGAACGCCAGTTTGGGCCATCAAATCTCGGGCAAAGCATGGACTATTATATATTTCTAGAAAGCCCGAGATGTCTACTTTCTAACGCAATTGAGAGCGTGCCAATTGGGCTTCTGTAGCTCTAGAAAATCCACTTCAAGTGCAGGAGGGTCAGAATCCAACAGCATCTGCAGTCCTTTCTCAGCCTCTGAATCAGATTTTTGCTCAGTCCCTTAATTTCAGCCAGAAAATTCCTGAAATTACAAAAAAACACACAAACTCATATTAAGGTCCAAAAATAAAATTTTTTCATAAAAAATAATAAAAATATAATAAAAAGTAACTAAAACATACTAAAAACTATGTAAAAACAATGCCAAAAAGGGTATAAATTATCCGCTCGTCACAACACGAAACTTAAATTGTTGCTTGTCCCCGAGTAACTAAAAACAAAATAGGATAAAAAGAAGAGAGTATACAATAAATTTCAAAAACATCAATGAAGATTAGTTTCAATTACATGAGCAGGACTAGTAGATTTTTGCTTCTGAACAGTTTTGCCATCTCACTTTATCCTTTGAAGTTCAGAATGATTGGCATCCACAGGAACTCAGAATTCAGATAGTGTTATTGATTCTCCTAGTTCAGTATGTTGATTCTTGAATACAGCTACTTTATGAGTCTTGGCCGTGACCCTAAACATTTTGTTTTCCAGTATTACCACTAGATACATAAATGCCACAGACAAATAACTGGGTGAACCTTTTCAGATTGTGACTCAGCTTTGCTAGAGGTGCCCAGAGTTCTTAAGCACACTCTTTTTGCTTTGGACCATGACTTTAACTGCTCAGTCTCAAGCTTTTTACTTGACACCTTCACACCACAAGCACATGGTTAGGGACAGCTTGATTTAGCCGTTTAGGCCAGAATTTTATTCCTTTGGACCCTCCTATCCATTAATGCTCAAAGCCTTGGATCCTTTTTACCCTTGCCTTTTAGTTTAAAGGGTTATCGGCTTTTTCTGCTTGCTTCTTCTTTTTTCTTTTTTTTTTTGCCCTCTTTTTTTTCGCAAGCTTTGTTTTTTTCACTGTTTTTTCTTGCTTCAAGAATCAATTTTATGATTTTTCATATTATCAATAACATTTCTCTTTTTTTCATTATTCTTTTAAGAGCCAACAATTTTAACATTCATAAACTTCACTATAAAAAATATGCACTGTTCAAGCATTCATTTAGAAAACAAAAAGTATTGCCACCACATCAAAATAATTAAACTATTTTCAAGATAGAATTCGAAACTCATGTACTTCTTTTTCTTTTTCAGAAAACATTTTTCATTTAAGAAAGGTGAAAGATTCATGTAACATTCATAGCTTTAAGACATAGACACTAAACACTAATGATCATGTAATAAAGACAAAAACATAGACAGAACATATTGCATAAAAACTGAAAAACAGAAAAATAAGAACAAGGAAATTAAAGAACGGGTCCACCTTAGTGACGGCGGCTAGTTCTTCCTCTTAAAGATCCTATGTCTCTTCCTTGCCTTTGTTGCTCCTCTCTCATGGCTTTTTGGTCCTATCTAATTTTATGGAGGATGATGGAGTGCTTTTTGGTCCTCTCTAGTTCTTCCTCTTCGTGCTCTAATTCTCCTAAAGAGGTGTTGAGTTGCTCCTAGTAGTTGTGTGGAGGGAAATGCATCCCTTGAGGCATCTCAGGGATTTCTAGATGAGGGACTTCCTCATGCTCTTGTTGAGGTCCATGAGTGGGCTCTCTTGTTTGCTCCATCCTATTTTTAGTGATGGGTTTGTCTTCTTTAATGAGGATATCTTCCTCTATGAAAATTTTGGCTGAATTGCATAGGTGACATATGAGATGAGGAAAGGCTAACCTTGCCAAAGTGGAGGGCTTGCCAGCCACCTTATATAGTTCTAGAGGTATGATATCATGAACTTCCACTTCCTCTCTAATCATGATACTATGGATCATGATAGCCCGATCCACAATTACTTCGAATCGGTTGCTAGTAGGAATGATAGAGCGTTGGATGAACTCCAACCATCCCCTAGCCACGGGTTTGAGGTAAGGCCTTCTCAATTGAACCGACTTACCTTTTGAGTCTCTCTTTCATTGTACTCCTTCCACAAAAATGCCTATGAGGACTTGGTCCAACCTTTGATCAAAGTTGACTCTTCTACTAAAAGGATGAGGATCTCCTCTTATTATTGGCAAGTTGAGTGCCAAGCTTACAATTTCCGAACTGAAATCCAAGTATTTCCCCCGAACCATTGTGAGCCAATTCTTTGGGTTCGGGTTCACACTTTGATCATGGTTCTTAGTGATTCATGCATTAGCATAGAACTCTTGAACCATTAAGATTCTGACTTTTTGGATGGTGTTGGTGAGAGCTTCCCAACCTCTTCTCCAAACCTCACATCAGATCTCCGGATATTCACTCTTTTTGAGCATGAAGGGGACCTCGTGGATCACCTTTTTCTTGGCCACAACTTCATAGAAGTGGTCTTGATGGACTTTTGAGATGAATCTCTCCATCTTCCATGACTCGGAAGTGGAAGCAATTGCCTTCCCTTTCCTCTTTCTATAGGTTTTTCCGGCCTTAGGTGCCATTAATGGTTATGGAAAAACAAAAAGCAGAGCTTTTTCCCACACCAAACTTAAAAGGTTTGCTCATCCTCGAACAAAAGAAGAAAGAAAGGAGGAGAAGAAGAAGAAATGGAGAAGGTAGAGGGGTGTTTTGGATTCGGCCAAGGGAGGTTTAAGTGTTTATGATGTGTGAAATTGAAGGTGGTAAGGAGGGGTATTTATAGGGTAAGAAAGAGAGAGAGGGAAGTCGTGTATGAAGGGGTTGGGTTTGGGAGGAAAATATTTTGAATTTGAATGGTGAGGTAGATGGGGTTTTATGATGGGTTTTTAGGGAATAGTGGATGGATATGAGTGGTGAAGAGATTATGGGGAAGAGGGGAGGACTTGATAGGTGAATGGTGTTTGAGGAATAGGTGTTGATGTGATTGGTCAAAGGTATTTGGGGAAGAGTGCTATGGAGAGGTGTGAAGAGAAGAGAAAGAGAGTTGGGGTAGGTGGGGATCCTGTGGGGTCCACAGATCCTGAGGTGTCAAGAAATTCTGGTTCTTGCACTTTTCTGGCGTTTAAATGCCCTCTGTGTGCCATTTCTGGCATTTAACGCCATCTCTGCTACCTTTTCTGGCGTTAAATGCCAGGCTGATGCCCTTTTCTAGCGTTTAACGCTAACCTCACACCCTTTTTTGGTGTTAAACGCCAGTCTGTCTGCCAATTCTGGCGTTTAATGCCAGTCAGATAGGTAGACACCCTTTTCTGGCATTAAACACCAGTCTGTCTGCCAATTTTGGCGTTTAACGCCCAGAATGCTACCAGACTGGGCGTTAAATGCCCATTATGCTGTCTTTACTGGCGTTTAAATTCCAGTAAGCCTGTCCTCCAGGGTGTGCTGTTTTTGATTCCGCTTTAATTCTGCAGCTGTTTTTGTGACTCCACATGATCATCTACCTAAAGAAAACATAACATGACAATGGAAAACAAATGTCTATAAAAATAAATATAATTAAATAATATTGAGTTGCCTCCCAATAAGCGCTTCTTTAATGTCAATAGCATGACAGTGGGCTCTTAGAGAGCTTCACAGAGACTCAGAGCTTAATAGTGGCCTCCCAACACCAAACTTAGAAGTTGAGTGTGGGGGCTCTGTTTGACTCTGCATTGAGAGAAGCTTTTCATGCTTCCTTTCCATGGTTACAGAAGATCCTTGAGCCTTAAACGCAAGGTAGTCCTCATTCAATTGAAGGACTAACTCTCCTCTGTCCACATCAATCACTGCTCTTGCTGTGGCTAGGAAGGGTATTCCAAGGATAATGGATTCATCCTCATCCGTCCCAGTGTCTAGGATTATAAAATCAGCAGGGATGTACAGGCCTTCAACCTTCACTAAGACATCCTCTACAAGTCCATAAGCCTGTTTCATTGATTTGTCTGCCATCTCTAGTGAGATTCATGCAACTTGTACCTCAAAGATCCCTAGTTTCTCCATTACAGAGAGTGGCATGAGATTTATTCCTGACCCCAGGTCACACAGAGCCTTCTCAAAGGTCATGGTGGCTATGGTACAAGGTATTAAGAATTTTTCGGGATCCGGTTTCTTCTGAGGTAATTCCTGCTGAACCAAGATATTCAGTTCATTGATGAGCAATGGAGGTTCATCCTCCCAAGTCTCATTACCAAATAGCTTGGCATTCAGCTTCATGATTGCTCCAAGATTCGAGCAACTTGCTCTTCAACAATATCTTCATCCTCATCAGAGGAAGAATCTTCATTAGAGCTCATGAACTGCAACAGTAAGTTCAGTGGAATCTCTATTGTCTCTGTATGAGCCTCAGATTCCTTTGGTTCCTCATTAGGGAACTCCTTAGTGGTCAATTGACATCCATTGAGGTCTTCCTCACTGAAAATCACTGCCTCTTCCTCCTCTATAGGTTTGGCCATTTTAGGTATATTGATGGCCTTGCACTCTCTCTTTGGATTCTCTTCTGTATTGCTTGGGAGAGTACTAGGAGGGATTTCAGTAACTCTTTTACTCAGCTAACCCACTTGTGCCTCCAAATTTTTTATGGAAGACCTTGTTCCAATCATGAAACTGAGAGTGGTATTAGATAGATCAGAGACTATGGTTGCTAAGTCAGAGAGGCTCTACTTAGAATTCTCTGTCTGTTGCTGAGAAGATGTTGGAAAAGGCTTGCTATTGCCTAACTTATTTGTCCCATCATTATTATTATTGAAGTCTTGTTGAGGTTTCTGTTGATCTTTCCATGAGAAATTAGGATGATTCCTCCATGAAGGATTGTAAGTGTTTCCATAGGATTCTCCTACGTAATTCACCTCTTCCATTGCAGGATTCTCAAGGTCATAAGCTTCTCCTTCAGAGGAGGCTTCTTTAGTACTGCCGGATGTAGCTTGCATTCCATTCAGATTCTGAGAAATCATATTGACTTGCAGAGTCAATATTTTATTCTGAGCCAATATGGCATTCAGAGTATCAATCTCAAGAACTCTTTTATTCTGAGTTATCCCATTATTCACAGGATTTCTTTCAGAAGTGCACATGAATTAGTTATTTGCAACCATCTCAATGAGTTCCTGGGCTTCTGTAAAGGTTTTCTTTAGATGAAGAGATCCACCAGTAGAGTGGTCCAATGACATCTTGGACAATTTAGACAGACCATCATAGAATATACATAAGATGCTCCATTCTGAAAGCATGTCAGAAGGACACCTTCAGATTAATTACTTGTATCTTTCCCAAGCTTCATAGAGGGTGATGTGTGGAAAACGATCCAACACAAAACTCACCGGCAAGTGTACCGAGTTGCATCAATTAATAATAACTCACATGAGTGAGGTCGATCCCACAGGGATTGAAGGATTGAGCAATTTTAGTTAGGTGGTTGATTTAGTCAAGCAAACAAGTGTTGATTTGAGTGACTTGTATCCAACAGAAGATAAATTGCATGAAATTTAAAGGGAGAGGGGTAATTGACTGTAAATTAAAGGGCAAAGGAAGTAAAGAAGCTGAATCTTAAAGTGCAAGTAATGTAAATTGCAGAAACTTAGATTGCAAGAAATGTAAATGACTGAAGCTTAAAGTGCAAGAAATGTAGATTGCTTGAATCATAAAAGGATTTGGGAACTGGGATTGCAGAAATTAAATAAGAAAAAAGTAAATGACAATCAGCAGAGAAGTATAAGATGAATTGAGATGCAGCAGATCTAAATAAGAAAAGAAGAATTACTTGAGAAACCAAACAGAAAGCAAAATGTAGCTTAATTGCAATAGCTAAAGGAAAGTTGAAGATCTCAGGGGTGGAGGAGACTAGAAAACAAGTCTAGATCTCAAGTCCTTCCTTGATCCAACTAAGCAAAATTGCAAAAGAAGTGGAAAACAATTGTAGAAGAAGTAAAGATGAAAACCAGTAGAGAAACTTAGATCCAAATCACAATTCCTTGAATTATGCAGAAAAATAAACAGAAAGAGATCTCAAGGTGAGATTGAAACAAAATTTCTTCAATTCTTCACCCAAGATCCAAAACAAAGATGAAGAGAGTAGAGGCAAGAACCAGAAGAAGAGAATTCAATTCTCTCCTTAATTCCAAAACCTCCAAAGCTAGAAAATAAAATTGAAAATTCAAAAGTCAGCCAAAAAAAAAGGTAAAAAAAGGTCCTATCTAACTCAAACTAACTTCTATTTATACACTTCCTATTTTTGGATTTTAGAATTTGGAGTAGGCTTTTTAATTTGGTGAAGAATTGAATTAAACTGGATTTTTGTTGAATTTCCTAGCCCATGTGTGTTGCTCCCAGGGCTAGGCTCAGTTCTTGCAACGAGCTGAGCTTTGGTTCCCTGGCCTTGTGCCAATTGTGCGTGACATGCTTCATGTGACAAGGGAGGTAGCGCTCAGCTCTTGGCAAGAGCTGAGCTTCATCCTTGTCCTTAGTGAGGTCCCAAGCTCGAACCATTGGGAGAGCATTTGCTGGCTCCTTTTTCTTGGCAACAAAGTAGCACTTCCTCCATTGTTTCCCTCACGCTCCCGGTTCAAATCCCAGAGAATGCAAAGAAGCCAATTTTGGCTTGTTTTCTTGCAAGGTAGCGCTTGCATCTTTCCCCCTTGTTCATGAGTTCGAACATTGGTGAGTGCAATAGCAAGCTTTTTTCTTTGGATTTTTCTTAAAATGCCCCCAATAAAGCTCTTGGCAAGAGATGAGTTTTGAAACTTTGCCTTGCTCCCTCCTTTGCTTGTAGCGCTCGGTTCTCATGGAGAGCCTAGCTTTCCCTTTGCTTTACCTTTGGCCTTGGAGTAGCGCTCCTTGTGAGAGCTCTAGGCTCTTGGTAAGAGCTTTAGGCTCTTGTCCTTGATTGTGCCACACTTTTCTCTTCCCTTGGCTACACTTTTTGTTTCCTTTGAGCACGCTACTTAGGTCACGCTTTTCTTATTTTTTTTCTTCACCTACAAGTAATCAAAACCACCAATCAAAGTATCACCAAATTCACAAAGCTCATAATTCATTCAAAAACTAACTAATTCTAGCTTAAACCTCATGATTTTGTGTAGATGAGAGGGTGGTTGATTGATTCAACAAACTATGCAATTCCAATCCAAATTACTTGCTTACAATGCAAGAAAGTGCATAAAACCTAATGAAACAAGTGAAAAATGCTTGCAAAGCTAGCATATGATGACTTGTCATCACAACACCAAATTTAAAACTTGCTTGTCCCCAAGCAAGCACTAATCATAAGAGAAAATGAAATGAAACAGAGAAGTATGCATGTTCTTATTTAGCAGATAGTTGAACTTGGTTCATGGGGTTTTATGCAGACAATGGTAGCTCATTTACTACTTGCTGCTATATAAACAATTTTTCCTCAAAGGTTCACTAAGGTTGCTAATACAATGCTTTACTTTTTTCTTAATCCCTTGCTAGATTTTCCTTCTTTATTTTGCTTAGAGCTTATTACTTATTGAAGGCTTGGTGGCAAATGTTGCAGCAGCCTTTTGGCTTAATTCTGCTCAATATTTCTTCACCACAGACACATGACTCACATTTTCTTCCTAGGATCATTGATGCACAGCATCTCCTTGGATCACTAAATGTTTTGTAGCTAGGTTTCTCTTGATTGTGGACTTTTGGTTGGCAATCCCAAATCAGTTGATCTAAGTGGCCAAGTTTTAAAATACTCCTCAGAACCTACTTGTCCAAGCATATCCTAGTACAAAAACACCACAAGCATGTGTCCTAGGGTCCAAGCTATTGGTGTCTAGCCTTATTGTTTGTTTCTTTGCCAATCCTTGGCTTTTCTTTTTCTTTTTCTTTTTTGTTTTGATTCATTCTCAAGGAATTTTCATTAATTGAAAAAATTATAGCAGCAAACTAGCTTAAGCTTCAAGGAACATGTCATTATGCAGCATTTATTTTATGAGCTAACAATTGGATCAAACAAATACCACCACTAACTTTTATTCTAACTTCTGCAACATTGAACATTCACTTTTCTAAATCAAATATCTCTCTTTTATTCAAATAGCAAGGAAACAAAACAAAATTCAAGCAAATGAAGGATGACAAGATTATGCAGATCACTTTCAAGCTAATTACTCAAAACACAAAAAAAAAATGCAGAACAAAGAGCAATTGGAGGCATATCATGTTTTAGACATACATCTTCCTTATTTAATTTGAAATTATGAAAGAACTTCACCACCTTCTAGTTGTTATGTTCCTGGTTTTTTCTTGATTCTCCCTTCTTCTTCTTTCTCTTCCAGAGTTTGGAATAGTCCTGAGCTTCTTCACCAGGGCACCTCCTATCCCAGACTGAGTCTGTCAGACCTATGAATCCAGTCTCCTCTAATCTAGACTGCATACGTTCTGAATTCTTCTAAGTTCTTGCTCTCTGACAGTTCACTAACTCCTGGCATTGCTCATATGGCTTGATTTGTGGTTCCAATGCTGGCATGCAATGGGTTAGATAATCCAACTTTGCTTAAGTGTCTTCATCATACTCTATTCTATCTATGTGCCTATTCTCTCCAATGGTATGATACACATTTTTCCACTGATACAAGTTGTGAGTATACTCCCCATACTTGGCTTGGGTCAGGAACATTTTGTCATATGACTCTTGAAGATTTGTTGATTGTTCTCTTTGCCCCTCAAGAACCTTTTGTTTGGAATTCTTGTTGTTGAGCTATCATTTGTTGCTGCCAGCTCTCTTGTCTCTCCTCTATTCTGCGCTGCCAAGCTTCATCTTGCTCTCTATCCTTCAAATATTACTCCCAGTGCTCTAGATATTGCTCTTGTTGTTGTAAATACAACTCTTGCTGCCTTGAATACCGCTCTTGTTCTCTAACATTTTGTTGTGATATTTCCTCAAGAGCTCTTTGCAATTGACTCATGTCTATGGCACCATGAGCTTGCTCTTCCTCCACTTATGATCTTCTTCTCCTTTGGGGTCTTTCTTCTTGATCATCATCTTCAGTAATGCCTTACATGCTTCTCTTTGTGATTTCCTTTCCCTTTTTTACTTTCTCTGTGTCCTCATCTTCAAAGATCACCCCAGCTCTATTGCATAGCCTTAGAATAGTGCTTGGATGACCAAGCCTATTTGATTTATTTGTGCTTTCAGCCATCTCTTGAATACTGTCGGCTATGAGTTGCGCTAGGTTGATTTCTCCTTCATGTAGGATACAGTGTACCAAAAGTGCACGCTTGACTATGACAGCTGAGGTGATTCCAGTAGGAAGAATGGATCTTTTTACTATCTTATACCATCCCTTGGTTATATGTGTGAGATCCATTCTTTTCAGGTGGATTGGAACTCCCTTAGAATCTCTTTCCCAGTCTGTGCCTTCCAAACATATCCCCTGCAAGATCTCATTGGGGTCATTCTCTCCTTGCAATCTGGCTTCATAGCTAGGCTCTTCATAAGTTATGGTTCTCAACTTCAGAGCCCTTGTAATTGATGATGGACTGAAATCCACTTCAACACCTCTGACATAACTCTTGTAAGGGATGTTGTCTTCACTCTCTTTCACAGTATTTGCGTAAAATTCCCTGATCATGACTGCACTAATGTTGATGAGAGGATCGCATAGAAGTTCCCACCTTCTTTCCCTAGTGATTTGCTTTATGATGGGGTACTCCCCTTCCCTCAGCTCGAAGCCCATCTCATGAATGATATACTTTGTTTTCATGAGCCTATGATATTTTTCTTCATGAAACTGAGATCTAAATTTCCTTGTATCATAGGATGGGGGTTCGGTCACCATTGGTTTCTTGCCCTGTCTTCTCCTTGAACTTGATGAGGCCATAGATTCAAATAGAAGGAAGAAACAAGGGTGAATTTGTGGTTGGTTGAGGCACGGTTTTGTAGTGTAAAGAGGATGAAGAAAGGAATGTTGCTATTGAGTGGGGAATGGGACGTGTTTTTGGGTATGCACAAGGTAGAGCAAAGGCTTATAATTGTGAGGAGGGCTTGTAGGAATATGTGATGCAAGAAATGTCCCAACCTATTTATAGGCAAGGCATTAAAGCTTTTGGTAAAAACACACTTGAAGAGGGATTTCGGTTGAAAGCATGAAGGGTGAAGATTGAGCTAAGTATGGTGAGAGGCTCATGAGATGGACGGTCTGCATGCTTTGTTGAAGATTGACAAGGATTCTCTCCTCATTGGTTACATGCATTTCAGTGTCCAAGGGTGCATGCATGCAGATTTTGTTTTC
Organism: Arachis hypogaea; assembly: GCF_003086295.3. Classification (NCBI taxonomy): domain Eukaryota; kingdom Viridiplantae; phylum Streptophyta; class Magnoliopsida; order Fabales; family Fabaceae; genus Arachis; species Arachis hypogaea. Next base: position 76,768,272 of record NC_092055.1, read on the forward strand.
CAAGGGGCACGCTTCTCTAAGCACATGTGATCACTTCTCACTTGACTTGTCATAGCCGTGACTCCCTTTTCTTGTCCTTTTCTCAATCTTCTTTTTCCTATTCAACCAAATTAACAAAAGGGTGAGTCTTAGGATAGAAAATATAGCACGGTGGTGTAGTAATGGGCATTCAAACTATTTATCATGTTCTTTATTCATAAAAAACCAATTGTATTCCTTAGATAATGAACCAAGATTTGGTGAACACCAAACTTGTCCATTGCTAAGGCGTCAATATAAAATGCACACAATCCATCACAATTGGTATATTATTCATAAAGCACATTTTATTTCCTACCATGAATTCCTAAAATGAAAACTATGTATGATCCATTCATGCATGACTTTGATTTCATGAACAGAAATTAATTCTTCTGAAAATTAATGCATGTGTAGACACCAAACTTAATGTTTGGCCATATACTTTATCACAATGATTAAGCATATAGTCTAAGAAAGCTTGAAAAGCCAATTTGGAGTGCCTTGAGGCACACCAAACTTAGAAGTCTAACATATGCTCCAAAATAGTGCATGCAGCTATCAAGTAAGTTCATGAGAATTCAAATTCATGCTGGAACAATCATAGATTATTGAATTTAAAAGCAAGGCAAAAATCTTAGATCATGGGTTGCCTCCCATGGAGCGCTCTTTTATTGTCACTAGTTTGAGATTAGCCCCTCCTTAGGGTGGTTGCTAACTGTAGTGTCTCAGCTTGTCTCCCCTCACTGTGATCTTTCTTTTAGTGCCTTGATCCTCAATTTTAGCATGCTCTAGTGAGAGTATTTTGCTGACAGTGTAGTAGTCATCAACTTGTTGGCTTGCCCCCTATTGTTGGTAGATTAACTGCACTTTATCCCCTTTTTGGAATCCCTCAGTTGGGATCTTTTTGTTCTTCCACCCCTTTTTAACCCTTTTCTTGTTTTTCTTCTTTCTGTGTGTGGATCCTTCCCCCTTTTTGGTAATGGATTGCATCTTTGGGCTTTCCTTCTCAGTAGCTAACACTTCAATTTCTTCTTGCTTTCCTTCATCACTCTGTATAGTTTCATTCTCTTTTTACCCTGCTGTGTTGTTTGTTTCTTGCTCTGGAAGGTAATCAATAATTGTCCTGTTTGTTTTCTTCTTCCGTTGCAAATCTCCTTTATCCATTTCCATGCAGCTTCTCTTTTCACCAATGTGTTGTATTTCTGGATTGACATTCAAAGTGATGCTTTCATCATGCATTCGGAGGGTTAGCTCTCCTTGCTCCACATTTATAATTGCCCTTGCTGTAGCCAAGCATGGTCTTCCCAGTATAATGGAATCACCTCCATTTTCATCTGAGTCTAAGACCACAAAATCTGCAGGGAATATGAATTTGTCCACTTTAACTAGAAGATTTTCAATCACACCCCTGGGACATATCACTGACTTGTCCACCAATTCTAAAGACATTTGATACTCGCCCCTAAATCACACATTTCCTTGTTGATGATCATACTGCCAATGGTACAAGGCACAAAGAAACTTCCAGGGTCTTGAAGTTTAGGGGGATGTCCTTTTTGGATTAATGCCCTACATTCTTCAGTGAGCAATATAGTTTCATTCCCATACCAACCCCTCTTTTTGTTGATAAGCTCCTTCAAAAATTTTGCATATAGAGGCATATGCTCTAGTGCCTCAGCTAGTGGGATATTTATCTCCAATTTCTTGAAGACTTCAAAGAATTTAGGGAAGTGTTGGTCCTTAGTCTCCTTGTTGAACCTTTGGGGATATGGCAATGGAGGTGTGAAGTTTACTCCCTACCTTTGTTCCTTGGTTGGTTCTTCTACTACTTCTTTCCCTTTTCTTGAGATTTGTGGCTGGTCTTCCTTTTCTTTGAGCTTCTCTGAAGTTTGCTTGCTTGCTGTCACTTTTTTGTTACTGGCTTCCTCTTTTTCAGCTTGCTTCTTGTCATTTTCCTTTGGCTTCTTGGTTACTCCTTCATCTTTCACCAAGATCTTTCCACTCCTTAGCTGTATAGCTTTGTACTCTTCCTTCAGATTTGGAATTGCATCACTTGGTAGTGAGCTTGATGGTATTTCAGTTACAACTTGCTTAGAAAGCTGTCCAATCTGCCTTTCTATGTTTCTTATGGAAGCTTCATTGTTCTTGGTTATAAGTTCTTGCTGCTTCATCATTTTCTCCATCATCATCTCCAACTAGGAGATTCTCTGAGAGTCATGTGGAATTTGTGGTTGGTTGTGAGCTGGTGAGGGTGAATGATGGTTGTTTAGATTGGTGGTTTGGTTATTGGATGGGTCATGGTTAGAGTTGGGGTAAGTGTTTTAGGGTTTTCTATATGGATTTTGATTATTATTTTGCTGGTTGTTGTGGTTTGTGTTTTTCCAACTATTTTGGTTTGAATTTCTTTGCCATGGCTGCTAATTCTGAGTGTGATTGTCTCTCCATCTGAGATTGGGGTGGTTCTTCCATGATAGATTGTAGGTATCACCATAAACTTCACTTGATCCAGAACCTTGGTTGTGCACATATTGGACTTATTCCTGCTGCTGATCCTCTTGATTCTCTTCATTTGTCCCCCATGTGAGTGATGGTTGGCTTGTGTTTACTGCTGCAACTTTGAGGCAATCAATCCTTTTGGCCATTTGCTCAAATTGTTGCTGAATTTGCTACTACATCATTTTGTTTTGAGCTAGGATTGAGTCCACTCCTTCCAACTCCATCACTCCTTTCCTTTGTGATGTTGGCATTACCTTTGGTGTGCAAAGAAATATTGGTTGTTAGCCATCATATCAATGAGATTTTGGGCCTCCTCTACAGTTTTCATCAATTGTAAAGAGCCCCCTGCTGAGTGATCTAGTGCCTCCTGAGCTTTTAATGTACAGCCTTCATAAAAATTTTGCAATATGTCCCATTCATTGAACATTTCAGGAGGGCACTTCCTAATTAGAGCCTTGTATCTCTCCCACACCTCATAGAGAGGTTCAGCATCCATCTGTGTGAATGTTTGTACTTTAGTCTTCAATCTAATAATCCTCTGAGGCGGGTAAAATTTGGCAAGAAACTTGCTCACTAGATCTTCCCAATTGTTGATGCTATCTCTTGGAAATGACTCCAACTATTGAGTAGCTTTGTCTCTGAGGGAAAATAGAAATAACAGTAGCTTGTAGATGTCAGGATGCACACCATTGGTTTTGACAGTATCACAAATCCTCAGAAAAGTGGATAAGTGTTGGTTTGGGTCTTCAAGCGGTCCTCCTCCATAGGAGCAGTTGTTTTGAACTAAGGTGATGAGATGTGGCTTCAGTTCAAAGTTGTTTGCATTAACATTTGGGGTAAGAATGCTACTCCCACAATGTCTAGGATTTGCAAATGTATAGGAAGCCAAAACTCTTCTCTGAGGTGGATTGTTGTTATTGTTGGCTGCTCCTGCTGGTGGATCCGTTGGATTTGTTGAGTACTCCTCCATTTCCTCGAACTCTTCCTCTGATTCTTCCTCTCCAACAATACTTTTCCATCTTGCTTTTCTTCTTAATCTCCTGAGGGTTCTTTCGTCTTGTTCACAAAAGGTGGGTATAGCTCCCCTTGTCCCGAACATACAAACAAAACATAAAGATCACACAAAACCAGAAAAACTAGGAAAACTTCACTCTATTGCTAAAGTGAGGTTTTGGTTAGCTTAAGCAAAAATTCAAACAGTTAGTGTGTTAGTCAAAAATTAAAGAAACAGAAAAGAAAGGGTGCTTGATCTAGACCTCCACCTTCCTTAACCATTATCAATCTAATCAATCCCCAGCAACGGCGCCAAAACCTTGATGTGTGGAAAACGATCCAACACAAAACTCACCGGCAAGTGTACCAGGTCGCATCAAGTAATAATAACTTACATGAGTGAGGTCGATCCCACAAGGATTGAAGGATTGAGCAATTTTAGTTAGGTGGTTGATTTAGTCAAGCAAACAAGTGTTGATTTGAGTGACTTGTATCCAACAGAAGATAAATTGCATGAAATTTAAAGGGAGAGGGGTAATTGACTGTAAATTAAAGGGCAAAGGAAGTAAAGGAGCTGAATCTTAAAGTGCAAGTAATGTAAATTGCAGAAACTTAGATTGCAAGAAATGTAAATGACTGAAGCTTAAAGTGCAAGAAATGTAAATTGCTTGAATCATAAAAGGATTTGGGAACTGGGATTGCAGAAATTAAACAAGAAAAAAGTAAATGACAATCAGCAGAGAAGTATAAGATGAATTGAGATACAGCAAATTTAAACAAGAAAAGAAGAATTACTTGAGAAACCAAACAGAAAGCAAAATTTAGCTTAATTGCAATAGCTAAAGGAAAGTTGAAGATCTCAGGGGTGGAGGAGACTAGAAAACAAGTCTAGATCTCAAGTCCTTCCTTGATCCAACAAAGAAAAATTGCAAAAAAAAGTGGAAAACAATTGCAGAAGAAGTAAAGATGAAAACCAGTAGAGAAACTTAGATCCAAATTACAATTTCTTGAATTATGCAGAAAAATAAACAGAAAGAGATCTCAAGGTGAGATTGAAACAGAATTTCTTCAATTCTTCACCTAAGATCCAAAACAAAGATGAAGAGAGTAGAGGCAAGAACCAGAAGAAGAGAATTCAATTCTCTCCTTAATTCCCAAACCTCCAAAGCTACAAAATAAAATTGAAAATTCAAAAGTCAGCAAAAAGAAAAGGTAAAAAAAAGGTCCTCTCTAACTCAAACTAACTTCTATTTATACACTTCCTATTTTTGGATTTTAGAATTTGGAGTGGGCTTTTTAATTTGGTGAAGAATTGAATTAAATTGGATTTTTGTTGAATTTCCTAGCCCATGGGTGTTGCTCCCAAGGCTAGGCTCGGTTCTTGCAACGAGCTGAGCTTTGGTTCCGTGGCCTTGTGCAAATTGTTCGTGACATGCTTCATGTGACAAGGGAGGTAGCGCTCAGCTCTTGGCAAGAGCTGAGCTTCCTCCTTGTCCTTAGTGAGGTCCCAAGCTCGAACCATTGGGAGAGCATTTGCTAGCTTCTTTTTCTTGGCAACAAAGTAGCGCTTCCTCCATTGTTTCCCTCACGCTCCGGGTTCGAATCCCAGGGAATGCAAACAAGCCAATTTTGGCTTCTTTTCTTGCAAGGTAGCGCTTGCATCCTTCCCCCTTGTTCATGAGTTCGAACATTGGTGAGTGCACTAGCAATCTTTTTTCTTTGGATTTTTCTTAGAATGCCCCCGATAATGCCCTTGGCAAGAGCTGAGTTTTGAAACTTTGCCTTGCTCCCTCCTTTGCTTGTAGTGCTCGGTTCTCATGGAGAGCCTAGTTTTCCCTTTGCTTTGCTTTTGGCCTTGGAGTAGCACTCCTTGCGAGAGCTCTAGGCTCTTGGTAAGAGCTTTAGGCTCTTGGTAAGAGCTTTAGGCTCTTGTCCTTGATTGTGCCACGCTTTTCTCTTCCCTTGGCTAAACTTTTTGTTTCCTTTGAGCACGCTCCTTAGGTCACGCTTTTCTTTTTTTTCTTTTCTTCACCTACAAGTAATCAAAACCACCAATCAAAGTATCACCAAATTCACAAAGCTCATAATTCATTAAAAAATCAACTAATTATAACTTAAACCTCATGATTTTGTGTAGATGAGAGGGTGGTTAATTGATTCAACAAACTATGCAATTCCAATCCAAATTACTTGCTTACAATGCAAGAAAGTGCATAAAACCTAATGAAACAAGTGAAAAATGCTTGCAAAGCTAGCATATGATGACTTGTCATCAGAGGGATTCACCTTCCTTCTATCTGAAGGTTTAGACTTCCACTCTAAGCTTGGTCATCTTTTGAGGTGGAAAGAATTTGGCCAAAAAACCATTGACTAACTTTTCCTAAGAGTTCAAGCTTTCTTTAGGTTGTGAGTCTAACCATATCCTAGCTCTGTCTCTTACCGCAAAGGGGAAAAGTATAAGTCTGTAGACCTCATGATTAACCCCATTGGTCTTAACAGTGTCACAGATTTGCAAGAATTCAACTAAGAACTGATGAGGATCTTCCAATGGAAGTTCATGAAACTTGCAATTCTGCCGCATTAGAGAAACTAATTGAGGCTTAAGCTCAAATTTGTTTGCTCCAATTGCAGGAATTAAGATGCTTCTTCCATAGAAGTCGGAAGTTAGTGCAGTAAAGTCACCAAGCATTTTTCTTGCACCTCCACCATTGTTGTTGGGTTCGGCTGCCATGTCTGCTTCTTTTTCGAAAATTTCTATAAGGTCCTCTCCAGAGTGTTGTGCTTTAGCTTCTCTTAGCTTCCTCTTTAGAGTCCTTTCAGGTTCAGGATCAGCTTCAACAAGAATGTCTTTATCCCTATTCTTGCTCATATGAAAAAGAAGAGAGCAGAAAAGAAGAGAAATTCTCTATGTCACAGTATAAAGATTCCTTTATATGAGTATAAGAATAGAAGAATGAGGTAGAGAGAGAATATTCGAACACAGAGAGGGGGAGAGAGTTTGAATTATGAGTAGAAGAGAAGTGTTAGTAAATAAATAAATAAATTGAAAGAGATGAGAGAGAGAGTATTCGAATTTTAAGAAGATGGAGAAGAAAAATATTTTTATTTTTATTTAATTAATTAAGTTAGAATTCGAAATTTAAGAAAAGAAATAAAAGAAAATTGAAAACTAAATAAATTAATTAATTAAAAAGATTTTTGAAAAATTTGTTATTTAGTTTTAGAAATTAATGAGAGAAAAAAGTAGTTAGGTGGTTTTGAAAAAGATAAGAAATAGTAAACTTTTTAAAATTAAAACAAACAAGTCAAGTAGTTAATTGAAAAATCTTTAAAAATAAATTTTGAAAAGATAAGAAGTTAGAAAAAAGATTTTGAAATTAAATTTTCAAAAAGATATGATTGAAATTTATTTTGAAAAAGATTTGAAAAAAAAAATTAAAAATATTTTATTTTTAAAATTAAAGTTGATGACTTGACTAACAAGAAACTAAAAGATATGATTCTAGAATTTAAAGATTGAACTTTTCTTAACAAGAAAGTAACAAACTTGAAATTTTTGAATCAAAACATTAATTGTTAGTAAAGTTTTCAAAAATATAAAATAAAAATAAGAAAAAGATTTTGAAAAATTTTAAGAATAAAATTCGAAAATATTAAGAAGAAAAGTGGAAAATGATTTGAAAAGATAAAATTTTTAAATTGAAATTTTGACTTGACTAACAAGAAACAACTAAATTTAAAATTTTTTTTGACTAAGTCAACCCAAAATTTCAAAATTTATGAGTAAAATATGGAAAAGATATTTTTTGATTTTTTTAAATTAATGAAAAAAGAGAAAAACAACAAAATAAAACAAAACATAAAAATTTAAGATCAAAACAAACAATGCATGCAAGAACAATTTGAATGTCAAGATGAACACCAAGAACACTTTTTAAAAATTTTTAAGAAAAGAAACACATGCAAAACACCAAACTTAGAAATTTTTAATGTTTAGACACTATGAATTCGAAAATGCATATGAAAAACAACAAAAAACATAAAACAAGAAAATCACAAGATTAAACAACAAAAATCATCAAGAACAACTTGAAGATCAAGAAAGAACACATGATGAATTTTCAAAAATTTAAGAACAACTTAAGACATGCAATTGACACCAAACTTAAAATTTGACACAAGACTCAAACAAGAAACACAAATTTTCTTTTTATGATTTTATTAAATTTTTTTGTATTTTTTTTTGAAATTATTTTTGAAAAGGAAAATAAAGAAATTCAAAATTTTTAATAAGAATTCCAGGATTCATGTAATGTTAGTCTAAAGCTTCGGTCCAAAAGAATTAGACATAGCCAAATGGCCAGCCAAGCTTTAGCATAACAAATACAGACATGTCCTTTCTACAATGAAAAGTGGAAACCTCAGTCCAAAAGATTAGACATGGCTTAATAGCCAGCCAGGTTTCAACATATCTCATGAAGCTCTAGAATTCATTCTTAAAAATTTTGCATGATTTTTTTTCGAAAACACACTTTTTTTTCGAAAATAAAAATAAATAAAAAAGCTTAAACATAAAATAAAATTACCGAATCTAAGCAACAAGATGAACCGTCAGTTGTCCAAACTCGAACAATCCCCGGCAACGACACCAAAAACTTGGTGCACAGAATTGTGATCACACTTTTCACAACTCCGCACAACTAACCAGCAAGTGCACTGGGTCATCCAAGTAATACCTTACGTGAGTAAGGGTCGGTCCCATGGAGATTGTCGGCTTGAAGCAAGCTATGGTCATCCTGTAAATATTAGTCAGGTGGATTCAAATGGTTATGAGGTTTTGATAATTAAAAGATAAATAAAACATAAAATAAAATAAAGATACTTATGTGATTCATTGGTGGGAATTTCAGATAAGCGTTTGGAGATGCTTTGTTGCATCTGAACCTCTGCTTTCCTATTGTCTTCATCCAATCATGTGTGCTCCCTTCCATGGCAAGCTGTATGATCCTCTCGAATGAAAAATACCAGGTACGGTTTCTGCACGGCTAATCAACTATCGGATTTCTCGTCTCGGATGAAAAATACCAGGTATAGCTACCGCACGGCTAATCATCTGTCGGTTCTCACTAGCATCGGAATAGGATCTCTCTATCCTTTTGCACACTGTCACTACGCCCAACATTCGCGAGTTTGAAGCTCGTCACAGTCATCCCTTCCCAGATCCTACTCAGAATACCACAAAAAAGGTTTAGACTTTCTGGATCTCAGGAATGCTGCCAATTGGTTCTAGCTTATACCACGAAGGTTCTATTCTCACGGACTCGGTCCGTGGATTAGAGACCCAAGAGAATATACTCCGGCTGTCGTCCAATGACTATGTTGAACATTATGTAGACCGCTTGTGGTTGTCAGGCACGCGGATCTTGGCTAAGTGAGTAACGAAGATAGTGGGTGATTGTCACAGGTCACCCCTTCATTCTGACTTAACTGAATTAAGTACGAGAGTATATCTTGGAGAAGAAGTAAGCGTGAATTGAAAGAGAAACAATAGCACTTGGATTAATTCATGAAGAACAGCAGAGCTCCGCACCTTAATCTATGAGGTGTAGAAACTCCACCGTAGAAAATGCATAAGAGAAAAGAGGTTTAGGCATGGCTGAATGGCCAGCCTCCAAATGTGAAAAATGGCATAAGATGTGTTCCAAAACTCCGAATACAATAGTAAAAGTGCTATTTATACTAAACTAGTTACTAGGAATTACAGAAAATAAGTAACTAAGTGCAGATAGTGCAGAAATCTACTTCTGGGGCCCACTTGGTATGTGCTTGGGCTGAGCATTGAGCTTTACAAGTGCATAGGCCATTTCTAGAGTTAAACACCAGCTTGGATGCCAGCTTGGGCGTTTAACTCCAGTTCTGGTGCCAGTTCTGGCGTTTTACGCTAGAAAAGAGTCCCTCGCTGGCATTGAACGCCAGTTTGGGTCATCAAATCTCAGGCAAAGTATGGATTATTATATATTGATAGAAAGCCCAAGATGTCTACTTTCCAACACAATTGAGAGTGTGCCAATTGGGCTTCTGTAGCTCCAGAAAATCCACTTCGAGTGCAGGAGGTTCAGAATCCAACAGCATCTGCAGTCCTTTCTCAGCCTCTGAATCAGATTTTTGCTCAGGTCCCTCAATTTCAGCCAGAAAATGCCTGAAATTTCAGAAAAACACACAAACTCATATTAAAGTCCAAAAATGTGATTTTTGCATAAAAACTAATAAAAATATAATAAAAAGTAACTAAAACATACTAAAAACTATGTAAAAACAATGCCAAAAAGGGTATAAATTATCCGCTCATCATCTCCCCCCCTCAAATCGGGGTGGTTCCTCCAGGATGAGTTGTAGGTATCTCCATAGAACTCATTTTGTCCAACTCCTTGGTTGTGCATGTATTGGACTTGCTTAGGTTGTTGCTCTTTATAGAGTTCCTCATTTTGCCCCTACCCAGCTGGTGGTTGATTTGGAGTGCTCACAGCTGCAACTTGAAGACCATCAATCCTGTTGGCCATCATCTCTATCTAATGTTGGATCTGTTGATGCATCACCTTGTTTTAAGCTAAAATGGTATCCACACCTTCCAGCTCCAATACACTCTTCCTTTGAGCTGGTTGGCGTTGCCTTTGATGACCATAGAAGTATTGGTTGTTCGTCACATTGTCTATCAAATTTTGAGCTTCCTCAGCTGTCTTCATGAGTTGCACTGAACCTCCAACAGAATAGTCAAGTGCTTCTTGAGCTCTTAATGTCAGTCCTTCATAGAAGTTTTGGAGTCTATCCCATTCACTGAACATTTCTGGTGGGCACTTCCTGATTAAAGCTTTGTATCTCTCCCAGGCATCATACAATGACTCTCCATCCATCTGAGTGAATGTTTGGACCTCTGTCTTTAGTCTGATGATCCTTTGGGGAGGATAGAACTTGGCTAGGAACTTATTCACTAGATCCTCCCAATTGTTGATGCTTTCTCTTGGAAATGCCTCCAACCATTGAGCAGCTTTGTCCCTTAATGAGAATGGGAATAACAGTAACTTGTAAATGTCTGGATGCACACCATTAGTCTTCACTATGTCACATATCCTTAGAAAGGTGGATAGGTGCTTGTTTGGATCTTCCAAGGGGCCTCCTCCATAAGAACTGTTGTTCTGCACCAAAGTGATGAGTTGAGGCTTCAATTAAAAGTTGTTTGCATTGACATTTGGAGTAAGTATGCTACTCCCACAGTGCCTTGGATTAGGGAAGGTGTAGGAGGCTAGAACCCTCCTTTGAGGCTGGCCATTGTTAGCCACTCCCTCTGGTAGATTAGGGGCATTCCCCTCTATCTCTTGGTTCTCCTCCTCTGATTCCTCTTCACCGATGATTCCCTTTTCTCTTGCTTCTCTTCTTAGTCTTCGCAGAGTTTTCTCGTCAAGGTTACAAGAGGTGGAGACCTCTCTCTTTGCTTCTGTCATACACACAAAATCAGAAACCACAAACAATTCACTCTACTGCTAGAGTGGTGTTAAGGTTAGCTTAAACAAAAACTCAAACAGTTAGTATGCTTAGTAAAAATCAAAACAAAATGCTTAATCTAGATTATCACCTTACTTAATCATTGTCAATCTAAATCAATCTCCGGCAACAACGCCAAAAACTTGATGAGGGAAAAAGCGATTCCACACAAACTCACCGGCAAGTGTACCGGGTCGCATCAAGTTGTAATAACTCACAAGAGTGAGGTCGATCCCACAGGGATTGATGAATTCAGCAATTTTAGTTAGGTGATGAATTTAGTTAAGCGAATATTTGATTATTTGAGTGATTTTTTATTAACAGAAGTGAAATTGCAAGAAAATAAAAGTGTAGAATGAAAACTGGCTGAATCTTAAAGTGCAGAAGAAGTAAATTACAGAAACTTAAAGAGCAAAAAAGTAAAAGAGATGAAACTTAAATTGCAAGAAAGGTAAATGAATAAAACTTAAAGTGCAAGAAACTTAAATTACTGAATCTAAATTGCTGGAAAATATAAATTGCATTAAGAGTAAAGGGATTTGGGTGTTGGGATTTGAATTAAAGTAGAAAATGTAAATTAAAGTAAATCAAAGAGCTATGAGATGAAGAGATTCAGCTTAGTAGCAAAACAGAAATGGAAAATTGCTTGAAGAAACAAACAGCAAGAAAACTTAACTCAATTGTGAAATTCTAAAAGAGAAATTTAAAATTGCAGAAGAGCAACAAAATCAGAAAGCAGATCTAGATCTCAATCACTCTCTTGACCAAACAGAAAAAATTGCAGAAAAATGAAAATGAAAACAGAAAAGAAGATTTAGATCCAATTCTCCAATTCTCAGAACTATAAGAAAGAAAAGTAGAAGATAATTCTCAGATGAAGAATTTCAAGGGAATTTTTCAATCTGAATTCAAAAACCCAAAACAGAAAGTAGAAGTTGTAGAAGAGAGAACAAACAGAAAAAAAAACTAGATCTAATCCCAATTCCCAAATTCAAAATGAAAATTTAAAAGTAAGAAAACTAAAAATGAGCAAAAGGTGCTCTTCAAATCAAATTTGCTCCTATTTATACACTTTCTATTCTAGTCACTAAGCACTTTGGAATGGGCCTTTGGGTTTGTGAAGAAATGGATCCAAAATGGCACTTGGTTGCATGGGTTAGGATGCATTTTGTGAAGCTCCAGTGGAGCGCTCCATTGGGGCAGTGAACGCTACGTTCACCTGTCATGTGTGCTTCCTTGGTGCGCATTTGGCCTCCCCTAGCGTTGCCTTCGTGAACAGCACGTTCACTCTTTCCACGCTGCACCAATTGGTGCGCGCCTTCTCTTCATGGGTGCTCTCTCTTCGAGCGCTACGTTCATTTTATGAATGTTGCCTAGTGCTCCCTTGATTGAGCGCTTCTCTTAGCGCTCCCTTGGTTGAGCGCTACGTTCATTTTTTTGAACTCTCCTAATGTACGAATGGCAATTCCTTCACTCCCCAAGTTGAAATCCACGAAAAAGGTGGAAAAGGTGAACGCTACGTTCACTTCCAAAGTGAACACTAGCCAAAAGTGTTCTCTTTGAGCGTGGTGTTGCTTCTTTGAACGCAACGCTTCCCCGATTCTTCATTTTTCCATTTCTTCACCTACAAGTAATCAAACAACTAATCAAAGTATCACCAAATTCACAAGGTCTTTGCATCATTCATGAAATCAATTAATTCTAGCATAAACCCTATGATTTTGTGTAAAATAATTGATGGTTGATTGATTCAAAATAATCATGAAAATCCACTCTAATTACTTACTTATTGTGCAAGAAAGTGCATAAAACCTAATGAAACTAATGAAAAATGCTTCTAAAAATAGCATAAGATGACTTGTAAAACTAGCATAAGATCCTAGTACAAGAAGCACCACAGGCATATGTCCTAAGTTCCAAGCTATTGGTGTCTAGCCTTATTATTTGTTTCTTTTATTTTTGTTGCCAATCCTTGGCTTTTCTTTTCTTTTTCTTTCTCACTTTTCTTCATTTTTCAGGGACGTTCATTAATAAAAGGTTTTATAACAGAAACTAAGTTCTCACTACAAAAGACATTCTATTATGCAGCTTTTATTTTTGAGCTTATCATCCAATCAAGCAATTACCACCACAAGTCTTCATTCTAATTCCTACCATATTGGACACTCACTTTCTATTTCAAACATTTTCTCTTATTGAAGCAAAAGGGAAACAAGACAGAATTTAAGGCAGATGAGTGATAACAAGCATAATGCAGATTCTAATAAGAAATCTACTCAAGATATGAAAGTGCAGAATATAAAATATTTGGAGGCATATCATGTTTCAGATATGCATCATCCTTATTTAATTAAAACTATAAAAGGGACCCCACCACCTCTAGTTGTGGTGCTCTTTCCCTCTGCTGGATTCTCCCTTACTCTTTGACTCCTTCTTTTGTTTCTTGCTTGTTCCTTGGGGCTCTTCAACAGGGCATCTGCGATCCCAAATTTGGTCTACCTGACCCCAGAGTCCAGCATCATTCAATCTTTGTTGCATGTGTGCTGCATTTTTCTGGGCTTTTGCTCTCTGATGGTTTACCAATTCTGGGCATTGAACAAATGGCTTGATCTCTTGATTCAATATTGGCATGCCACTGACTACATAGTCCAACTTTTCTTGAGTTTTTATATCATACTCCATCTTGTCCAAGTTCCTATGCTCTCCAATTATATGATATATTTTCTTCCATTGATAAAGGTTTTGGGTGTACTCCCCATACTTGGCTTGTCGTAGGGACAATCTATTAAATGATTCTTAAAAATTTGCCGATTGTTCCCTTTGCCCATCAAAAATTCTTGCTTGAAATTCTCTCTGTTGATCTAACATCTTTATCTAGAAGTTTTCTTGTTGTTCCATTATCTGTTGCTGCCAATTCTCTTGTTGCTCTCGATCCTTCAAATACTGCTCTTGTTGCCTCAAGTATTGCTCTTATTGTTGCTCCTGTGCTCTCATAAATTGTTGAGACATTTCTTCAATGGCTCTTTGCATTTGGCTTAGGTCCATTGCACCAGAAGCTTGTCCCTCCTCTCCTTGTGGTCTCCTTCTTCTTCCCGAAGCTCTTCTCTCTTGCTGATTATCAGTGTCAGTGATACCTTCCATGCTTTGCTTGGTGATTCCTCTGCTTCCCTTTACCTTCTCTGTATTTTCATCCTCAAAGAGTACTCCTGCTCTATTGTACAGCCTCAGAATAGTGCTTGGGTGACTAAGTCTACTTGATTTGCCAGTATCCTCAGCCATCTCATGAATGCTATCTGCTATGAGCTGTGGGATATTGATTTCTCCTCCCTTGAGTATGCAATATGTCAGAATTGCTCTCTTTATTGTGACCTCAGATGTGTTTGTAGTGAGGAGTATGGATCTTCTCACTATCTCATACCACCCTTTGGCTTCAGGTATGAGATCCATTCTCTTCAAGTAGCTTGGATTTCCTTCTGAGTCCCTTTCCCAATCTTTGCTTTTAAAGCATAAACCACTTAGTATCTCATCAGGATCATTTTCACCCTGCATTCTGTCATCAAAGCTGGGTTCTCCATAGGTTATCACTCTTATCTGCAAGACTCTCATGATGGATGATGGGCTGAAATCTACCTCAACCCCCTAACATAGCTCTTGTACCTGACGTGCACGCATGACCCGCGAAGATGACTATTGACGCGTACGCGTGACTGACGCGTACACGTGACATGCGCTATCTACAGAAAATGTAGAAAATGCTGGGGGGCAATTTTGGGCTGAGTTTGGACCCAGTTCTTGGCCCAGAAACGCAGACTAAAGCCAGGGGACAAGCAGATACTCAAGAGACATTCATACAGACACTTCTCATTCAAATAATTTTAGGTTTTAGATGTAGTTTTCCAGAGAGAGTTGCTCTCTCCTCTCTCTAGGTTTTAGGATTTTCGGATTAGCTTGGCTTAATTTCAGATTTCTACTTAGTTTAATTTAGTTTTCTTCTACTCTTGTTAGTTCTAGTACTTTGGTTTACTTATTTCTCTTGTTCATTTGTTTATTTTCCCAATTTGGTTTATGAACTCCACGTTAGCTTTGATTTCTTTACTTAATGCAATTTGAGGTATTTCAGATTTATGATTGCTTTCTTCTATTTATGTTGTTGATGCTTTTAATTTAATTTAGATTTCTCTCCTTTTGGCTTTGGTTGAGTAATTGGAGACACTTTAGTTATCAAACTCCTTTGTTGATTGATGATTGGAATTTGCTGGTTGGTTTGGATCCCTCTAAAGCTAGTCTTTCCTTAGGAGTTGACTAGGACTTGAGGAATCAAATTGATTAGTCCACTTGACTTTCCTTTATTTAGTAAGGGTTAACTAAGTGGGAGCAATGAACAATTCTCGTCACAATTGATAAGGATAACTAGGATAGGACGTCCAGTTTTCATACCTTGCCAAGAGTTTTTCTAGTCATTAATTTACTTTCTTGCATTTTTATTTTCTTGTTCCTTATTCAAAACACCAAAAAAATACTTTTCTCATAACTAATAATAAATACACCTCCCTGAAATTCCTTGAGAGACGACCCGAGGTTTGAATACTTCGGTTATTATTTTTATTGGGTTTGCTTAAGTGACAACCAAAACTTTTGTATGAAAGGATTCTTGTTGGTTTAGAAACTATACTTTCAACGAGACTTTATTTGTGAATTCTTTACCGACAAAAATCCGATCATCAAAATGGCGCCGTTGCCGGGGAATTGCAAACGTGTGCCTTATTATTGGTTATTGTAAATATTTGCTTTTTGCTTATTTGTTAGTTTTTGTTAGTTTTAGGACTTTGTTGCTTATTTTTATTAGTTTTTGTTATTACTTTCTCTTACTACTATGAATTCTCACCCCTTTGGCTATGACTTTGGGTCTAATTATGTTGTAGGAGATGGCGATTACAATGGGAATATGCATTAAGGATGGGACAATCAAAGGTGGAAGGGGCCACAAAGATTTGATCAACCCTCTTGGCAACAACCTCCACCAACATACTTTGACCAAGAGCCTTTCCAAGAGGCATACCAAGATAATGGCTATGGTGAGCACTCTTTTGATTATCAACAACCACCACCATACGTCTATGAACCCCCCCCCCAACATAATTTTGAACCACCATACTCACAAGCCCCCTACAACCATTCACCCCTATATGACCCTAATCCTTATCCATCATACCAACTACCATATGAACCATACATAGAACCACCCCAATTCCAAAACAATTGCCCCCCTTCATCTTGCTATGACGAGATGCTTCAATCTCTTGCACAAGGACAAAAGACCATGGAAAGCACACTTACCGGTCTGACCTCCGCTATACAAGCCTTCGTCTCCCAGATTGGATCATCGAATACCTCCAACAATCAACCCTCAAGTTCTAGTGTACTTCCTTTTCAACAACATAATGATCCCTCCATCCCATCACCGCCCTCCATGGAAGAACACCCACATCTGTCAATCCAAGAGCAACACGATCCCAATTATGCTATTAACATAGAGCAAGAGAGAAGGGATCATCTTTATGAATTCATACTTTATAAGAAGCTAGAGGAGGCCCTAAAGGTAGTGGTAGGAGAGACCCTTGAAGATGAAGGAATAGTTGAAAGGAGTTGTCATGAAAAGGAAATCATCAAGAAGGAGTATGATTTTATACTAAAATAACTGGACAAAGCAGTAATTATTGAAGAGAAAGAAGTGGTTGTAGACTTAGGAGATGCGAAACCTCCATGGGAAAGTCCAGTCATAGAGCCTCCTTCCAAGGTGTTTGAAATTGATGTTGAGGAGGATGGTGCACAACCTCCAAGGCATGTTCCTTATGAATAATTGGACGGAATAAATCAAAAGGCAAGTTTCCTTGGTGATGATGAGCATGAATCAAGCCATCCTAGTGATGAACTCGCATCTGCGATTGAACCCCTTGAGTGTGAAGAACCTTCTCCCAGTGAATCTGAAAATGAAGTGGAGGTAGACTTTTCTCAACCTCCAACTTATAACTTGAGTAACAGGGAAGAATTAGAAAAATTTGATGAGGTTGCGGTTGAAGTTGAAGAAGGTTGTAAAAAGGTAGAGGATGTCAAGGGAGAGCAAAAGGGAATAGAGCTTGAAATCACCTTGCCGAAGCTGTTGGAGACCTCTCCCCCAAAGCCATTACCATCCAATACAACATTCAAGTGGGTAAAATACTTATCCTTAACCTTTATTTTCCCACTTGAATATGGGCTACTTGAAACAGATGGTCAGCTTCGAGCTCTTTGTGGCTTTAAGAGTAAGAGGGAGATGGTTAGTGGTTGGCAACACAATCCTAGGTTCGTTATGGTTGGGAGCTCAAAGTCTAAATGCAAGGGTTGGTGTAGAGCTCGAATGAATGGGTCTAGGAAGCTGTTTGGATGCCTTAGTGAGAATTCGGATTGCTTACCACCCAGATGGAATCATTATGATCCACTTGAAGACGGGTGTAGAATCAAGATTTGGGATTCGGGAATATATGAGGATCAATTTCGGGAGCTCAAAGCTTGTGAAGCACTCCATCAAAGCTTTAGGAATTTACCTGGTATTGATAGAGCTTATTGGAAGTCCAAGCATTGGGGGAAGTTTCAAGACGAGTTCAAGCACAAGCCACCATGACAAGAAGCTCACCAAATGTCCAACTTAAGGACTTTAACTAAAAGTGCTAGCTGGAATACAACCCAACATGGTATGATCGTTGCTTTTCCTTCTTAATTTTATTTTATTTTATTTTTATCATTGTTCATTCATAATTTCTGCATAATCATCTGCATGCTGCATTCTGCATTCTACATAAAAAAAAGGGGATCGATGCGCAAGCGTCCATGATGCGCGCGTCGTTTGCGTATACGAACCTGAACAGAGAGTTGCGCGAGAGACGTACGGGAGGGGTGCGTGGCTGATGGGTAAAAATTAGATTTCCACACAAACTCACCGGCAAGTGTACCGGGTCGCATCAAGTAGTAATAACTCACAAGAGTGAGGTCAATCCCACAGGGATAAATGGATCAAGCAACTTTAGTGAGGTGATTAGTTTAGTCAAGCTAACATTGGTGAACTGAATGAAATTAAACTAACAGAGAGTGAATTGCGAAAATTGTAAATTACAGAACGTAAATGGACAGAAGCTTAAAGAGCAAGAAAAGTAAATTGCATCAAATGTAAAGGGAATTGGATGCTGGAAAATTAAATGAAAGTAGTAAATCAGGACTCAGAACAATTAAATTGCAGGAAAGGTAGATTCGGATCACCACAAACTCAAATGTAAAGTTGCAGAAAATAAATGTGCAGAAGAGAATTGTAGAAATTTGAATTTGTAGCTGATGAGCGGATAATTTATACGCTTTTTGGCATTGTTTTTAGTATGTTTTTAGTAGGATCTAGTTACTTTTAGGGATGTTTTCATTAGTTTTTATGTTAAATTCACATTTCTGGACTTTACTATGAGTTTGTGTGTTTTTCTGTGATTTCAGGTATTTTCTGGCTGAAATTGAGGGACTTGAGCAAAAATCAGATTCAGAGGTTGAAGAAGGACTGCTGATGCTGTTGGATTCTGACCTCCCTGCACTCAAAGTGGATTTTCTGGAGCTACAGAACTCGAAATGACGCGCTTTCAATTGCGTTGGAAAGTAGTTATCCTGGGCTTTCCAGCAATATATAATAGTCCATACTTTGGCCAAGAATAGACGATGTAAACTGGCGTTCAACGCCAGTTCTCTGCCCAATTCTGGCGTCTAGCGCCAGAAAAGGATCCAAAACCAGAGTTGAACGCCCAAACTGGCACAAAAACTGGCGTTCAACTCCAAGAAGGACCTCTACACGTGCAACACTCAAGCTCAGCCCAAGCACACACCAAGTGGGCCCCGGAAGTGGATTTATGCATCAATTACTTACTTCTATAAACCCTAGTAGCTAGTTTATTATAAATAGGACCTTTTACTACTGTATTAGACATCTTTGATCAGTTGTATGCTATCTTAGATCACGTTTGAGGGCTGGCCTCTCGGCCATGCCTGGACTTTCACTTATGTATTTTCAACGGTAGAGTTTCTACACTCCATAGATTAAGGTGTGGAGCTCTGCTGTTCCTCAAAGATTAATGCAAAGTACTACTGTTTTCTATTCAATTCATCTTGTTTCGCTTCTAAGATATTCATTCATACTTCAATCTGAATGTGATGAACGTGACAATCATCATCATTCCATATGAACGCATACCTGACAACCACTTCCATTCTACCTTAGACTGAATGAGTATCTCTTAGATCTCCTAACCAGAATCTTCGTGGTGTAAGCTAGAGTGATGGCGGCATTCAAGAGAATCCGGAAGGTCTAAACCTTGTCTGTGGTATTCCGAGTAGGATTCAATGATTGGATGACTGTGACAAGCTCCAAACTCACGATTGCAGGGCGTTAGTGACAGACGCAAAAGTATAGTAAATCATATTCCAACATGATCGAGAACCGACAGATGAATAGTCGTGCCGTGACAGGGTGCGTTGACCATTTTCACTGAGAGGATAAGATGAAGCCATTGACAAGGGTGATGCCTCCAGACGATTAGCCGTGCCGTGACAGGGCATTTAGATCATTTTCCCGAGAGAAGACCGAAAGTAGCCATTGACAATGGTGATGTATCACATAAAGCCAGCCATGGAAAGGAGTAAGACTGACTGGATGAAGATAGCAGGAAAGCAGAGGTTCAGAGGAACGAAAGCATATCCATTCGCTTATCTGAAATTCTCACCAATGAATTACATAAGTATTTCTATTCCTATTTTATTATATTATTTTCGAAAACTCCATAACCATTTGATATCCACCTGACTGAGATTTACAAGGTGACCATAGCTTGCTTCATACCAACAATCTCCGTGGGATTCGACCCTTACTCACGTAAGGTATTACTTGGACGACCCAGTGCACTTGCTGGTTAGTTATGCGAAGTTGTGAAGATATGTTTAGACCATGGTCCTGTGCATCCGTTTTTGGTGCCATTGCCAGGGAATCAATTTCGAACAATAATTCACAACCTGAGTAGCAATTTCGCATACCAAGTTTTTAGCGCCGTTGCCGGGGATTGTTCGAGTATGGACAACTGACGGTTCATCCTGTTGCTCAGATTAGGTAATTTTCTTTTTATTTTATTTTCTAAAATTTTTCAAAAATATTTCTAAAATTTTCTCACCTGTTTTCGAAAAAAAAAATATATTTTTTTTTATTCAAAATTTTGAAGAATGAATTCTAGTGTTTCATGAAGCATGTGAAGCCTGGCTGGCTGTAAAGCCATATCGAAATTCTTTTGGACTGAGGATTCCAACCATCAGCTATTATACGACTGTAGGGTATGTCAGGCATGTCATGTCTGAATTACATGCTGAAGCTTGGCTGGCCATTGGCCATGTCTAGTGTTTTGGACCGGAGCTTTCATTGAAAGCTTAGCTGGCTAGTGAGCCATGTCTAATTCCTGGACTGAAGCTTTAGACTAAAGAGCATAAGATTCCTGGAATTCATATTAAAAATTTTGGGAATCCTTATTTTTCTTTTTCATAATAATTTTCGAAAAAAAAATAATACAAAAAAAATTAGAAAATCATAAAAATCAAAAATATTTTTTGTGTTTCTTGTTTGAGTCTTGAGTCATATCATAAGTTTGGTGTCAGTTGCATATGCATCTTGCATTTTTCGAAAATATCATGCATTCATAGTGTTCTTCATGATCTTCAAGTTGTTCTTGGTAAGTCTTCTTGTTTGATCTTGATGTTTTCATGTTTTGTGTCTTTTCTTGTTTTACATGTGCATTTTTCGTTTCTTAGAGTCTAAACATGAAAGATTTCTAAGTTTGGTGTCTTACATGTTTTCTTTGCATAAAAAATTTTTCAAAAATATGTTCTTGGTGTTCATCTTGACATTCATAGTGTTCTTGGTGTTCATCTTGACATTCATAGCATTCTTGCATGCATTCATTATTTTGATCTAAAAATTTCATGCATTGCATCTTTTTAGTGTTTTTCTCTCTCATAAAAAAAATTCAAAAATAAAAAAAAATATCTTTCCCTCTTTCTCTCTCATAAATTCGAAAATTAGATTTGACTTTTTTCAAAAACTTTTAAAATCAAGTTGTTTTTATGAGTCAAATCAAATTTTCATTTTAAAAATCTTATCTTTTTCAAAATATTTTTCAAAAATCAAATCTTTTTCAAATTTCTTAGTTATTTTCGAAAATTCCAAAAATATTTTTCAAAAATATTTTTCTTATTTTTATCAAATAATTTTCGAAAATAACAATAACAATTAATGTTTTGATTCAAAAATTTCAAGTTTGTTACTTGCTTGTTAAGAAAGATTCAAACTTTAAGTTATAGAATCATATCTTATGATTTCTTGTGAATCAAGTCATTAATTGTGATTTTAAAAATCAAATCTTTTTCAAAAACTAATTTCAATCATATCTTTTCAAAAATATCTTCTTATCTTATCTTTTTCAAAAATTTGATTTCAAAATATCTTTTCTAACTTCCTATCTTCTTATCTTTTCAAAATTGATTTTCAAAATTTGTTTCAACTAACTAACTAACTTTTTGTTTGTCTCCTATCTTTTTCAAAACCACCTAACTAACTCTCTCTCTCTAATTTTCGAAAATATCCTCTCCCTTTTTCAAAATTTCTTTTTAATTAACTAATTATTTCAAATTTTAAATCTTAATTTTCGAAAATTACTAACATTTTTCAAAAAAAAAAATTTATTTTCAAAAATCACTAACTCTTTTTCAAAAATTATTTTCGAAAATTCTCCCTCTCCCATCTTATTCTATTTATTTATTCATTTACTAACATCTCATCTCACATCTCTGCCCTCCTCACAGTTGTGTTTCTTTCTTTACATCACATTCTTGTCTCCCTCTTTTCTTCCACTCACAAAGGGACCTCTATACTGTGGTATAAAGGATCCATATTATCATTATTATTTTTTTGTGCCCTTTTCTTTGTCATATGAGCAGGAGCAAGGACAAGAATATTCTTGTTGAAGCAGATCCAGAACCTGAAAGGACTCTGAAGAGAAAACTAAGAGAAGCTAAATTACAACAATCCAGAGATAACCTTTCAGAAATTTTCAAACAGGAAGAGGAGATGGCAGCCGAAAATAATAATAATGCAAGGAGGATGCTTGGTGACTTTACTGCACCTAATTCCAATTTACATGGAAGAAGCATCTCTATTCCTGCCATTGGAGCAAACAACTTTGAGCTGAAACCTCAATTAGTTTCTCTGATGCAGCAGAACTGCAAGTTTCATGGACTTTCATCTGAAGATCCTTTTCAGTTCTTAACTGAATTCTTGCAGATATGTGATACTGTTAAGACTAATGGAGTAGATCCTGAAGTCTACAGGCTCATGCTTTTCCCTTTGCTGTAAGAGACAGAGCTAGAGTGTGGTTGGACTCTCAACCTAAGGATAGCCTGAACTCTTGGGATAAGCTGGTCAAGGCTTTCTTAGCCAAGTTCTTTCCTCCTCGAAAGCTTAGTAAACTTAGAGTGGACGTTCAGACCTTCAGACAAAAAGAAGGTGAATCCCTCTATGAAGCTTGGGAAAGATACAAACAGTTGACCAAAAAGTGTCCTTCTGACATGCTTTCAGAATGGACCATCCTGGATATATTCTATGATGGTCTGTCTGAGTTATCTAAGATGTCATTGGATACCTCTGCAGGTGGATCCATTCACCTAAAGAAAACGCCGGCAGAAGCTCAAGAACTCATTGACATGGTAGCAAATAACCAGTTCATGTACACTTCTAAAAGGAATCCTGTGAATAATGGGACGCCTATGAAGAAGGGAGTTCTTGAATTTGATACTCTGAATGCCATATTGGCTCAGAACAAAATATTGACTCAGCAAGTCAATATGATTTCTCAGAGTCTGAATGGAATGCAAGCTGCATCCAACAGTACTCAAGAGGCATCTTCTGAAGAAGAAGCTTATGATCCCGAGAACCCTGCAATAGCAGAGGTAAATTACTTAGGTGAACCTTATGGAAACACCTATAACTCATCATGGAGAAATCATCCAAATTTCTCATGGAAGGATCAAAAGCCTCAACAAGGCTTTAATAATGGTGGAAGAAACAGGTTTAACAATAACAAACCTTTTCCATCATCCACTCAGCAACAGACAGAGAACTCTGAACAAAATACTTCTAATTTAGCAAACTTAGTCTCTGATCTATTTAAGGCCACTGTAAGTTTCATGAATGAAACAAGGTCTTCCATTAGAAATCTGGAAGCACAAGTGGGCCAGCTGAGTAAAAGGATCACTGAAATCCCTCCTAGTACTCTCCCAAGCAATACAGAAGAGAATCCAAAAGGAGAGTGCAAGGCCATTGACATAAGCACCATGGCCGAACCTGTAAGGGAAGGAGAGGACGTGAATCCCAAGGAGGAAGACCTCCTGGGACATCCAGTAATCAATAAGGAGCTTCCCTCTGAGGAACCAAAGGAATCTGAGACTCATCTAGAGACCATAGAGATTCCATTGAACCTCCTTATGCCATTCATGAGCTCTGATGAGTATTCCTCTTCTGAAGAGAATGAGGATGTTACTGAAGAGCAAACAGCCAAGTTTCTTGGTTCAATCATGAAGCTGAATGCCAAATTATTTGGCATTGATACTTGGGAAGTTGAACCTCCCTTGTTCATCAATGAACTAAGTGATCTGGATCAACTGACATTACCTCAGAAGAGACAGGATCCTGGAAAGTTCATAATACCTTGTACCATAGGCACCATGATCTTTAAGGACCTGTGTGACCTTGGTTCAGGAATAAACCTCATGCCCCTCTCTGTAATAGAGAAACTGGGAATCTATGGGGTGCAAGCTGCTAAAATCTCATTAGAGATGGCAGACAATTCAAGAAAATAGGCATATGGACAAGTAGAGGACGTGTTAGTAAAGGATGAAGGCCTTTACGTCCCTGCTGATTTCATAGTTTTGGATACTGGAAAGGAAGAGGATGAATCCATCATCTTAGGAAGACCTTTCCTGGCCACAGCAAGAGCTGTGATTGATGTTGACAGTGGTGAACTAGTCCTTCAATGGAATGAGGACTCCCTTGTATTTAAAACTCAAGGATCTCCCTCTGCAACCATGGAGAGGAAGCATGAAAAGCTTCTCTCAAAGCAGAGTCAAACAAAGCCCCCACAGTCAAACTCTAAGTTTGGTGTTGGAGAGTTTCAACAATGCTCTGAACATCTGTGAGGCTCCATGAGAGCCCACTGTCAAGCTATTGACATTAAAGAAGCGCTTGTTGGGAGGCAACCCAATTTTTAGTTATATGTCTTTATAGGTTCATGATCATGAGGAGTCACAAAATAAATATAAAAATTGAAAACGGAATCAAAAACAGTAGAAGAAAAATCACACCCTGAAGGAGCATCTGCCTGGCGTTCAACGCCAGAACAGAGCATGGTTCTGGCGCTGAATGCCCAAAATGGGCAGCATTCTGGCGCTGAACACCCAGAACAAGCTGGTTCTGGCGTTCAACGCCAGAAATGGCAACAAATGGGCGTTGAACGCACAAAATGGGCACCAACCTGGCGCTGAACGCCCAGAGTTGTGTGCAAAGGCATTTTACATGCCTAATTGGTGCAGGGATGCAAATCCTTGACACCCCAGGATCTGTGGACCCCATAGGATTACCTCAGGATCTGTGGACCCCACAGGATCCCCACCTACCTCCACTCACTTCTTCTCACCCCTCTTTCACACAATCCTATAAACACTCTCCCCCAAAAACCCTTTACCAATCACCTCAATCTCTCTTCCCCATCACCTCTTCACCACTCACATCCATCCACTCTTCCCCATAAACCTACCTCATAAACTCCACCTACCTTCAAAATTCAAAACCAATTTCCCACCCAAACCCACCCTAAATGGCCGAACCTAAACCCCCCTCCCTTCCCTATATAAAGCCCTCCATTCTTCATCAAATTCACACAACACACCCCTCTACACCCTTCTTGGCCGAAACACTTCCCACTCTCCTTCTCCTCCATTTCTTCTTCTTCTTCATCTATTCTTTCTTTTATTGCTCGAGGGCGAGCAAAATTCTAAGTTTGGTGTGGTAAAAGCATAAGCTTTTTGTTTTTCCATTACCATTGATGGCACCTAAGACCGGAGAATCCTCTAGAAAGAGGAAAGGGAAGACAAAAGCTTCCACATCCGAGTCATGGGAGATGGAAAGGTTCATCTCCAAAGCCCATCAAGACCACTTCTATGATGTTGTGGCCAAGAAGAAGGTGATCCCCGAGGTCCCTTTCAAACTCAAAAGAAATGAGTATCCGGAGATCCGACATGAAATTCAAAGAAGAGGTTGGGAAGTTTTAACAAATCCCATCCAACAAGTCGGCATCCTAATGGTTCAAGAGTTCTATGCTAATGCATGGATCACCAAGAACCATGATCAAAGTAAGAACCCGGATCCAAAGAACTATGTTACAATGGTTCGGGGGAAATACTTAGATTTTAGTCCGGAGAATGTGAGATTGGCGTTTAACTTGCCCATGATGCAAGGAGATGAACGCCCCTACACTAGAAGGGTCAACTTTAATCAAAGGTTGGACCAAGTCCTTATGGACATATGTGTAGAAGGAGCTCAATAAAAAATTGACACCAAAGGCAAGCCGGTTCAACTAAGAAGATTGGACCTCAAGCCTGTAGCTAGAGGATGGTTGGAGTTCATTCAATGCTCAATCATTCCCACTAGCAACCGGTCTGAAGTTACTATAGACCGGGTCATCATGATCCATAGCATCATGATTGGAGAAGAGGTGGAAGTTCATGAGATTATACCTCAAGAACTCTACAAGGTGGCTGACAAGTCCTCCACTATGGCAAGGTTAGCCTTTTCTCACCTCATTTGCCACCTATGCAATTCGGCTGGGATTGACATAGAGGGAGATATCCTCATCAAAGAGGACAAGCTCATCACTAAGAAAAAGATGGAGCAAGCAAGAGAGCCCATTCATGGAGCTCAAGAGGCGTATGAAGCTCATCACCATGAGATCCCGGAGATGTCTCAAATGCACTTTCCTCCACAAAACTATTGGGAGCAAATCAACACCTCCCTAGGAGAATTGAGTTCCAATATGGGACAACTAAGGGTGGAACATCAAGAGCACTCCATCATGCTTCATGAAATAAGAGAAGATCAAAAAGCAATGAGGGAGGAGCAACAAAGACAAGGAAGAGACATAGAAGAGCTCAAGGACATCATTGGTTCCTCAAGAAAGAAACGCCACCATCACTAAGATGGATTCATTCCTTGTTCTTATTTCTTCTGTTTTTTTTTTTTCGTTTTCTATGTTATGTGCCTATCTATGTTTGTGTCTTCATTACATGATCATTAGTAGTTAGTAACTGTGTCTTAAAGTTATGAATGTCCTATGAATCCATCACCTCTCTTAAATGAAAAATGTTTTAATTCAAAAGAGCAAGAAGTACATGAGTTTCGAATTTATCCTTGAACTTAGTTGAATTATATTGATGTGGTGACAATACTTCTTGTTTTCTGAATGTATGCTTGAACAGTGCATATGTCTTTTGAAGTTGTTGTTTAAGAATTTTAAATATGTTGGATCTTGAAAGAATGATGACTAGGAGACATGTTATTTGATAATCTGAAAAATCATAAAAATGATTCTTGAAGCAAGAAAAAGTAGCAAAGAACAAAGCTTGCGGAAAAAAAAAATAATATAGAAAGAAAAAGAAAAAGCAAAAGCAAAAAGCCAATAACCCTTAAAACCAAAAGGCAAGGGCAAATAAAAAGGATCCCAAGGCTTTGAGCATCAGTGGATAGGAGGGCCTAAAGGAATAAAATCCTGGTCTAAGCGGCTAAACCAAGTTGTCCCTAACCATGTGCTTGTGGCGTGTAGGTGTCAAGTGAAAACTTGAGACTGAGCGGCTAAAGTCAAGGTCCAAAGCAAAAAAAGAGTGTGCTTAAGAACCCTGGACACCTCTAATTTGGGACTTTAGCAAAGCTGAGTCACAATCTGAAAAGGTTCACCCAATTATGTGTCTATGGCATTTATGTATCCGGTGGTAATACTGGAAAACAAAGTGCTTAGGGCCACGGCCAAGACTCATAAAGAAGCTGTGTTCAAGAATCATCATACTGAACTAGGAGAATCAATAACACTATCTGAACTCTGAGCTCCTATAGATGCCAATCATTCTGAACCTCAATGGATAAAGTGAGATGCCAAAACTATTCAAGAGGCAAAAAGCTACAAGTCCCGCTCATATGATTGAAGCTCTGTTTCATTGATAGTTTGGAATTTATAGTATATTCTCTTCTTTTTATCCTATTTGATTTTCAGTTGCTTGGGGACAAGCAACAATTTAAGTTTGGTGTTGTGATGAGCGGATAATTTATACGCTTTTTGGCATTGTTTTTAGTATGTTTTTAGTAGGATCTAGTTACTTTTAGGGATGTTTTCATTAGTTTTTATGTTAAATTCACATTTCTGGACTTTACTATGAGTTTGTGTGTTTTTCTGTGATTTCAGGTATTTTCTGGCTGAAATTGAGGGACTTGAGCAAAAATCAGATTCAGAGGTTGAAGAAGGACTGCTGATGCTGTTGGATTCTGACCTCCCTGCACTCAAAGTGGATTTTCTGGGGCTACAGAACTCAAAATGGCGCGCTTCCAATTAAGTTGCAAAGTAGACATCCAGGGCTTTCCAGAAATATATAATAGTCCATACTTTGGCCAAGAATAGACGACGTAAATTGGAGTTCAACGCCAGTTCTCTGCCCAATTCTGGCGTCCAGCGCCAAAAAAGGATCCAAAACCAGAGTTGAACACCCAAACTGGCACAAAAACTGGCGTTCAACTCCAAGAAGGACCTCTACACGTGCAACACTCAAGCTCAGCCCAAGCACACACCAAGTGGGCCCCGGAAGTGGATTTATGCATTAATTACTTACTTCTGTAAACCCTAGTAGCTAGTTTATTATAAATAGGACCTTTTACTACTGTATTAGACATCTTTGATCAGTTGTATGCTATCTTAGACCACGTTTGAGGGCTGGCCTCTCGGCCATGCCTGGACTTTCACTTATGTATTTTCAACGGTAGAGTTTCTACACTCCATAGATTAAGGTGTGGAGCTCTACTGTTCCTCAAAGATTAATACAAAGTACTACTATTTTCTATTCAATTCATCTTGTTTCTCTTCTAAGATATTCATTCGTACTTCAATCTGAATGTGATGATCGTGACAATCATCATCATTCCCTATGAATGCGTGCCTGACAACCACTTCCGTTCTACCTTAGACTGAATGAGTATCTCTTAGATCTCCTAACCAGAATCTTCGTGGTGTAAGCTAGAATGATGGCGGCATTCAAGAGAATCTGGAAGGTCTAAACCTTGTCTGTGGTATTCCGAGTAGGATTCAATGATTGGATGACTGTGACGAGCTCCAAACTCGCGATTGCAGGGCTTTAGTGACAGATGCAAAAGGATAGTAAATCATATTCCAGCATGATCGAGAACCGACAGATGAATAGCCGTGCCGTGACAGGGTGCGTTGACCATTTTCACTGAGAGGATAAGATGAAGCCATTGACAAGGGTGATGCCTCCAGACGATTAGCCGTGCCGTGACAGAGCATTTGGATTATTTTCCCGAGAGAAGACCGAAAGTAGCCATTGACAATGGTGATGTATCACATAAAGCCAGCCATGGAAAGGAGTAAGACTGACTGGATGAAGATAGCAGGAAAGCAGAGGTTCAGAGGAACGAAAGCATCTCCATTCGCTTATCTGAAATTCTCACCAATGAATTACATAAGTATTTCTATCCCTATTTTATTATATTATTTTCGAAAACTCCATAACCATTTGATATCCACCTGACTGAGATTTACAAGGTGACCATAGCTTGCTTCAAACTAACAATCTCCGTGGGATTCGACCCTTACTCACGTAAGGTATTACTTGGACGACCCAATGCACTTGCTGGTTAGTTATGCGAAGTTGTGAAGATATGTTTAGACCATGGTCCTGTGCATCCGTTTTTGGTGCCATTGCCAGGGAATCAATTTCGAACAACAATTCACAACCTGAGTAGCAATTTCGCATACCAAGTTTTTGGCGCCGTTGTCGGGGATTGTTCGAGTATGGACAACTGACGATTCATCCTGTTGCTCAGATTAGGTAATTTTCTTTTTATTTTACTTTCA
Organism: Arachis hypogaea; assembly: GCF_003086295.3. Lineage (NCBI taxonomy): Eukaryota > Viridiplantae > Streptophyta > Magnoliopsida > Fabales > Fabaceae > Arachis > Arachis hypogaea. Next base: position 76,797,608 of record NC_092055.1, read on the forward strand.
AAAATTTTTCAAAAATATTTCTAAATTTTTCTCACCTGTTTTCGAAAAAAAAATATATTTTTTTTTATTCAAAATTTTTAAGAATGAATTCTAGTGTTTCATGAAGCATGTGAAGCCTGGCTGGCTGTAAAGCCATGTCTAAATTCTTTTGGACTGAGGCTTCCAACCATCAGCTGTTATATGACTGTAGGGTATGTCAGGCATGTCATGTCTGAATTACATGCTGAAGCTTGGCTGGCCATTGGCCATGTCTAGTGTTTTGGACCGGAGCATTCATTGAAAGCTTGGCTGACTAGTGAGCCATGTCTAATTCCTGGACTGAAGCTTTAGACTAAAGAGCATAAGATTCCTGTAATTCATATTAAAAATTTTGGGAATCCTTATTTTTCTTTTTCATAATAATTTTCGAAAAAAAAAATAATACAAAAAAAATTAGAAAATCATAAAAATCAAAAATAGTTTTTGTGTTTCTTGTTTGAGTCTTGAGTCATATCATAAGTTTGGTGTCACTTGCATATGCATCTTGCATTTTTCGAAAATATCATGCATTCATAGTGTTCTTCATGATCTTCAAGTTGTTCTTGGTAAGTCTTCTTGTTTGATCTTGATGTTTTCATGTTTTGTGTCTTTTCTTGTTTTACATGTGCATTTTTCGTTTCTTAGAGTCTAAACATGAAAGATTTCTAAGTTTGGTGTCTTACATGTTTTCTTTGCATCAAAAATTTTTCAAAAATATATTCTTGGTATTCATCTTGACATTCATAGTGTTCTTGGTGTTCATCATGACATTCATAGCATTCTTGCATGCATTCATTGTTTTGATCTAAAAATTTCATGCATTGCATCTTTTTAGTGTTTTTCTCTCTCATAAAAAAAATTCAAAAATAAAAAAAAAATATCTTTCCCTCTTTCTCTCTCATAAATTCGAAAATTAGATTTGACTTTTTTAAAAAACTTTTAAAATCAAGTTGTTTTTATAAGTCAAATCAAATTTTCATTTTAAAAATCTTATATTTTTCAAAATCTTTTTCAAAAATAAAATCTTTTTCAAATTTCTTAGTTATTTTCGAAAATTCCAAAAATATTTTTCAAAAATATTTTTCTTATTTTTATCAAATAATTTTCGAAAATAACAATAACAATTAATGTTTTGATTCAAAAATTTCAAGTTTGTTACTTGCTTGTTAAGAAAGATTCAAACTTTAAGTTATAGAATCATATCTTATGATTTCTTGTGAATCAAGTCATTAATTGTGATTTTAAAAATCAAATCTTTTTCAAAAACTAATTTCAATCATATCTTTTCAAAAATATCTTCTTATCTTATCTTTTTCAAAAATTTGATTTCAAAATATCTTTTCTAACTTCCTATCTTCTTATCTTTTCAAAATTGATTTTCAAAATTTGTTTCAACTAACTAACTAACTTTTTGTTTGTCTCCTATCTTTTTCAAAACCACCTAACTAACTCTCTCTCTCTAATTTTCGAAAATATCCTCTCCCTTTTTCAAAATTTCTTTTTAATTAACTAATTATTTCAAATTTTAAATCTTAATTTTCGAAAATTACTAACATTTTTCAAAAAAAAAAATTTATTTTCAAAAATCACTAACTCTTTTTCAAAAATTATTTTCGAAAATTCTCCCTCTCCCATCTTATTCTATTTATTTATTCATTTACTAACATCTCATCTCACATCTCTGCCCTCCTCACAGTTGTGTTTCTTTCTTTACATCACATTCTTGTCTCCCTCTTTTCTTCCACTCACAAAGGGACCTCTATACTGTGGTATAAAGGATCCATATTATCATTATTATTTTTTTGTGCCCTTTTCTTTGTCATATGAGCAGGAGCAAGGACAAGAATATTCTTGTTGAAGCAGATCCAGAACCTGAAAGGACTCTGAAGAGAAAACTAAGAGAAGCTAAATTACAACAATCCAGAGATAACCTTTCAGAAATTTTCAAACAGGAAGAGGAGATGGCAGCCAAAAATAATAATAATGCAAGGAGGATGCTTGGTGACTTTACTGCACCTAATTCCAATTTACATGGGAGAAGCATCTCTATTCCTGCCATTGGAGCAAACAACTTTGAGCTGAAACCTCAATTAGTTTCTCTGATGCAGCAGAACTGCAAGTTTCATGGACTTTCATCTGAAGATCCTTTTCAGTTCTTAACTGAATTCTTGCAGATATGTGATACTGTTAAGACTAATGGAGTAGATCCTGAAGTCTACAGGCTCATGCTTTTCCCTTTGCTATAAGAGACAGAGCTAGAGTGTGGTTGGACTCTCAACCTAAGGATAGCCTGAACTCTTGGGATAAGCTGGTCAAGGCTTTCTTAGCCAAGTTCTTTCCTCCTCAAAAGCTTAGTAAACTTAGAGTGGACGTTCAGACCTTCAGACAAAAAGAAGGTGAATCCCTCTATGAAGCTTGGGAAAGATACAAACAGTTGACCAAAAAGTGTCCTTCTGACATGCTTTCAGAATGGACCATCCTGGATATATTCTATGATGGTCTATCTGAGTTATCTAAGATGTCATTGGATACCTCTGCAGGTGGATCCATTCACCTAAAGAAAACGCCGGCAGAAGATAAAGAACTCATTGACATGGTTGCAAATAACCAGTTCATGTACACTTCTGAAAGGAATCCTGTGAATAATGGGACGCCTATGAAGAAGGGAGTTCTTGAATTTGATACTCTGAATGCCGTATTGGCTCAGAACAAAATATTGACTCAGCAAGTCAATATGATTTCTCAGAGTCTGAATGGAATGCAAGCTGCATCCAACAGTACTCAAGAGGCATCTTCTAAAGAAGAAGCTTATGATCCCGAGAACCCTGCAATAGCAGAGGTAAATTACTTAGGTGAACCTTATGGAAACACCTATAACTCATCATGGAGAAATCATCCAAATTTCTCATGGAAGGATCAAAAGCCTCAACAAGGCTTTAATAATGGTGGAAGAAACAGGTTTAACAATAACAAACCTTTTCCATCATCCACTCAGCAACAGACAGAGAACTCTGAACAAAATACTTCTAATTTAGCAAAATTAGTCTCTGATCTATTTAAGGCCACTATAAGTTTCATGAATGAAACAAGGTCTTCCATTAGAAATCTGGAAGCACAAGTGGGCCAGCTGAGTAAAAGGATCACTGAAATCCCTCCTAGTACTCTCCCAAGCAATACAGAAGAGAATCCAAAAGGAGAGTGCAAGGCCATTGACATAAGCACCATGGCCGAACCTGTAAGGGAAGGAGAGGACATGAATCCCAAGGAGGAAGACCTCCTGGGACATCCAGTGATCAATAAGGAGCTTCCCTCTGAGGAACCAAAGGAATCTGAGACTCATCTAGAGACCATAGAGATTCCATTGAACCTCCTTATGCCATTCATGAGCTCTGATGAGTATTCCTCTTCTGAAGAGAATGAGGATGTTACTGAAGAGCAAACAGCCAAGTTTCTTGGTGCAATCATGAAGCTGAATGCCAAATTATTTGGCATTGATACTTGGGAAGTTGAACCTCCCTTGTTCATCAATGAACTAAGTGATCTGGATCAACTGACATTACCTCAGAAGAGACAGGATCCTGGAAAGTTCATAATACCTTGTACCATAGGCACCATGATCTTTAAGGCCATGTGTGACCTTGGTTCAGGAATAAACCTCATGCCCCTCTCTGTAATAGAGAAACTGGGAATCTATGGGGTGCAAGCTGCTAAAATCTCATTAGAGATGGCAGACAATTCAAGAAAACAGGCATATGGACAAGTAGAGGACGTGTTAGTAAAGGTTGAAGGCCTTTACATCCCTGCTGATTTCTTAGTCCTGGATACTGGAAAGGAAGAGGATGAATCCATCATCTTAGGAAGACCTTTCCTGGCCACAGCAAGAGCTGTGATTGATGTTGACAGCGGTGAACTAGTCCTTCAATGGAATGAGGACTCCCTTGTATTTAAAACTCAAGGATCTCCCTCTGAAACCATGGAGAAGAAGCATGAAAAGCTTCTCTCAAAGCAGAGTCAAACAAAGCCCCCACAGTCAAACTCTAAGTTTGGTGTTGGGAGGCCACAACCAAACTCCAAGTTTGGTGTTAAACTCCCATATCCAAACTCTAAGTTTGGTGTTGGAGAGTTTCAACAATGCTCTGAACATCTGTGAGGCTCCATGAGAGCCGACTGTCAAGCTATTGACATTAAAGAAGCGCTTGTTGGGAGGCAACCCAATTTTTATTTATCTAACTATATTTTTCTTAGTTATATGTCTTTATAGGTTCATGATCATGAGGAGTCACAAAGTAAATATAAAAATTGAAAATAGAATCAAAAACAGTAGAAGAAAAATCACACCCTGAAGGAGCATCTGCCTGGCGTTCAACGCCAGAACAGAGCATGGTTCTGGCGCTGAACACCCAAAATGGGCAGCATTCTGGCGCTGAACACCCAGAACAAGCATGGTTCTGGCGTTCAACGCCAGAAATGGCAACAAATGGGCGTTGAACGCACAAAATGGGCACCAACCTGGCGCTGAACGCCCAGAGTTGTGTGCAAAGGCATTTTACATGCCTAATTGGTGCAGGGATGCAAATCCTTGACACCCCAGGATCTGGGGACCCCACAGGATCACCTCAGGATCTGTGGACCCCATAGGATCCCCACCTACCTCCACTCACTTCTTCTCACCCCTCTTTCATACAATCCCATAAACACTCTCCCCCAAAAATCCTTTACCAATCACCTCAATCTCTCTTCCCCATCACCTCTTCACCACTCACATCCATCCACTCTTCCCCATAAACCTACCTCATAAACTCCACCTACCTTCAAAATTTAAAACCAATTTCCCACCCAAACCCACCCTAAATGGCCGAACCTAAACCCCCTCCCTTCCCTATATAAAGCCCTCCATTCTTCATCAAATTCACACAACACACCCCACTATACCCTTCTTGGCCGAAACACTTCCCACTCTCCTTCTCCTCCATTTCTTCTTCTTCTTCTTCATCTATTCTTTCTTTTATTGCTCGAGGGCGAGCAAAATTCTAAGTTTGGTGTGGTAAAAGCATAAGCTTTTTGTTTTTCCATTACCATTGATGGCACCTAAGACCGAAGAATCCTCTAGAAAGGGGAATGGGAAGACAAAAGCTTCCACATCCGAGTCATGGGAGATGGAAAGGTTCATCTCCAAAGCCCATCAAGACCACTTCTATGATGTTGTGGCCAAGAAGAAGGTGATCCCCGAGGTCCCTTTCAAACTCAAAAGAAATGAGTATCCGGAGATCCGACATGAAATTCAAAGAAGAGGTTGGGAAGTTTTAACAAATCCCATCCAACAAGTCGGCATCCTAATGGTTCAAGAGTTCTATGCTAATGCATGGATCACCAAGAACCATGATCAAAGTAAGAACCCGGATCCAAAGAACTATGTTACAATGGTTCGGGGGAAATACTTAGATTTTAGTCCGGAGAATGTGAGATTGGCGTTTAACTTGCCCATGATGTAAGGAGATGAACGCCCCTACACTAGAAGGGTCAACTTTAATCAAAGGTTGGACCAAGTCCTTATGGACATATGTGTAGAAGGAGCTCAATGGAGAATTGACTCCAAAGGCAAGCCGGTTCAACTAAGAAGATTGGACCTTAAGCCTGTAGCTAGAGGATGGTTGGAGTTCATTCAATGCTCAATCATTCCCACTAGCAACCGGTCTGAAGTTACTATAGACCGGGCCATCATGATCCATAGCATCATGATTGGAGAAGAGGTGGAAGTTCATGAGATTATACCTCAAGAACTCTACAAGGTGGCTGACAAGTCCTCCACTATGGCAAGGTTAGCCTTTCCTCACCTCATTTGCCAGCTATGCAACTCGGCTGGGATTGACATAGAGGGAGATATCCTCATCAAAGAGGACAAGCCCATCACTAAGAAAAAGATGGAGCAAGCAAGAGAGCCCATTCATGGAGCTCAAGAGGCGTATGAAGCTCATTACCATGTGATCCCGGAGATGCCTCAAATGCACTTTCCTCCACAAAACTATTGGGAGCAAATCAACACCTCCCTAGGAGAATTGAGTTCCAATATGGGACAACTAAGGGTGGAACATCAAGAGCACTCCATCATGCTTCATGAAATAAGAGAAGATCAAAAAGCAATGAGGGAGGAGCAACAAAGACAACGAAGAGACATAGAAGAGCTCAAGGACATCATTGGTTCCTCAAGAAAGAAACACCACCATCACTAAGATGGATTCATTCCTTGTTCTCATTTCTTCTGTTTTTTTTTTTTTCGTTTTCTATGTTATGTGCCTATCTATGTTTGTGTCTTCATTACATGATCATTAGTAGTTAGTAACTGTGTCTTAAAGTAATGAATGTCCTACGAATCCATCACCTCTCTTAAATGAAAAATGTTTTAATTCAAAAGAGCAAGAAGTACATGAGTTTCGAATTTATCCTTGAACTTAGTTTAATTATATTGATGTGGTGACAATGCTTCTTGTTTTCTGAATGTATGCTTGAACAGTGCATATGTCTTTTGAAGTTGTTGTTTAAGAATTTTAAATATGTTGGCTCTTGAAAGAATGATGACTAGGAGACATGTTATTTGATAATCTGAAAAATCATAAAAATGATTCTTGAAGTAAGAAAAAACAGCAAAGAACAAAGCTTGCGGAAAAAAAAAATAATATAGAAAGAAAAAGAAAAAGCAAGAGCAAAAAGCCAATAACCCTTAAAACCAAAAGGCAAGGGCAAATAAAAAGGATCCCAAGGCTTTGAGCATCAGTGGATAGGAGGGCCTAAAGGAATAAAATCCTGGTCTAAGCGGCTAAACCAAGCTGTCCCTAACCATGTGCTTGTGGCGTGTAGGTGTCAAGTGAAAACTTGAGACTGAGCGGTTAAAGTCAAGGTCCAAAGCAAAAAAAGAGTGTGCTTAAGAACCCTGGACACCTCTAATTGGGGACTTTAGCAAAGCTGAGTCACAATCTGAAAAGGTTCACCCAATTATGTGTCTGTGGCATTTATGTATCCGGTGGTAATACTGGAAAACAAAGTGCTTAGGGCCACGGCCAAGACTCATAAAGAAGCTGTGTTCAAGAATCATCATACAGAACTAGGAGAATCAATAACACTATCTGAACTCTGAGCTCCTATAGATGCCAATCATTCTGAACCTCAATGGATAAAGTGAGATGCCAAAACTATTCAAGAGGCAAAAAGCTACAAGTCCCGCTCATATGATTGAAGCTCTGTTTCATTGATAGTTTAGAATTTATAGTATATTCTCTTCTTTTTATCCTATTTGATTTTCTGTTGCTTGGGGACAAGCAACAATTTAAGTTTGGTGTTGTGATGAGCGGATAATTTATACGCTTTTTGGCATTGTTTTTAGTATGTTTTTAGTAGGATCTAGTTACTTTTAGGGATGTTTTCATTAGTTTTTATGTTAAATTCACATTTCTGGACTTTACTATGAGTTTGTGTGTTTTTCTGTGATTTCAGGTATTTTCTGGCTGAAATTGAGGGACTTGAGCAAAAATCAGATTCAGAGGTTGAAGAAGGACTGCTGATGCTGTTGGATTCTGACCTCCCTGCACTCAAAGTGGATTTTCTGGGGCTACAGAACTCAAAATGGTGCGCTTCCAATTACGTTGCAAAGTAGACATCCAGGGCTTTCCAGAAATATATAATAGTCCATACTTTGGCCAAGAATAGACGACGTAAATTGGCGTTCAACGCCAGTTCTCTGCCCAATTCTGGCGTCCAGCGCCAGAAAAGGATCCAAAACCAGAGTTGAATGCCCAAACTGGCACAAAAACTGGTGTTCAACTCCAAGAAGGACCTCTACACGTGCAACACTCAAGCTCAGCCCAAGCACACACCAAGTGGGCCCCGGAAGTGGATTTATGCATCAATTACTTACTTCTGTAAACCCTAGTAGCTAGTTTATTATAAATAGGACCTTTTACTACTGTATTAGACATCTTTGATCAGTTGTATGCTATCTTAGATCACGTTTGAGGGCTGGCCTCTCGGCCATGCCTGGACTTTCACTTATGTATTTCCAACGGTAGAGTTTCTACACTCCATAGATTAAGGTGTGGAGCTCTGCTGTTCCTCAAAGATTAATGCAAAGTACTACTGTTTTCTATTAAATTCATCTTGTTTCGCTTCTAAGATATTCATTCGTACTTCAATCTGAATGTGATGAACGTGACAATCATCATCATTCCCTATGAACGCGTGCCTGACAACCACTTCCGTTCTACCTTAGACTGAATGAGTATCTCTTAGATCTCCTAACTAGAATCTTCGTGGTGTAAGCTAGAATGAAGGCGGCATTCAAGAGAATCCGGAAGGTCTAAACCTTGTCTGTGGTATTCCGAGTAGGATTCAATGATTGGATGACTGTGACGAGCTCCAAACTCGCGATTGCAGGGCGTTAGTGACAGATGCAAAAGGATAGTAAATCATATTCCAGCATGATCGAGAACCGACAGATGAATAGCCGTGCCGTGACAGGGTGCGTTGACCATTTTCACTGAGAGGATAAGATGAAGCCATTGACAAGGGTGATGCCTCCAGACGATTAGCCGTGCCGTGACAGGGCATTTGGATCATTTTCCCGAGAGAAGACCGAAAGTAGCCATTGACAATGGTGATGTATCACATAAAGCCAGCCATGGAAAGGAGTAAGACTGACTGGATGAAGATAGCAGGAAAGCAGAGGTTCAGAGGAACGAAAGCATCTCCATTCGCTTATCTGAAATTCTCACCAATGAATTACACAAGTATTTCTATCCCTATTTTATTATACTATTTTCGAAAACTCCATAACCATTTGATATCCACCTGACTGAGATTTACAAGGTGACCATAGCTTGCTTCATACCAACAATCTCCGTGGGATTCGACCCTTACTCACGTAAGGTATTACTTGGACGACCCAGTGCACTTGCTGGTTAGTTATGCGAAGTTGTGAAGATATGTTTAGACCATGGTCCTATGCATCCGTTTTTGGTGCCATTGCCAGGGAATCAATTTCGAACAACAATTCACAACCTGAGTAGCAATTTCGCATACCATTAGCCAAGAAGTGTAAGAAATGGAAATTGCATAAAGCTGAATTGAATTCTGAAATGTAGAGAGTGCAGAAAATAAAAGTGTATCAAAGAGAGCCCTCTATTCTACTCCTACTCCTACTCCTATTGCTCTCTAGCAAAGCCAGCCTCACAGATCTCTAATGAAATGAAATTGATGCCTTTATATAGGCTTTACAAAATTAAAAATGAAATTCAAATTGAAAATAAATTACAATTCAAATGAAATTCCTATTCTAATTGTGTCTTATGCCTTTGAGTCATGTCCAATGGGATTTTGTTGGTTTGGCCTTGAATTAGAGTGGGTCAGGGGTGTTGGTGATGCTCCCAGTGGAACGCTTAGTTCACTTTGTGAATGCTTGATAAACCACTATTTTATGGTTTATATTGTGTTTAATTGTGTGGTTTTATCATGATCTTTACCCACTTATTCATATGATTATCATGCATTTATATTTCCTTCCTAAATTTATTACATGATTGAAAACTTGCTTCCTAGAGACTTTTGATTATGTATTTTAATTCTCCTTTATTCTATTCGATGCCGTGATCTGTGTGTTAAGTGTTTCAGGCTTTATAGGGCATGAATAAGTTGGAGATTGGAAAGGAAGCTTGCAAAAATGGAAGGAACACAAGAAATTGAGGAGATGACCAGCGAGAAGTGACGCGGCCGCATGGATCACGCGACCGCACGAAAGAGAGAAAATCACATTGACGCGACCGCATGGCTCACGCGACCGCGCGAATGGAATAGCACAAGCGACGCGGAGGCGTGGACGACGCGCCCACGTGGAGAAGCAAAACGCCGAATGACGTGTCCGGATGAATGACGCGATCGCGTGACGTGCGCGATCTGCATAATCTGCAGAATTGCGGGGGGCAATTTTGGGCCCTGTTTCGACCCAGTTTTCGGCCCAGAAAAGCAAACTAGAGCCAGGAAACATGCAGAGACCAACAACAACATTCATTCTAGATAGTTTTAGTTTTTCAGATCTAGTTTTCCTCTCCTCTAGGTTTTTTTCTCTCTACACATTCATAGTTCTTAGGATTTATTATTTTCATTGCTTTTTGCATTGGGATTTGAGAAGAGTTATTACCTCATCAACACTTCGTCATTCTAGTTCGTTTTCTTTACTTGGCTTTACTCTTACATGTCTTTAATTTATTTCAATTTTACTGTTGGATTATTTGAGAATTTATCAATACAAGAGTTATTTTTATTTTTAATTAATTCCTTTGAGTTTTATTTATCATGTCTTCCTTTAATTCTCTTTCCTATATTATGAATTCCACATTCAAAATGAGCGAGTAATTCCCTAACCTTATTGGGGAGTTGATTGAAAGAAATCCTTGAGTTGGAGTGCTCAAGGGAGAAATTGTAATTGGGTTTATGATTGGTTTGCTCTCTAGTCACTAACGCCAGTCCTTCCAAGTAAGCGGATTGGGACTTGTGAATAGAAACAGCATTCCAACTTGTTTGACTTTCCCTTACCTAGTAAGGGATAACTAAACAGAACAACCCCAATTATCAATTAATCTTGAAAGTAATGCAACAAGAATAGGGCTTCCAGTTAATCTACTCCCAGTCAAGGCTTTTATTTAAATTACATTAATTCTCTGATTTAATTTCCTGTCATTCAACTCAAATCTTTTTTGAAAACCATCTGATTAATAAAATAGCACACTTTCCTGCAACTCGTTGGGAGACGACCTGGAATTCATACTCCCAGTATTTTAATTTTAATTTCTGTGACACCCTTTTTAAATTGATAAGCGGATTTCTGGTTGGTTGAGGACTATACTTGCAACGCATATCTTATAACAATTCTTAACTCGCCAATTTATGCCACGTCAATTTTTGGCGCCGTTGCCGGGGAGTTGCAATAGAGTGCTAAAGTTATTGATTGGATTTTATTTATTTGCATTTTAATTTATGCCACGCGTTCACTTCCTGATCCAAGCTTGCCAGTATTCGATCCTGAGATTGAAAGAACTATTTCACAAATAAGGCAAGCTCGGCATCGGTTAGTCCTCTCTGAGTGCAGATCTGAAACGTCATTTCAGGAAGAAACCAGCCCCCGTTCTACTAATTCGGTTGATTTACGTGTAAGTGACATGGCAGCTCCTAGGAGAGTTACTATCCAGGAGGCTAGAGCCCCTGATTTTTCAATGTAACCATTTCAAGCGCATCATCTAGCGGTGGCTACAGACTTTGAAATAAAGACCGCACCGCTCAATTTGATGCCCAAGTTTCATGGCTTACCTGCTCAAGAGCCTATCAAGCACCTGAGAGATTTTCAAGCAGCCTGTTCTACTGTCAGGAGTGATGGTGCAGATGAAACTTCAATTTTGCTGAAAGCCTTCCCGTTTTCTCTTGAGGGAAAAGCAAGAGAGTGGTACTACACTCAACCCGCAGCAACTGTATCCAACTAGAATACACTCATAAGAGAATTTTTGGAAAAGTTCTTTCCAGCTGAAGTTACTGATAAACTGAGGAAAGATATTTCCATGATTGTTCAGGATGATTCTAAAACTCTCTATGAGTACTGGGAGCGCTTCAATAATCTTCTGGAAGCTTGCCCCCACCATATGATTGACAAGATAGTGTTACTCGGCTATGTCACACAGGGCATAAGGCCCCAAGATAAGACCACATTGGAAAGTGCTAGCAATGGGTCTATGAAAAAGTACAAGACCACTGATGAGGCATGGAAATTGATCAGCGACTTAGCTGAATCTACTAGGAATCACAGGCAGAAATAAGGCCGTGCAAAAGCCGTTGCAGAAGTATCCTCTAGCAGAGAGACTGCTGCTTTAACTCAGAGTATCTTTGAAATGACCAACTTGCTGAAGCAGATGCAATTGAATCAACAACAAGTTCAGCAAGCTCAACCTTCTCCAACACAGCAAAACCAACAGTTAGTCCCACAAAAAGTTTGCGGAATTTGTGCTGATTATAGCCATTATACTGATAAATATCCGTAGCTCCAGCAGGAAGACAACACCGTGGCAGCCACTCATAACTTCTATGACCGCCCCAACCAAGGGTACAATCAAAGTGGCAATTGCAACCATGGATGGCAGGATAATTCTAACCAGAATTGGAGGGACAACAACAACAGAAGAGGCAGAGATAATCAGGGAAATCAGAGGTGGAATAATAACAACAACAGGCAGTAGAACCAATACCAGCCTTACAGAGCACTTCACCTGAGACAATCCCAAGGACCACAGAATACCCAACAGCAGACCTCTCAAATTACCTATCCTTCTTCTTCTGCTAATGATGACTTACTATAATCTATTGATCGGAGACAGCAGACCATACAAAATGACATTAATGCCACTCTGAATGGTCTGAACGCTACTTTGCAAGCTCTTGTCTCCCAGATTGGATCAATGAATAACTCAAATAACCAACCTTTGAGCTCTAGTGGAATTCCCTCTCAACCATTACCCAATCCCAAGGGCGGTATTAATGCCATCACCCTAAGGTCCGAAACCACACTGCAGGAGAGGAACCAGGAGGAGCCAAGCCCACCAAAACACACCTCAGCTAAAGAGGTAGTGGAAATAGAAGATGTTAAAGAGGAAGAAGACATACAGGACATAACTGAAAAAGAAGAAGTTCAACCACAGGAGGAAGCATCAAAAGGCGCAGACACTGCAGAAGACACCACTCCTATTCCATTTCCACAACTTGCAAGGAAGCCCAGGAAGCAGCTGGAACCTGATCCAAAAATGGTAGAGATATTCAAAAAGGTTGAGGTAACTGTTCCTCTATTTGATGTTATTCAACAGGTACCTAAGTATGCAAAGTTTCTAAAAGATTTATGTATACATAAGGACAAAATTAATGAATTAGAAACTATTCCTATAGGAAGTTCCGTATCTGCTTTAATGGGTGGTCTACCTGAAAAGTGTAATGACCCAGGTCCTTGTATGGTTAATTGTACTATTGGTGGTGTAGTATTTTCTGATTGCATGTGTGATTTAGGAGTATGTGTGAGTATAATGCCTTTGTCTATATATGATATTTTGAGGCTTCCCCCCTTAAAAAGGTCGGCAGCTCGTTTTGTGTTAGCAGATAAAAGCATTATTACAGTAGCTGGAGTAGCTGAAGATGTGTTAGTGGGCATTAAGGGACTCACGTTCCCCACTGATTTTTATATCCTGGAAATGCCCCAAAATGACTCAGACAAGCCATCATCAATCCTACTCGGAAGGCCATTCCTGAAGACCTCAAAGTTTAAATTAGATGCTTTTTCAAGAACATACTCTTTTGAAATAGATGGCCGAGTAGTGATCTTCAATCTGAATGGAGTTATGAAGCATCCTCCGGAGGATCACTCTATCCTCAAGTGTGACATTATAGATAAAACCGTGGCTGAAGTCCATCAGGAGGAATTTGAAGAGAAGCACGCAGGACAAGGTCCAAGTGTGGGGACATTCTCAAAGGACAATGACAGTGCTTTGCCATTGTTACCAGCTCCAGACAACCCAGAGCCTGACCATGATTAGAAGTTAGAGCTAAAACCCCTTCCTCCACACCTCAAATATGCTTACCTTGAAGACAAGCAGAAGTTTTCAATTATCATTGCAAGGGAGCTCACTTCTCAACAAGAAGAGCAGTTACTTGGTGTGCTGAGCAGGCACAAAAAGGCAATTGGTTGGAGTTTGGAAGACATAGTAGGCATCAACCCTCAAGTCTGTGAGCATAGAATATTTTTAGAAGAGGGAGCAAGACCTGTCCGTCAACCCCAGAGAAGACTGAACCCCACTATCCTCGAGGTTGTCAAAAAGGAACTAACCAAACTACTGGAGGCAGACATCACCTACCCCATCTCAGACAGTGAATGGGTGAGCCCAATACAAGTAGTGCCAAAGAAGTCTGGAGTCACTACAGTGAAGAATGAGCATGGAGAGCTCATGGCAACCAGAGTTCAGAACGCCTGGAGGGTCTACATTGACTACAGACGCCTCAACCAAGCAACCCGCAAGGATCACTATCCTCTTCCATTCATTGATCAAATGATGGATCTCCTGTCAGGTAAATCACATTATTGTTTTTTTGATGGGTATAAAGGTTATTTCCAGATTCATATAGCTCTTGAGGATCAGGAAAAGACCACTTTTACGTGTCCTTTTGGGACTTATGCTTACAAAAGAATGCCCTTTGACTTGTGCAATGCACCAGCTACTTTCCAAAGGTGTATGATGAGTCTTTTCTCTGATATTATTGAGGACTGTATGGAAGTTTTTATGGATGATTTTAGTGTATACGGCGATTCCTTTAGCCTTTGCTTAGATGGATTATCTAGAGTATTAGATAGATGTGTCAGTACAAATCTTGTATTAAATTTTGAGAAATGTCACTTTATGGTAAAACAAGGTATTGTACAAGGACATGTTGTGTCTAATACTGGCATTTCTGTAGATCCAGCAAAGGTGGATGTTATTTCTAGTTTGCCTTACCCCTCTTCTGTGAGGGAAGTCCGTTCGTTCCTTGGTCATGCAGGTTTTTACAAAAGATTCATTAAGGACTTCAGTAAGGTAGCACTTCCCTTATCTAGGCTACTGTAGAAAGATATTGAGTTCGAGTTCAGTGAAAATTGCAAACAAGCGTTTGATAAGCTGAAGACCGCCCTGACTCAAGCTCCAATTGTGAGAGGACCAGACTGGAGCCAACCATTTGAAATAATGTGTGATGCTTCCAACCATGCTGTAGGAGCAGCACTGGCTCAGCGTGAAGGTAAGGATCCTTTTGTTATTGCTTATACGTCTAAAACTTTAGATGCCGCTCAGTCGAATTACACTACTACTGAGAAAGAGCTTCTTGCTATTGTTTTTGCTTTGGATAAATTCCGAGCCTATTTACTTGGTACTAAAGTAGTAGTGTATTCAGACCACGCAGCTCTAAAGTATTTATTAGCTAAAAAGGAGTCCAAACCAAGGCTTATACATTGGATACTGCTATTACAAGAATTTGATTTGGAAATTAAGGACAGGAGTGGTAACCAGAATTTAGTGGCAGACCACTTGAGTCTCCTTGAGCATATCACAGATGACTCCACTCCTATAGCTGATAATTTTCCATTTGATAACCTGCAAGCAGTATCTGAGATAGTCCCTTAGTATGCACCTGTAGCTAATTATCTAGTTAGCCACACCTTCCCTCCGAAATTTTCTAAGCATCAAAGAGACAAGCTGAAAAGCGAGTCTAAATTTTATATATAGGATGACCCATATTTATGGAGATGTGGCGCTGACCAGGTAATTAGACGGTATGTGCCTCAATCAGAATTCCAGTCCATCTTAGAGTCCTGTCACTCATCTGAGAGTGGAGGACATTTTGGCCCTCAAAGAACTGCTAGAAAAATCTTAGACTGTGGGTTCTGGTGGCCTACTCTTTTTAGAGACGCTGCTGAATTTTGTAGATCTTGTTTTCCATGCCAGAAATTTGGTAATATATCCAGGAGGGATGAGATACCTCAACAAATTATGCTTTTCTGTGAAATTTTTGATGTTTGGGGCATTGACTTCATGGGTCCATTTCCAAATTCTAATGGTTATTTTTATATATTGTTAGCTGTAGATTACGTTTCCAAATGGGTGGAAGCAATTCCTACCCGCACTGATGATGCTAACAGTGTTGTTTCCTTTGTGAGAAACCATATTATTTGTCGCTTTGGATCACCATGAGCAATCGTGAGCGATCAAGGCACCCAGTTTTGTAACAGGAGACTAACAAGATTAATGAAGAAACATGGGATAATTCATAAAGTTGCAACAGCCTACTGATAAACCCATATTTTATGATATATTTTGTGCTTAATTTGAGTGATTTATTCAATCCTTCACCCACTTATTCATATTAATTGCATGGTTTTACTTTCCCTTCCTTATTATGTGATGTATGTGAAAAACATGTTTCCTATGTTTTAATATTAATTATTTTTAATTACCTTTATTTCCATTCGATGCCGTGATTAGTGTGTTGAGTAGTTCCAGATCTTCTAAGGTAGGAATGACTTAAAGGATGGAAAGGAAACATACAAAAATGGAAGGAAAGCACAAAACGGAGCTTCTGAAGAAACTGGCATCCACGCGATCGCATGGACGAAGCGATCGCGCGCCAAGCGCAAATCAGCAGCGACGCGGCCGCATGACTGATGCGACCGTGCGCCTTAAGCAGAACGCACATGACGCGGTCACTTGACGGACGCGACCGCGTGGTAAAGAAATGCTCCGAATGACGCGACCGCGTGACCCACGCGGACGCATGACAGAGGCCACGCACCAGAAATTGCAGAAAACGCTAATAGCAAATTCTGAAGCCCTTTTTGGCCTAAATCCAAGTCCAGAAGGCATAGACCAGAGGTTACAAAGTGGGGGAACGCATCCATTCAGGGAGAGCTCGCCAATTTTCACTTTCCATGATTTAGATTTAGTTTGAGAGAGGTTCTCTCCTCTCTCTCTTAGGATTAGGATTAGGATTTAGGACTTCTCTTAGTTTGTAAGAGTGACTCTCGATCTAGGTTTAATATTTACTTCAATGCTTTTATTCGTACCTATAAATGTTGCCAACTTAACTTATGAATCCTTCCCATGTTATGATTTGAATTAATGATTATTTGAGGTATTTCAGTTATTGATTGCTTTCTCCTTAATTTGTGTTACCATTGCTTTCTATCTAAGGACATTTTTATTCCAACAATTTTACTTTTTCCCTTTTGGTCTTGGTTAAGAAATCAGTAACTCAACATTATTAAACTCAGCATAATTGATAATCGTTATCTTGCTAATTGAACTGAACTTCAATAATCCCAACTTTTTTCTTAGGAAATAAATAGGATTCGAAGGTCAAACTAATTAGTCCCTTGACTTTCCTTTACTTTAGTAAAGGTTAACTAAGTGGAATTTAGATTCAACTTTCATTATTATTGAGAGAGAGAACTAAGTTGGACTTCCAATTTCCCTTAACTTGCCAGAAGTTTACTTTACAGTATTTATTTATTTTAATTGCCATTTAAATTATTTGTCATATCTACTCTTCACTTTCAACCCCGATTTTACAACCTCCATAACCAATAATAAGAACATACTTCCTTGCAGTTCCTTGAGAAGATGACCCGAGGTTTGAATACTCGGTTAACAATTTTAAAGGGGTTTGTTACTTGTGACAACCAAAACATTTGTAAGAAAGGTTGATTTCTTGGTTTAGTAACTATACTTACAACGAGAGTTTATTATAACCTCTAAACCATCAATCCTCAGTTCTTTCACCTACCATCCTCAGACTAACGGGCAAGCCGAGGTGTCAAACAGAGAAATAAAGCGTATCTTGTAGAAGATAGTCAAACCTCATAGAAGAGACTGGAGCACCAGGCTACAAGATGTACTTTAGGCGTACAGAACCGCATACAAAACACCCATTGGGATGAGTCCTTTCCGCTTAGTTTATGGAAAAGCTTGTCATCTCCCTGTTGAAGTAGAGCACAAAGCCTTCTGGGCAGTAAAGGAGTGCAACATGGGAATTGAGAAAGCCGGAGCTGAAAGGAAATTGCAACTGCAAGAATTGGAAAGCCTTCGCCTGGAAGCTTATGAGAACTCAAAACTATACAAGGAGAAGATAAAGGCTGCACATGATCAGCACATCAGGAGGAAAGAGTTCCAACATGGGGATTTAGTCCTCCTTTACAAATCTCGACTGAGGCTCATGCCGGGCAAGTTGAGATCAAGATGGGAAGGTCCATACAGAGTAGAGAAGGCCGAACCGTACGGAGTTTATCACCTAAGCCATCCTTCAAGCTCTGAACTTATCAAAGTTAATGGACATCGTTTAAAGCTGTACCATGGCGAGAAGCTGAAGAAAAACAAGGAGCTCGAGATCTTCCTCTTGGAAGATCCTTACATAGCCGAAGACTGAGCTAGTAGAGCGTCCAACTTACGGACGTTAAAGCAAAGTGCTAGGTGGGAGACAACCCACCATGGTATGATCGTTCTTTTCTTTACTTTTAATTTTCTTATTCAATAACTCTTCTCTTTATTAGTACATTTCGTGCATCTGCATTTGCCTACTTTTATTTAAAAAAAATGTTATACGACGCGACCGCATCATTGACGCATCCGCGTCGCAAGGAGATGGGAGAAAATAATAAACGAACAGAGAGTCACGCAGAAGCATGGCTGGAGGCGTGCCAATGGCACAAATTGCCTCACGCGACCGCATCGCTGAGGCGTCCGCGTCAAGTGGGAATACTGACCTCCCACGCGACCGCGTGCCCCACGCGGCCGCATGACCTGGACTTCGACGTAACAAAGGTGCACAATAGAAAATTGTGCTAGAGTGGTGCTAGATTGGTGATGAACGCATAATCCTTTCCACGCGGCCGCGTGACCGACGCGACTGCGTCACATCCCAATAATTGACCACTCACGTGATCGCATGCCCCACGCGATTGCGTCACCCAATATTTGGCAATTAATGATTTTGAACAGAGAGTTGTGCGAGCGCGAGGCTACCCTCGCGCCATTAGCCTAAAACGGGTCACGCAACCGCGTGACCGACGCGACCGCGTCAATCAGTTTCAACGCAAGTCGCGCGACCGCGTTCCTCACGCGACCGTGTCGCTTGCGCCGCACAGTTTTCCTGATTTGCCAATTATCTTATCTTTTTCTCCCCAAATCCTATTTTCTCTTTCCCTCCTTATTTCTTTTTCTTCCCTTCCCCCCTTCTTCCTTCTTTCTCACTTTTTACACTTTCTCTCTCTCTCTCTCACCCCCATTAACAAGGTTTTTCTTTTTCTCCTTCCCCCCTTACTTTTCTATTACTCCTCTTATTTTTATATGTTATCTTCTTTTCTTTTCGTTTTACCTTCATTATTCATATTTTCTTTTTCCTTTTTTTTTTCCTTTTTATTTGGTGTTATAAATTTATGTGAGTCATTATATGCTTGTGGATTGTTATAAATTTGTTTGACAATTATATACTATATTTTTTCAAGGGATGCTTGCATGTTCAAATTCATGCTTTCAATAACTTAACTATCATGCATGCTATGTGTTTGTGAAAAGACCCATATGGCATTAAGCATTTTTTCTACTTTATTCTACTTTTCAATGCTTGCTTTTCACAAAACCCTTTTTTTATTTTATTAATTTAATATAATTGTTATTACAAACAAATTGTTAGTTTGAAAGACTTAGTAATCTAACTTGAACATTGAATGCTTGATCTATGCTACTCATGCCTTTGCCTGCATGCCAATAAACCCCTTGCATTTAATTGTCCCCACATGCACTTGCTATATTTTCATTGATGAACTTTTCACATGTAGTCATGACCATGTGTTAACGTTGTTCTTCTTTATTGTGCATTGATTACCACTTTCACCGCCCTCTTCCTTGCTCTATCTCTTTGAATTTAATTTACTTTCTCTTTCCTTTTTCAGGATGGCCACCAAGAAAGGAAAGGAGAAAGCTACTCCCAAACAACCAGCAAGAAGAGGAACAAAAAGAGCATTAGTGGCAGAACCCTCTTCAACTGCGGTTAAGCCCTCAACAAAGAAAATTAAGAGGATTATAAAAGTTGATGATAAAGAAAGAGCCTTCCCAGCAAAGGACACTACGCGATTCCCCAATCGCTACTGTGAGCAGATGTTCCCCATCCTGGTAGAAAGGAGTTACAACAACGAATACCTTCTTCGCATCCCAAACCACATTACTACATTTGTTGAGCTGCAGATTGCACGAAGACAATGGGATTTCCTACAGAGACAGCCAAGGCAGGTCAATCTTTCTTGGGTAGTCGAGTTCTTCTCCAACTTCCACCTACCAACCCTGTAGTCTGTCTACGTCCGCCAGAAGCAAGTCCCCATTACAGAAGAGGCCATTCAAAAAGATCTAGGTCTTCCCCCTGTTCCAGAAGGATTAGACGCCTTTCAAGAAGCCGCACTCAAGCGCCAGATGTACCACTTTGACTGGGATGCCGTTCTCAGAGTTATCGCACTACCTGGCAGCCGTTGGATCTACGGATACCATCGCACCCGCCCTAAGGGAATATTGGCTTCAGCACTTACCATGGAGGCTCGCGTATAGGCACAGATCATGTCCCATTACGTCTTTCCGAGCACTCACAAATCATCCTTCACTGCGGACATGGCCGTTCTTCTATGGTGCATCCTTACAGACCAACCTCTGAATCTACCTAGACATATCCGGAATACCATGGGACACCTACAAATCGCGGGCAACTTACCTTTCCCCGCCCTAGTCTCAGATACTGTCTCAGCAGCCGTAGTCTCCTACAGAGTTGGGGACACCAAAGCCATACTTCCACGGGATGATCAATACGTCCCTAATGGGAAATATATCGGACCACCAGCCGCCACTATCAGCCAGCCTACTGAACCAGTTGAAGATATTCCTTCTTCAACACCACAAGCACCTACTACAGACCAACTGCTCCAGCAGATACTTGCAAGGTTGGATCGGCAGGAACAGAAAGCTAAGATGAGAGAGCGCTGTAACAAGCGCCGATTAACATACCTCAAGGAGCAGATTTTGGGAAAATTCAAGGACTCAGACACCCCGGACTCTACTTCCTTTACCAGCACAGGGAGCCATGATGATCCCGACGATGGAGATACTGCTACCAACCCACCTTTGTTCCTGACAGATGGCACCGAGGACGGTGCAAAGCCTTAAGTGTGGGCAGGTCGGTCAGTACCTGACTTCCGGAGGTAATTTCTCTTCCCTAACACCAATAAATTAGGATACTTGGTTAGTTTTTCTTTTGTAGAATAGGATAAATTGCATAGTAATAGATTAGTTGCATGCATGTTCTGCTTGATTGAAAAGGCAATAAGTTTCTTCTAAGACCCTATCTTTGGAACAAAATTTCACTAATTTTAATCAAAACTTTTATGTTAAATTTGCTTGAAGTTGTATTTGGAACATGATTTTTGAGCTAAAGAACACACAACCTGTGAGAATTGAGCCTTTATGAATGGTTACATTATTTAACCATAATTATTTTATTCTTGTGTGTTAACTTCTCTATAATTGTAATCTATATTTTGTTTCATCCTATATGTCCAATGTTTATTATATTTATATGTTTGCATATGATTGAGGCCATTATTTGTTTAGCCCACTTATCCAAATTAAGCCTACCCCTTTCAATTACCTTTGTTAGCCACTTTGAGCCTTTAAATCCTATTTGTTTTATATTTTACCACATTACTAGCCTTAAGCAGAAAAACAATTATATATCCCAAATTGAATCTTTGGTTAGCTTAAGAAAGAATTGTGTGTGTCAATCAAGTCTGGGAAATTGTGGGAACAAAAGATAATAAGGGAATGTGTCATGATAATATAATGGGAATTTGGATACCTACTCATGTGAAACTATAAGAATTAAAAATCTATGTGCATTGATAAGCTATGTTTATGTTTATGAAAAAAATAAAATAAAATAAAAATAAAATAAATAAAAATCCAAAAATATTCAATAATTAAATAAGGGGACAAAATTACCCCAATGCTAAGTTAAGAATTCAAAGATCAATGCATGTATGATAAAATTAAAATAAAAAGTTAAAACATGAGTATGGAATGTGAAAGAGATTTCTGGGTAGCTAGGTATGAATTCTAAAGTTATATAGAATATATATAGGTTATGTTAAAGCTTGGGTTAATTAAAGATTCAAGTTATAAGCTTACTTAGCCATATATGTATCCTTACCCTTACTTTGGCCCCATTACAACCTTGAAAAGACCTCATGACGTTTGCATTGGTATTTTAAATGTTGTTGACTGGTCAGGAGAAGAACAAAAATTAGAAAGCATGATTAGAGAAAGATAGAGTGATGACCCTATACACTAGAGAGACTAGAGTGTACATACATCATCAGTGAAGGTTCCATGCTTGAATTTCTATGTTCTCTGCTTTCATGAGCTATCTTCTTGCATTTTTAACTGTTCTTACTATATAAGAATTGTGTTAGTGGAATTTGGTTTGTAATTGTTTTGAAGAGCTTATTTACTTTTGATCAAGTAGACAAGAATCATATAGTTGCATTCACATATATAGGTTGCATTGCATTGCATGAGTTCTACATGTTCCTACTCATTCATATTATCTCCTTCAACTAAGCATGAGGACATGCTAATGTTTAAGTGTGGGGAGGTTGATAAACCACTATTTTATGGTTTATATTGTGTTTAATTGTGTGGTTTTATCATGATCTTTACCCACTTATTCATATGATTAGCAGGCATTTATATTTCCTTCCTAAATTTATTACATGATTGAAAACTTGCTTCCTAGAGACTTTTGATTATGTATTTTAATTCTCCTTTATTCCATTCGATGTCGTGATCTGTGTGTTAAGTGTTTCAGGCTTTTTAGGGCATGAATGAGTTGGAGATTGGAAAGGAAGCTTGCAAAAATGGAAGGAACACAAGAAATTGAGGAGATGACCAGCGAGAAGTGACGCGGCTGCATGGATCACGCGACCGCGCAAAAGAGAGAAAATCGCATTAACGCGGCCGCATGGCTCACGCGACCGCGCGGACGGAATAGCACAAGCGACGTGGAGGCGTGGACGACGTGCCCGCGTAGAGAAGCAAAACGCCGAATGACGCGTCCGCATGAATGACGCGATCGTGTGACGTGCGCGATCTGCATAATCTGCAGAATCACTGGGGGCGATTTTGGGCCCTGTTTCGACCCAGTTTTCGGCCCAGAAAAGCAGACTAGAGCCAGGGAATATGCAAAGACCAACAACAACATTCATTCTAGATAGTTTTAGTTTTTCAGATCTAGTTTTCCTCTCCTCTAGGTTTTTTTCTCTCTACACATTCATAGTTCTTAGGATTTATTATTTTCATTGCTTTTTGCATTGGGATTTGAGAAGAGTTATTACCTCATCAAGACTTCATCATTCTAGTTCGTTTTCTTTACTTGGCTTTACTCTTCCATGTCCTTTAATTTATTTCAATCTTACTGTTGGATTATTTGAGAATTTATCAATACAAGAGTTATTTTTATTTTTAATTAATTCCTTTGAGTTTTATTTATCATGTCTTCCTTTAATTCTCTTTCCTATGTTATGAATTCCACATTCACAATGAGCGAGTAATTCCCTAACTTGATGGGGAGTTGATTGAAAGGAATCCTTGAGTTGGAGTGCTCAAGGGAAAAATTGTAATTGGGTTTATGATTGGTTTGCTCTCTAGTCACTAACGCCAGTCCTTCCAAGTAGGCGGATTGGGACTTGTGAATAGAAACAACATTCCAACTTGTTTGACTTTCCCTTACCTAGTAAGGGATAACTAAACAAAACAACCCCAATTATCAATTAATCTTGAAAGTACTGCAACAAGAATAGGGCTTCCAACTAATCTACTCCCAGTCAAGGCTTTTATTTAAATTACATTAATTCTCTGATTTAATTTCCTGTCATTCAACTCAAATCTTTTTTGAAAACCATCTGATTAATAAAATAGCACACTTTCCTGCAACTCGTTGGGAGACGACCTGGGATTCATACTCCCAGTATTTTAATTTTAATTTCTGTGACACCCTTTTTAAATTGATAAGCGGATTTCTGGTTGGTTGAGGACTATACTTGCAACGCATATCTTATAACAATTCTTAACTCGCCAATTTCTGCCACGTCAACGCTACGTTCACTCCTTTGGTGCGCCAATTGGTGCACATTGTGGCTCCCTTACTAGCGCTCTCTTTTTTAGCGCTGCGCTCATCCTTTGAGCACTACACTTTGCTTGTTTGAGCGCTGCATTCATTGAGGGCTTTGTTTCATCACTGGGCGCTGCATTAGTGAGTGCTACACTCAAATTTTGAGCGCTACTTTAGTGTACGGATGGCACGAACTTCCTCCCCAAGTCTTGCAAGTCACGAAAAAGGTAGAAAAATGAGCACCACGCTCACTTCCAAAGTGAACGCTAGCCTTGTTTGGCTATTGAGCGTGGTTTTTGGGCCATAAAAATGCCTATCACTTGGGCTTCAATTTCATACCAAATATAAATTGTTATATATCGTTGGAAAGCTCTGAATGTTAGCTTTCTAACGCAACTAGAAGTGCATAAATTGGACATCTGTAGCTCAAGTTATAGTCCTTTGAAGAAGGCATGGTCATGCTGTTTTGGAGGCCGAAAACACTCAATTAGTGAGCGTGGCGCTCACTTGGCAAATGAGCGCTGATTGGAGGCCAAAGTTAGCGCCAACTTCTGAGGCCCAAACTTAATGTTCACCCCATACTATTATATATCGTTGGAAAGCTCTGGATGTCTACTTTCCAATGCATTTGAGAGCGCATCATTCAAAGCTCTACAGCTCAAGTTATTTTTCTTGGAAGGTGGAGAGGTCAGATGGCCTTACTGCAGGTTGATACTATGTTCATCTTTGCACTTTCGGGGTAAGTTTTCTCCCTCAGATTTAGTGTCCACCATGCAGTGCCATATATGCTTGGAAAGCTCTAGATTCCTACTTTCCAATTCCACTTGAATCACCTTATTTGGAGTTTTTTAGCTTGAGTTATTCTTGTTGGAGTGTAAAGAGGTCAAGGTTTCAAATCCTCTTTGCTCCTCCTTGATTCTGTTTCCAACTTTTTTGCCACCTTGGGAGTATGATTCTTCTTTTAGTGCTTTTATTGCTTCTTCTTCTTTTATTTCCTACAAAATTTATAAAATCAAAAGATCAAAGAAATATACCATTTAAGCACAAAAGAATAGAAAAACATGACATGATGACATGTCATCACAACACCAAACTTAAACCTTGCTTGTCCCCAAGCAAGAAAAGAATCATGCAGTAAATTTTGACAAATCAAGGTGGGAAGAATAGCAAGTTAATGTTCATGGTTGTCTAGTTTTCCATGCATGCTACAATCACAAAAGAAATGTAAATGATTGATGCTTCTATCTAGCTCATTTTATGAAACCTTTTCCTTATATTTCTTCCTTGAAACAAGCTTTTGATTTTCTTATTAGCTTCTCCTTTTGGGTGCTTTGCCCCATGAGTTGATAACAAAGCTACAACTCTAAATGCTTTGTTTTCAAGTTTTACCACTTGATACATAAGCACCACAAGCATTTAATCAGAGGACTTCTTTAAGCTCATTTGTTTCTTTTCTTTACTCTCTCTAATCATTGATGCTCAGAGCCTTGAGCTTTGAGGGAGTGCTTTTACACTTGAGCCTAGCCTTGACTCTAAGTGTTTTGTTTTCAAGCTTTTTGCCTGATACATAAACACCACAAGTACTTAACAAATGAATTGTCATTGGTACTCAGAGCCTTCAACTTTCTCATTCTTTCCCTTTTTTCTTTTCTTGCCTCAATTTGCAATTTCTTCTTCAAGGTTTTCATGATTTCAAAAGATTTCACAAAATATCCTAGATGAAAACTTCAATTAAATAAAATCTAATGCAATTGAGTAACAATTAATCATACTAGCCTTCCAATACTTGTATGCTCATGCTAAATTCTTCTTTAATGACCTTGTTTGTTTATGATCATGATGCTTTATTGCTTTAGAAGTTACAAAATTCAAGATGATAGTCATAATGTCACAGCAACATGTTATAAATTCAAAATTCAGGCTATGCTTATTGACGATCGGAATTTCTCTATCGGTAAAGAATAAAAGTAATCGCGTTGTAAGTATAGTTTCTAAACCAGCAGAGAATCCTTTCGTACAAAAGTTTGGTTGTCACAAGTAACAAAACCCAATAAAATTTATAACTGAAGTATTTAAACCTCGGGTCGTCTTCTCAAGGAATTGCAGGGAAGTACGATTTATTATTGGTTATGGAAAATAGTATTTTTGGATTTTTGAAAAAGGTTTGAATGAGAAAAATAGATTGCAGGAATTAATATATCAATAGCTAATAAAACTCTTGCCACGCTATGAAAATTAGAAATCCTATCCTAGTTATCCTTATCAATGGTGATGAGAATTATATTTTGCTCGCCACTAAGTCAACCTCTAACTATGAAGGTAAGTCAAGTGGATAAATCAATTTAACACCTAAAGTCCTAGTCAACTCCTAAGGAAATACTAGAGTTATAGGAATTTAAATCAATCAGCAAAGATAACAATTATCAATCACGATGAGTTTGACAACTCAAGAGTTACCAATTAATCAACCAAAGCCAAAAGGGAAAAATCTAAATTATTTATATAAATAAAGGAAAGCAATCATAATTCTGAAATACCTTAAATTATATTAAATAGAAAATCAATCTAAACATAAAGAGTTCATAAACTAAATTGAGAAAATAAGTAAAAAGAACATTGAACCTGGAACTCAGAAGAAATTGTAAGTTGAAATAATAAGAAATCCTAATTCCTTTAAGAGGAATCCTAATCCTAAATCCTAAGAGAGAGGAGAGAACCTCTCTCTCTAAAAACTACATCTAAATTATGAAAAGTGAATAATTGAAGACATGTTCATAAATGGATGCATTCCCCCACTTTATAGCCTCTAATCTGAGTTTTCTGGGCCGAAAAATGGTTCAAAAATAGCCCAGAAATCAGCGCCAGTAATTTTTGTTACGTTCAGGTCGCGGCAAGGTGACGCGGAAGCGTCGTCCACACATTCGCGCGGATTGGGTTTTCGCCAGGTCACGCGTCCGCGTGATCCACGCGTTCGCGTCGCCTGGCTTTGGGGCAGGTATGGCAAATTATATATCATTGTGAAGCTCCGAATGTTAGCTTTCCAACACAACTAAAACCACGTCAATTGGACCTCTGTAGCTCAAGTTATGGTTGATTTAGTACCAAGAGGTCAGGCTGGACAGCTTTAGCAGTTCCTTCAGTTTCTTGTATTCCTTCCACTTTTGCATGCTTCCTTTCCATCCTCTAAGCCATTCCTGTCCTGTAATCCGTGAAATCACTTAACACACATATCAAGGCATCGAATGGTAATAAGAGAGGATCAAAATTAATAAAATTAAGGTCAAAGAAGCATGTTTTCAATCATAGCACAAAATCTGGAAGGAAAACGTAAACTCATACAAATCATATGAATAAGTGTATGAAAGATTGATAAAATCCACTCAATTGAGCACAAGATAAACCATAAAATAGTGGTTTATCAATCTCTCTACACTTAAACATTAGCATCTCCTCATGCTAAGCTCAAGATAAGCTATAAAGAAGTGAAGAGGAATGATAGAGAGTATGCAATGCAACCTATCTATGTGAATGCAACTACATGCAAAATGTTTCTACCTACTTGGTTAAAAGTAAATAAGTCCTCCAAGACAAATATGAATCAAATTCCACTAATTCAAATTACACAATAAAAGACAAGTAAACTTGTAAGAAGATAGCTCATGAAAGCAAGGAACATAGAATTAAGCACTGAACCCTTACTGGTAGTGTATATCACTCTAATATAGAATCACTCTACTCTTCCCTAGTCATGCTTTCTCAACCTTGTTCTTCATCTAACCAATCAAAAAATATTTAGTATACCAATGCAAATATCATGAGGTCTTTTCAGGGTTGTAATGGGGCTGAGGTAAAGGTAAGGATATATATATATATATATATATATATATATATATATATATATATATATATAAGGCTAAGTGAGCTAACAAAGTAAATCCTTGATTAGTCTAAGATCTCACCTAACATATACATACTTTATATAATTTAAAATGCTTTACCTAGCTACCCAAAATTTTCCCACTTTTTGTATTACATGCTCATGTATCAAACTTATTTTTTAATTTTGTCCCATGTGCATTGATCCTCTTTATTTTGCATTTGGGATAATTCATATATATTTTTTATATCCCCTTATTTAATTACTTAATTTTTTTCTCTTTTTTTTCAATGCACATGGTAATTTAATTATTTTGATTTCACATGAGCATGCCTCCCAAATTTTCAAATAACTTATTCAATTTAATTCCCCCCTTTTTTTAATTTTTTTTATCATCCCATGTTCCCATAAAATTCTCCATACTTAAATTATACACAATATCTATCTTAAGCTAACCAAGGATTCAACTTGTGATTTTTAATTTATTTTTCTGCTTAAGGCTAGTAATGTGGTTATAAAATAGAAGGGGATTAAAAAGCTCAAAGTGTCTAACAAGGGTGACATAAAAGGGTAGGCTTATTTGGGATAAGTGAGTGAGAACAAGTAATGGCCTCAATCATATGCAAGCATGTAAATACACTAAATAATGGACATATAGAATGGAACAAAGCAAAGATTGTAATTATAGAGGAGAAAACACACAAGAATAAAAATTTATGGTTAAATAATGTAACCATATAAATAAGCTCAAAACCTCACAGGTTGTGTGTTCTTTGGCTCAAAAACCATGTTCCAAATACAACTTCAAACAAATTTAACACAAAAAATTTTAATTATTATTATTATTATTATTATTTTAGTGAAATTAGTGAAATTTTTCAAAAATAGGGTCTTAAAAAAATTTATTACTTTAACCAAGTAGTAACTAAATGCATAAAATCAAACAAATATGCAAATGCAACAACTAATTTAACAAAGAAAATTAAACATTGGTGTTAAAATATGAAGTAACTAACCCATGGAAGTCGGTATCGACCTCCCACACTTAAAGATTGCACCGTCCTCGGTGCATGCTAAGATGTGCAAGTGGATGTGGGTTGTGGTTCCTCAGCTGGGGCTCTTTTTGTTCCTTTCCTTGCCGGTGGTTTGGGAGTAGCTTTCTCTTTACCCTTCTTGGTGGCCATCCTGAAAAGGGAGAAAGAAAGTAACTTGAATTCAAAGGAATAGAGCAAGGAAGAGAGCGGGAAAGGTGGTAATCAATGCACAATAAAGAAGAATGACATTAACACATGGTCATGACTACATGTGAAAAGTTCATCAATGGAAATATAGCAAGTGCATGTACTGACAATTAAATGCAAGATGTTTATTGGCATACTGGCAAAGGCATGAGTAGCATGGATCAAGCATTCAATGTCCAAGTTAGATTACCAAGTCTTTCAAACTAACAATATGTTTATAATAACAATTATATTTAAGTAATAAAATATAAAAAGGGTTTTGTGAAAAGCAAGCATTTAGAGTAGTAGAATAAAAGAAATCTAAAAATAGTGCACGATGCCATACGGGCGTTTTCACAAACACATAGCATGCATGGTAAATAAGTTATTGAATGTATTAAATTGAACATGCAAGCAACCCTTTAAAAAGTAATATATAATTGTCAAACAATTCCTTTAATAATCCACAAGCAAAATATAGAAAATAATGACCCAAATAAATTTCTAACACCAATGAATGAAAGTATGCAAATAAATTAAATGAAATAGAATGGAAGTGAAGAGGGATGAGAATTAAAGAGATGAAGAAGAAGAAAGTAAGGAAAGGAAGAAAAGATAGAAGAAATTAGGATTAGAAAAGAAAAGATAAGATAATTGGCGCTGATCTGGATAAGTTGTGCGGCGCAGGCGACGCGAGCGCGTGGGTTACGCATTCACACAGATAGAGCTTCTATGAAGTGACGCGGACGCGTGGGTTACACATTCGCATGGAGTGATTTGTGCCATTAGCGCGAGGACAGCCGCGCGGTCGCGCAACTCTCTGTTTTAAATGCATTTTGCCAAAAATCTGGGTGACGCGGTCGCATGGTTGAGGCATACGCGTGAATGGCCTTTCGTTTAAAATTGACGCGGACGCGTGGGGTACGCGTTCGCGTGGGGCACGCGTTCGCATGGCAGGGCTTGTGCTTCTAGCATAGTTCCAGCCCCATTCCAGCCTAACTTGCTGCCAAACACCCGTTTACGTCGATTTTACAGGGCCACGCGTTCGCGTGGGTGACGCGGACGCGTGGGAGGCATTTTTCCCACATGAAGCGGATGCATCAGCGACGCGGTCGCGTGGATCAATTTGTGCTAAAGGCACGCCTCCAGCCATGCTTTCGCGTGACTCTCTGGTCAATCTTGTTTTCTTCCCAACGCACATATGACGCGGATGCGTCGGCGACGATGTTGCGTCGCGTGCCTTTTTTTTTTTAATACAAAATACAGAATGCAGCATGCAGATGCTGATGCAGATGTTATGAATAATTCCAGGTTCAATAAAATAAAATAAAACTCAAAAACAAACAAAACTAAATAAGATTGAAAATGGAATGATCATACCACGGTGGGTTGTCTCCCACCTAGCACTTTTAGTTAAAGTCCTTAAGTTGGACATTTGGTGAGCTCCCTGTTATGGTGGCTTGTGCTTGAACTCATCTTGAAACTTCCACCAATGCTTGGACTTCCAATAAGCTCTATCAATACCAAGTAAATTCCTCAAGCTTTGATGGAGCTCCTCACAAGCTTTGAGCTCCCAAAATTGATCCTCATATATTCCTGGATCCCAAATCTTGTTTCTACACACGTCTTCAAGTTGATTATCATGATTCCATCCAGGTGGTTCAGCCTTAGAATTCTCACTGAAGTGTCCAAACAACTTCCCAGACCCATTCAATTGAGCTCTACATCAACCTTTGCATTTAAACTTAAAGCTTCCAACCATAATGAACCTTGCAGGATAATTTTTACCACTGACCATATTCCTCTTACTCTTAATGCCACAAAGAGCTCTAAGTTGACTGGTGCACGAAATTGTGATCCCTGGTAATGGCTCCAAAAACTTGGTGCTCTAATCTTAATTCATAATTTGTCACAACTTCGATACAACTAACCAGCAAGTGCACTGGGTCGTCCAAGTAATAAAACCTTACGTGAGTAAGGGTCGATCCCACGGAGATTGTTGGTATGAAGCAAGCTATGGTCATCTTGTAAATCTCAGTCAGGCGGATATCAAATGGTTATGGAGTTTTCGAATAATAATAATAATAAATAAACAGAAAATAAAGATAGAAATACTTATGTAATTCATTGGTGAGAATTTTAGATAAGCGTATAGAGATGCTTTCGTTCCTCTGAACCTCTGCTTTTCTGCTGTCTTCATCCAACCAGTCCTACTCCTTTCCATGGCAAGCTTTCTGTAAGGCATCAGCATTGTCAATGGCTACATCCCATCCTCTCTGTGAAAAACGTCCAAATGCTCTGTCACGGCACGGCTAATCATCTGGAGGTTCTCGATCATACTGGAATAAGATTCACCCTCCTTTTGCGTCTGTCACTACACCCAGCACTCGCGAGTTTGAAGTTCGTCACAGCCATCCCTTCCCAGATCCTACTCGGAATACCACAGACAAGGTTTAGACTTTCTGGATCTCAGGAATGGCCATCCAAGGGTTCTAACTTATACCACGAAGATTCTAATATCTCGGACTCGGTCTTCTGTATTAAATATCTAAGAGATACTCATTCTAGCTTGTTTGCATGTAGAACGGAAGTGTTTGTTAGGCACGCGTTCATAAGTGAGAATGATGATGAGCGTCACATAACCATCACATTCATCATGTTCTTGGGTGCGAATGGATATCTTAGAAGCGGAATAAGTTGAATTGAATATAAAACAGTAGTACTTTGCATTAAATCATGAGGAACAGCAGAGCTCCACACCTTAATAAGTGATAATGGAGTTCATTGGTCTCGGCCCTAGAGAGGAACCGGAGTAACCAAGATTGTGAATACAATGTTAAAAAAGTTCTATATATACTAGACTAGCTACTAGGGTTTACAGAAGTAAGTAATTGATGCATAAATCCACTTCCGGAGCCCACTTGCTGTGTGCTTGGGCTGAGCTTGAAGTTTACACGTGCAGAAGCTTCTTTTGGAGTTGAACGCCAAGTTGTAACGTGTTTTTGGCGTTCAACTCTAGTTTGTGACGTGTTTCTGGCATTTAACTCCAGACTGCAGCGTAGAACTGGCGTTCAACGCCCTTTTGCGTCGTCTAAACTTGGGCAAAGTATAGACTATTATATATTGCTGGAAAGCCCTGGATATCGCCATTTGGAGTTCTGTAGCTCCAGAAAATTCACTTTGAGTGCAGGGAGGTCAGAATCCAACAACATCAGCAGTCCTTCTTCAACCTCTGAATCTGATTTTTGCTCAAGTCCCTCAATTTCAGCCAGAAAATACCTGAAATCACAGAAAAACACACAAACTCATAGTAAAGTCCAGAAATGTGAATTTAACATGAAAACTAATAAAAATATCCCTAAAAGTAACTAGATCCTACTAAAAATATACTAAAAACAATTCCAAAAAGCGTATAAATTATCCGCTCATCATTGACCATCCGTCTCCAGTATCCCATATTAAAGTGGGAAGATAAAGGTCAAGAATAAGAATTTTACCCACTTGAATGTTGTGTTGGACGGTAATGGCCTTGGGAGAGGTGTTTCTAATGAACTTGCAAGCTCCACTTCCTTGTGCTCTTCTTTGACATCTTCCACCTCTTTGCAAGCTTCTTCAATTTCAACCTCTTCTTCTTGGTAGCTTTCTTCCAATTCAATCTCTTCTTCATTGCTCACCAAGGGCATGGGAGGTTGTACCTCCTTTTCTTGAATCTCCATCTCTTGATCAACCTCTTCCAAGTCTTCAACCACAGTATGCCTTGGAGGTTGTACACCCTCCTCAACAACAGATTCAAACTCCTTAGAAGGGGGTTCTATGACTGAGCTTTCCCATGGAGGTTCCGCATCTCCAAAGTCTTCAACCACTTCTTCCTCTTTAACAATTATGGCTTCCTCCAATTGTTCCAATACAAAGTCATGTTGTTCATTGTCCACCAGAGTTTCTAGCTTCTCCTTCATGCTGCGTTCTTCAGTAGATTCTCCACATGAAGCCATTGGAGTTCCTTGAGTGTCCAGATATTGAGAAGCTAATTTATTTACTACCTCGGTTAAGGCAGTCGCGAGTTCCAGTACACTCCTTTCCATCTTCGCTTGCCTTGAAGAAGACCACGAAGGATGTCATCCATTGGAGATTGGGGTGGATATGAAGGTTCATTATTTTGGAGAAAGGGTTCATAATAGGAAGGTGGTTCTTCTTGATAAGGATATGGAGATGGTGAATATTGAGGTGGTGGTTCTGGGTGTGGTTCATATGGTGGTTGGTGTGGTGGATATAGGTTAGGGTCATATGGTGGTGTTTGGTGGTAAGGGGCTTGTGAGTATGGTGGTTCAAAGTTGTGTTGAGGAGATGGTTCATAAGCATATGGCGGGACTTGTTGGTAACTACATGGGGTCCACCATAGTCATCATTTTGGTATGCATCATAGAATGGTTGTTGGTTATAGTGCATTGGAGGGGGTTGTTGCCAAGAGGGTTGATCAAATCCTTGTGGCTCCTCCCATCTTTGATTTTTCCAACCTTGATGCCTATTTTCATTATAGTTTCCATTCCTTACAACAACATTGGAACCAAACTTAAAGCGATGGGGTTGAGAACTCATAATAGCAAATAAAAATTAAAAACGAAAATAAAAACAAATTTAAATTAAAAGGTTTTTGAAATTTAAATTTTGAATTTGAAAATTAAATTTTGAATTTTGAATTTTTAAATTTTGAATTTTGAAATTTGAAATTTGAATTTTAAATATTAAAATTTGAAATTTGATTTTAAGATAAGATAAGGTTTTGAAAAAGATATAATTTTTGAAAAAGATTTGAATTTTGAAATTTAAAACTAAGATGAGATAAAAATTTTAAAATAGAAATCTGAAATTTTTTTTATGCAAATTTTGAAAATTCAATTAAAATAAAGAGAAAAGATATTTTTGAATTAAATGAGGAAAGAGAAAAACAATAAAATGACACCAAACTTAAAATTTTTAGATCAAAACGAAGAGAACAACTAAGAACAACTTGATGGTCAAGATGAATTAATAACTAAATAAAAACCAATAACCTCTTAATTTATGAAAAAGCAAAAATAAAAACAAAAATAAAAACAAATAAACAAGCAAAAAGCAAATATTTACAATAACCAATAATAAGGCACATGTTTGTAATTCCCCGGCAACGGCGACATTTTGATAATCAGAATTTCTCTATCGGTAAAGAATAAAAGTAATCGCATTGTAAGTATAGTTTCTAAACCAGCAGAGAATCCTTTCGTACAAAAGTTTGGTTGTCACAAGTAACAATATCTAATAAAATTTATAACCGAAGTATTTAAACCTCAGGTCGTCTTCTCAAAGAATTGCAGGGAAGTACGATTTATTATTGGTTATGGAAAATAGTATTTTTGGGTTTTTGAAAAAGGTTTGAATGAGAAAAATAGATTGCAGGAATTAATATATCAATAGCTAATAAAACTCTTGGCACGGTATGAAAATTAGAAGTCCTATCCTAGTTATCCTTATCAATGGTGATGAGAATTATATTTTGCTCCCCACTAAGTCAACCTCTAATTATGAAGGTAAGTCAAGTGGATAAATCAATTTAACACCTAAAGTCCTAGTCAACTCCTAAGGAAAGACTAGAGTTATAGGTATTTAAATCAATCAGCAAAGATAACAATTATCAATCATGATAAGTTTGACAAATCAAGAGTTACCAATTAATCAACCAAAGCCAAAAGGGAAAAATCTAAATTATTTATATAAATAAAGGAAAGCAATCATAATTCTAAAATACCTCAAATTATATTAAATAGAAAATCAATCTAAACATGAAGAGTTCATAAACTAAATTGAGAAAATAAGTAAAAGGAACATTGAACCTGGAACTCAGAAGAAATTGTAAGTTGAAATAATAAAAAATTCTAATTCCTTTAAGAGGAATCCTAATCCTAAATCCTAAGAGAGAGGAGAGAACCTCTCTCTCTAAAAACTACATCTAAATTATGAAAAGTAAATAATCGAAGACATGTTCATGAATAGATGCATTCCCCCACTTTATAGCCTCTAATCTGAGTTTTCTAGGCCAAAAACTGGGTCAAAAATAGCCTAGAAATCACCCCCAACAATTTCTGTTACGTTCAGGTCGCGGCAAGGTGACGCGGAAGCATCGTCGACGCGTTCGCGCGGATTGGGTTTTCGCCAGGTCATGCATCCACGTGATCCACGCGTTTGCGTCGCTTGGCTTCGGGGCAGCTATGACAAATTATATATTGTTGCGAAGCCCCGAATGTTAACTTTCCAACCCAACTAGAACTGTGTCAATTGAACCTCTGTAGCTCAAGTTATGGTCGATTTAGTACCAAGAGGTCAGGCTGGACAGCTTTAGTAGTTCCTTCAGTTTCTTGTATTCCTTCCACTTTTGCATGCTTCCTTTCCATCCTCTAAGCCATTCCTGTCCTGTAATCCCTGAAATCACTTAACACACATATCAAGGTATCGAATGGTAATAAGAGAGGATCAAAATTAATAAAATTAAGGTCAAAGAAGCATGTTTTCAATAATAGCACAAATCAGGAAGGAAAACGTAAACTCATGCAAATCATATGAATAAGTGTATGAAAGATTGATAAAATCTACTCAATTGAGCACAAGATAAATCATAAAATAGTGATTTATCACTTACTCATACACACATGCATACAGAGAAGATAAAGACAATCATGCAATTTACAGTACTGGAAGTAAGTAGGAGGAGAAATGAGCATTACCACCTTGTGATTCATCTTCCTTGTTATTGTCCTTTTCCTTATATTCTTCCCCTTCTATACCAAACTCAGAATGCTTGCTCATCGTCAAACAACAATTAGAACAGTGGTGATGGAGCTAAGATGGATCATGAGTGTCTTACACAATGAAATATTAGTAGTACATGTGTCTAAGCAAGTAAAATTAAGAATAACCATCAAGGCACAGGAAACAGAGACATTGTGATTACAAACATAAGAGGGTGTGCATGATATATTGCATAAAAGATAAGTGGCACACCAAACTTAGTGTGACACTTTCACTTGGAATTGATGCAAGCATCTAGTAAAGATTGGAACCAAATTTTGTTGATACCAATGCCAAACTTAGAATGCAATCACATGTTAATTTATTTGAACTAAAACAAAAAAAAAAACTGTTATATGTTAAATACAATTACCAAGGGAAGAATCTGTCATGAATAAGGATTTCTTGGTAAGGTATTTAACAAAAACAGTTAAGGAGCAAAATAAACGAAAGCATTAAAAACAAGGAAATGACTAAAACAAAGAAAATAATAAAGATGTAAAAAGAAAGATAACACTGTAAAGGCATTAAGATTATGCAGACAAATGGTGTTTGATAAACCACTATTTTATGATTTATCTTGTGCTCAATTGAGTGGTTTTTATCTAATCTTTACCCACTTATTCATACTATTTGCATGGTTTTACATTTACCTTTCTAATTATGTGCTTTGATTGAAAACATGGTTCTTTGGACTTATAATTGCTAATATTAATCCTCTCTTATTACCATAAGATGCCTTGATATGTGTGTTAAGTGATTTCAAAGATTATAGGGCAGGAATCGCTCAGAGGATGGAAAGGAAGCATGGAAAAATGGAAGGAATACAAGAAGTTGGAGAAACTGCTAAGCTATCCAGCCTGACCTCTTCGCACTCAAACGGCTATAACTTTAGCTACAGAGGTCCAAATGACACGGTTTCAGTTGCGTTGGAATGCTAACATCCAGGGGCTTCAATTTGATATATAATATGCTATAGTTCCCCTGACGCTAGGCGACGCGACCGCGTGATCCATGCGGCCGCGTCGCAGTGACGGAAACCAGCGCATTTGAATTCGCAACCAGCGAATTCTGGGCTATTTCTGACCCAGTTTGCGGCCCAGAAAATACAGATTAGAGGCTATAAAGTGGGGAAATGTATCCATTCATCAGAAGTCTTTCATATTCACAATTTTAGCAGTAGATGTAGTTTTTAGAGAGAGATGTTCTTTCCTCTCTCTTAAGATTTAGAATTAGGATTCTTTTCACTTCATGATTATTTCATCTTTTGCGATCACAGGTTCAATGTTCCTTTTATTCATTTTTCTAATTTAATTTATGAACTCTTTCATGTTACATTTGATATCTTTATTAGTGCTAATTTGAGGTATTTTCAGATCTATGATTGCTTTCCCTTATTTAAATAATTTAGATTTTTCCCTTTTGGCTTTGGTTGATTTATTGGTAACGCTTGAGCTGTCAAATAAAGCAGTGGTTGAAATTGGGAGTTGCTCCAATAACTCTAGTCTTTCCATAGGAATTGACTAGGACCTGAGGATCAAGCTAATTAATCCACTTGATTTACCTTCATAGTTAGAGGTTAACAAAGTGGGATTAAAACCCAATTCTCATCGCAATTGATAGGGATAGAACTTCTAGTTCTCCATACCTTGCCAAGAGATTTTATTGTTATTATTTTATTTTACTTGTCATTCAATATATTCCTGCCTTACCTCCTAATAAACCCCAATTTACAACTCATAACCAATAATAAGAACATACCTCCCTGCAATTCCTTGAGAAGACGACCGGAGGTTTAAATACTCGGTTATCAATTTCAAGGGGGTTTGTTACTTGTGACAACCAAAACGTTTGTATGAAAGGACTTTTGAAGGTTTAGAAACTATACTTGCAACGAGGATTTATCCGCAAATTTCTAGACCACGCAAAAGTTCTCTCATCAAAATGGCGCCGTTGCCGGGGAATTGCAAACGTGTGCCTTATTATTGGTTATTGTAAATATTTTTTTGATTTTTTCTTGTTTATTTATTTTTATTTTTGTTTTTTATTTTTGCTTTTCCATAAATTAAGAGGTTATTTGTTTTTATTTAGTTATTAAAAAAAAATTTTTTCAAAAATTTGTTCTTAGTGTTCATCTTGATCTTCAAGTTGTTCTTCGCGTTCATCTTGACCTTCAAGCTGTTCTTAGTTGTTTTCTTCATTTTGATCTAAAAATTTGAAATTTGGTGTCATTTTATTGTTTTTCTCTTTCCTCATTAAATTCAAAAATATTTTAAATAATTTTTTTTGAAATAAAAAATTCAGATTTTTATTTTTAAAATTTTTATCTTATCTTATCTTATTTCAAAAATCAAATTTCAAAATTCAAATTTAAAAATTTTCAAAATTTAAATTTAAAAATTTTCAAATTTCAAATTTCAAAATTTCAAATTTCAAATTTCAAAATTTAATTTTCAAATTCAAAATTTAAATAACCTTTTAATTTAAATTTATTTTTATTTTCATTTTTAATTGCTACTATGAACTCTCACCCCTTTGGCTATGAGTTTGGTTACAATTATGTTGCAGAAAGAAGAAATTACAATGAGAACAGGCATCAAGGTTGGAACAATCAAAAATGGGAGGAGCCACAAGGATTTAATCAACCCTCATGGCAACAACCACCTCCAATAGACCATTAACAACCACCATCATATGACTATGAACCTCCTCAACACAACTTGGGACCACCATACACACAAGCCCTTTTCCACCACTCACCTCCATATGACCCTAACCCTCATCCACCATACCAACCACCTTATGAACCAAATGAACCCTCCTATCTACCCCAAACCTCCATGGAGAAAGCACTTGCCGATCTAAACTTTACTATACAAGCTCTCTTCACCCAAATCAGACCACCAAATACCTTCAACAATCAACCCTCAAGCTCTAGTGCACTTCCTTGTCAACCACAGAATAATCTCTCCATCCCATCACCACCATCCATGGAAGAGCACCCACATCCATCAATCCAAGAGCAAGATGATCCCAATTATGCTATTGATATGGAACAGGAAAGAAGGAATCATCTTCGCGAATCCATACTTCATAAAGAGCTAGAGGAGGCCCTACGGGTAAGGGTAGGAGAGACCCTTGAAGATGAAAGAATAGTTGAAAGAAGTTGTCATAGAAAGAAAAACATCGAGGATTAGTACGATTTTATACTTAAACAACTGGACAAAGCAGCAATTATTAAAAAGGAAGACGTGGTTGCGGACTTAAGAGATGCTGTACCTCCATTGGAAAGTCCAGTCACAGAGCCTCCTTCCACGGTGTTTGATGTTGATGTTGAGAAGAGCGTACAACCTCCAAGGCAGATCATGGTTGAAGATTTTGTAGAGGTTGATCAAGAGGTAGAAGATGTCAAAGAAGAGCACAAGGAAGTGGAGCTTGAAATTACCTTGCCAAAGTTGTTGGAAACCCCTCCCCCTAAGTTGCCATCATCCTTCACAACATTCAAGTGGGTTAAATTCATATCCCATAGCTTTCTAATCCCACTTGAATATGGGCTACTGGAGACGGATGGTCAACTTAGAGCTCTTTGTAACATTCAGAGTAAGAGAAAGATGGCCAGTGATTAGAATTGTCCTGCAAGGTTCATTATGGTTGGAAGCTTTAAGTTTAAACGCAATGGTTGGTGTAGAGCTCAATTGAATGGGTCTAGGAAGCTGTTTTGTAGCTGCAGTGAGAATTCAAATTACTTATCACCCAGCTGGAAAAATACAGATCCCGACAAAAATGGGTGTAAAAGCAAAGTTTGGGATCCTGGAATTTGCTCTGACATCTGTCGCCCCGAGAGCCTAAGAATCTGTTTGAAGCTTCTTAAAGGCTTTACATTCCTAGTTTGGGACCCCGGAAGCTATTGGAATCACAAACATTGGTGGAGATTCCTGGATGAGTTCAAACACAAGCCACCATAACAGGGAGCTCACCAAATGTCCAACTTAAGGACTTTAACTAAAAGTGCTAGGTGGGAGACAACCCACCATGGTATGATCGTTCATTTTTCATTTTTATTTAGTTTTATTTGTTTTCGAGTTTCATTTTATTTTATTATATTGAACCTGGAGTTTTGCATCACATTCATATTAACACTACATTCTGCATCTTTTTTCAGATTATCAAAAAAAAAAAAAGCGAGCACGCGACGCGATCGCATCAGCGACGCGTCCGCGTCGCAAGGAGATGGGAGACAATATTAATATGAACAGAGAGTTTCGCAGGAGTAGCGCTGGAGGCATGCCAATGGCACAAATCACCCCACGCGACCGCGTCATATGGGAATAATGGCCTCCCACGCGACCGCGTCACCCACGCGGCCGCGTTACCTGAAATCGGCGTAAAAAGGGTGTATGGCAGAAAGTTGAGCTGGAGTTGGGCTGGACCCGTGCTAGTAGCACAGGCCCTGCCACGCGAACGCGTCACCCACGCGTCCGCGTCATATTGGAAATAAGGCCACCCGCGCGATCGCGTCGACCACGCGACCGCGTCAC
This sequence comes from Arachis hypogaea, assembly GCF_003086295.3. NCBI lineage: Eukaryota > Viridiplantae > Streptophyta > Magnoliopsida > Fabales > Fabaceae > Arachis > Arachis hypogaea. The sequence goes on from NC_092055.1 coordinate 76,837,873, forward strand.
CCTGGATTTTGGCAATACTGAGTTTTGAACAGAGAGTTGTGCGACCGCGAGGCTGCACTCGCGCCACTAGCACAAATCAAGTCACGCGATCGCGTGTCCCTCGCGTTCGCGTCACCCAACCTTATCGCGCACCACGCGACCGCGTCACCCACGCAACCGCGTCGCCAGCGTCGCACAACCTATCCAGATTAGTGCCAATTTTCTTATCTTCTCTTTTCTAATCCTAATTTCTTCCTTCTCTCTCCTTTCTCACTTTCTTTTTCTTCTTCTCATCCTTTTTCCCTCTCATTTTATTTTACTTCATTTATTTATATATTTCATTCATTGCATTATTCTCATTGGTGTTGGAGTTTTATTTGGATAAGTGCCTTATTTTATTTGAGCACGTGGCTACTCAGAGAAGACATTCGACAATTGACATTTACTTATGGTTCTCATATACATTTGGATTACATTATTTTCATCCCTATTTTAACTTGCACACCCAATGTATTTGGGATTATCATTCACAATTGTCGTCATTACACATGCTCTTTAATTTGGCATATTTATTACTTGATGCTTGAGCTATGCTTCTCATGCCTATTATTTGCATGTTTTTACCCTCTTGCATCTAATTATTTTGAATTGCCCTTTTTAATCTTTATTGTTGTCTTCCCTACATGTTGTAGCTACCATGTAGATGGACTATCATCTTTCCTTTGGCATTCCTTATCACTTGGAATTTCCTCCCTTCCGGTCTTAGTTTTCTATATTTCACACTCTTCCTTTTTCTTCTTCCTTAGGCATGGGTACCAAGAAAGGAAAAGAGAAGGCCACTGACAAGACACCAGCAAGGAAAGGAACCAAGAGATCTCCAACTAAGGCACCTCCATCTACAAGCGTCAGTTGGAGCAACCCGTCCACCTGCACATCTCAGCATGCACCGAGGACAGTGCAATCTTTAAGTGTGGGGAGGTCGATACCGATCTCCATGGGTTAGTTATTTCCTGACTCAACACCTAAATTTTTATTTTATTTGTTTGTTCATCGTTGCATTTGCATGTTTGATTGCATATTTGTTTGATTTTTTGCATATTTTACCACTTGGTTGAAGTAATATTTTCTTTTTCAAGAAACCTTTTAGAGCATTTCACTAATTTGAATCAAATTTAATATTACACTTGTTTGAAGAAATATTATACTGGAACATGGTTTAGAGCTCGAACACACAAAACCTGTGAGATTTTTGAGCCTATTTGAATTGGTTGCATTTTACCAACCAATATTTTATTTTTGATGTGTGTTTTTCTCTCTAAAATTGTGATCTTTGTCTTGCTTAATTTTATATTTCCATGGTTTAATGTATGCATGCACTTACATGATTGAGGCCTTTGTTTCACTGAGCTTACATACCCATATGGCCTTACCTTTCATTATCCTTTGCAAACCAATTTGAGCCTATTATACCCCTTTGTTCCTTACTTTAGCACATCATTAACTCTAAGCGGAAAACAATAATGTCCTTAATTTGAATCCTTAGTTAGCTTAGACTAGTGAGAGTGCTCATAAATTAAGTGTGGGGAAGTGAATTTGGAAACAATTGGTTTGAGAATTGAGTATGTTAGAATTTTCTGAAAATGTGAAAAAAATATTTAGGACATGATTCATGCATCCAATAATTTAATCATATGCATTGAGAAAAATAAAATAAAAAGAAAAATTATGTATAAAAAAAAAAGAAAAGAGGAAAAAGAGCAAATAAGAAAAAGGGGACAAAATGCCCCAAAGTAAATGTTGAAAACAATGCATATGAATTGTACTTGAAATTAGAATGCATGAATATGTGGAAAACATGGTTGATGGATAGTTAGATTTTGTACTGTGATTACATGGATTGTTTAAGTTAGGTGGAAAGTTTAAGTTAATTAAGGATTCAGATTTTAGTCCACTTGGCCAAATACAATCCTACCTTAACCCTAACCCCATTACAACCCTTAAAAGACCTCTTGATATGTGTATTTGTGCATTAAAATTATGTTGATTGTTAGATGAAGAGCAAGCCTTAGAAAGCAAGGTTAGTAGAGAATTGAGAGAATCGAACCTTAAACACTTGAGTGACTAGAGTGTATACACTACCAGTGAGGGTTCGATGCTCAATTCCTTGTTCCCTGCTTTCATGAGCTATTTTCTTCTACAAGTCTATTTGTACTTCATTTTTTATGATTTGAATTAGTGAAATCCAGTTCATATTTATTCTTGGAGAACTTATTTACTCTTAACCAAGTAAGTAAAAGCATTTAGCATGTAGTTTCATTCATAGCTTGCATTTCATGCATTCTACCATTCCTCTTCATTTCTTTATAGCTTCTCTTGAGCTTAGCATGAGGACATGCTAATGTTTAAGTGTGGGGAGGTTGATAAACCACTATTTTATGGTTTATCTTATGCTCAATTGAGTAGTTTTTATCTACTCTTTACCCACTTATTTATACTATTTGCATGGTTTTACATTTACCTTCCTAATTATGTGCTTTGATTGAAAACATGCTTCTTTGGACTTATAATTGCTAATATTAATCCTCTCTTATTACCATAAGATGTCTTGATATGTGTGTTAAGTGATTTTAAAGATTATAGCGTAGGAATGGCTCAGAGGATGGAAAGGAAGCATGCAAAAATGGAAGGAGTACAAGAAATTGGAGAAACTACTAAGCTGTCCAGCCTGACCTCTTCGCACTCAAACGGCTATAACTTTAGCTACAGAGGTCCAAATGACAAGGTTCCAGTTGCGTTGGAATGCTAACGTCAGGGGCTTCGATATGATATATAATATGCTATAGTTCCTCTGACGCTAGGCGACGCAACCGCGTGATCCATGCGGCCGCATTGCAGTGACGGAAACCAGCGCATTTGAATTCGCAACCAGCGAATTCTGGGCTATTTCTGACCCCGTTTGCGGCCCAGAAAATACAGATTAGAGGCTATAAAGTGGGGGAATGCATCCATTCATCAGAAGGCTTTTATATTCACAATTTTAGGAGTAGATGTAGTTTTTAGAGAGAGAGGTTCTCTCCTCTCTCTTAGGATTTAGAATTAGGATTCTTTTCACTTCATGATTATTTCATCTTTTGCGATCACAGGTTCAATGTTCCTTTTATTCATTTTTCTAATTTAATTTATGAACTCTTCCATGTTACATTTGATATCTTTATTAGTGCTAATTTGAGGTATTTTCAGATCTATGATTGCTTTCCCTTTTTTAAATAATTTAGATTTTTCCCTTTTGGCTTTGGTTGATTTATTGGTAACGCTTGAGCTGTCAAATAAATCAGTGGTTGAAATTGGGAGTTACTCCAATAACTCTAGTCTTTCCATAGGAATTGACTAGGACCTGAGGATCAAGCTAATTAATCCACTTGATTTACCTTCATAGTTAAAGGTTAACAAAGTGGGATTAAAACCCAATTCTCATCGCAATTGATATAGATAGGACTTCTAGTTCTCCATACCTTGCCAAGAGATTTTATTGTTATTATTTTATTTTACTTGTCATTCAATATATTCCCGCCTTACCTCCTAATAAACCCCAATTTACAACTCATAACCAATAATAAGAACATACCTCCCTGCAATTCCTTGAGAAGACGACCCGAGGTTTAAATACTCGGTTATCAATTTCAAGGGGGTTTGTTACTTGTGACAACCAAAACGTTTGTATGAAAGGACTTTTGAAGGTTTAGAAACTATACTTGCAACGAGGATTTATCCACAAATTTCTAGACCACGCAAAAGTTCTCTCATTAGTGTTGCTAGATAAATTGTATAGAAAAATAAGTGGCACACCAAACTTAGAATCTTAGTGTAACACTTTCAATTCAGATTTGATGCAATCATCCATAGAGATTGAAAACAGATTGTTGCAGGGCAACACCAAACTTAGAATGTAATCATATGCCAATTTATTAAAATTTAAACAATGCAAAGAAATAAAATAAACAAAGCAGAGAAATGAAATGTTACCTAAGGTTGGGTTACCTCCCAACAAGCGCTCTTTTAGTGTCATTAGCTTGACATGTTGTTCTTTACTTTCTTCCTCTTCTTCCAATTTGTTAAGAATAATGACCTCAAGTAGAGAGATGAACCAGCTAGTGTCCCCTGTCTTGGCCTCTCCTCAGCAAGCTTCCTTTTGTTAATGGCTTGATTGAGCTTGCTTGCTGGATCAAGGGTAGGATCAGTGCTCTTGTTAGTTGCCTTCACTTCTTGGATATCAAGACTTAGTGCTTGTGTGATTGTTGGAGTGTTTTCTTCATCAAGAGCTTCTTGAATTGGTGGTTCCATGAGCCCTTCCTCTATGCACTTCTCTGCTTCAATTGAGTGTGACTTCTCTTGATTATCTTCCTCCATTCCTTCTTCATGACTTTCCATTAAGTCCTTTGGGAGTGAGTCTTTATGTTCCATTGTTACTTCAACTAGCCTCTGTGGATTTGAAATCCTGGGCTCATATACCTCCACCACCTCATTCTCCATTGAAGTTTCACTTGGTACAGGAACCTCTTTATCTTGCTCTTCCACTTCCTCACTCACAGATTGTTCTTTATCCTCAATACTTGGCACTCCTAAGTTTCCCCTGCTTTACTCTAAATGCTCATTCATCTTCTTGAAGAGGATTTCTTTCCAGGATTATTTGTGTCTTTCCAAGAGTTGTCCTTATCTTTCAATGACTTGGTATCGGCTTTCCAAGTATTCTTTGGACCATTGAAGGTAATCCTCAACTGCTAGTTCAAGAGATGAAGGTTGAGAGTAATTTTGGTGACATGGATGTGTTGTGGTGAAGTTGTGTTGAGGGGTGTGGGATGAATTTTGTGGTTGGTGGAATGCATTGTGTGGATCTTGGAGGAAACTTTGTGTTGAGGCATAATCAAGTGATGAAGAATTTTCAAATGAAAAAATGGGAAGTGAGGGTGGATAATTTTGCATAAATGAATTAAAGGTCTGCTCAAGTGATGATGGCTCTTGATTAATGGAGTATGACACATTGGGTGCTTTCTGATTTTGATCCTCCCAAGCACAACTTGAAGAATTGTTGAATTCATCACAGTATGGATCATCTTGTGGCATTGGTGGAAAATTTTGCATAAATTTATTGAAAGCATAATCAAGAGATGATGCCTCTTGCTGAGTATCATATGGAGTACTAGAATTCCCTTCCCAGCCATAGTTAGTGTTAGTATCATAACAGTATGATTTACTTTGTGGCTCTGAGAGGAAATTCCTTTCACTTGATTGTTCACACTCTTGTTGATATGCACAGACACCACGAGAATAATGATATAAATCATTTGTGGTTCTAGACAATATCTCATGTGATTTGCTTGATTAATTTGTGGCTCTGGAGCATATCTCCGTTGATTGGAGTGCTTAGAATTTGTATTTTCTTGGTGATATTCCCAGCCATCATTAGAATAGTCAATTGGTGATGGTGGGTGATATACCATAAAATTTGTTTGATCACAAGATTAGTTGAACTTCATTTGAATTTTGTAAAACACCACACCAATGAAAATTGAAATTCATGTCACAGAGAAGAATTTCTTAGTGAGGCAATAACTCAAACACCTTGGATTCAGCTCAAATCAGAAATTAAGAGAATAAAAACAAAGAAAATGCTTAATCTAAACTTCTCACCCACTTAATCATTATCGATCTATATCAATCCCCGGCAACGGTGCCAAAAACTTGATGGGTGAAAATTAGATTTCCACACAAACTCACCGGCAAGTGTACTAGGTCAAATCAAGTAGTAATAACTCACAAGAGTGAGGTCGATCCCACAGGAATTGATGGATCAAGCAACTTTAGTGAGGTGATTAGTTTAGCCAAGCTAACATTGGTGAATTGAATGAAATTAAACTAACAGATAGTGAATTGCAAGAATTGTAAATTACAGAACGTAAATGGACAGAAGCTTAAAGAGCAAGAAAAGTAAATTGTATCAAATGTAAAGGGAATTGGGTGCTGGGAAATTGAATGAAAGCAGTAAATCAGGACTTGGAACAATTAAATTGCAGGAAAAGTATATTCGGATCACCACAAACTCAAATGTAAAGTTGCAGAAAATAAATGTGCAAAAGAGAATTGCAGAAATTTAAATTTGTAGTCGAGAAGTGTAAGAAATGGAAATTGCACAAAGCTGAATTGAATTCTGAAATGTAGAGAGAGCAGAAAATAAAAGTGTATCAAAGAGAGCCTTCTATTCTACTCTTACTCTGACTCCTATTGCTCTCTAGCAGAGCCAGCCTCACAGATCTCTAATGAAATAAAATTGATGCCTTTATATAGGCTTTACAAAATAAAAAATGAAATTGAAATTGAAAATAAATTACAGTTCAAATGAAATTCCTATTCTAATTGTGTGTTGTGCCTTTGAGTCATGTCCAATGGGCTTTTATTGGTTTGGCCTTGAATTAGAGTGGGTCAGGGGTGTTGGTAATGCTCCCAGTGGAACGCTTAGTTCACTTTGTGAACGCTACGTTCACTCCTTTGGTGCGCCAATTGGTGCGCATTGTAGCTCCCTTACTAGCGCTCTCTTTTTTAACGCTGCGCTCGTCCTTTGAGCGCTACCCTTTGCTTGTTTGAGCGCTGCCTTCATTGAGGGCTTTGTTTCTCCACTGGGCGCTACATTAGCGAGCGCTACGCTCAAATTTTGAGTGCTACTTTAGTGTACGGATGGCACGAACTTCCTCCCCAAGGCTTGCAAGTCACGAAAAAGGTAGAAAAGTGAGCGCCACGCTCACTTCCAAAGTGAACGCTAGCTTTGTTTGGCTATTGAGCGTGGTTTTTGGGCCTTAAAAATGCCCATCACTTGTGCTTCAATTTCATGCCAAATATAGTTTTTTATATATCGTTGGAAAGCTCCGAATGTCATCTTTCCAATGCAACTAGAAGCGTATCAATTGGACATCTGTAGCTCAAGTTATAGTCATTTGAAGAAGGCATGGTCATGCTGTTTTGGAGGCCGAAAACGCTCAATTAGTGAGCGTGGCGCTCACTTGGCAAATGAGCTCTGATTGGAGGCCAAAGTTAGCGCCAGCTTCTGAGGGCCAAACTTAATGTTCACCCCATACTATTATATATTGTTGGAAATCTCTGAATGTCTACTTTCCAATTCATTTGAGAACGCATCATTCAAAGCTCTACAGCTCAAGTTATCCTCCTTGGAAGGTGGAGAGGTCCGCTGGCCTTACTGCAGGTTGATACTATGTTCATCTTTGCACTTTCGGGGTAAGTTTTCTCCCTCAGATTTAGTGTTCACCATGCAGTGCCATATATGCTTGGAAAGCTCTAGATTCCTACTTTCCAATGCCACTTGAATCACCACATTTAGAGTTTTGTACCTTGAGTTATTCTTCTGGAGTGTAAAGAGGTCAAGTTTGCAAATCCTCTTTGCTCCTCCTTGAGGCTGTTTCTAACCTTTTTGCCACCTTGGGAGTATGATTCTTCTTTTAGTGCTTTTATTGCTTCTTCTTCTATTATTTCCTACAAAATTTGTAAAATCAAAAGATCAAAGAAATATACCATTTAAGCACAAAAGCATTCAATATTTAAGCACTAATCATCAATTTCTTGTATGAAAAAGCATAGAAAAACATGACATGATGACATGTCATCAATGGCACACAAGCCACCCCATGCGTACGCGTACCTCACACGTACGCGTCCCCTGCAAAAAGTTCAACCCACGCGTAGGCGTCAGTGACGCGTACGCGTGGAGATGAAAATCGGCGTAAATTGCGAATTGAACAGAGAGTTGTGCTGGCCCCACGCTGGAACTGTGATAAAGACACAAATTTAACCACGCGTACACGTCCTTGACACATGCGCGTCATTTTCAATATATGGCGATCCACGCGTGCGCGTGCTTGACGCCTACGCGTCACTCTCACTTTTACGCGACCCACGCGTACGCGTGCTGTATGCGTACGCGTCGAATGCGTTGCACAATTGAACTAGTACGCCGCTTGATTTCTAATCTCCCCTCCAATCCTACTTATCTTTCTCTTATCATTCTTTCTTCTTCCTCATTTCTCCTTTCTTCCTTAATTCTTCTTTCAATTATTGAATTTAATTACTTTTCTTTCTTCTACAATTTTTCTCTTTCATGCTTAGTTATTTATGGTTTTTTTTTATTCTTTTCTTTTTCTTCATGCATTATTTTTTATACTGGTGTTAGAGCTTTATTTGGGTCTTATATTATTACACTCGAGCTTGTGGATATATTAGGGAGTGATTTGACAATTAATATTAATTTTTGGGTTGCATGCATGTTTAGAGTTCTTACTTTCCCTAACATATTTTACATGCATACCAAGTGTTTGTGAAAAGTCTGTATGGTATTGTGAATTCTTAATTATTCTATTCTTCTACTCTACTGCCTATTTTTCACAAAACCCTTGTAATCTTTTATTGATTAAATATAATTGTCAACACAAACGTGGTTGTTAGTTTGTTACATTTGATAATCAAATTAAGCTATTAATGCTTGATCTATGCTACCCATGCCATTGACGGCATGCTAATAAACATCTTGCATCTAATTGCCTTAATATGTCATGCTATATTTCCATTGATGTCCTAATTACATGGATTCGCGACCATGTGTTTATGACATTCTTCTTTACCTTGGCATTGATTATCACTTGTATTTTCCCCCTCCCGGTTCTAGCAATTTGATTTAATATCCGTTTCTTTTCTCCCTTTTCAGGATGGCCACCAGGAAGGGTACAAAGAAAGCCTCTAATAAGCCACCGGCAAGGAGAAGAACGAAAAGAGCACTGGCTGCGGAATCACTACCAACCGGACTGTAGACCCGGCCGGAGCTATTCCTTCTCCTTCCACATCATAAGCACCTTCAACAAATCAGCTGCTCCTTCAGATACTTCAGAGGTTGGACTGGCTAGACCGGCATGCAAGGCGAATGGAGTGCCATAACAAGCGCCGATTTACATACCTCAAGGAGTTGATTGTTGGCAACCACCCACCTGAGGAAGACCTAGACACTCCGGACTCCACCTTACCTACCAGCACCAGGAGTCATGACGACCCCGACTGTGGAGAGGCTGTTACCAAACCCCCTTTGTTCCTGACTGATGGCACCGAGGACGGTGCCAAGCTTTAAGTGCGGGGAGGTCGGTCAGTACCTGACTTTCGGAGGTAACTTTTCTCTCTTAACACCAACATTTTTAGTTTTTCTTTTGTTAAATAGGATAGATTGCATGATAATAATTGCTTGCATGTATGTCTTGCTTGGTTGAAGTGATGAGTTTCTTTTCAAGACCCTTTTTATATCATTTCACTAATTTAAATTGAAATTTGTGTTAAACTTGTTTGAAGATTGTAATTTGGAACATGGTATAGAGCTAGAACACACAACCCAGTGAGATTTTGAGCCTAACTGTATGGTTACATGATTTAACCATTATTTTTATTCTTGTGTGTTTTCTCTCTTCTATGATTGCAATCTATGGTTTGTTCCATTCTATATGTCCATTGTTTAGTGTATTCACATGCATGCATATGATTGAGGCCATCATTTGTTATTAGCTCACTTACCCCAAATAAGCCTACCACTTCAATTACCCTTGTTTGCCACTTTGAGCTTTCTCTATTCCCTTTTGTTCTTTATGTTACCACATCACTAGCCTTAAGCGGAAAAAACAAATAATTATCCTAATTGAATCTTTGGTTAGCTTAAGATAGAGATTGTGTGTCAATTAAGTGTGGGGAACCGTGGGAACTTGGTTAATAAGAATGTAGTTGCTTAATTGATAAATATTAAGAATTTGAATACTACTCATGTGAAATTATGAAAACCAAATGCATTGATGTTGTAATGCTTTCAGATTTAAAAATAAATAAATAAAAATAAAAATAAAAATAAAAAAATTCAAATCTAAGGAAATAAAAGCACCCCAATGTTAAGTTCACTAAAAAGATCAATGCATGTGAAATAAAATGGAAGAACATTTAAATACATGAGTAGGTGAAAAGCACAAAAGTGAGACTATGGGTAGTTAGGCATGATTTATGAAGCATAGGGAGTGTGTGTGTGAGTAGGTGGGAGTTTAGGTTAGTCAAAGATTTAATTTATAGCTCATTTAGCCATACATATATCCTTACCCTTATCTTAGCCCCATTACAACCATGAAAAGACCTCATGATGTTTGCATTAGTACATTAAATATTTATTGATTAGTTAGATGAAGAACAAAGTTTTAGAAAAGCATGACTAGAGAAGAGTAGAGTGGATCACCCTATACACTTGAGTGATTAGAGTGGATATACACTACCAGTAAGGGTTCAATGCTTGATTCTATGTTCCCTGCTTTCATGAGCTATCTTCTTACAAGTTTACTTGTCCTTACTGTATGATTTGAATTAGTGGAATGTGATTTATATTTGTCTTGGAGAACTTGTTTACTTTCAACCAAGTAGGTAGAAACATCTTAGCATTTAGTTGCATTCATATACATAGGTTGCATTGCATTGCATGAGTCTTACTTTCCCCATTCATTCTTTCTATCTCCTTGAGCTTAGCATGAGGATATGCTAATGTTTAAGTGTGAGGAGATTTGATGCACCACTATTTTGTGGTACATATTGTGCTTAATTGAGTGAATTTTATCCACTAAACTCACACTTATTCATCTAAATTGCATGTTTTGCACTTTTCTTCCTACTTTTGTGCTATGATTGAAAACATGCTTCTTTGACTTTCAATTGCTAATTATCAATCCTCTTTTATTACCATTTGATGTCGTGATCCGTGTGTTAAGTATTTTCAGGCTTTATAGGGCAGGAATGGCTTAGAGGATGGAAAGGAAGCTTTCAAAAATGGAAGGAACACAAGAAACAAAGGAGACAACCAGCAAGCATCGACGCGCACGCATGGCTCACGCGTGCGCGCACCTGACACGTATACGTGAAAGCGAAAAAGCACAGTAACGCGTGAGCGTACCTGATGCACATGCGTGACCCACGAAGATGACTATCGACGCGTACGCGTGACTGACGCGTATGCGTGACATGCACTATCTGCAGAAAACGCAGAAAATGCTGGGGCAATTTTGGGCTGAGTTTGGACCTAATTTTTGGCCCAGAAACACAGACTAAAGCCAGGGGACAAACAGAGACTCAAGAGATATTCATACAGACACTTCTCATTCAAATAATTTTAGGTTTTAGATGTAATTTTTCAGAGAGAGAGGCTCTCTTCTCTCTCTAGGTTTTAGGATTTTAGGATTAGCTTGGCTTAATTTCAGATTTCTACTTAGTTTAATTTAGTTTTCTTCTACTCTTGTTAGTTCTAGTACTTTGGTTTACTTATTTCTCTTATTGATTTGTTTATTTTCCCAATTTGGTTTATAAACTCCATGTTAGATTTGATTTCTTTACTTAATGCAATTTGAGGTATTTCAGATTTATGATTGCTTTCTTCTATTTATGTGTTGATGCTTTTAATTTAATTTAGATTTCTCTCCTTTTGGCTTTGGGTGAGTAATTGGAGACACTTGAGTTATCAAACTCCTTTGTTGATTGATGATTGGAATTTGCTGGTTGGTTTGGATCCCTCTAAAGCTAGTCTTTCCTTAGGAGTTGACTAGGACTTGAGGAATCAAATTGATTAGTCCACTTGACTTTTCTTTATTTAGTAAGGGTTAACTAAGTGGCAGCAATGAACAATTCTCGTCACAATTGATAAGGATAACTAGGATAGGACGTCCAGTTTTCATACCTTGCCAAGAGTTTTTCTAGTCATTAATTTACTTTCTTGCATTTTTATTTTCTTGTTCCTTATTCAAAACCCCAAAAAGATACTTTCTCATAACCAATAATAAATACACCTCCCTTCAATTCCTTAAGAGACGACCCGATGTTTGAATACTTCGGTTATTATTTTTATTGGGTTTGCTTAAGTAACAACCAAAACTTTTGTATGAAACGATTCTTGTTGGTTTAGAAACTATACTTTCAACAAGACTTTATTTATGATTTTTTTACCGACAAAAATTCGATCATCAATGCCCAACACCAAACTTAGAGTTGGTGGCTGGGGGCTCTATAAAGCTCTATACTGAGAGAGAAGGCTGAAACACTACGTGTTACACAATGATACCACCTTTGTCAGAGGAAGACTGAAGGTTGGGGATCTTGAACAAGATGTAAACCTCACGTAACCTCAAAACTAACTCACTTCTTTCCACATCAATTATGGCCTTAGCAGTAGCTAGAAAGGACCTTCCAAGGATGATGGATTCATCCCTGTCCTCCCCATTGTCTAGGATTACAGTATCAGCAGGGATGTAAAGGTCCTCAACCTTTACTAGGACATTTTCCACCATGCCATATGCTATTTTCAGGGACTTGTCTGCCATCTCCAATGATATCTTGGCACGCTGCACCTATAGAATTCCTATCCTTTTTATTACAGAAAGAGGCATGAGATTGATGCTTGTGCCAAGGTCACATAGTGCCTTCTCAAAGGTGATGGTCCCTATAGTACAGGGAATCAGGAAGCTTCTTCTGGACCAAGGCACTACACTCCTTAGCCAGTACCACAGGTTCATCTTCCTCCTCTAACGCCTCTGTAAGAAAAGAGTTAGCCTTTAGCTTCCTAAGGATTTCTAAGAACCGAGCAATTTACTCTTTCTTGGACTCCTCATCCTTGTCAGAAGAGGTGTATTCGTCAGGTTCCTCTCCCAGCAAAGGGGCGTGCAAGGTCACATTATCAATCTTCTCATGAGCTTTGATTTCCTTGAGCTCCTCAATAGCAAGCTCCTCCTTGGGTTCGCTCACAACCTCTACCATGAGGGCCTTGTACTCTTCTTTTGGGTTTACTTTTATTTTACTTGGAAGAGTGTTGGAAGGGATCTCTGGGATCTTTCAACCTGAATTCACTAACAAATACATCAAGGCATCTAGTGGAATCAAAAGTGAATTAAAACAAGCAAATTAAAGGCCTAAAAAGCATGTTTTTAGACTTAAGCACAAATTAAGGTAGAATTACAAAACCATACTATTTCATTGAATAAATATGAGAAAAGTTGACAAAATCCCTTAAAATCAACATAAGATAAACCACAAAATTGGGGTTTATCAATCCTCTTGCTCAGCTGACCAATTTGTATTTCCAAGTTCCGAATGGAGGACCTAGTTTTTGTCATGAAACTGTGCATGGTCTTCGAGAGATAAGAAACAATTGTGGCCAAATCAGAGAGACTTTGTGTAGGAGTCTCCATCTATTGCTGAGAGAGTTGGAATGGTCTGTTGTTCAACTGGTTCTGCTTTATTCCACCCTGATTATTATTGAAGCCTTGTTGAGACTTCTGTTGATCTTTCCACCCAAAATTGGGGTGGTTCCTCCATCCCTGATTGAAAGTATTTGAATAGGTATTATTGTTGGAAGTTCTGGAGGAGTTTTCCATGCAGTTAACCTCTTCCATTGTGGTCCAAGCGTTATCACCAGCATCTAGTTCATACGCTATTTCTGGACAGTAGGCATCTGAGCTCTGCGTCCCACTAAAGTGCTGAGAGATCATGTTGATCTGCTGGGTCAGTTGCTTGTTCTAAGCCAAGATGGTGTCTAAGGTATCTACTTCTAAAACATCTCTCTTCTGAGCTGCCCCATTGTTCACAGGGTTCCTCTCAGAAGTGTACATGTACTGGTTGTTGGCATCCATGTTAATAAGCTCCTGCGCCTCTTCAGACGTCTTCTTAATGTAGAGGGATCCACCTGTTGAGTGGTCCAATGACATCTTGGATGCTTCAGATAGGCCATCATAGAAGATGTCTAGCATGGTCCAATCTGAAATCATGTCAGGAGGGTATCTGCTGATTAGTTGCTTGTATCTTTCCCAAGCTTCATAGAGGGATTCACCCTCTTTCTGTCTAAAGGTTTGTACCTCCACCCTAAGCTTGCTCAGCTTCTGAGGTGGAAATAACTTGGTCAAAAATTCGTTTACTACCTTCTCCCATGTATCTAGGCTCACTTTAGGCTGAGAATCCAGCCATAGCCTTGCTCTATCTCTTATCACAAAGGAAAAGAGCATGAGCTTGTAGACCTCTAGATTTACTCCATTAGTCTTGATAGTGTCACATATCTGCAAGAAGTCAGATAGGAATTTGTTTGGATCTTCCTGTGGAAGTCCATGAAAATGGCAGTTCTGTTGTACTAGAGTGACCAGTTGAAGCTTCAACTCAAAGTTGTTTGCACCAATGGCAAGAATGGAGATGCTACACCCATAGAAATCAGAATTGGGTACCTTGTAAGATCCTAGGACCTTTCTTGCGTCACCTGATAGATGAGAATTGCTCGATGGTCTAGAATTTCTCTTATAGAATTAAAGACTTTATTGTAAGCATAGCTCCAAACCAACAAACAATTATCACATCAAAAATTTTGGTTGTCACAAGTACAAACCCCAATGAAAATTAACCGAAGTATTTAAACTCCAGGTCGTCTCACAAGGAATTGCAATGAAGTGCTCAATTATTGGCTATGAAGGAACAAAGGGGGTTTGATTGATAGAAGGGGCAATAAAATAAACGACAAGAAAAGTAAAGAGAGCAATTAAAGAAAGCAATTAATAAAGAGAGACATTCATGGCAAGGTTTGAGATCATAGGCTTTCTATCCGAGTCATTAATCATAACAATACTTAACAAGAATTTATCTTATTTTACCATCCCCAATGTTGGAAGAAGGTATAAGTTATCTTCCATTAGAGAAAGTCAAACAAGACTAGTTAATCTCAAATCAAAAATCCTAATCAACTCACTAATTGTATTAGCAAGAGATTAGAGTCATTGAAAATGATATTAACTAACAACTCTAGATCACCAATCTAAATTGGATATTAATGACTCAAGATTGCCCAATTACTCTTCCCAAGCAAAGAATGCTCAAAATCTACTCTAAAGCCCAACCAAGCATTTTGTCAAACACTTGGAAGGCATAAAAGGAAAGCATAGTAAAAATGCAAAAAAAATAAATCTATCAACTACCAATTGCAAGGAAAGTAAATCCACAACTCAAATCATCAAAAAATAAACATCAACTATTAAATCTCATTAAAAGAAAATCCAAATCCAACATGAGTTCATCATCACAAAAGAGAGCATAAAAGGAAAATTGACAAGAAAACTAAGAGAATTAAAGTGTAGAAGCATGAAATTGTAGAAGAAACAAGATGAGAACAATAATCAAAACCTAGATCTAAGATAAAATTAAGCCTAAGAACCCTAATTCTAGAGAGAAGAGGGAGCTTCTCTCTCTAGAAACTAACCTACATGATGCTATACTACAAACAAGTGCTCCCCTCCTTTGCCCAAGCTTGAATTCTACATGAAATAATATTAGAAATGAGTTGGATTGGGCCCAAAGTGCTTTAGAAATCGCCCTCAGTGATTTCACCTTTAGTGGACCACGTGCAGCATCAGTGTGCACGCATATAGTGCATGTCGCGCCCCTAAACGCGAAGCAACTATGACAAATTTTATATCATTTTGGAGCCCCGGATGTTAGCTTTCCAATGCAACTAAAACTGCCTCATTTGGACCTCTGTAGCTCAAGTTATGGTCGATTGAGTGCGAAGAGGTCAGGCTTGACAACTTTGCAGTTCCTTCATTTCTTCATGAGTTCTCCCACTTTGCATGCTTTTCTCCTCACTTCTTCTATCCAATACTTGCCTTATGAACCTGAAATCACTCAACAAATATATCAAGGAATCGAATGGAATTAAAGTGAATTGAATTTAGCTATTTTAAGGCCTAAAAAGCATGTTTTCACATTTAAGCACAAATCAAGGGAGAATTGCAAAACCATGCTATTTCATTGAATAAATGTGGGAAAAGGTGATAAAATCTCCCAAATTAAGCACAAGATAAACCACAAAATTGGGGTTTATCAAATCTCTCCACACTTAAACCAATCATGTCCTCATGCTAAGAATAAAGAAGGACAAGAAAAGGGTATGATCATTTATTCAATGCAAATAAACTATATGCACCTATCTACATGAATGAAAAATGATTCTACCTACTTGGTTAAAAATGAATCAATCTCCAAGAACATATATAAGCAAGTAGGGTAAAGGTTATATGACGACTCACAAACTCTACCAATTCACATATCAAAATAAAGTTCAAATAGACTTGCAAGAAGAAAGCTTATGAAAGCTGGGGACAAAGAATTGAGCATCGAACTGATAAGCGGATAATTTATACGCTTTTTGGCATTATTTTTACATAGTTTTCAGTATAATTTAGTTAGTTTTTAGTATATTTTTATTAGTTTTTAATTAAAATTCACATTTCTAGACTTTACTATGAGTTTGTGTATTTTTCTGTGATTTCAGATAATTTCTGGCTGAAATTGAAGGACTTGAGCAAAAATCAGATTCAGAGGTTGAAGAAGGACTGCAGATGCTGTTGGATTCTGACCTCCCTGCACTCAAAGTGGATTTTTGGAGCTACAGAACTCCAAATGGTGTGATCCCAATTGCGTTGGAAAGTAGACATCCAGGGCTTTCCAGCAATATATAATAGTCCATACTTTGAATAAGGATTGACGACGTAAACTGGCGTTCAACGCCAGTTCTATGCTGCATTCTTGAGTCAAACGGCAAAAACAGGTTGCAAAGTGGAGTTCAACGCCAGAAACAGGCTACAAACTGGCGTTCAACTCCAAAAGAAGCCTTTACACGTGTAAAGCTCAATGCTCAGTCCAAGCACACACCAAGTGGGCCCCGGAAGTGGATTTCTGCATCAATTACTTATTTCTGTAAACCCTAGTAACTAGTTTAGTATAAATAGGACTTTTTACTACTGTATTTACATCTTTTGGACGTTTAGTTCTTAGATCATGGGGGCTGGCCATTCGGCCATACCTGAACCTTTCACTTATGTATTTTTCAACAGTAGAGTTTCTACACACCATAGATTAAGGTGTGGAGCTCTGCTGTTCCTCAAAGATTAATGCAAAGTACTACTATTTTTCTATTCAATTCAACTTATTCCACTTCTAAGATATTCATTCGCACTTCAACATGAATGTGATGATCGTGACAAAGTCATCATCATTCCCCTATGAACGTGTGCCTGACAACCACTTCCGTTCTACCTTTGATTGAATGGATATCTCTTGGATATCTAATACAGACCGAGTCCGAGTTATTAGCGTCTTCGTGGTATAAGTTAGAACCCATGGATGGCCATTCCTGAGATCCGAAAAGTATAAACCTTGTCTATGGTATTCCGAGTAGGATCTGGGAAGGGATGGCTGTGACGAGCTTCAAACTCGCGAGTGCTGAGCATAGTGACAGACGCAAAAGGATAGTAAATCCTATTCCAGTATGATCGAGAACCGACAGATGATTAGCCATGTAGTGACAGTGCATTGGACCATTTTCACAGAGAGGATGGGATGTAGCTATTGACAACAGTGATGCCCTACATAAAGCTTGCCATGGAAGGGAGTAGGAATGATTGGATGAAGACAGCAGGAAAGCAGAGGTTCAGAGGAACGAAAGCATCACTATACGCTTATCTGAAACACTCACCAATGAATTACATAAGTATCTCTATCCTATTTTAATTATCTTTTAGTACACTATAATCTCTTAATACATTTGAATCCGCCTGACTGATATTTACAAGGTGACCATAGCTTACTTCAAGCCGACAATCTCCGTGGGATCGACCCTTACTCACGTAAGGTTTATTACTTGGACGACCCAGTGCACTTGCTGGTTAGTTGTATGAAGTTGTGAAACAGATATATGATCATGAACGTGCGTATTAAGTTTTTAGCGCCGTTACCAAGGAATAGAATGATCACGATTTCACACACCAAGTTTTTGGCGCCGTTGCCGGTGATTGTTCGAGTTTGGACAACTGACGGTTCATCTTGTTGCTCAGATTAGGTAACTTTATTTTAATTTTAAGTTTTTGTTTTTATTCTTCTAATTTTCGAAAAAAATTTTAATTAAATGTTTTCAAAAATATTTTTTTCTTCATAATTTTTAAGAATGAATTCTAGTGTTTCATGATGATTTGTTGAATTCTGGCTGGTTGCAAAGCCATGTCTAAATTCTTTTGGACTGAGGATTCAACTAATCATTTCAATGCATGTAATATCCAGCTGAAGCTTGTTCTGCCCTGTCTAATCTCTTTAGACTGAAGCTTTAGACTAACATTGCATGATTCCTGGAATCTTTATTAAAAATTTTGAGTTTTTTTTATTTTCCTTTTCCAAATAATTTTCGAAAAAAAAATTTAATAAAATCATAAAATCAAAAATATTTTGTGTTTCTTGTTTGAGTCTAGAGTCAATTTTTTTAGTTTGGTGTCTTGCATGTGTTTGTTTTTCTCAAGAATTTTCGAAAATTTCATGCATTGCATTCTTCATGATCTTCAAGTTGTTCTTCGCCAGTCTTCTTGTTTGATATTCATATTTTCTTGTTTTGTGACTTTTCTTGTTTTTCATATGCATTTTTAATTTGTTAGTGTCTAATTATTGAAAATTTCTAAGTTTGGTGTCTTGCATGTTTTTCTTTTCTTAAAAATTTTCAAAAAATAAGTCTTGATGTTCATCTTGATCTTCAAAGTGTTCTTGGTGTTCATCTTGACATTCATAGTGTTTTTGCATGCATTGTGTGTTTTGATTCGTAATTTTTATGTTATGAGTCTTTTTCATGTTTGTCTCTTTCTTCATTAAAAATTCAAAAATCAAAAAAATATCTTTCACTTATTCTATCATAAAATTTCGAAAATTTGGGTTGACTTTTTCAAAAAATTTTCAAAATTAGTTGTTTCTTATGAGTCAAATCAAATTTTCATTTTAAAAACTCTATCTTTTTCAAATCTTTTTCAAAAAATCAAATCTTTTTCATTTTTCGTTCATAATTTTTGAAAATTTCAAATTGATTTTGAAAAATCTTTTTCTTATTTCTATTTCATATTTTCGAATTTGATACTAACAATTAATGTGATTGATTCAAAAATTTCAAGTTGTTACTTGCCTATTAAGAAAGGTTCAATCTTTAAATTTTAAAATCATATCTTTTAGTTTCTTGTTAGTCAAGTAATCAACTTTATTTTTCAAAATAAAATCTTTTTAAATTTTTTTCAAATCTTTTTCAAAATAAGTTTCAATCAATCATATCTTTTTGTTTCAATCATATCCCTTTTTTTTATTTCAATCATATCTTTTTCAAATTCAATTTAAAAATCTTTTCTAACTTCTTTCCTAACCTCTTATTTTTTTTAAAATTGGTTTTCAAATCTTTTTCAATCAATCTTATCTTTTTGTTTCAATCATATCTTTTTCAAAATCACCTAACTAATTCAATCTCTCTTAAAATTTTCGAAAATACCTCCCTCTTTTTCAAAATTTCATTTTGATTAACTAATTGTTTCAATTTTAATTTAATTTCAACTTTAATTTTCGAAATCTAACTTTCCATTTTAAAATTTTTATTTTAATTAAATTTCGAAATTATCTCTCTCATCTCCTTCTATTTATTTACTAACACTTCTCTTCCATCTAAAAAAAAATTCGAACACCACCTCCCTCTCTGTGTTCGAGTTTTTCCTCTTCTCTTCTTTACATTACATTCTTTTCTTCTTCTACTCAGACAAAGGAATCTATATACTGTGACATAGAGGATTCCATCTTTTCTTTGTTATTCCCTTCTTTGTCATATGAGCAGGAGCAAGGACAAGAACATTCTTGTTGAAGCAGATCCTGAACCTGAAAGGACTCTAAAAAGGAAACTAAGAAAAGCTAAAATACAACAATCCAGAGACAACCTTACATGAATTTTCGAACAGGAAGAGGAGATGGCAGCCAAAAATAATAATAATGCAAGGAGGATGCTTGGTGACTTCACTGCACGTAATTCCAATTTACATGGAAGAAGCATCTCAATTCCTGCCATTGGACCAAACAACTTTGAGCTGAAACCTCAACTAGTTTCTCTGATGCAGCAGAACTGCAAGTTTCATGGACTTCCATCTGAAGATCCTTTTCAGTTCTTAACTGAATTCTTTTAGATCTGTGATACTGTTAAGACTAATGGGGTTGATCCCGAGGTCTACAGGCTTATGCTTTTCCCGTTTGCTGTAAGAGACAGAGCTATAGTATGGTTGGACTCTCAACCTAAGGATAGCCTGAACTCTTGGGATAAACTGGTCACGACTTTCTTAGCCAAGTTCTTCCCTCCTCAAAAGCTTAGTAAGCTTAGAGTGGATGTTCAAACCTTCAGACAGAAAGAAGGAGAATCCCTCTATGAAGCTTGGGAGAGGTACAAGCAACTGACCAAAAAGTGTCCTTCTGACATGCTTTCAGAATGGACCATTCTAGATATATTCTATTATGGTCTGTCTGAGTTATCAAAGATGTCACTGGACCATTCTGCAGGTGGATCCATTCACCTAAAAAAAACGCTTGCAGAAGCTTAAGAACTCATTGACATGGTTGCTAATAACCAGTTCATGTACACTTCTGAAAGGAATCCTGTGAATAATGGGACGCCTATGAAGAAGTGAGTTCTTGAAATTGACACTCTAAATGCTATATTGGCTCAGAATAAAATATTAACTCAGCAAGTCAATATTATTTCTCAGAGTCTGAATGGAATGCAAGCTGCATCCAACAGTACTCAAGAGGCATCTTCTGAAGAAGAAGCTTATGATCCTGAGAACCCTGCAATAGCAGAGGTGAATTACATGGGTGAACCATATGGAAACACCTATAATCCCTCATGGAGAAATCACCCAAATCTCTCATGGAAGGATCAACAAAAGCCTCAACAAGGCTTTAATAATGGTGGAAGAAATAGGTTTAACAATAGCAAGCCTTTTCCGTCATCCACTCAGCAACAGACAGAGAATTTTGAGCAGAACCCATCTAGCTTAGTAAATATAATCTCTGATCTATCTAAGGCCACTTTAAGTTTCATGAATGAAACAAGGTCTTCCATTAGAAATTTGGAGGCACAAGTGGGCCAGCTGAGTAAAAGGGTCACTAAAATCCCTCCTAGTACTCTCCCAAGTAATACAGAAGAAAATCCAAAAGGAGAGTGCAAGGCCATTGAATTGACCATCATGGCCGAACGCAAAAGAGAGGAGGAGGACGTGAATCCCAGTGAGGAAGACCTCCTGGGACATCCAATGATCAATAAGGAGTTTCCCTCTGAGGAACCAAAGGAATCTGAGACTCATCTAGAGACCATAGAGATTCCATTGAACCTCCTTATGCCATTCATAAGCTCTGATGAGTATTCTTCCTCTGAACAGAATGAAGATGTTACTGAAGAGCAAGTTGCCAAGTACCTTGGTGCAATCATGAAGCTGAATGCCAAAGTATTTGGTAATGAGACTTGGGAAGGAGAACCTCCCTTGCTCACCAATGAACTACGTGATCTGGATCAACTGACATTGCCTCAGAAGAAACAGGATCCTGGAAAGTTCTTAATACCTTGTACCATAGGCACCATGACCTTTGAGAAGGCTCTATGTGACCTTGGGTCAGGGATAAACCTCATGCCCCTCTCTGTAATGGAGAAACTGGGAATCTTTGAGGTACAAGCTGCCAGAATCTTACTAGAGATGGCAGACAACTTAAGAAAGCAGGCTTATGGACTAGTAGAGGACATGTTAGTAAAGGTTGAAGACCTTTACATCCCTGCAGATTTCATAATCCTATATACTGGGAAGGAGGAGGATGAATCCATCATCCTTAGAAGACCTTTCCTAGCCACAGCAAGAGCTGTGATTGATGTAGACAGAGGAGAATTGATCCTTCAACTAAATGAGGATAACCTTGTGTTTAAAACTCAAGGATCTCCTTCTGTAACCATGGAGAGAAAGCATGAAAAGCTTCTCTCACTGCAGAGTTAACCAAAGCCCCCACAGTCAAACTCTAAGTTTGGTGTTGGGAGGTTCCAACCTTGCTCTGATTATCCGTGAGGCTCCATGAGAGCTCACTGTCAAGCTATTGACATTAAAGAAGCGCTTGTTGGGAGGCAACCCAATGTTATTTAATCATTTTTATTTTATTTTCTCTTTGCTATTTCATGTTTTATTAGGTTGATGATCATGTGGAGTCACAAAAACTACTGAAAAATCAAAAATAGAATAAAAAACAGCATTGAAAATAGAACACCCTGAAGGAAGGGCTTACTGGCGTTTAAACGCCAATAAGGAGCATCTGGCTGGCGTTTAACGCCAGAACAGAGCATGAAACTGGCATTAAACACCAGAAACAAGCAGCAATCTGGCGTTTAAGTGCCAGGATTGCACCCAGAGGAAAGCTGGCGTTAAACGCCAGACACAAGCATCAGAGTGGCGTTAAACGCCAGAAACATGCACCATACTGGCGTTCAATGCCAGAAACATGCTGCAGACTGGCGTTGAACGCCCAAAACAAGCATGGAAGTGGCGTTTAACGCCAGAAACATGCTGCAGTCTGGTGTTAAATGCCAGGATTGCATATATAGGGCGTTTTACATGCCTCAAAGGTGAAGGGATGAGAAATCGTCAAACACCTCAGGATCTGTGGACCCCACAGGATTCCCACAGGATCTGTGGACCCCACAGGATCCCCACTTACCTTTCTTCTCTCCTCTTCGCACCTTTTCATATCACTCTTCCCCAAATATCCCTCACCAATCAACTCAATCACTCTTTCCCATCACCTCTTCACCACTCACATCCATCCTCTCTTCCCCAAAAGAAAAAACCCCACCTACCTTTAAATTCAAAATAATTTTCCTTTGTTTTTTGTTTTTCCATAACCATTCATGGCACCAAAGGCCAGAGAATCCTCTAGAAAGAGGAAAGGGAAGGCAATTGCTTCCACCTATGAGTCATGGGAGATGGAGAGATTCATCTCTAAGGTCCATCAAGACCACTTCTATGAAGTTGTGGCCAAGAAGAAAGTGATCCCTGAGGTTCCTTTCAAACTCAAAAAGAATGAGTATCCAGAGATCCGACTTGAGATCCAAAGAAGAGGTTGGGAAGTCCTCACCAACCCCATTCAACAAGTCGGGATCTTAATGGTTTAAGAGTTCTATGCAAACGCATGGGTCACTAGAAACCATGATCAAAGTGTGAACCCGAACCCAAAGCATTGGCTCACCATGGTTCGGGGAAAATACTTAGATTTCAGTCCGAAAAATGTAAGGTTGGCATTCAACCTACCAATGATGGAAGAGAACGCACGCCCCTACACTAGAAGAGTTAACTTTGATAAAAGGTTGGACCAAATCCTCATGGACATATGTGTGGAAGGAGCTCAATTGAAAATTGACTCAAAAGGTAAGCCGGTTCAACTAAGAAGGCTTGACCTCAAACCAGTAGCTAGAGGATGGTTGGAGTTTATTCAACGCTCAATCATTCCTACTAGCAACCGGTCTGAAGTTACTATAGACCGGGCCATCATGATTGGGGAGGAAGTGGAAGTTCATGAGATTATACCTCAAGAACTCTACAAGGTGGCTGACAAGTCATCAAACTTGGCAAGGTTAGCCTTTCCTCACCTCATTTGCCACCTCTGCAATTCGGCTGGGATTGACATAGAGGGAGACATCCTCATTGAAGAGGACAAGCCCATCACTAAAAGAAGGATGGAGCAAACAAGAGAGCATGGACCTCAACATGAGCATGAGAAAATTCCTCACCATGAAATCCCTGAGATGCCTCAAGGGATGCACTTTCCTCCACAAAACTATTGGGAACAAATCAACACTTCCCTAGGTGAATTAAGTTCCAACATGGGACAACTAAGGATGGAGCACCAAGAGTATTCCATCATCCTCCATGAAATTAGAGAAGATCAAAGAGCTATGAGGGAGGAACAACAAAGACAAGGAAGAGACATAGAGGAGCTCAAAACCACCATTGGTTCTTCAAGAAGAGGAAGACGCCACCCTCACTAAGGTGGACTCATTCCTTAATCTCTTTGTCTATTTATTTTACTGTTTTTCGTTTATTATGCTTTATGTTTGTGTCTTCATGATCATTAGTATTTAAATGTTTATGCCTTAAAGTTATGAATGTCCTATGAATCCATCACCTCTCTTAAATGAAAAATGTTTTAATTACAAAAGAACAAGAAGTACATGGTTTCGAATTCATCCTTGAAACTAGTTTAATTATCTTGATGTGGTGACAATACTTTTTGTTTTCTGAATGAATGCTTGAATAGTGCATATGTCTTTTGAAGTTGTTGTTTAAGAATGTTAAATATGTTGGCTCTTGAAAGAATGATGATAAGGAGAAATGTTATTTGATAATCTGAAAAATCATAAAAATGATTCTTGAAGCAAGAAAAAGCAGTGAATACAAAAGCTTGCAGAAAAAAAAATATGCGAAAAAAAAAGAAAAAGAAAAAGCAAGCAGAAAAGCCAAAAGCTCTTAAAACCAAAAGGCAAGAGCAAAAAGCCAATAGCCTTTAAAACCAAAAGACAAGGGTAATAAAAAGGATCCCAAGGCTTTGAGCATCAGTGGATAGGAGGGCCTAAAGGAATAAAATCCTGGCCTAAGCGGCTAAACCAAGCTGTCCCTAACCATGTGCTTGTGGCGTGAAGGTGTCAAGTGAAAACTTGAGACTGAGCGGTTAAAGTCAAGGTCCAAAGCAAAAGAAGAGTGTGCTTAAGAACCCTGGACACCTCTAATTGGAGACTTTAGCAAAGCTGAGTCACAATCTGAAAAGGTTCACCCAATTATGTGTCTGTGGCATTTATGTATCCGGTGGTAATACTGGAAAACAAAGTGCTTAGGGCCACGACCAAGACTCATAAAGTAGCTGTGTTCAAGAATCAACATACTGAACTAGGAGAATCAATAACACTATCTGAACTCTGAGTTCCTATAGATGCCAATCATTCTGAACTTCAATGGATAGAGTGAGATGCCAAAACTATTCAAGAGGCGAAAAGCTACAAGTCCCGCTCATCTGATTGGAGCTAAGTTTCATTGATATTTTGGAATTTATAGTATATTCTCTTCTTTTTATCCTATTTGATTTTCAGTTGCTTGGGGACAAGCAACAATTTAAGTTTGGTGTTGTGATAAGTGGATAATTTATACGCTTTTTGGCATTGTTTTTACATAGTTTTCAGTATAATTTAGTTAGTTTTTAGTATATTTTTATTAGTTTTTAATTAAAATTCACATTTCTGGACTTTACTATGAGTTTGTGTTTCAGGTAATTTCTGGCTGAAATTGAGGGACTTGAGCAAAAATCAGATTCAGAGGTTGAAGAAGGACTGCAGATGTTGTTGAATTCTGACCTCCCTACACTCAAAGTGGATTTTCTGGAGCTACAGAACTCCAAATTGCGCACTCCCAATTGCGTTGGAAAGTAGACATCCAGGACTTTCCAGAAATATATAATAGTCCATACTTTAAATAAGGATTGACGACGTAAACTGGCGTTCAACGCCAGTTCCATGCTGCATTCTGGAGTCAAACGCCAGAAACATGTTGCAAAGTGGAGTTCAACTCCAGAAACAGGCTACAAACTGGCGTTCAACTCCAAAAGAAGCCTCTACACGTGTAAAGCTCAATGCTCAGCCCAAGCACACACCAAGTGGGCCCCGGAAGTGGATTTCTGCATCAATTACTTATTTCTGTAAACCCTAGTAACTAGTTTAGTATATATAGGACTTTTTACTACTGTATTTACATCTTTTGGACGTTTAGTTCTTAGATCATGGAGGCTGGCCATTCGGCCATGCCTGAACCTTTCACTTATGTATTTTTCAACAGTAGAGTTTCTACACACCATAGATTAAGGTGTGGAGCTCTGCTGTTCCTCAAAGATTAATGCAAAGTACTACTGTTTTTCTATTCAATTCAACTTATTCCGCTTCTAAGATATTTATTCGCACTTCAACATGAATGTGATGATCGTGACAAAGTCATCATCATTCCCCTATGAACGCGTGCCTGACAACCACTTCTGTTCTACCTTCGATTGAATGGATATCTCTTGGATATCTAATACAGGGGACCGAGTCCGAGTTATTAGCGTCTTCGTGGTATAAGTTAGAACCCATGGATGGCCATTCCTGAGATCCGGAAAGTCTAAACCTTGTCTGTGATATTCTGAGTAGGATCTGGAAAGGGATGGCTGTGACGAGTTTCAAACTCGCGAGTGCTGGGCGTAGTGACAGATGCAAAAGGATAGTAAATCCTATTCCAGTATGATCGAGAACCGACAGATGATTAGCCATGCAGTGACAGCGCATTGGACCATTTTCACAGAGAGGATGGGATGTAGCCATTGACAACGGTGATGCACTACATAAAGCTTGCCATGGAAGGGAGTAGGAATGATTGGATGAAGACAGCAGGAAAGCAGAGGTTCAGAGGAACGAAAGCATCTCTATACGCTTATCTGAAACTCTCACCAATGAATTACATAAGTCTCTCTATCCTATTTTAATTATCTTTTAGTACACTATAATCTCTTAATACATTTGAATTCGCCTGACTGAGATTTACAAGGTGACCATAGCTTGCTTTAAGCCGACAATCTCCGTGGGATCGATCCTTATTCACGTAAGGTTTATTACTTGGACGACCCAGTGCACTTGCTGGTTAGTTGTACGAAGTTGTGAAACAGATATAAGATCATGAACGTGCGTATTGAGTTTTTAGCGCCGTTACCAAGTAATGGAATGATCACGATTTCACACACCACGAACCCTCACCGGAAGTGTATCCGCTCTAGTCGCTCAAGTGTATAGGGTTGATCACTCAATTCTCTTCTACTCATGCTTTCCAAGATTTATTTTTCTTCTAACAATCAACAATTATTCAATGCATGCATACATTCATCATGAGGACTTATTCATAGGTTGTAATGGGGCTAGGGTAAAGGTAAGGATGCATATGGTCAAGTGAGCTTGAAATTTGTATCTTTGATTAGCCTAAGCTCTCACCAAACACATATAACAACCTATAAAATTCTAATATACAACCTAGCTACCCATGATTCCCACTTTTTCACATACTCATGCATTCATTGAAATTCACATTCCATATGCATTGTTTTTATTAATTTACTTTGGGACCTTTTTGTCCTCTTTTTATTTCTTTTTTCTTTTTTTTTTCTTTTCTATATATATTTTTTTCTTATATATATATGTGTTCTTTTTCTTTTTCTTTATCATTTTTTTAAAGTATATACAAACATATCAATGCATATGGTTTTACATATTTAATTCATAAGCATGTACCCAATTCCCAAAATTTTTAATCAAAAATACAAATTACACTTTTATCTCAACCAATGTCCCAAGTTTCCCATACCTAAATGATACACACCCTCACTTGCCTAAGCTAATCAAAGATCCAAATTAAGGGACATTTATTGTTTTTCACTTAGGGGTAGTGATGTGCTAAAATTAAGAACAAAAGGGATTAAATAGGCTCAAAATTGGCTAACAATGGTTGATGAAAGATAGGCTATTTGGGTAAGTGAGCTAAATGAAATGATGGCCTTAATCATATAAATGCATGTATACATGGAATAATGGACATATAGAATCAAACAAATCAAGGATTACAATCATAGAAAGAGAACAATGCACACAAGAATGGGAATAAATGGTTATATGATGTAACCACACAATTGGGCTCAAGACTCACATGCTTGTGTTCTTAGCTCAAAAACCATGTTCCAAAATAAATTCTTCAAGCAAGTTCAACACAAAAAAATTATTTTTCAAATTGGTAGGGTGCTTTAAAACAGTTTTCTTGGAAAAAAAATCATCACCCTAACGAAGTAGTTCTAACATAAAAAGAAGTGATGAAAAAAATATGCACAAATTCTAACAATCATGCAATCTATCATGCAATGCAACAACTAATCTAACAAAGACAAAAATTAAAAATTGGTGTTGAAAAAGGAAGTTGTTACCCATGGAGGTCGGTCGGACGACCTCCCCACACTTAGAAATTTGCACCGTCCTCGGTGCATGCAAAAGAGAGCAAGGTGGACGGGTTGCTACAATTGATGAGTTTCTTCAAAAGGTTGTGCGGATGAACTTGTTTGTTGCCCCATTTAGAAGCTTTTCCTTTTTCTCTTTCGGTGGCCAACCTAAAAGGAAAGAAAAAGAAAGAAAATTAAGCCTATAACAAAGATATCAAAGCAAATAGAACATAGGCGAGGACTAATGCCAAATAAGAGTAAGGTTCCCACTACATGGTAGCTACAACATGTGAGTGAGAAAATAATATAAGCTAAGACATATTATCTAACACTTGATGCAAGAGTAAAGTCAAGGCATGAAGAGCACTCAAAAGCATCAAGTTCAAATAGAAAGAGTGGGTCATGAAAGACATACAAGTTCATATCAATGCACAAAGAATACAAGAGTCATACAAGATTAAGCATTGATTTAAAAGTTTCATCATCCAACAATATCAAACAAGTCAAGAAGCACCAAGATTAACCAAGAAATTCTCAACAATTGAGTAAGAGCATTCAACACCATTATTAAAATAAGAAACTAAAGAAAAAGAAGGTAAAAACAAGCTATAAAAACAAAATAAAAATGCAAAGAATAAAAGTATGTGAATGCAATGTACAAAAGAAATTGGAAGATGAGAAAAAAAAACTCTTTTTTTTACCGGCGAGGACGCGTCATGCACGCTTATGCGCCGATGCGCAGTTTGGCCGAAGGGCGTGTTCGCGTCATGTGCGCTTACGCGTGAGTGAGATTATGCGCGAGGCACAGTGTCAGCCCAAGGTTGGCCCAACTCTCTGGAACATTACCAGGAGGGCAGGTGGCGCTATCGGCACGCGCGCGTACAGCGTGCGTGGGCGCGCATTGCGCAATTATCATCAAAGACGCGTACGCGCCAGGTGCGCGCACGCGCAGGTGGTTTGTGCCTCAGGCATGGTGCTGGCGCAGTGTAGGCGCAACTCACGGGTCAATGTATGGAGGGATGAAATTTTTCAATCCATGCGTACGTGCACATGGCGTGTGAGCGTGGAGGGGTGAAAATGCTTAATGCACGCGTACGCGTGCAGTGTGCGTACGCGTGGATGGTGCTCTGTTTTTCAAAATTTTTCTTATTTTTTGCACCAATCCAAGCATTCTAAACCTCCAAACAGCTACCAAAACACCATAAAACCTTATTTAACCTACTAAACTATCAATTATACTCAACAAACTCAACAAAACATGAAATTAAACTAATTACCAATATCTACAAAAGGAAAAAATGAAAGGAATTTACCATGGTGGGGTGTCTCCCACCTAGCACTTTTGTTTATTGTCCTTAAGTTGGACTTATGGGGAGCTCCTCTTAAGGTGGCTTGTGCTTGAAGCTATCCTTGAACATCCACCAATGCTTGAATCTCCAATAAGCTTTAGTCTTCAAATATGATAACTCCAGGCCTTGATGGAGTTCCACACAAGCCATGGGCTCCCAATTTGATTCTCCTTGTGCGATCTGGGATCCCACACTTTGTTTTGACACCCATCTTCAAATTGATCATCATGATTCCAATTGGGTGGCATGACCTTAGAATTCTCAATTAAGCATCCAAACATTCTCCTAGACCCATGCAATTTGGTTCTACACCAACCATTGCCATTCAACTTCGAGCATACAACCATTATGAACTTAGAGTGGTGTCTCCAACCACTACACAACTCTCTCCTACTCTTAACTCCACAAAGAGCTCTAAGTTGACCATCATTTTCAATCAAACTATATTCAAGTGAGAAAGCAAAGCTTAGGGATAAGAATTTTACCCACTTGAATGTTGTGTTGGATGATGGTAACTTAGGAAGGAGGACCTCCCCACACTTAGCCAATGCGAGGTCTATGCCCTTTTGCTCCTTCTTGACTACCTCCACCTCCTTGCAAGCTTCTTCAATTTCAACCTCTTCCTCTTGGTAGCTGTTCATACCCGGGGTCGAGCTGTCCGAACCGGGATGTTCAGTAGTGAAGCGACCGACCTGTTCAGGTCAAGCAGACCGACTTCTTTACGAAGAAGTCGGTCAAATCGACAGCAAAGCCCAATAAAAGGGCCCAAATAGAGGAACATGACCCAGAATCCAAAGGCAATCCCAGCCTATAGTGATAAAGGCGATTTCCTTGAAGATAAGCTGACTTCACTCAAGATAAGATAAGATAAGTAACTAACTTATCTTACCAGAAAGGTCAGCCCACGCTACTATAAATACACTGGAGCACCCAGGTATAACTCATACTCTGATTCTACATAAAAATCTGCTTAATACCCGTGCTAACTTAAGCATCGGAGTCTCTTGCAGGTACCCCCACCCTCTGGTGGCCAAGGATCAGCAGTGCAGCAAGTCCAATGAGTCGGACCCAACAGCTCCGGCCGTCATCAGCCAGCCGGACACGTCATCTCCGACCAGTACAGAAGATCTCATCCGAGATCGACCTCCAGTTTTAGGTAACCCTCGGAACAGTAGCTTCCTTCCAATTCAATCTTTTCTTCATTGCTTATCAAGGGTATGGGAGGTGATGTGTCTTCTTCTTTAATCTCCATGTCAAGCCCAATGGGAGAGGATTCAATTGTACATAAGAATTCATCAATGATTGAATCCATCTCTTGATCAACCTATTCAAAGTTTTCCACCATGATACGCCTTGGAGGTTGTACACCCTCCTCAACATCAATATCAAGCTTCTTGAAAGAGGGCTCTATAATGCTACATTTCCATGGACTTCTAGTGAACAAAATTGTGATCATCAACAATGGCGCCAAAGACTTGGGGCTCTCAAACGTG
The DNA here is from genome assembly GCF_003086295.3 of Arachis hypogaea. Taxonomy (NCBI): domain Eukaryota; kingdom Viridiplantae; phylum Streptophyta; class Magnoliopsida; order Fabales; family Fabaceae; genus Arachis; species Arachis hypogaea. The sequence goes on from NC_092055.1 coordinate 76,868,696, forward strand.
AATCACACTTTGCCACAATTCCGCACAACTAACCAGCAAGTGCACTGGGTCATCCAAGTAATACCTTACGTGAGTAAGGGGTAGATCCCACGGAGACTGTCGGCTTGAAGCAAACTATGGTCATCTTGTAAATCTCAGTAAGGCAGATTTAAATGGTTATGGAGGATTGATAATTAAAGATAAATAAAACATAAAATAAAGATAGAGATAGAGATACTTATGTAATTCATTGGTAGGAATTTCAGATAAGCGTATGAAGATGCTTTGTTCCTCCTGAACCTCTGCTTTCCTATTGCCTTCTTCCAATCATTCATACTTCTTTCCATGGCAAGCTTTATGTTGGGCATCACCGTTGTCAATGGCTACTTCCCGTCCTCTCAGTGAAAATGTTCTATGCACGCTGTCACCGCACGGCTAATCATCTGTCGGTTCTTGATCATGTTGGAATAGGATCCATTGATCCTTTTGTGTCTGTCACACGCCCAACACTCGCGAGTTTGAAGCTCGTCACAGTCATCCCTTCCCAGATCCTACTCAGAATATCACAGACAAGGTTTAGACATTCCGGATCTCAGGAATGGCCGCCAATAATTCTAGCCTATACCACGAAGGTTCTAATCTTAGATTAGAAACCCAAGAGATACACATTCAAGCTTGTATGCATGTAGAACGAAAGTGGTTGTCAGGCACACGTTCATAGGTGAGAATGGTGATGAGTGTAACATAATCATCACATTCATCATGTTCTTGGGTGCGAATAAATCTTGGAGAAGAAATAGACTTGAGTTGAATAGAAAAACAATAGTACTTGTATTAATTCATGAAGAACAGCAGAGCTCCACACCTTAACCTATGGTGTGTAGAAACTCCACTGTTGAAAATACATAAGAACAAGGTCTAAGGATGGCCGTGAGGCCAGTCCCCATGGTCTAAGGACTAAACGTCCAGAGATTCCTCTAATACAATAGCAAAAGGTCCTATTTATAGAGAACTATTAGCCTAGGGTTTACAGAAATAAGTAATTAATGCAGAAATCTTCTTCCGGGCCCACTTGGTGTGTGCTTGGGCTGAGCATTGAAGCTTCCATGTGTAGAGACTTTTCTTGGAGTTAAACGCCAGCTTTTGTGCCAGTTTGGGCGTTTAACTCCAGCTTTTGTGCCAGTTCTGGCGTTTTGACGCTAGAATTCTTAAGCTAACTTGGAACGCCTGTTTGGCCCATCAAATCTCGAGCAAAGTATGGACTATTATATATTTCTGAAAAGCCCAGGATGTCTACTTTCCAACGCAATTGAGAGCGCGCCAATTGGGCTTCTGTAGCTCCAGAAAATCCACTTCGAGTGCAGGAAGGTCAGAATCCAACAGCATCTGCAGTCCTTTTTTAGCCTCTGAATCAGATTTTTGCTCAGGTCCCTCAATTTCAGCCAGAAAATACCTGAAATCACAGAAAAACACACAAACTCATAGTAAAGTCCAGAAATGTGATTTTTATTTAAAAACATAATAAAAACTAACTAAAATATACTAAAAACATACTAAAAATAATGCCAAAAAGTGAATAAATTATCCGCTCATCACAACACCAAACTTAAATTGTTGCTTGTCCCCAAGCAACTAAAAATCAAATAGGATAAAAAGAATAGAATGTACAATGAATTCCAAAAACATCTATGAAGATCAGTATTAATTAGATGAGCGGGGCTTTTAGCTTTTTGCTTCTGAACAGTTTTGGCATCTCACTTTATCCGTTGAAGTTCAGAATGATTGGCATCTATAGGAACTCAGAATTCAGATAGTGTTATTGATTCTCCTAGTTAAGTATGTTGATTCTTGAACACAGCTACTTTATGAGTCTTGGCCGTGACCCAAAGCATTTTGTTTTCCAGTATTATCACCGGATACATAAATGCCACAGAAACATAACTGGGTGAACCTTTTCAGATTGTAACTCAGCTTTGCTAGAGTCCCCAATTAGAGGTGTCCAGAGCTCTTAAACACACTCTTTTTGCTTTTGGATCACGACTTTAACCGCTCAGTCTCAAGTTTTCACTTGACACCTTTACGTCACAAGCACATGGTTAGGGACAGCTTGGTTTAGCCGCTTAGGCCAGGATTTTATTCCTGTGTGCCCTCCTATCCACTGATGCTCAAAGCCTTGGATCCTTTTTTTTATTTCACCCTTGCCTTTTGGTTTAAAGGGCTATTGGCTTTTTCTGCTTGCTTTTTCTTTTTCTTTCTCTTTTTCTTTTTTTTTTCGCATATACTCTTTTTTTTCCTTCAAGCTTTTCACTGCTTTTTCTTGCTTCAAGAATCAATTTTATAATTTTTCAGATTATCAAATAACATTTCTCTTTTTCCATCATTCTTTCAAGAGCCAACAATTTTAACATTCATGAATCAACAATATCAAAAATATGCACTGTTCAAGCATTCATTTAGAAAGACAAAGGTATTGCCACCACATCAGAATAATTAAATTGTTTTAAAATTTGAAATTCATGCACTTCTTTTCCTTTTCAATTAAAACACTCTTTATTTAAGAAAGGTGATGGATTCATTTCCATAGCTTTAAGGCATAGACACTTAGACACTAGTGATCATGTAATAAAGACACAAACATAAATAGACATAAGGCATAATTTTTGAAAAAAATAGAAAATAAAGAACAAGAAAATTAAAGAACGGGTCTACCTTAGTGATGGCGGCTTGTTCTTCCTCTTGAAGATCTTATGGAGTGCTTGAGCTCCTCAATGTCTCTTCCTTGCCTTTGTTGCTCCTCTCTCATAACTCTTTGGTCTTCTCTAATTTCATGGAGGAGAATAGAATGCTCTTGGTGCTCCACCCTTAGTTGTCCCAAATCGGAACTCAATTATCCTAGGGAGGTGTTGATTTGCTCCCAATAGTTTTGTGGAGGAAAATGCATCCCTTGAGGTATCTCAGGGATTTCATGATGAGGATTTTCCTCATGCTCTTCTCCATGAGTGGGATCTCTTGTTTGCTCCATTCTTTTCTTAGTGATGGGCTTGTCCTCATCAAGGAGGATGTCTTCCTCTATGTCAATTCCAGCCGAATTGCAAAGGTGACGAATGAGATGAGGGAATGCTAACCTTGCCAAAGTGGAGGACTTGTCTGCCACCTTGTAGAGTTCTTGGGATATAACCTCATGAACTTCTACTTCCTCTCCAATCATGATGCTATGGATCATGATCGCCCGGTCTATAGTAACTTCAGACCGGTTGCTAGTGGGAATGATTGAGCGTTGGATGAACTCCAACCATCCCCTAGCCACGGGCTTGAGGTCATGCCTTCTTAGTTGAACTGGCTTTCCTCTTGAATCTCTCTTCCATGAGCGCCCTCTTCACAGATGTCTATGACGACTTGGTCCAACCTTTGATCAAAGTTGACCCTTCTAGTGTAGGGGTGTGCATGTCCTTGCATCATGGGCAAGTTGAATGCTAACCTTACATTTTCCGGACTGAAATCTAAGTATTTTCCTTGGACCATTGTAAGCCAACTCTTAGGGTCTGGGTTCATACTTTGATCATGGTTCTTGGAAATCCATGCATTGGCATAGAACTCTTGAACCATTAGGATTCCGACTTGTTGAATGGGGTTGTTGAGAACTTCCCAACCTCTTCTTCGAATCTCATGTTGGATATCCGGATATTCACCCTTTTTGAGTTTGAAAGGGACCTCGGAGATCACCTTCTTCTTGGCCACGACTTCATAGAAGTGGTCTTGATGCACCCTTGAGATGAATCTTCCCATCTCCCATGACTCGGAGGTGGAAGCTTTTGCCTTTCCTTTCCTCTTTCTAGAGGTTTCTCCGGCCTTAGGTGCCATAAATGGTTATGGAAAAACAAAAGTTAACGCTTTTACCACACCAAACTTAGAAGGTTTGCTCGTCCTCGAGCAAAAGAAGAAATAAAGGAGTAGAAGAAGAAGAAATAGAAGAGATGGAGGGGGCTTAGTGTTTCGACTAAGGGGGAGAAGTAGTGTGTATGTTGAGTGAAAATGAAGGAGTGAAGATGGGTTTATATAGGAGTGGAGAGGGGGGTATGGTTCGGCCATTATGGGTGGGTTTGGGAGGGAAAGTAGTTTGAATTTGAATGGTGGGGTAGGTGGGGTTTATGAAGGATGGAGGTGAGTGGTGAAGAGAATGGTGGGATTTGATAGGTGAGGGGTTTTTGGGGAAGAGGTATTGAAGTGATTGGTGAATGGGTGAAGAAGAGAGAGAAAGGTGGGGTAGGTGGGGATCCTGTGGGGTCCACAGATCCTGAGGTGTTAAGGATTTTTCATCCCTGCACCAAGTGACGTGCAAAATGCCCTTTTCTGCCAATCCTGGCGTTAAACGCCAGGTTGCTGCCCATTTCTGGCATTTAACACCAGCTTCTTGCCCTTTTCTGGCGTTAAACGCCAGTCTGGTGCCCATTTCTGGCGTTAAACGCCCAGAATGGTGCCAGACTGGGCGTTTAACGCCCATTCTGCTACCCTTACTGGCGTTTAGATGCCAGTAAGTTTCTCCTCCAGGGTGTTCTGTTTTTAATTCTGTTTTTCAGTCTGTTTTTACTTTTTCAATTGTTTTTGTGACTTCACATGATCATCAACCTACAGAAAACATAAAATAACAAAGGAAAAGATAAATTTAACATAGATAATTAAAGATTGGGCTGCCTCCCAACAAGCGCTTCTTTAATGTCAGTAGCTTGACAGTGGGCTCTCATGGAGCCTCACAGATACTCAGAGTATGATGATGGCCTCCCAACACCAAACATAGAGTTTGAATGTGGGGATTTTGTTTGACTCTGCATTGAGAGAAGCTTTTCATGCTTCTTCTCCATGATTACAGAGGGAGATCCTTGAGCTTTAAACACAAGGGAGTTCTCATTCACTTGAAGGACTAATTTTCCTCTTTCAACATCAATCACAGCTTTTGCTGTGGCTAGGAAGGGTCTGCCAAGGATGATGGATTCATCCATACACTTCCCAGTCTCTAAGATTATGAAGTCAGCAAGGATGTAATGGTATTCAACCTTTACCAAGACATCCTCTACAAGTCCATAAGCTTGTTTCCTTGAATTGTCTGCCATCTCTAATGAGATTCTTGCAGCTTGTACCTCAAAAATTTCTAGTTTCTCTATTACAGAGAGAGGCATGAGGTTTATGCTTGACCCTAGGTCACATAGAGCCTTTTCAAAGGTCATGGTGCCTATGGTGCAAGGTATTGAGAACTTTCCAGGATCTTGTCTCTTTTGAGGTAATCTCTGCCTAGTCAAGTCATCCAGTTCTTTGGTGAGCAAGGGGGGTCATCCTCCCAAGTCTCATTACCAAATAACATGACATTTAGTTTCATGATTGCTCCAAGGTACTTAGCAACTTGCTCTTTAGTAACATCTTCATCCTCTTCAGAGGAAGAATACTCATCAGAGCTCATGAATGGCAGAAGTAAATTCAATGGAATCTCTATGGTCTCAGTGTGAGCCTCAGATTCCCATGGTTCCTCATGAGGGAACTCCTTGGATTCCAGTGGACGTCCAGTGAGATCTTCCTTAGTGGAGATCACTGCCTCTTCCTCCTCTCCAGATTCGGCCGTGTGGGTCATGGTGATGGCCGTGCACTCTTCTTTTGGATTCTCTTCTGTATTGCTTGGAAGAGTACTAGGAGGGAGTTCAGTAACTTTCTTACTCAGCTGACCCACTTGTGCCTCCAAATTTCTAATGAATGATCTTGTTTCAGTCATGAAATTTTGAGTGGTTTTAATTAGATCAGAGACTACAGTTGCTAATTCAGAGTGGCTTTGCTTAGAATTCTTTGTCTGTTGCTGAGAAGATGATGGAAAAGGTTTGATATTGCTAAACCTGTTTCTTCCACCATTATTGTTATTGAAGCCTTGTGGAGGCCTCTGTTGGTCCTTCCATGAGAGATTTGGATGATTTATCCATAAAGGATTATAGGTGTTTCCATAGGGTTCTCCCATGTAATTCACCTCTTCCATTGCTGGGTTCTCAGGATCATAAGCTTCTTCTTCAGATGAAGCTTCCTTAGTACTGCCTGGTGCAGCTTACATTCCAGACAGACTTTGAGAAATCATATTGACTTACTGAGTCAATATTTTATTCTGAGCCAGTATGGCATTCGGGGTATCAATCTCAAGAACTCATTTCTTCTGATTTGTCCCAATATTCACAGGGTTCTTTTCAGAAGTGTACATGAATTGGTTATTTGCAACCATCTCAATGAGTTTCTGAGCTTCTGCAGGCGTCTTCTTCAGATGAAGATATCCTCCAGCAGAGCTGTCCAATGACATCTTGGCCAGTTCAGACAGATCATCATAGAAGATACCTATGATGCTCTATTCTGAAAGAATGTCAGAAGGGCACCTTCTGATTAATTGCTTGTATCTTTCCCAAACTTCATAGAGGGATTCACCTTTCTTCTGTCTGAAGGTTTGGACTTCCACTCTAAGCTTACTCAATTTTTGAGGTGGAAAGAACTTTGCCAAGAAGGCATTGACTAGCTTTTCCCAAGAGTTCAGGCTTTTTTTAGGTTGTGAATCCAACCATGTTCTAGCTCTGTGTCTTACAGAAAAGGGAAAAAGCATAAGTCTATAGACCTCGGGATCAACCCCATTGGTCTTGACAGTGTCACAGATTTGTAAGAATTCTGCTAAGAACTGATGAGGATCTTCCAATGGAAGTCCATGAAACTTGCAATTATGTTGTATTAGAGAAACTAATTGAGGCTTAAGCACAAAGTTGTTTGCTCCAATGGCAGGGATTGAGATGCTTCTCCCATAGAAGTTAGGAGTAGGTGCAGTAAAGTCACCAAGCATCTTCCTTGCATTGTTGGCATTGTTGTTATTTTCGGCTGCCATGACTTCTTCTTGTTTGAAAATTTCTGTTAGGTCCTCTATAGAGAGTTGTACTTTAGCTTCTCTTAGCTTTCTCTTCAAGGTCCTTTTAGGTTCAGGATCATCTTCAATAAGAATGCCTTTGTCCTTGCTTCTGCTCATATGAAAAGAGAAGAAGAAAGTATAGAATCCTCTATGTCACAGTATAGAGATTCCTTAAAGTGTCAGAGGAAAAGAAAAATAGAAGGAGAAGGTAGAAAGAGAAGAATTCGAACTTATCAAGAGGGATAGAGTTTGAATTGTTGATAGTGGAGGAGTGTTAGTCCTTTAAATAGAAGGATGTGAGAAGAGGGGAAGAATTTTCAAAATTAAAGTAAAAGATTTTGAAATAATTAAAAGAAATTTTGAAAATTTGATTGATGATTTTCGAGAATTAAAGTTGGGAAAAAAATTAAGTAATTTTTGAAAAAGATTTTTGAAATTAGGAATAAAAAAGATATGATTGAAAATTATTTTGAAAAAGATGTGATTAAGAAGATATGATTGAAATGATATGGTTTTAAAAAGATATGATTGAAAGGATATAATTGAAAAAAAATTTAAAAAGATTTGATTTTAAAATTAATGACTTGGCTAACAAGAAATTTAAAAGATATGATTCAGATATTAAACCTTTCTTAACAAGAAAGCAACATACTTGAAATTTTTGAATCAAATCATTAATTGTTAGCAAGTATTTTCGAAAATAGTAAAAAAAATGGAAAGAAATTTATTTTGAAAAGATATGATTGAAAAGATATGATTTTGAAAACTTATGAAAACTTGAAAAAAATTTGAATTAAAAACAAAATCTTCCCTCTTATGTCATCCTGGCGTTAAACGCCCAGAATGGTATCCATTCTGGCGTTTAACGACCAAAATGCTACCGTTTTGGGCGTTTAACGCCCAGCCAGGTACCCTGGCTGGCATTTAATGCCCAGCCAGGTACCCTGACTGGCGTTTAAACGCCAGTTTTTCTTCTTCACTGGCGTTTTAAACGCCCAGCTTTTTCTGTGTAATTCCTCTGCTGCATATTCTAAATCTTCAATTCTCTGTATTATTGACTTGAAAAGACATAATTTTGACAAATTTTTGGATTTTTAATGATGAGGAACAATCAAAATGCAATTAAACATGGAAAACTAAGATCAAATACATGATGCATGTAAGGCACCAAACTTAAAAGTTTGTATACTAAGGACTATAACAATTTGAAAAATGCATGTGAGAAACAACTAAACACACAAAACAAGAGAATTTAAAGATCAGAGCAAGGAAATCATCAAGAACATCTTGAAGATCAATGACGAACATAATGCATGTAATTTTCGAAAATTAGAAGAATAAAGAAATGCAATTGACACCAAACTTAAAATTAGACACTAGACTCAAACAAGAAACATAGAATATTTTTTATTTTTATGGTTTTATAAAAATTTTTTTGTGATTTTTCGAAAATTGAGTGGAAAAGAAAATAAAGGCATTCAAAATTTTTAATAAGAATTCCAAGAATCATTGCAATGCTAGTCTAAGACTCTGGTCCAGGAATTAGACATGGCTTACTAGCCAGCCAAGCTTTCAAAGAAAACTCCGGTCCAAAACACTAGACATGGTCAATGGCCAGCTAAGCTTTAGCAGATCATTGCTCACAACAGCAAAATTGATAGAAATCAACAAGCTCTTGTGATGATAAGTTGAAACCTCGGTCCAAAAGATTAGACATGGCTTCACAGCCAGCCAAACTTCAACAAATCATCATGAAACTCTAGAATTCATTCTTAAAATCTCTGAAGAACAAAATAGAAAATTTTTTTGTATTTTTGAAAAAAAATTTTCGAAAATAAAAAGTAAAAAAATCTTAAACATAAAATAAAATTACCTAATCTACCGTCAGTTGTCCAAACTCAAACAATCCCCGGCAACGGCGCCAAAAACTTGGTGCACGAAATTGTGATCATCAACAATGGTGCCAAAGACTTGGGGCTCTTAAACGTGAATCACACTTTGTCACAATTCCGCACAACTAACCAGCAAGTGCACTGGGTCGTCCAAGTAATACCTTACGTGAGTAAAGGTCGATCCCACGGAGACTATCGGCTTGAAGCAAGCTATGGTCACCTTGTAAATCTCAGTCAGGCAGATTCAAATGGTTATGGAGGATTGATAATTAAAGATAAATAAAACATAAAATAAAGATAGAGATAGAGATACTTATGTAATTCATTGGTAGGAATTTCAGATAAGCGTATGAAGATGCTTTGTTCCTCCTGAACCTCTGCTTTCCTATTGCCTTCTTCCAATCATTCATACTCCTTTCCATGGCAAGCTTTATGTTGGGTATCACCGTTGTCAATGGCTACTTTCTGTCCTCTCAGTGAAAATATTCTACGCACGCTGTCACCGCACGGCTAATCATCTGTCGGTTCTCGATCATGTTGGAATAGGATCAATTGATCCTTTTGCATCTGTCACACGCCCAACACTCGCGAGTTTGAAGCTCATCACAGTCATCCCTTCCCAGATCCTACTCAGAATAACACAGACAAGGTTTAGACGTTCCGGATCTCAGGAATGGCCGCCAATAATTCTAGCATATACCACGAAGGTTCTAATCTTAGATTAGAAACCCAAGAGATACACATTCAAGCTTGTTTGCATGTAGAATGGAAGTGGTTGTCAGGCACGCGTTCATAGGTGAGAATGGTGATGAGTGTCACATAATCATCACATTCATCATGTTCTTGGGTGCGAATGAATATCTTGGAGAAGAAATAGACTTGAGTTGAATAGAAAAACAATAGTACTTGTATTAATTCATGAAGAACAGCAGAGCTCCACACCTTAATCTATGGTGTGTAGAAACTCCACTGTTGAAAATACATAAGGACAAGATCTAGGGATGGCCGTGAGGCCAGCCCCCATGGTCTAAGGGCTAAACGTCCAGAGATTCCTCTAATACAATAGCAAAAGGTCCTAATTATAGAGAACTATTAGCTTAGGGTTTACAAAAATAAGTAATTAATGCAGAAATCTTCTTCCGGGCCCACTTGGTGTGTGCTTGGGCTGAGCATTGAAGCTTCCATGTGTAGAGACTTTTCTTGGAGTTAAACGCCAGCTTTTGTGCCAGTTTGGGCATTTAACTCCAGCTTTTGTGCCAGTTCTGGTGTTTTGACGCCAGAATTCTTAAGCTGACTTAGAACGCCTATTTGGGCCATCAAATATCGGCCAAAGTATAGAATATTATATATTTCTAGAAAGCCCAGGATGTCTACTTTCCAACGCAATTGAGAGCACGCCAATTGGGCTTCTGTAGCTCCATAAAATCCACTTCGAGTGTAGGGAGGTCAGAATCCAATAGCATCTACAGTCCTTTTTTCAGCCTCTGAATCAGATTTTTGCTCAGGTCCCTCAATTTCAACCAGAAAATACCTGAAATCACAGAAAAACACACAAACTCATAGTAAAGTCCAGAAAAATCATATTTTCAGCTGGAAACTGTCTTTATTAGTTTTTATTTAAAAATCATATTTCTGGACTTCACTATGAGTTTGTGTATTTTTCTGTGATTTCAGGTATTTTCTGGCTAAAATTGAGGGATCTGAGCAAAAATCTGATTCAGAGGCTGAAAAAGAACTGCAGATGCTGTTGGATTCTGACCTCCCTGCACTCAAAGTGGATTTTCTGGAGCTACAGAAGCCCAATCGGCGCGCTCTTAATTGCGTTGGAAAGTAGACATCCTGGGCTTTCCCGCAATATATAATAGTCCATACTTTGCCCGAGATTTGATGGCCCAAACAGGCGTTCCAAGTCAGCTCAAGAATTCTGGCGTTTAACTCCAAAACTGGCACAAAAGCTGGAGTTAAACGCCCAAACTGGCACAAAAGCTGGCGTTTAACTCCAAGAAAAGTCTCTACACATGAAAGCTTCAATGCTCAGCCCAAGCACACACCAAGTGGGCCCGGAAGAAGATTTCTGCATTAATTACTGATTTCTGTAAACCCTAGGCTACTAGTTCTCTATAAATAGGACCTTTTGCTATTGTATTTTCATACACTTGATATACTTTGAATCTTTTGATCATCTTTTGATCTCTTGATCACGTTTTGGGAGGTTGGCCATTCGGCCATGCCTAGACCTTTTGTTCTTATGTATTTTCAACGGTGGAGTTTCTACACACCATAGATTAAGGTGTGGAGCTCTGCTGTTCTTCATGAATTAATACAAGTACTATTGTTTTTCTATTCAATCCAACTCTATTTCTTCTCCAAGATATTCATTCGTTCTTCAACTTGATGAATGTGATGATCTGTGACACTCATCATCATTCTCACCTATGAACATGTGCCTGACAACCACCTCTGTTCTACTAGCAATGGCTTGAATGCGTATCTCTTGGGTTTCTAATCTAAGATCTGAACCTTCGTGGTATAGGCTAGAATTAATGGCAGCCATTCCTGATATCCGGAACGTCTAAACCTTGTCTGTGGTATTCTGATTAGGATCTGGGAAGGGATGACTGTGACGAGCTTCAAACTCGCGATTGTGGGGCGTGTGACAGACGCAAAAGGATCATTGGATCCTATTCCGACATGATCGAGAACCGATAGCTGATTAGCCGATGTTGTGACAGAGCATCAGGACCATTTTCACTGAGAGGACGGGATGTAGCCATTGACAACGGTGATGCCCGACATAAAAGCATATGTTCAAGGGGAACAAAGCATCTTCATACGCTTATCTGAAATCCACCAATGAATTACATAAGTATCTCTATCTTTACTTTATGTTTATCTTCATCACCTTAAACTCCATAACCATTTGAATCCGCCTGACTGAGATTTACAAGATGACCATAGCTTGCTTCAAGCCGACAGTCTCCGTGGGATCGACCCTTACTCACGTAAGGTTTATTACTTGGACGACCCAGTGCACTTGCTGGTTAGTTGTGCGGAATTGTGACAAAGTGTGATTCACGTTCGAGAGCTCCAAGTCTTTGGCGCCATTGTTGATGATCACAATTCAGTGAAGACACAAGATCCTAGAAAATTCTCAATCCCTTGTACCATAGGCACCATGACCTTTGAGAAGGCTCTGTGTGACCTGGGATCAAGTATAAACCTTATGCCTCTCTCTGTAATGGAGAAGCTAGGGATCATTGAGGTACAAGTTGCAAAAATCTCACTGGAGATGGCAGACAATTCAAAGAAACAGGCTTATGGACTTGTAGAGGATATCTTGGTAAAGGTTGAAGACCATTACATCCTTGCTGATTTCATAATCCTAGAAACTGGGAAGTGTATGGATGAATCCATCATCCTTGGCAGACCCTTCCTAGCCACAGCAAAGGCTGTGATTGATGTTGACAGAGGAGAATTGATCATTCAAGTGAATGAAGACTCCCTTGTGTTTAAAGCTCAAGGATATACCTCTGTAACCATGAAGAGGAAGCATGAAGAGCTTCTCTCAATACAGAGTCAAACAGAGCCCCCACAGTCAAACTCTAAGTTTGGTGTTGGGAGGTTCCAACATTGCTCTAAACATCTGTGAGGCTCCCTGAGAGCCACTGTCAAGCTATTGACATTAAAGAAGCGCTTGTTGGGAGGCAACCCAATTTTTACTCATCTATGTTAAATTTTTATTTTCTATTGTTATTTTATGTTTTCTGTAGGTTGATGATCATGTGAAGTCACAAAAACAATTGAAAAAGCAAAAACAAAGTGAAAAACAGAATGAAAAATAGAACACCCTGGAGGAGATAGTTGCTGGCGTTTAAACACCAGTAAAGGTAGCAGAATGGGCGTTAAACGCCCAGTCTGGCACCAATCTGGGTGTTTAATGCCAGAAAAGGGCACCAGACTGGCGTTTAACGCCAGAAATGGGCAAGAAGCTGGCGTTAAACGCCAGAAATGGGCAGCAGCCTGGCGTTTAACGCCAGGAATGGCAGCAAGGAGCGTTTTGCACGCCACTTGGTGCAAGGATGAGATATCCTTGACACCTCAGGATCTGTGGACCCCACAGGATCCCCACCTACCCCACCACTCTCTCTCTTCTTCACCCATTCACCAATCACCTCAATACCTCTTCCCCAAAAAACCCTCACCTATCAAATCCCACCATTCTCTTCACCACTCACATCCATCCTTCATAAAACCCCACCTACCTCACCATCTAAATTCAAACCACTTTCCCTCCCAAACCCACCCATAAAGGCCGAACCATACACACCCCTCTCACTCCTATATAAACCCATCTGCACTCCTTCATTTTCACACAACCTAAACACCACTTCTCCCCCTTGGCCGAAACACAAAGCCCACTCCATCTCCTCTATTTCTTCCTCTTCTACTCTCTTCTTTCTTCTTTTGCTCGAGGACGAGCAACCTTCTAAGTTTGGTGTGGTAAAAGCTAAAGCTTTTTGTTTTTCCATAACCATTTATGGCACCAAAGGCCGGAGAAACCTCTAGAAAGAGGAAAGGGAAGGCAAAAGCTTCCACCTCCGAGTCATGGGAGATGGAGAGATTCCTCTCAAAGGTGCATCAAGACCACTTCTATGAAGTTGTGGCCAAGAAGAAAGTGATCCCCGAGGTCCCTTTCAAGCTCAAAAAGAATGAGTATCCGGAGATCCGACATGAGATCCGAAGAAGAGGTTGGAAAGTTCTCACCAACCCCATTTAATAAGTCGGGATCTTAATGGTTCAAGAGTTCTCTGCCAATGCATGGATCACCAAGAACCATGATCAAAGTGTCAACCCGGACCCTAAGAATTGGCTTACAATAGTTCGGGGGAATTACTTAGATTTTAGTCCGGAAAATGTAAAGTTGTCATTCAACTTGCCTATGATGCAAGGAGATGCACACCCATACACAAGAAGGGTCAACTTTGATCAAAGGTTGGACTAAGTCCTCATGGACATATGTGAAGAGGGCACTCAATAGAAGAGAGATTCAAGAGGGAAGCCGGTTCAACTAAGAAGGCATGACCTCAAGCCCATGGCTAGGGGATGGTTGGAATTCATCCAACGCTCAATCATTCCTACTAGCAACCGATCTGAAGTTACTATAGACCGGGCTGTCATGATTCATAGCATCATGATTAGAGAGGAAGTAGAAGTTCATGAGGTTATATCCCAAGAACTCTACAAGGTGGTAGACAAGTCCTCTACTGTGGCAAGGTTAGCCTTCCCTCATCTCATTTGTCACCTCTGCAATTCAGCTGGAATTGACATAGAGGAAGACATCCTCATTGATGAGGACAATCCCATCACTAAGAAAAGGATGGAGCAAGTGAGAGAACCTCACCAAGAGCATGAGGAATTTCCTCATCATGAAATCCCTGAGATGCCTCAAGGGATGCAATTTTCTCCACAAAACTATTAAGAGCAAATCAACACCTCCCTAGGAGAATTAAGTTCCAACATGGGACAACTAAGGGTGGAGCACCAAGAGCATTCCATCCTCCTCCATGAAATTAGAGAAGATCAAAGAACCATGAGAGAGGAGCAACAAAGGCAAGGAAGAGACATGGAGGAGCTCAAGCACCCCATAAGATCTTCAAGAGGAAGAACAAGCCGCCATCACTAAGGTGGACCCGTTCTTTAACTTCCTTGTTCTTTATTTTCCTGTTTTTCGAAAATTATGCTTTATGTTTATCTATGTTTGTGTCTTTATTACATGATCATTAGTGTCTATGCCTTAAAGCTATGAAAATGAATCCATCACCTTTCTTAGATGAAAAATGTTTTTAATTGAAAAAGAAAAAGAAGTGCATGAATTTCGAATTTTAAAACAGTTTAATTATTTTGATGTGGTGCCAATACTATTGTCTTTCTGAATGAATGCTTGAATAGTGCATATTTTTGAATTTGATTGTTTATGAATGTTAAAATTGTTGGCTCTTGAAAGAATGAAAGGAAAAGGAGAAATGTTATCTGATGATCTGAAAAATCATAAAATTGATTTTTGAAGCAAGAAAAAGCAGTGAAACGCTTGCAGAAAAAAGGGATATATGCGAAAAAAAAAAGAGGCAAAAAAAAAGAAGAAAGAAAAAAGAAAAGCAAGCAGAAAAAGCCAATACCCCTTTAAACCAAAAGGCAAGGGTGATAAAAAGGATCCAAGGCTTTGAGCATCAGTGGATAGGAGGGCCCACAGGAATAAAATCCTGGCCTAAGCGGCTAAACCAAGCTGTCCCTAACCATGTGCTTGTGGCGTGAAAGTGTCAAGTAAAAACTTGAGACTGAGCGATTAAAGTCAAGGTCCAAAGCAAAAAGAAGAGTGTGCTTAAGAACCCTGGACACCTCTAATTGGGTACTCTAGCAAAGCTGAGTCACAATCTAAAAAGGTTCACCCAGTTTTGTGTCTGTGGCATTTATATATCCGGTGGTAATACTGGAAAACAAAGTGCTTAGGGCCACGGCCAAGACTCATAAAGTAGCTGTGTTCAAGAATCAACATACTTAACTCGGAGAATCAATAACACTATCTGGATTCTGAGTTCTATAGATGCCAATCATTCTGAACTTCAAGGGATAAAGTGAGATGCCAAAACTGTTCAGAAGCAAAAAGCTAAAAGCCCCACTCATCTAATTAATAGTGATCTTCATAGATGTTTCTGAAATTCATTGTACATTCTCTTCTTTTTATCCTTTTTTATTTTCAGTTGCTTGGGGACAAGCAACAATTTAAGTTTGGTGTTGTGATGAGCGGATAATTTATACGCTTTCTGGCATTGTTTTTAGTATATTTTTAGTAGATTTTAAATAGTTTTTATTATATTTTTATTAGTTTTTATTTAAAAATCATATTTCTGGACTTTACTATGAGTTTGTGTATTTTTCTGTGATTTCAAGTATTTTCTGGCTGAAATTGAGGGACCTGAGCAAAAATCTGATTCAGAGGCTGAAAAAGGACTGCAGATGCTGTTGGATTCTGACCTCCCTGCACTCAAAGTGGATTTTATGGAGCTACAGAAGTCTAATTGGCGCTCTCTTAATTGCGTTGAAAAGTAGACATCCTGGGCTTTCCAGCAATATATAATAGTTCATACTTTTCCTGAGATTTGATAGCCCAAACAGGCGTTCCAAGTCAGCTCAAGAATTCTGGCGTTTAACTCCAAAACTGGCACAAAAGCTGGAGTGAAACGCCCAAACTGGCACAAAAGCTGGCGTTTAACTCCAAGAAAAGTCTCTACACATGAAAGCTTCAATGCTCAGCCCAAGCACACACCAAGTGGGCCCGGAAGAAGATTTCTGCATTAATTACTGATTTCTGTAAACCCTAGGCTACTAGTTCTCTATAAATAGGACCTTTTGCTATTGTATTTTCATACACTTGATATACTTTGAATCTTTTGATCTCTTGATCACGTTTTGGGAGGCTGGCCATTCGGCCATGCCTAGACCTTTTGTTCTTATGTATTTTCAACGGTGGAGTTTCTACACACCATAGATTAAGGTGTGGAGCTCTGCTGTTCTTCATGAATTAATACAAGTACTATTGTTTTTCTATTCAACTCAAGTCTATTTCTTCTCCAAGATATTCATTCGTTCTTCAACTTGATGAATGTGATGATCCGTGACACTCATCATCATTCTCACCTATGAACATGTGCCTGACAACCACCTCTATTCTACTAGCAATGGCTTGAATGCATATCTCTTGGGTTTTTAATCTATGATTGGAACCTTCGTGGTATAGGCTAGAATTAATGGCAGCCATTCCTGAGATCCAGAACGTCTAAATCTTGTCTGTGATATTCTGAGTAGGATCTGGAAAGGGATGACTATGACGAGCTTCAAACTCGCGATTGTGGGGCGTGTGACAGACGCAAAAGGATCAATGGATCCTATTCTGACATGATCGAGAACCGACAGCTGATTAGCCGATGTTGTGACAGAGCATCAGGACCATTTTCACTGAGAGGACAGGATGTAGCCATTGACAACGGTGATGCCCAACATAAAGCTTGCCATGGAAAGGAGTATGAATGATTGGAAGAAGACAATAGGAAAGCAGAGGTTCAAAGGGAACAAAGCATCTTCATACGCTTATCTGAAATCCACCAATGAACTACATAAGTATCTCTATCTTTACTTTATGTTTATCTTCGTCACCTTAAACTCCATAACCATTTGAATCCGCCTGACTGAGATTTACAAGATGACCATAGCTTGCTTCAAGCCAACAGTCTCCGTGGGATCGACTCTTACTCACATAAGATTTATTACTTGGACGACCCAGTGCACTTGCTGGTTAGTTGTGCGGAATTGTGACAAAGTGTGATTCACGTTCAAGAGCTCCAAGTCTTTGGTGCCATTGTTGATGATCACAATTTCGTGCACCAACCACCACCTCCACTGCGCCGCCGTCACTACCGCACCCACCACCCACCACCCACGCCCCCCCTTCCCTTCCTTCCCCCTTAACTCCTACCCCCTTTAACCTACCCGAAACCCCCTGCCTCCGAACAACCACCGCCGCGCCAACCATCCTCCTACCTCACACTTTCTCTGCAAGTAAAACTGAGCCCACTGAAGATTCCAAACTGCTTCAACTCAAGATCCAAAGTCCCATATCCAAGAATTGAAGAGCCAACTGAAAGATCAGAAGAGTAGTATATATAGGAGTAGTTTTGAACTAGAGAAGAGCTTTTGGATTGAGAGGGCTACTCTCTGTATAATTTTACTTTCTCTGCAACTTCTAGTTTTACTTTCAAAATGCATTCTCCATCTTTGTTTTCCATTCCCAGAGCCATGAACAACTAAACCCCTTTCATTTGGTTAGGGAGCTCTGTTGTAATTTGATGGATCAATAATAGTTTTCATTATTCTTCTTCTTTCTTTTCTCTTGATTTTACTAGAAAGCTTTCAATCTTCATCCAATTGGGTAGTTGTCTTGGAAAAGAAGCTATTCATACTTGGATCTCTTCGGAACCTTGGAAGAGGAATGAAGGGATCATGCTAGAAATGCTTTCTCATGTTGGACCAAATTGAGGGTTGGGCGGATATGGTGACATATAATTCTCCCAATACTTTGATTTGGAAATACATGTGGTACAATCAGTGACCATACTTCATCTCTTCTCATGAGCAATTAGACCAAGAAATTGGCTATTGATCAAGATTTGAGGGATTGAATTGCCAAGAAATTGGAATTCAATCACTTAAGATTGCCAAGGAGAATAATGAATGCATTGATTGAGGAAGAGATGAAAATGAACTTGATCCGGAGAATGCAACATCTCCTAAGCCCAATGAATCCCCCATTTCTGATCTTACCCATTCTCTTTAATTTCTGCAATTTACTTTCATGCTAAATTCCCCATTCCCCCTTTAAGATTCTGCACTTTACTTTCCGTCATTTATATTCAGCTTTTTATTTCCAGCATTTACATTTTCTGCTATTTACTTTCCGCCATTTAATTTCCTGCAACTCTCCATCAAATTCTGCTTAGCTCAACTAGAATATTCCTCTAATTAAAGTTGATTGACCAATCAATCCCTGTGGGATTCGACCTCACTCTATTGTGAGTTTTTACTTTACGACAATTCGGTATACTTGCTGAGGGAAATTGTTGAGAGACAAGTTTCCGTGCATCAAGTTTATGACGCCGTTGCTGGGGATTGATTTTGTATCAACAATGATTAAATTGGTGGATAACTAGATTGAGCATTTTTTTATTTTGTTAATTTCATTTGAGTAATTTACTTTCAATTTTAGTTATTTCCTTCCCTTTACCCTTTACCCGTTTGTGGTGTTATCTGCACATTTTTTTTTTACAATTCAGTTCACTAACCCACTAACTATTTGATATATTGCACCACTCACACTAACAGCATTTCTAACAAGAATACTCTCTGTATCTACCCCCTTCTTGCTTTTGCCTTGTTGGTTGTATGACAGGTAGAAGAAGCGAGACTTCAACTTCCTTTGATTTTGAACCTGAGAGGACCTTCCTTAGATTAAGGAGGGAAGCAAGAGGAAAGAGAGTAGTTGGTACGGAAGAATTAGAGGAGTATTTTGAACCAGACATGGATGAGAATATGGAGAACCATCATGAAGAAGAGGCTCACAACCATGGCAGAGAAGGCCCAGTGCATCATGCTGGGCAAGAGAGAAGAGTTCTGGGATCCTACATCAATCCAAACCCAGGAAACTGTGGAAGTAGCATCCAAAAGCCAACCATACATGCCAACAACTTTGAACTAAAGCCACAGCTCATCACCCTTGTTCAGAACAACTGTTCATTCGGAGGAAGTGTTCAAGAAGATCCCAATCAGTATCTAACCACCTTCCTGAAGATATGTGACACTGTGAAGTCTAATGGTGTTCATCCTGACACCTACAGACTACTTCTATTCCCCTTCTCACTCAAGGACAAGGCATCTAAATGACTGGAATCCTTCCCGAAGGAAAGCTTAACAACCTGGGAAGATGTGGTGAATAAATTCTTGGCAAGATTCTATCCTCCTCAAAGAATCAACAGGTTGAGAGCTGAGGTTCAAACTTTCAGGCAACAAGATGGTGAGACTCTCTTCGAAGCATGAGAGAGGTTTAAGGATCTGACAAGAAGGTGCCCGCCAGATATGTTCAATGAATGGGTACAGCTACACATTTTCTATGAAGGTCTTTCTTATGAATCAAAGAAGGCAGTAGACCACTCATCTGGGGGATCTCTGAACAAGAAGAAGACCATTAAAGAAGCCATAGATGTCATTGAGACTGTAGCTGAAAATGACTACTTCTATGCTTCTGAAAGAGGCAATACTAGAGGAGTGATAGAGCTGAACAACGTGGATGTACTGCTAGCTCAAAACAAGATGATCACCAAGTAGCTGGCTGACCTTACCAAGAAGATGGAGAGGAATCAAGTAGCAGTAATCACCACCTCAACAGCAGCTCAAGAAGGAGTGAATGAAGAGGCAGAGGGTAGTCAGGAGCAAGCCAACTACATTGGAAATTCACCTAGGAAGAACCATGACCCATACTCCAAAATGTATAATCCTGGTTGAAGGAACCACCCAAACTTTGGGTGGGGAAACCAACAAGACCAAGGCCAAGATCAGAGACGTCACAACCCCAACAACCATGCGGCTCACCAACATTCCACACAGAGATCATATCAGCTCCCACTTAACAACACACCTCAACATCTATAGCAAAGCCAAAATGGCCCTTCTCATCCCTCCAATCTCAACTCACCATCATCGGAAGAAAGACTATCAAGGATTGAGACCTTACTTGAAGTCATATGTAAGGAGGTCCAGGACAGTAAAGTATTCCGAGAGGAAGTGCGGTCCAACATGCAGAATCAAGATGCTGCGATCAAGAAACTTGAGACACAAATTGGCTACCAATTTCAGCACACTCCCAACCATGACCTTCGCAGTAACATTGAACCAAACCCAAGGGAGGAGTGTCATGCTATCACCCTCAGAAGTGGAAAGGAATTGAAGGAGGCTTCCAAGCAATCACAAGAAAAAGATTCAATTGGAAGGAAAGAGGAACAAGATGAAGTTCAAGTCCCCACCTCCAATTCACATCAAAAGGGAGAAGAGTTGAAGCCATATGTTCCGCAAGCCCCATATCCTCAACAATTAAGGAAGAAGGGGGATGACAGCCAGTTCTCCAGATTTTTAGAAATCTTCAAGAAACTACAGATTAACATACCCTTTGCTGAAGCAATAGAGCAAATGCCGCTCTATGCCAAATTCTTGAAGGAATTGATGACAAAGAAGAGAAGCTGGAAGAACAACGATACTGTGATACTAACCAAAGAATGTAGTGCCATCATTCAGCATAAATTGCCCCAGAAATTGAAGAATCCTGGGAGCTTCCAGATTCCTTGTATTATAAGAAAAATAACAGTGGAAAAGGCTCTATGTGATTTAGGAGCCAGCATAAATCTGATGTCTGTAGCTATGATGAGACAAATGAAGATTGAGGAGGCCAAACCAACAAAAATGGCCTTACAACTGGCAGACCGATCATTCAAGTTCCCTCACAACATAGTGGAAGACTTGCTAGTGAAGGTAGGAGACTTCATCTTCCCAGCAGACTTTGTAGTACTGGACATGCAAGAGGAAGCCAAAGCCTCCATCATCCTGGGTAGACCGTTCTTGGCCACTGCTGGAGCTGTCATTGACGTTCAAAAAGGTGAACTCACCCTGAGATTACACGATGAAAAGATGACATTCAATGTGTTCAAGGCCATGAGTAACCCACCAGAACCATTGGGAGAATGTATGAGGTTGGATTCACTGGAAGATACAGTACAGGAGATTTTTGAAGAAGAAGAACTTGAAGGGTTAACAGAGGAGGAATCAACATCTAGCGAAGAGGCTGCAACAGCAGAGATTCATATACAGGGTGCACCAAAAGAAGAGAATGAAAAGATAGAAGCACCCAAACTTGAACTCAAAGCTCTGCCACCCATTCTCAAATATGCATACTTAGGAGAGAGTGAAAGTTACCCAGTGATCATAAACTCATCCCTCAGCCGAGATCAAGAGGATGAGTTACTCCAAGTATTGCAAAAGCATAAGGATGCCATTGGATGGACCCTCGCTGACCTGAAAGGAATCAGTTCGGCCATATGCATGCATAAGATACTGTTGGAAGATGATGCCAAACCATCCATTCAACCCCAAAGGAGGCTGAATCCAGTCATGAAGGAAGTGGTACAGAAAGAAGTTATGAAGTTATGGCAGGGAGGGGTAATCTACCCGATCTCCGACAGCCCATGGGTCAGCCCCGTGCAAGTTGTCCCAAAAAAGGGAGGAATCACTATAGTCCCCAATGAGAAGAACGAACTAATCCCTACAAGGACCGTCACAGGATGGCGGATGTGCATAGACTACAGAAAACTCAATGAAGCTACAAGAAAATATCATTTCCCCCTTCCTTTCATGGATCAGATGCTGGAAAGACTTGCAGGACACGCATATTACTGTTTTCTCGATGATTATTCAGGATATAACCAAATAGTGGTTGATCCGAGAGATCAAGAGAAAACCTCATTCACTTGCCCATATGGAGTGTTTGCCTACAGGCGCATGCCATTTGGGCTATGTAATGCACCTGCAACTTTCCAACGCTGCATGCTCTCCATTTTCTCAGATATGATAGAAAAATTCATTGAAGTCTTTATGGATGACTTTTCGGTATTCGGAGATTCCTTCACTAATTGCCTAAATTACTTGGCCCTGGTATTAAAAAGATGTCAAGAGACCAACTTGGTCTTGAACTGGGAGAAATGTCACTTTATGGTGACAGGGAGAATAGTTCTTGGCCATAAGATTTCTAACCAAAGCATTGAGGTAGATAGAGCTAAGGTGGAACTCATTGAAAAATTACCCCCACCAAGTGATGTCAAGGCAATTGGGAGCTTTTTAGGGCATGCCAGCTTTTACAGAAGGTTTATTGAAGATTTTTCAAAGATAGCCAAGCCCTTAAGCAATCTCCTTGTATCTGATGCACCATTTGTCTTTGATGAAAAATGCATGCTAGCATTCGAAAACTTGAAAAAGAGGCTGTCCTCTACCCCTATCATTTCCCTACCTAATTGGAACTTACCATTTGAACTGATGTGTAATGCATCTGATTTTGCAGTAGGGGTAGTATTAGGGCAGAGGAAAGATAACTTAGTCCATGTGATATACTATGCCAGCAAAATCCTCAATGACACTCAAAGAAATTACACCACCACTGAAAAGGAGTTGCTGGCAATAGTTTTTGCATTTGATAAGTTTAGATCATACCTCATTGGTGCCAAAGTGATTGTTTTCACAGACTACACAGCACTTAAATACTTGTTTGCCAAGCAGGAGTCAAAACCAAGACTGATAAGGTGGATCTTATTGTTGTAGGAATTCAATATTGAGATTAGAGACAAGAAAGGAGTGGAGAACAAGGTAGCCGATCACCTATCCAGGATCCCTCATGACAAAGGTGGAACACATGATACAAGTGTAAATGAATGTTTCCCAGATGAGCAGTTAATGACGGTTCACAAAGCACCCTGGTTTGCAAACATTGCCAATTTCAAGGCAACTGGGGCTTTACCTCCAGAGATCAACAAACATCAAAAGAGAAAGCTCATTAATGAAACAAAGTATTTTGTTTGGGATGAACCATATCTCTTCAAGAAGTGTTCAGATGGAATTCTGAGAAGATGTGTTTCGGAAGAAGAGGGAGGAGAAGTCTTGTGGAACTGCCACGGCTCGTGCTATGGAGGCCATTTTGGAGGGGATAGAACTGCAGCCAAGGTGTTACAAAGTGGATTCTTTTGGCCCACCCTTTTCAAGGATGCACTTTATTTGCTTGATTTCAGGACAAAGGAAGCAAGGAAAAGCCACGTTAGTAGCCACGTTAGTCTAACTAACGTGACCACTAACGTGGAATGGGAGCTAGCTTGCAACATTAATGAGAAAAGTAATCGCCAATAACGTCTTCGAAGCCATCATAGCCCACGTTAATTACCACGTTAACTACATTAACGTGGTAGTTAACATGGAAGAAAAGGAAGCTCCAAGCGTTAGTGGTAAAAGTAAGTGCCACTAACGCTCCAAAAGGGCAATTGGCCACGTTAAGAGTCATGTTAACTCAGTTAACGTAAACTCTAACATGGAAGAGGAAGATAATGCCAACATTAGTGACACTCACCTTTGTCACTAACGTTGGACTAAGCCCATATTGGCTACGTTAAGAGCCACGTTAACTTGGTTAACGTGAACTCTAACGTGGAAGGAGCAAGGAATTGCCAACGTTAGTGACACTCACTTTTGTCACTAACGTTGGACTAAGCCACTATGAGCTATGTTAGTTACCACGTTAAGTGCATTAACATGGAAGCTAACGTGGAGGAAAGAATTGATGAGCTAACGTTAGTGACACTCACCTTTGTCACTAACGTTGGAGATGGCAATCATCACCACGTTAGTGGCCACGTTAAGACAATTAACGTGGGTCACTAACGTGAAAAGGGGTGTTTGGAGCGTTAGTGACAAAGGTAAGTGTCACTAACGCTCTCGAGGCTAAGGCATGCCCACGTTAAGAGCCACGTTAGTTATACTAACGTGGACTCTAACGTGAGAAAAAGGGGCTGAGGGCAACGTTATTGGCAAAGGTAAACGCCAATAACGCTCGCGATGGACCAAGAGGCAACGTTAGTGGTCACGTCAGTGCTACTAACGTTGAATTTAACGAAAATCATCTTGGGCTAGGAACGTTAGTGCAAAAGGTGATCGTCACTAACGTTCTCGAACCCACATTTTCACTTAACGTTAACGCCACTAACGTCCTAGCCAAAGTCCATGCCTACTTCACACTTTCTCTGCAAGTAAAGCTGAGCCCACTGAAGATTCTAAACTGCTTCAACTCAAGATCCAAAGGCCCATATCCAAGACTTGAAGAGCCAACTGGAAGATCAGAAGAGTAGTATATATAGGAGTTGTTTTGAACTAGAGAAGAGCTTTTGGATTGAGAGGACTACTCTCTGTATAATTTTAATTTCTCTGCAACTTCTAGTTTTACTTTCAAAATGCATTCTCCATCTTTTTTTTTCATTCCCAAAGCCATGAACAACTAAACACCTTTCATTAGGTTAGGGAGCTCTGTTGTAATTTGATGGATCAATAATAGTTTTCATTATTCTTCTTCCTTCTTTTCTCTTGATTTTACTAGAAAGCTTTCAATCTTCATCCAATTGGGTAGTTGTCTTGGAAAAGAAGCTATTCATACTTAGATCTCTTCGGAACCTTGGAAGAGGAATGAAGGGATCATGCTAGAAATGCTTTCTCATGTTGGACCAAATTGGGGGTTGGGCGGATATGGTGACATATAATTCTCCCAATACTTTGATTTGGAAATACATGTGGTACAATCAGTGACCATACTTCATCTCTTCTCATGAGCAATTAGACCAAGGAATTGGCTATTGATCAAGATTTGAGAGATTGAATTACCAAGGAATTGGAATTCAATCACTTAAGATTGCCAAGGAGATCAATGAATGCATTGATTGAGGAAGAGATGAAAATGAACTTGATCCGGAGAATGCAATATCTCCTAAGCCCAATGAATCCCCCATTTCTGATCTTACCCATTCTCTTTAATTTATGCAATTTACTTTCATGCTAAATTCCCCATTCCCCATTTAAGATTCTGCACTTTACTTTCCGTCATTTATATTCAGCTCTTTATTTCCAGCATTTACATTTTCTGCTATTTACTTTCCGCCTTTTAATTTCCTACAACTCTCACATCAAATTCTGCTTAGCTCAACTAGAATATTCCTTTAGTTAAAGTTGATTGACCAATCAATCCCTGTGGGATTCGACCTCATTCTATTGTGAGTTTTTACTTGACGATAATTCGGTATACTTGCCGAGGGAAATTGTTGAGAGACAAGTTTTCGTGCATCACCACCACCACCATCCCCCAGCCATCTCTCTGCCCCACTTTCATTCATACGCCTACCAGGTTCTGCCGAACGCCACCCTTCTTTCAATTCTCTGTTAATTACATATTTTTTTGTTTATGTTCATCATTAGGCTAGTTAGATATGCATGTTGTAGTGGATTCTAGGTGGTTAGGTAGCCTAGGATGTGGTTAGCAAATTTAGGCCTGTTTAATTGCGCTGTTTGTGCTTCTTGTTTCATAATTTTCGCAATTCTGCTGTTGCTGTGATGTTAGTTTTGTTCATATGTTGTTCGTACTGTTCATGCTGCTATTATGAATGTTCTTTCTTGTTTATACCTAATTGCAGTTTGTTTTAATTCATATGAACTGTCCTGCTTACTGTTTATTTTCCGGGAACATCCAATTTTAGCATGAATGCTGCCCAATTTTCTGTAAACTATTTTGTTTCCATTCATGTCTTGGTGTTGGCACTTTGAACTCTGCTTTACTCTGCTTTTACCCACCCAATTCATGAATACCAGGGCAAGCTTTCTTATTCTTTTTGATTTCCTGGTTCATATTCTGCATTTTTTTATGTTTAGCTTCCAATTTCTGATTCATCATCAACCTGATTCCCTTGTTTCGATATGAGTTAACTGTAGCTTCTAATTGAGAATGCTTGTTACTTAGAAAATGTTCATCATGCCCCTTACTCTAACCCACTTTTTACTAATTCACTAATTTTAAATTCCTAAATTCTTTTTTCATTCCTAACCAACCTCACCTTTCAAAACATCTCTTCTGGTTTTTCACTATTCTCTTTAACCTTCTAACCAAGGCATGATGATAATTTTTCCTAATTAACATGATTTCTAATACATTTTGGATTGTTAATTTTTCTTCTCGGATTTTTAACTCCTATTTAATCCTTAATGCACATTTACTTAACTCATTTTCATTACTCCACTGCTCCTTTGCCACTAAATGCTTATTTTGTGATTTGCATACTTGTTTTTTCCTGTTTTTATTATATCCTGGTTTTTTATTTTTCAGGATGTCTGACACCCAAAGAAAAGGAAAGGGAAAGGCAACAAATGGCCAACGGAAAAGAGGAGAATCCTCCATGTCCATCCTGGACATCATGTATGATGACTCCTGGTGGGAGAAACACTTTACCCCGCAGGAGAAGGCTGACCAGCTACTCCCTGCTACTAATCCCATTAAGTTTGCAAACCGATACTGCGAGCTGAAATATCCGGTGTTTGCAACCTCTAGGAACCTGTACCTAGAGAGGACTCTGAAGATCCCAGAAGAACTCCAGCAATACACCTCTGATCAGATCAAACAAAGAGGCTGGTTCTTCCTGGAGAGAAACCTGACTGAGGTCAATGCATCTTGGGTAAGAGAATTTTACTGCAATTACTTCAAAACTTTCCTAGATGCAGTGAACCTAAGAGGAAAGCAGATACTGGTCACTGAAGAGGCCATAGAGAATGTTCTGAAGCTCCTGCCTAAATCCGATCAGCCAGATGGTTATCAACAGGCTGAGGAGGACATGCGCTTCATGAAATTTGACTGGGATGCCATCAAGGCAAGGATCGCCCTTGACCCGACTGTTCCATGGGTCATGGGTCAGAACACCACCATGCCTAAGGGAATCAAGCGGGCATACTTGAATGATGAGGCTCGGCTATAGCATCAGATCCTAAGCAACTTTATTATGCCGAGTACTCACGAGACGGAGCTACCTGCCGCTATGATCACCCTCCTATGGTGTGTGATGGAGGGTAAGGACCTGTACCTGCCACGCTTCATTCGGTACTACATGGCTAGGGTCCACGTCCGAGGCACTCTCCCCTTTCCATATCTGATTACACAGCTTGGCCGTCAAGCTGATGTGCCTTGGGAGGATGCTGATAAGAAGCCACCTGCTGCAGAATGCAAGAAAATTATCCCTCACGGCAGGAACTTTCTGGCTTTGGGCTACAGACCTCTATTCCTCACTCCTACTGATAAGACAGCCACACCATCTGCCGGCCCCTCTTCCTCTACAGCTACCCCTGCTACCACCACTGCACCTCCACCTGCCTCAGAACCAGTTTATCACCTAGTGCACCGCCTGTTTCAGTAGCTAGACCAGATGGAGCGCCGCAACTGGCAGCGATATGAGAGATCTGAGCGTCGCAACAAGCGACGCTATGAGCACCTGAAGTTGATGATCCGTTCTGACAACGACATCCCCTCTGAGCCTGACACCCCATCAGAGCCATCTGAGGAGGAGGCGGATGATCACGAGGCGGAGACCCATCCACAGAGAAAGGCTACACAGACAGGCACAGAGCAGGCTGCATCACATCAGGAGGCCCCGCATCAGATTCAGGCTGCAGACCCAGAGGTTCCTATTCAGTCAGCACCTCCTCTGCAGCAGGCTGATCCTCAAACCACCACCACAGAGACTCTGGCACCCCAACCTTCCAGTGATGACACCCCTTCACACCCTGCTTGAGTGAGCATCAGGGACGATGCTTCATATTAAGTGTGGGGAGGTCGCCATCTCTGGCGTATTTTTTGGTGAACCACTACAGACTCTTTTTACTTTATTATTTTTCTGTATTTTTCTCTTTATTTTTATTTTTTATTTTCTCAGTACTTATACATTGTTATTTTCATGTATTTTTACTATATTTCTGCATGTTGCACTTTAGTTCATATTTTAGCCATTTAGTTTAGTTACAATTCTAACCTATTAGTTATAGAAAATATGGATTAATTGGTATAGTTTACCCTTTTCAGCATAAGATAACTTAGTTTAAATTAAAAATATAAAAGGAAAGTAAACTAGAGACTTTAACAGAATAAAAACAACCCACACCTTGTATGTATAGCATTACATGTTAGTTAGTTAACAACATTTCATCAAGGAGAAACACTAGAACTTTAAAGCCACCTTAAGATTTACATTGAGAATAATGGGAACTCTTAATTTTTACTTGCTTGACATATATAACTGATATATGATTTTTGAGTTAGAGAATACACAGCCTGTGAGTTTTGAGCTTAATTGCATGGTTACATTTAAACCATAATATTTTATTCCTGTGTGTTCTGCCCTTCTTATTTATTCTGGTATTCTTTACTTTGTTTTAATCTATATGTCCGATTATAAAATATAGATACATACCAAGAAAGTGATTGAGGCCATTGTTTGATTCTAGCTCACTATTCCCAAATTAGCCTACCTTTTACATCACCCTCATTAGCCCCCTTGAGCCTTTAAATCCCCTCTTGTTTTATAACTACATTACTAGCCTTAAGCAGAAAAATAAAATAAAAATCCCAAGTTGAATCCTTGGTTAGCTTAAGATAGAAATTGTGTATTGTGTAAGTGTAGGGAACCTTATGGGAACATGGATGATAAAAACAAAGGGTAGAAAGTTAAAAAGAATAAGATATTTCAAAATAAAAATTTTGGGAAGCATGCTCATGTGGAATCAAAATAATTTAATTACCATGTGCATTTAAAATATACATATATATATATATATATATATATATATATATATATATATATATATAAATTTTCAGTATTTAAATAAAGGGGATACAAAATAAAGCAATGCACATGGGACAAAATTAAAATATGAGCATGTAACATCAAAAAGTGGGAAGAATATGGAAAATAGGTAAAGAAGCTTTGCTTTACAAAATATGTATGTTAGGTGAGATCTTAGACTAATCAAGGATTCACTTATTAGCTCACTTAGCCTTATACATATACCCTTACCTTTACCTTGGCCCCATTACAACCTTAATTAAAGACCTCATGATTTTTGTATGCCTATATTCTATAATTGTTGATTGGTTAGATGAAGAACAAAGTTATGGAAAGTAAGGATAAAAAGAAGAATAGAGTGATTAACCCAATAAACACTGAGTGACTAGAGAGTAAACACAAAATCCAGTGAGGGTTCAATAGCTCATCAACATATATCTCTGCTTAAATTGCTAATTGTCTTGCAAGTTTGTAAAATATTTTTCTTTTCCATCTCAATTGTAAAAGTGTTTAATCATTATCTAAGGTTTGGCTATGTATATATTATTCCTTGAGAATGTGAATTAATTTGACTACATGTAAGTTTTATATACAAGTGAATAAAAATTAGAATTGCATGATTCATTTAGGTAGTTGCATTTAGAATAGATTGCATTGCATGAGATTCCACCACTTCAACCTTACCTTACTCTTTATCTTGGATTTAGCATGAGGACATGCTATTGTTTAAGTGTGGGGAGGTTGATAAACCCATATTTTATGATATATTTTGTGCCTAATTTAAGTGATTTATTCAATCGTTCACTCACTTATTCATGTTAATTGCATGGTTTTACTTTCCCTTCCTTATTATGTGATGTATGTGAAAAATATGTTTCCTATGCTTTAAAAGTAATTCTTTTAATTACCCTCTACTTCCATTCGATGCCGTGATTCGTGTGTTGAGTAGTTTCAAATCTTCTAAGCCAGGAATGACTTCAAGGATGGAAAGGGAACATACAAAAATGGAAGGAAAGCACAAAACAGAGTTTTTGAAGAAACTGGCAGTGACGCGTCGCATGGACGACACGACCGCATGCCAGCGTGAAATGGTAGTGATGCGACCGCATGATTGACGCGATCGCGCGCCTTGAGCGAAACGCATATGACGCGGACGCATGATTGAAGCGACCCCGTGGCAAGGAAAACTCCAAATGACGCGACCGTGTGACCCACGCGGACGCGTGACAGAGGCCACGCACCAGAAATTACAGAAAATACTCCCAGCGATTTCTGAAGCCCTTTTTGGCCCAAATCCAAGTCCAGAAGGCACATATCAGAGGTTATGAAGTGGGGGAATGCATCCATTCAGGGAGAGTCTCCAATTTAGTTAGTATTCATGAATTAGATGTAGTTTTGAGGGAGAGGTTCTCTCCTCTCTCTTTTAGGATTTAGAATTAGGATTTCTTTTGCTTTCAGGATTATCTCTTTCTATCAGGTTCAACATTCCTTTGTGTTTATTTTCTCAATTCAGTTTATGAATTCTTCTATGTTACAGATTGTTCTTTGAATTAATGTTATTTGAGGTATTTCAGTTTATTATTGCTCCCTTTTATTTATGTTACTGTTGCTTCCAATCTGAAGACATTTTTTTCCAGTAGATTTACTTTTTCCCTTTTGGTCTTGGTTAAGAAATCAGTAACTCGGGATTTATCAAACTCAACGTGATTGATAATTGTTATCTTTGCTAATTAAATTGAACTTCAATAATCCCAATCTTTCCTTAGGGATTAACTAGGATTTGAAGATCAAACTAATTAGTCACTTGACCTTCCTTTACTCTAGTAAAGGCTAACTAAGTGGAATTAAGATTCAATCTTCGTCATCATTGATAAGGATAACTAGGATAGGACTTCCAATTTCTCATACCTTGCCAAAAGCGTGTTTTACAGTTATTTATTTATTTTACAGTCTTTTACTTATCTTAATTGCAATTTAAATTACTTGTCCCTCATCTTCAAAACCCCAATTTATAATCTTCATAACCAATAATAAGAACAAACTTCCCTGCAGTTCCTTGAGAAGACGACCCGAGGTTAAATACTTCGGTTATCAATTTCAAAGGGGTTTGTTACTTGTGACAACCAAAACGTTTGTAAGAAAGGACTTTTGTTTGTTTAGAAGCTATACTTGCAACGGGAATTTATTCTGAATTCTAGACCACGCAAAAGTTCTCTCTTCATCGTCTCACACGGAATTGACATGAAGTGCTCAATTATTGGCTATGAAGGAACAAAGGGGGTTTGATTGATAGAAGGGGCAATAAAATAAATGACAAGAAAAGTAAAGAGAGCAATTAAAGAAAGCAATTCTAGCTTATACCACGAAGACTCTGATCGTAAACCAGGAGGCTAAGAGATATGCATTCAAGCTTGTTTCCATGTAGAACGGAAGTGGTTGTCAGGCACGCGTTCATAGGTGAGAATGGTGATGAGTGTCACATAATCATCACATTCATCATGTTCTTGGGTGCAAATGAATATCTTAGAATAAGAATACCCTTGAATTGAATAGAAAAATAATAGTACTTTGCATTAATTCATGAGGAACAGCAGAGCTCCACACCTTAATCTATGGGGTGTAGAAACTCTACCGTTGAAAATATATAAGTGAAAAAGGTCTAGGCATGGCCGTGAGGCTAGCCTCCAAACGTGTACAATGGTCTCAGTTTCGAAATATGAAAACTGGATACAAAATAAATCTCTAAAAGTAGTTTTTATACTAAACTAGTAACTAAGGTTACAGAAAATAAGTAACTAAGTGCAGATAGTGCAGAAATCCACTTCAGGGGCCCACTTGGTGTGTGCTTGGGCTGAGCATTGAAGCTTTCACGTGTAGAGACTCTTCTTGGAGTTAAAGGCCAGCTTTGGTGCCAGTTTGGGCGTTTAAATCCAGCTTGTAACTCAGTTCTGGCGTTTAACGCCAGAATAGGATAGGAAGTTAGCGTTTAAATGCCAGTTTGCGTCATCAAAACTCGAGCAAAGTATGGACTATTATATATTGCTGGAAAGCCCAGGGTATCTACTTTCCAACGCAATTGAGAGCGCGCCAATTGGGCTTCTTTTGCTCCAAAAAATCCACTTTGAGTGCAGGGAGGTCAGAATCCAACAGCATCTGCAGTCCTTTTTCAGCCTCTGAATCAGATTTTTGCTCAGGTCCCTCAATTTCAGCCAGAAAATACCTGAAATCACAGAAAAACACACAAACTCATAGTAAAGTCTAGAAATGTGATTTTTATTTAAAAACTAAAAAATATACTAAAAAGTAGCTAGATCCTACTAAAAACTACCTAAAAACAATGCCAAAAAGCGTATAAATTATCCGCTCATCACAACACGAAACTTAAATTATTGCTTGTCCCCAAGCAACTGAAAATCAAATAGGATAAAAAGAAGAGAATATACTATAAATTCCAAAATATCAATGAAACTTAGCTCCAATTAGATGAGCGGGACTAGTAGCTTTTTGTCTCTGAACAGTTTTGGCATCTCACTGTATCCTTTGAAGATCATAATGATTGGCATCTATAGGAACTCAGAATTTAGATAGTGTTATTATTTCTCCTAGTTCAGTATGTTGATTCTTGAACACAGCTACTTTATGAGTCTTGGCCGTGGCCTTAAGCACTTTGTTTTCCAGTATTACCACCGGATACATAAATGCCACAGACACATAACTGGGTGAACCTTTTTAGATTGTGACTCAGCTTTGCTAGAGTCCCCAGTTAGAGGTGTCCAGAACTCTTAAGCACACTCTTTTTGCTTTGGATCACGACTTTAACCGCTCAGTCTCAAGTTTTTGGCTTGACACCTTCACACCACAAGCACATGGTTAGGGACAGCTTGGTTTAGCCGCTTAGGCCAGGATTTTATTCCTTTGGGCCCTCCTATCTATTAATGCTTAAAGCCTTGGATCGTTTTTACCCTTGCCTTTTAGTTTAAAGGGTTACTGGCTTTTTGCTCTTGTCTTTTGGTTTAAAGAGCTCTTGGCTTTTTCTGCTTGCTTTTTCTTTTTCTTTCTTCTTTTTTTTTCTTTTATTTTCGCCATTTTTTTTTGCAAGCCTTGTTTTTCACTGCTTTTTCTTGCTTCAAGAATCAATTTTATGATTTTTCAGATTATCAAATAACATTTCTCCTTTTTCATCATTCTTTCAAGAGACAACAATTTTAACATTCATAAACAACAAATTCAAAAATATGCACTGTTCAAGCATTCATTCAGAAAACAAAAAGTATTGTCACCACATCAAAATAATTAAACTAATTTCAAGGATGAATTCGAAATTATGTACTTCTTGTTCTTTTGTAATTAAAACAATTTTTCATTTAAGAAAGGTGATGGATTCATAGGACATTCATAGCTTTAAGACATAGACACTTAGACACTAATGATCATGTAATAAGACACAAACATAAATAAAACATAAAGCAAAATTTTCGAAAAACAGAAAAATAAGAGCAAGGAGATTAAGGAACGGGTCCACCTTAGTAATGGCGGCTAGTTCTTCCTCTTGAAGATCCAATGGAACGCTTGAGCTCCTCTATGTCTCTTCCTTGCCTTTGTTGCTCCTCTCTTATTTCTCTTTGATCTTCTCTAATTTCATGGAGGAGGATGGAATGCTCTTGGTGCTCCACCCTTAGTTGTCCCATGTTGGAACTTAATTCTCCTAGGGAGGTGTTAATTTGCTCCCAATAGTTTTGTGGAGGAAAGTGCATCCCTTGAGGCATCTCAGGGATGTCATGATGAGGAACTTCCTCATGCTCTTGTTGAGGTCCATGAGTGGGCTCTCTTGTTTGCTCCATCCTTTTCTTAGTGATGGGCTTGTGAGATGAATCTCTCCATCTCCCATGACTCGGAAGTGGAAGTAATTGTCTTCCCTTTCGTCTTTCTAGAGGTTTCTCCGGCCTTAGGTGCCATAAATGGTTATGAAAAAGCAAAAAGCAACGCTTTTACCACACCAAACTTAGAAGGTTTGCTCTTCCTCGAGCAAAGGAATAAAGAAGGGGGAAGAAGAAGAAGAAAATGGAGGAGATGGAGATATGTGAGTGGTTCGGCCAAGGGGGGTTGTAGGTGGTTATGATTTCTAAAAAGGAAGGAGTGATAAGGGGCTTATATAGGAGTGGGTTTGGGAGGGAGATGGAGGTGATTGGTGGAGGTTATTTTGGGGAAGAATGTTATGGAAAGGTGAGAGAGAGAGAGGTGGGGTAAGTGGGGATCCTGTGGGGTCCACAGATCCTGAGGGGTCAAGGATTTATCATCCCTGCTCCATTTAGGCGTGTAAACGCCCTTAGAGTGCAATCCTGGCGTTTAACGCCAGACTACTGCTTATTTCTGGCGTTAAACACTAGCTTTTCTCCCTTTATTGGCGTTTAACGCCCAGTTGGTGCTTGTTTCTGGCGTTTAATGCCAGCTTGATGCTTCTTTCTGGCGTTAAACGCCAGTCTGATGCTTCTTACTCGCGTTTAAACGCCAGTAAGCTCTTCCTCCAGGGTGAGCTATTTTTAATGCTTTTTTTCATTCTGTTTTTGATTTTTCAATTGTTTTTGTGTCTTCACATGATCATCAACCTAAAGAAAACATAAAATAACAATGGAAAATAAATAGATATAATTAAATAGCATTGGGTTGCCTCCCAATAAGCGCTTCTTTAATGTCAATAGCTTGACAGTGAGCTCTCATGGAGCCTCACAGATAATCAGAGCAGGGTTAGAGCCTCTCAACACTAAACTTAGAGTTTGGTTGTGGCCTCCCAACACCAAACTTAGAGTTTGGCTGCGGCTCCCAACACCAAACTTAGAGTTTGAATGTGGGGGTTTTGTTTGACTCTGTATTGAGAGAAGCTTTTCATGCTTCCTCTCCATGGTTACAGAAGGAGAACCTTGAGTATTGAATACAAGGTAGTCCTCATTCAACTGAAGGACCAACTCTCCTCTGTCAACATCTTCCTTGGGTTCCTCAAAGGGAAACTCCTTTCTGTCCAGAGGACGTTCCATGAGGCTTTTCTCACTGGGACTCACGTCCTCCTCACTCTCTCCAAGTTCAGCCATGTTGGTCATGGTTATGGCCTTGCACTCTCTCTTGGGATTTTCTTCTGTATTACTTGGGAGAGTACTGGGAGGAGTTTCAGTAATCTTCTTACTCAGCTGACCCACCTGTGCCTTCAAATTTCTAATGGAGGATCTTGCTTCATTTATGAAACTTAGTGTGGTCTTGGATAGATCAGAGACTATGGTTACCAGGCCAGAATGGCTCTGTTCAGAATTCTCTGTCTGTTGCTGAGAAGATGATGGAAAAGGCTTGCTGTTGCTAAACCTATTTCTTCCACCATTATTATTGAAGCCTTGTTAAGGCTTCTGTTGGTCCTTCCATGCGAAATTTGGATGATTCCTCCATGAAGGATTATAGGTGTTTCCATAGGATTCTCCCATGTAATTCACCTCTACCATTGCAAGGTTCTCAGGATCATAAGCTTCTTCTTCAGAAGATGCTTCTTTAGTACTGTTGGATGCAGCTTGCAATCCATTCAGACTCTGAGAAATCATATTGACTTGCTGAGTCAATATTTTATTCTGAGCCAATATAGCATTCAGAGTATCAATTTCAAGAACTTCCTTCTTCTGAGGCGTCCCATTATTCACATGATTCCTCTCAGAGGTGTACATGAACTGGT
This sequence comes from Arachis hypogaea, assembly GCF_003086295.3. Taxonomy (NCBI): domain Eukaryota; kingdom Viridiplantae; phylum Streptophyta; class Magnoliopsida; order Fabales; family Fabaceae; genus Arachis; species Arachis hypogaea. The sequence goes on from NC_092055.1 coordinate 76,904,240, forward strand.
TATTTGCAACCATTTCAATGAGTTCATGAGCTTCTATAAGAGTTTTTAGATAAAGAGATCCTCATACAGAATGGTCCAATGACATTTTTGACAACTCAGACAGACCATCATAGAATATACATATGATGCTTCATTCTAGAAGCATGTCAGTAGGACACTTTTTAGTCAATTGCTTATATCTTTCCCAAGCTTCGTAGAGGGATTCACCTTCCTTTTGTCTGAAGGTTTGGATTTTCACTCTAAGCTTGCTCATCTTTTGAGGTGGAAAGAATTTGGCCAGGAAAGCACTGACCGGCTTTTCCCAAGAGTTCAGGCTTTCCTTAGGTTGTGAATCCAACCAAGTTCTAGCTCTGTCTCTTACAGCAAAAGGGAAAAGCATAAGCCTGTAGACCTCGGGATCAACTCCATTGGTCTTGACAGTGTCACAGATTTGTAAGAATTCAGCTAAGAACTGATGAGAATCTTCCAATGGAAGTCCATGAAACTTGCAATTCTGTTGCATTAGAGAAACTAATTGAGGCTTAAGCTCAAAGTTGTTTGCTCCAATGGCAGGAATTGAGATGCTTCTTCCACAGAAGTCAGAAGAGGGTGCAATGAAGTCACCAAGCATCTTCTTTGAATTGTTGGCATTGTTGTTATTTTCGGCTACCATGTCTTCTTCTTTTTCGAAAATTTCTGTCAGGTCCTCTCTAGAGAGTTGTGCTTTAGCTTCTCTTAGCTTCATCTGCAAGGTCCTTTCAGGTTCCGGATCAACTTCAACAAGAATGCCTTTGTCCTTGTTCCTGCTCATATGAAAGAGAAGAGAACAAGAAAGTATGGAATCCTCTATGTCACAGTATAGAGATTCCTTTATGTGAGTAGAAGAAAAGAGGAGAGAATAATTCGAACACAGAGTGGGGGAGAGGGTTCGAATTTTTTTTTTAAGAAAAAGAGAGGTGTTAGTAAATAAAATAAATAAATAAAAAGAGATGAGAGGGAGAATAATTCTAAAATTAAATTAAAATAAAAAAAATATTTTTATTTTTATTTTAATTATTAGTTAGAATTCGAAAATTAAAAAGAGAAATAAAATTAAATTACAATTTAAAATAATTAGTTAATTAAAAGGAATTTTGAAAAAGTGGGGAGGAGTTTTCAAAAATTAGAGAGAGAAAATTAGTTAGGTGATTTTGAAAAAGATATGATTGAAATAGAAAACTTTTAAAATCAAACAAAAAGTCAAGTAGTTAATTGAAAAAGATTTGAAAATCAAATTTGAAAATATAGGAAGTTAGAAAAGATTTTGAAAATTGATTTTTGAAAAAGATATGATTTGAAATTTAATTTGAAAAAGATTTGAAAAGGAAATTTAAAAAGATTTGATTTTTTGAAATTAAAGTTGATTACTTGCCTAACAAGAAACTAAAAAGATATGATTTTAAAATTTAAAGATTGAACCTTTCTTAATAGGCAAGTAATAACTTGAGATTTTTGGATCTAAAAATTGAATGCTAGCAATAAATCCGAAAATATGAAACAAAAATAAGAAAAAGATTTTAAAAATCAATTTGAAATTTTCAAAAATATATATAGAAATTGAAAAAGATTTGTTTTTGAAAAAGTTTTGAAAAGATAGAATTTTTAAATTGAAAATTTGACTTGACTAATAAGAAACAACTAAATTTTAAAAAAATTTTGACTAAGTCAATCCAAATTTTCAAAATTTATGAGAAGAATAAGAGAAAGATATTTTTTTTAGAATTTTTACTGAGGAGAGAGAAAAACACAAAATTGACACAAAACATAGAAATTATGAATCAAAACAACTAATGCATGCAAGAACACTTTGAATATCAAGATGAACACCACGAACACTTTGAAGATCAAGATGAACATCAAGACTTATTTTTGAAAATTTTTAAAAAAAGAAAAACATGCAAGACACCAAACTTAAAAATTTTCAAACTTTAGACACTAACAAATTGAAAATGCATATGAAAAATAAGAAAAGACACAAAACAACAAAAATTAAAGATCAAACATAGAAAATCATCAAGAACAACTTGAAGATCGTGAAGAACACATGCATGAATTTTAAAAAATTTTAAGAAAAATTAAAAAGATGCAATTGACACCAAACTTAAAAATTGACACTAGACTCAAACAAGAAACATAAAATTTTTGGTTTTTATGATTTTATAAGATTTTTTTGGTTTTTTTTTGAAAATTATTTTGGGAAAAACGAAAAAGAAGAAAATTTTTTTTGTATTATTTTCGAAAATAAGAATTAAAAGCTTAAAAATAAAATAAAATTACCTAATCTGAGCAACAAGATGAACCGTCAGTTGTCCAAACTCGAACAATCCCCGGCAACGGCGCCAAAACCTTGGTGCACGAAATTGTGATCTCAACTGCGCCAACAACTTGGTACGCACGATCGTAATCTCAATTCTTTTTCACAACTCCACACAACTAACCAGCAAGTGCACTGGGTCGTCCAAGTAATAAACCTTACATGAGTAAGGGTCGATCCCACGGAGATTGTCAGCTTGAAGCAAGCTATTGCCATCTTGCAAATCTCAGTCAGGCAGATTCAAATGGTTATGGGAATTTGATAATTAAAAGATAAATAAATTATAAAATAAGATAGAAATACTTATGTAATTCATTGGTGGGATTTCAGATAAGCGTATGAAGATGCTTTATTCCTTCTGAACCTCTGCTTTCCTATTGCCTTCATCCAATTATTCATACTCCTTTCCATGGCAAGCTGTATGTTGGGGGATCACCGTTGTCAATGGCTATCGTCCGTCCTCTCGGTGAAAATGGTCCAAATGCACTGTCACCGCATGGCTAATTATCTGTCGGTTCTCACTCATGTTGGAATAGGATCCATTGATCCTTTTGCGTCTGTCACTACGCCTAACACTTGCGAGTTTGAAGCTCGTCACAGTCATTCCTTCCCAGATCCTACTCGGAATACCACAGACAAGGTTTAGACTTTTCGGATCTCAAGAATGGCCACCAATAATTCTAGCTTATACCACGAAGACTCTTATCGTGAACCAGGAGGCTAAGAGATATGCATTCAAGCTTGTTTCCATGAAGAACGGAAGTGGTTGTCAGGCACGCGTTCATAGGTGAGAATGGTGATGAGTGTCACATAATCATCACATTCATCATGTTCTTGGGTGCGAATGAATATCTTAGAATAAGAATAAGCTTGAATTGAATAGAAAAACAATAGTACTTTGCATTAATTCATGAGGAACAGCAGAGCTCCACACCTTAATCTATGGGGTGTAGAAACACCACCGTTGAAAATACATAAGTGAAAAAGGTCTAGGCATGGCCGTGAGGCCAGCCTCCAAACGTGTATAATGGTCTCATTTTTGAAATATGAAAACTGGATACAAAATAAATCTCTAAAAGTAGTTTTTATACTAAACTAGTAACTAGGGTTACAGAAAATAAGTAACTAAGTGCAGATAGTGCAGAAATCCACTTCTGAGGCCCACTTGGTGTGTGCTTGGGCTGAGTATTGAAGCTGTCACGTGTAGAGACTCTTCTTGGAGTTAAACACCAGCTTTGGTGCTAGCTTGGGCGTTTAAATCCAGCTTGTAACTCAGTTCTGGCGTTTAACGCCAGAATAGGGCAGGAAGTTGGCATTTAAACACCAGTTTGTGTCATCAAAACTCAGGCAAAGTATGAACTATTATATATTACTGAAAAGCTCAGGATGTCTACTTTCCAACGCAATTGAGAGTGCTCCAATTGGACTTTTGTAGCTCCAGAAAATCTACTTCGAGTGTAGGGAGGTCAGAATCCAATAGCATCTGCAGTCCTTTTTCAGCCTCTGAATCAGATTTTTGCTCAGGTCCCTCAATTTCAGCCAGAAAATATCTAAAATCACAGAAAAATAAACAAACTCATAGTAAGGTCTAGAAATGTGATTTTTATTTAAAAACTAATAAAAATATACTAAAAAGTAGCTAGATCCTACTATAAACTACCTAAAAACAATGCCAAAAAGCGTATCAATTATCCGCTCATCACCAGCCAACTCCTCCTTCAATTTTTCTAGCTCCTCCTCCTCCGGGCCAACCTCTCCCCGAAGACCTGAGTGTAACTTTCTTGATACTTTTTGGCCTTTTCCTTGGCCAAGGCAGCAGTAGCTTCCAAACTTGTTTGCTCTCTCCCGAGCTCTTTCCAAGTCGGTCTTCAAGGTATCCCTCTCCTTCTCTAGTTCTGCCTTGATCTCACTTAGCCTCTCCACATCAGCTCAGGCAGCCATCAAAGCCCCAGTTGTGGCCTGGATGGGAGAGATCTTCAACTCCCTAGACAGTTGGGAACAAACCCCCACAATACGAAGTCCTCCATGCGCCAAAGTCTGTAGGTGGTTTTGAATTTCCACATCATCCATGTTCACACGATGATGAGGGAGAAGGTTCACTTCGAACCTTCTCCCCAAGCTAAAGTGTCAAAATTTTTGTTATAAATGCTCTCCTCCTCATCAATTTTTTGTTTCTTGGAGGAAGGTTCAGTAGAAGAACGAGATGGAGGGGTGGACTCTGAGGGGATAAGGCGGGAGAGGGGAGTTAGGATGATAACCTTCGGATAGGAAGGATCCGATCCCGGCCTCTTCCTAGAAGAAGATTGGATAGGCTTCACGACCTCTTGTTGCGAAGAACCTGCCTTGACCTCTTTCTGTTGCTGAAGGCTCCGAGCTACCACAGTCTTTTTGGTGTTCTAAAGAAACTTCATACATGATTTTGGGGCCATATTTTCTGTAAAAAATAAAAGGATATATTTAAAAACAATAAAACTGCTAATGAATGGAATTCGACAAGAAAATGAAAAGGGAGCTACCAAGCTCTGGCTTCAGGAGGCTTGGATCTCCCAAAAATCTTTTCGTATCCAAATAGGGAGGTTGACCCCAGGTATTCAACAAAAGATCTATCACACCCCTCTCTAGGTCATCTAACTCAGACAAGTCAACTTTACGAATTATAAGGTTGTCTTGCCAGTACAGAGGAAAAGGGGGTTCTTGACTCTTAGGAAAAATGAAAGGTCGGGAATCATCGGCAGCTCGAACCTTAAAGAAGTAATTTTTGAAATCATGAAACAAATCATCGAAGATAGAAAAAACCTTTCGACCTTGTACAACTCAGAACGATAACCATCCCGACTTCTTCGAGGAACTATAAGGTTTTGTTGCGACAAAAAGATAAAAGAAAACATTTAGAGAGTGCTCGACATTTAAATCCCTACATAGCAGCTCGTACATCTTCATAAAGGCCCAGGAATTCAGGTGTAGTTGGGTAGGGGCAAGGTTACACAACTTGAGAACCTCCATCTCAAAGGGAGTAAAAGGAAGTCGGATGCCTAACCAAGTAAAGAAGTAGTCATAGGCATAAAAGAAAGGCCGCTCCAAATCCACTAAAGGAGGAAAAAACACTCTCTCCTCGGGGTCAAGTGGCTCTAATACATACATTCTTTCGTCTTCCTTATTCTCACTGATACTATGATGTCTACGGAATTCATCACAGTACTCCCTATCAGTGATGGGGACACAACAACGAATGACACTATATACCCAAATCAAGAGACTAGGAGGGACTTTGGTCAACATATTCGTAATAACACGGTGAGACATACAGGCTACACCTACAAATACCAAATAAAGAAGACTGTTACTACCAAAAGTCAAACAACCCAAACAAGTCGGGCAAATCAAACAAAATAATAGAAGAGTGTTCTTCCCAAATGCTTTACGGAACAACCAAATGACACCTCTTCAACATCACATAGAAGAGGCACCATTAGGGGCAGTACTTTGCATAAAACATAACAGCTACGACAACACAAACAAAGATTCTTTCAAAGAAAAGAAGTGAGTCTTTCAAATCTTTTTGGTAACAAACGTTTTCTCTTCTCAAAACACTCCACATCAAAACAAACTTTCACTAAAACAACAAAAGAAAGGTGCAAAGACAAACAACAAGCAAGTCTTACACAATCAGAAAGGAGAGTTTGAAGGAAAGAGAAAACGAGAACCAACCTTAAAGAAGGTTGTGAAAAATAGGAGAGCACATTTAAAAGCAGCACAACACGAACGATCCCTTTCACGCCAACAAAAGCAAGTAACTCTTTAAAACACAAAGATTGAGAAATCTTGGGGAAACAGAAATGGACGGAACGACACAAAGGAGCACTTTGGTGAAGAAGAAAGTAAAATAGCCTTTCAGAAACAATAAAAAGGAGAAGAAAAGCTTAAAAGTCCCTTTTATAAGGGACAATAAATCAGAAACGGCTATTTCACTCCTCTTTAAGCGTGCGCGAATCCCCAGGAGCAACTGCCGCGTAGTATTCGACAGCCGTTAAAGCTCCACCAATCTTCAAAAATTCAAAATACATCGAGCAATACCGACATGTCTACAGCAGAAATCACGGAATGCTTGAGCCCGACCTATAAAAGGAACGGACTCAAGTAGGGACACTGTTTATATCCTACCCCAGCAGAATGAAAGCCAGGCCCAATAACGCAAAAAGGCTCACCAATAAAGGTAAACTTCATGATAAGTCCGACCTCTTTAAAGAGGTCAGACAACGACATAGAGGTCCAGCTCTACTTGACCTAACAAGTAAGTACCTCTTTAAGTCTCTCCTACTATCTCTACCTCATCTAGAAGGTAGATCTCAATAAACTCCCAAGATAAAGGAAACGTTTATCTATCAGAAAAGATAGAACTACTTCAACAAAGGTGGTTATCTACTCTACTATAAATACACTGGAACTCCTAGGTATAACACACATTCTACTCTACAAAAAACCTGCCTAAAGTCCTTACTAACTTAAACATCCGAGTCTCTTGCAAGTACCACCCCCACTTCCTCACGAGAAACTCGAACAGGCGGCACTTCGACACCAAAGAGGTTAGATGCCACCACATCCAGGGATCTGAACCTTACGTCTAGGCCCAACTCAACATTTCAGGTAAACCTTGGAACACCTCTAATCTATATTAAGTGACCAATACATTGGCAGTTGATTAGGATAGAAGAGACTAAATCACTAAGAAATTAGGGTTTAGTTAATTACAGTTTGCTATGAAATGAATCTTCCATGACTAAAATAGTTGGTAAGAAAACCTAATCTGAAAGAATAAGTAACTCTAAAACTTTAACTGTTTTCTCATATATATTTCGTACAGATTCTACTGTTTGCTTCCTCACTCTCTAAATTACTGTTTAATGCTTTTGAATCCCAAAACATTACTTTCTGCTTACCTGACTAAGTGAGTCATTTGACTATTGTTGCTCAGTCCATCAAGCCTCGTGGGATCGACCCTCACTCACCTGAGGTATTACTTGGTACGACTCGGTGCACTTGTCGGTTCAGTTGTGGACATTCAAAATCTGTGACCAAGTTTTTGGTGTCGTTTCTGGGGATGATTGGAGTTCATTCAACGCTCTATCATCCCTACGAGTAACCGGTCTAAGGTTATCACTGACTGAGCTGTGATGATTCACTGCATCATGCTCAATTATAAGGTGGAGGTACAGCGTGTGATCCCTCAGCAGCTGTATAACATAGCCAAGAAGGCCTCTACCTCTGCTACATTGGCCTTTATGAGCGGATATTTTATACGCTTTTTGACATCATTTTCATATAGTATTTTGTAGTTTTTATTTAGTTTTTATTAAGTTTTTATAGGTTTTAGTGTTAAATTCACATTTTTGGATTCTACTATGATTTTTTATGTTTTTGGGTAATTTTAGGTATTTTCTGGCTGAAATTGAAGAGCTGGAGCAGAAGTCTGATTCAGAGACAGAGAAAGCACTGCAGATGTTGTCCAAATCTGACCTACCTGCATTTGGAAGAGCTTTTCTGGAGCTACAGAAGTCCAAATGAAGCGCTCTTAACGGCTATGGAAAGCTCACTTTCAGAGCTTTCCGGCAATATATAATAGTTCATACCTTGCGTTAGATTAGAAGCCCCAAAACTGGCGTCCAACGCCAGCTTCCTGCCCCCTTCCAGGCATCCAGCGTCCAAAGAGCAGAGCCCAACATCCAAAGGCCCAGAGAGGAACCCCTAGCTGGCATTCCATGCCCAAGAAGTCTTATAGCATGTGGATCTCATTAAAGCTCAGCCCAAACACTCACCAAGTGGGCCTCAAAAGCGGATTTTAGCACTAAATAGACTGTTTTACCCTTACTAATCATCTGTTTAGTATTTAAGGGATCTTATTTATGTAATTCGCATCATCAACACTTTTACCAGCATTCAGTATTATTTTCATTTTTCCATTGTTTTTACTTCAGTACGAGTTTCTAAACCTCCTAGGTTGAGCGGAGGAGCCCTGCTGAGTCCTATGAATTAATAAAAGTACTATTGTTTCTTCTTCGATCCGTGTCTGATCTATCTCTAAGATGTATATTTCGATCTTCATCGTGATGAACAAGATGATCTAACAAATTGGCTCTGTTTATCACATTAAGATGAACGTGCCTGACAAACACCCACATATACTTGGGTTCGTGTGAATACTTAGCCGGAAAGCACGAGCCAATAGCTATGTTTATACATCTCTCAGACGGTTAATCCACGGTTTCGTTGGGGACTTCTTGAGACACCAGTTCAGCCGATCTCTAGGGAGATTAGGGTCTCTGTGGTATAGGATAGAATTCATAGAAGCAGCGTTCTCTGATCCGGAAGATTCAACCTTGTCTATGGCACTTTGAGTAGGATCGCGAAGAGAATGATTTATTAAGAGCTTCACCCTCCATCAGATTGAATGACCACGGACAATGGTGTTTGACCTGTAGCAAAGGAGATCAATGACCACAGGCAATGGCTTTGATAACTTACAGCCTGCCATAAAAGAAGATCATTCACAAGCATAGAAGACAGTAATACCAGAGTTACTTCAGAAAGACAAAGCAACTCCAACTCTCAACTCTATTCCCAGCATATAATTCCTAATAGCTAACTTCTTAATAGTCAACTCCTTCTTAATCCTTATGGGATCGACCCTGACTCGCTCAGGTATTACTTGGATGACCTAGTGCACTTGCTGGTACTGCTGCTGTACAAAATAGTGTGGGTTTTGCATACATGTGCACCAGCCTTCCCTTACCATATCTTCCGCCTGTGTGAGGCCGCCCAAGTACGCATTAATGGTGATACTCCTATTGATATTGATAGACCGATTACTAGGAGGGGTATGGAGTATGCCAAGGAGCAGCCTGAGGTGCCTCAGGGATATTATTTCCCTCCTCATGACTATTGGGATCAGTTGACTACATCTATCGGGCAGCTGACGTCGTCTATTGACCAGCTGAGGATAAAGCACTAGAATCACTCTACCCTCCTTCATCAGCTAGTGGAGGAGCAGCAGAGCTAGAGGTAAGAGTTGGAAGAGCTGAAGCTCTAGAGAGGATTCCCAGAAGGGAACAGCAACCAGGATTGATGTGGTTGGGTTTCATTATCTGTTGCTTTATTTATTTTCTATTTTTCAATATTTTATCATATTTTCTGTTATCTATTTAAGAGCCTTTGCATGATTATTAGTAGTATTTTATTTTTTTCGAGCTTAGTTGTTTAATTTAGTATTTATGTTTATTTTGAAAATCTTCTCATGTATTTCTCACTGAGCTTGAAAAATCAAAAGAAAAAGAAAAAAAGTAGTAAAATGCATGAAACTTGAGTTATATATTATGAGTTACTATGGTTACTTTGATGTGGTGGTATTATCTCTAATTTTGAATGTATGAACTAAATAGTGCATAATTGATTTTGAAGTCAAGAATGTTGATTCTTGAGTTACAAGAACTTAGAGAAATATTATGGATTCTATAAATTGAGTAAGACATTGATCCTTGAAGAAAATAAAAAGTAAGGTCTAAGACTATGAGCATCAATGGTTGGGAAGGTCAAATATGATTAAAAAATCAAAGAGTTGTTTTCCTAACCATATGCTTATGGTGTGAATGTGTCAAGTAACCCTTGAACAAAGCACTAAGAGTCGAGACCAAGTACAATTGTAGAGTACGCCAAAGGCTCTGAGCACCACTAACTGAGAGAAACTAAAAGAAAAAAGTCAAAACTCAAAGAGTCTCCCAATTAAGTGCTTGTGGTGTTTATGTGCCAAGTTAAGCTTGAGGACAAAACACTAAGAGTCACGGCTAGGCTCAAGGTGTAAAGCACCAAAGAAAAGATAAGAAGAAGCTGTGTTCAAGGATTAATTAGAGCTTAAAAAGAAAAAGAATTCATAATATCCTCCGGGTTCTAGTTCTGAGGGATATCAACATTTCTGAGCTTCAAAGGATAGTGAGATGCCAAACCTATTCAGAATCACAGTGTCATTGACCCCACTTAGTAATTGGACACGAACTTAAATAAACACTCAAGTTTTGGGCAATTTCTCTTTTCAGCCTTATACTGTTTTTAGTTGCTTGAGGACAAGCAATAGTTCAAGTTTGGTGTTATGTTGCGTGAGCATTTTTTCCTTATTTTCTGTTTATTTTAAGTTAGAATTTAATGAGTATTAATCCTATTTTAGTGTTTGAAACCTCTTCGGATGATACTTTGACTTGCTTTGGTGTTATAATTATTTTTGGTAAAGTTCAGATCAGTTTGGCAAAGTTTGTGTGCAAGAAAAGAGAAGAATTGAAAGCTGCCAAGCTGGCGCTAAACGCGGACTTGGGCGTTTAGCGCCAGCAGCTCAAAAGAACGAGAGAGCTCTCTGCCCCCTAGGGCGTTAAACGCCAAGACTGGCGATTAGCGCCAGCAAGCCAAAGATGAATAGGAGCTTTTTTCCCACATGGACGCTAAATGCTGAATCCGGCATTTAGTGCCAAAGATGCGGATCACACTTCATAAAAAGAGCATCTTTAGTTAGATTTAGCTTTTAATTATTGCATTTTAATTTATTTTAGTTATTTTTAATTACAAACAAAATCTTTTAAGTTTAAAATTTATTATTTTTATTTTAGTTTCAAATCAAATTAGGTTAGATATAAAAGGAAAAAGATTTAGACCTTCGGAGAATCTGCTCTCTTTAGCACTTTCACCTTTTCTGAACCCTAGTTTTCTTTCTGAGTCATGAGCCACTAAACCTCCTTGGTTAAGGTTAGGAGCTCTGTTTATTTCTATGGTTTAAGACTATTACTGTTCTATTTTAATTAATGTATTGATTCAGTTTCAAGGATTACTTTCGTTCTTCATCTTATAAATCTAGGTAGATCGGAAGAATAACCCTTATTCTATATACGTTCTTGTGATTCTTGGAAGAGTTATCTCACTTGAACACTAGCTTGAAAGTAAATTCCTCCTAAATTTCTAATTACTTGGATTTAACGGGATATGTGACATATAATCCTCTTATATTTTGGTAATTAGGAATTTTGTGGCTAATAAACTAGAATTGAACCTATCCCTCTAATCTATATTAAGTGACCATGACATTGGTGATTGATTAGGTTAGAGGAGACTAAATCACTAAGGAATTAGGGTTTAGTCAATTACAGTTTGCTATGAAATGAATCATGCATGATTAAAATAGTTGGTAAGAAAACTTAATTCGGAAGAATAAATAACTCTGAAACCTTAATTGTTTTCTCATATATATTTCACACAAATTCTACTGTTTGTTTTCTCACACTCTAAATTACTGTTTAATGCTTTTGAACCCCAAAACACAACCTTCTGCTTGCCTGATTAAGTGAGTCATTTGACTATTATTGCTCAGTCCATCAATCCTCGTGAGATTGACCCTCACTCACTTGAGGTATTACTTGGTACAACTCGGGACACTTGCCGGTTCAGTTATGAACATTCGAAATCCGCAACACACTCCTTGTTGATTCTTGATTATGAATTTATTGCTTCCTAATTATGAATTTCTTAAATTTGTTGAATTTTTAGTATGAATCTGTTTAGGTTAATTTCTTGAATTTCTTGAATTTGTTGAGTATGAATCTGTTTGTTGAATTTCTTGAATTTCTTGAATTTGTTGAATTTTTATGTCTTTTTTCTGATTATTAGTGTTTATAGTTGTTTTTGTTGATGTTGTTGTGAATTTAGGGTTGTTGAGTATGGAATAAGGAATAGGGAATAGTTGTTGTTTAATATCATTGCTATTCCATATTGTTTTAGAATGACTTCAGCAAATACACCATCAGAAACAACATTCTCGCAAGAACAAGGATTAAATTCTGATGCATCAATTAGAACCCCAAAAAAACAATAATAGAGCAAAAATCGATCTTGCATGGGGCCATTGTAAATAAGTTGTGGAATTTGAAAAAATCATTCTGTTATATATATATATATATATATATCGTGAGAAACTTATTAGGGGTAGAGGAATTCATCGGTTTAAGCTTCATTTGGTCGGAAAAAGAGAAGATATTGAGTCATGTCGAAAGGTGCCAGCTGTAGCGAGATACCAATTCGATCAAAGCATTGAAGAGCTTCGAAGCAAGAAAAGAAAAACTCAAGAACAATATACAGAAAGTTATAATACTTGTGATAAAGTTAAAAGAGAATTTGACGAGATCAAACGTAATGGAATGCGACAACAACAAAAATCTAGAGTTCCAACACCTAGCACTAGAAAAGAAAAACAAGTCAAAGAATTACAATCCTTTTTTCCATCAGCAACAACACTCGGAGCTCAACCAACTATCAAAAGTGTTCTCCAAAGCAAAGAAACTGTGATATTGCTATTGCAAAATGGATGATGGATACCTTTGTGCCATTTAATGTGGTTAATTCAGCTTATTATTAGCCAATGATTGATGCTATTGCAAGCATGGGTGCAGGGTATAAAGGGCCAAAAAAAAAATCCAAGAGTCTGTGGGTATTTGTTAAGCAAATTGGTTGAGGATGTGAGGAAAATGATTGATGGTTATCGTGAGATTTGGAAACAAACTGGATGTACTATCGTGGCCGATTGATGGACTGATCATTGTAGACGTACTTTAATTAATTTTTTAGTTTATTGTCCTAAAGAAACTATTTTTCTAAAGTCATTTGATGCTTCTAACGTCTCGAAAACTGCTGATGCTTTGTTTAAGTTATTTAGGGATGTTGTATTGTTTGTTAGTCCTGAAAATGTTGTGCATATTATAACGGATAATGTTGTAAATTATGTTGTTGCTAAAAGGTTGTTGGAGTTTGAGTTTTCTAAATTGTATTGGTCCCCTTGTATAGCTCATTATGTTAATCTAATGTTTCAAGATATTGGGAAGTTACAAGAAGTGAGTGAAACTGTGTCATAAGCTTTAGTGATCACCAAGTATATCTATAATCATTGCTATCCGATGTTCTTGATGAGAAAATTTACAGGTGGATGGAAAATACTTCGTCCAGCTCCAACTCGGTTTGTCACTAATTTCATTGCTTTGCAAAGTATTTTGGCTCAAAAGGCTCCTTTGAGAGATATGGTGACCCCTAAAGAATGGACAAGCTCAGCTTACTCCAAAGAAGCAAAGCTAAAATATTTGTGGATCAAGTCTTGAATTCTAAATTTTGGATTCAATACGCTGATATTGTTAAGCTTACTGAGCTACTTGTTCGTGTTTTCCGTATTGTGGATAGTGAAGACAGAGCTGCAATGGGTTTTCTTTCTCAAGCTATTTATAAGGCTAGAGGAGAAATGGTGAAGAGGTTTCCAAAAAAAGAAGGTTGTTAGTCCTTATTTAAAGATTTTAGATACGCGTTGGAATTCACAACTTCGGAAAAATCTTCACGCCGTTGGTTATTGGTTAAATCTAGCTTTTCGATTTAATGCTGAAGAATTTGAAAAGCATAGGCAAACGACTTTTGGCCTGCTAGATGTCATTGGGAAATATGCTTATGGTGATCCAGATTTTGAATTCTAAGCTAACAAGTGAGATGAAGATCTTTGAGAATGCTAAACAAGATTTTAAAAGACCGTCTGCAATACTTGAACGAAGCACTGTTATGCCAAGTAATTTTTTTCATAAAATTAGTCTTTTATGATTGTGAAGTATTTATGATTTGATATTTATGATTGTGATATATTATTCTTTTTTTATGTTAAGATCAATGGCAGGAATCTTATGGTTGTGGAGCGTCAAATTTGCAAAAGTTGGCAATTCGTATTTTAAGTCAAACTTGTAGTTCTTCAGGTTGTAAGTATAACCGGAGTATTTTTGAACACACTCACTCAAAGAAGAGAAGACGGTTAGAGCATAAAAAATTTAATAATCTTATTTATATTCATTACAACTTAAGGTTACAACAAAAATACTTTTTTAATTATTGAAGTTGAAAGCATTATTTTAAAATTTTAATCATCATAAGAGTAACGAAGTATATTGATAACATAGGAACCAAATGAGAAAGCAAGTTTATGATCTAATTTGTCTTGATGCATTTGATGATCATTCGGAACAAATATTGAAAGATTCACCACTGGTGCACGAATTGTGAATCACACTTTTCACAATGCGTACCACTAACCAGCAAGTGCACTGGGTCGTCCAAGTAATACCTTACGTGAGTAAGGGTCGAATCCCACGGAGATTGTTGGTTTGAAGCAATCTATGGTTATTTTGTAAATCTTAGTCAGGAAGTCAATTATGTTTATCAATTGAATTGTGAGTAACCAGTAGAGCATAAATTAAAAGTTACTTGTTGTACAGTAATGGAGAATATGTTGGAGTTTTGGAGATGCTTTGTCTTCTGAATCTCTGCTTTCCTCTGTCTTCTGATTCACGCACACACGTCCTCCTATGGCAAGCTGTGTGTTGGTGGATCACCGTTGTCAATGGCTACCTTCCATCCTTCCAGTGAAAACTACGCTCACGCGCTCTGTCACAGCACGGCTAATCACTGGTTGGTTCTCGATCCGGTTGGAATAGGATTTACTATCCTTTTGCATCTGTCACTAACGCCCAGCCTTCAGGAGTTTGAAGCTCGTCACAGTCATTCAATCCTTGAATCCTACTGGTGCATGAAATTGTGATCTCCAGGCTCGAACAATCCCTGGTAATGGCTCCAAAGCTTGGTGCTTTGATCTTAATTCATAATTGTCACAACTCCGTTCAACTAACCAGCAAGTGTACTGGGTCGTCCAAGTAATAAACCTTACGTGAGTAAGGGTCGATCCCACAGAGATTGTTGGTATGAAGCAAGCTATGGTCACCTTGCAAATCTCAGTCAGGCGGATTTAAGCATGATATTTTATTAGATTAAAATAAACAAAAAAAAGGGATAGAGATACTTATGTAGATTTATTGGCAGGAATTTCAGATAAGCGAATGGAGATGCTTTTCGTTCCTCTGAACCTCTGCTTTCCTGCTATCTTCATCCAATCAGTCTTACTCCTTTACATGGCTGGCTTTATGTGATACATCACCACTGTCAATGGCTACTTTCGGTCATCTCTCGGGAAAATGATCCAATGCCCTGTCACGGCACGGCTAATCGTCTGGAGGCATCACCTTTGTCAATGGCTTCATCTTATCCTCTCAGTGAATAATCTGCTCATGCACCCTGTCACGGCACGGATATTCATCTGTCGGTTCTCGATCATGCTGGAATAGGATTTACTATCCTTTTGCGTCTGTCACTAACGCTCTGCAATCGCGAGTTCGGAGCTCGTCACAGTCATTCAATCATTGAATCCTACTCGGAATACCACAGACAAGGTTTAGACCTTCCGGATTCTCTTGAATGCCGCCATCATTCTAGCTTACGCCACGAAGATTCTGGTTAGGAGATCTAAGAGATACTCATTCTAGCTTAATTCATGTAGAACAGAAGTGTTTGTCAGGCACGCGTTCATAAGGGAGAAGGATGATGAACGTCACACATAATCATCACCTTCATCACGTTCTTGGGTGCGAATGGATATCTTAGAAGAGAAATAAGAAGAATTGAATAGAAAACAGTAGTACTTTGCATTAATCTTTGAGGAACAGCAGAGCTCCACACCTTAATCTATGGAGTGTAGAAACTCTACCGTATGAAAATACATAAGTGAAGGTCCAGGCATGGCCGTGATGGCCAGCCCCCTAAACGAGATCAATAGTCTCCTAAGATGAACAATGGAATAAAACTGAGACCAAAGATGATCAAAAGATGCCTAATACAATAGTAAAAGGTCCTATTTATAATAAACTAGTCACTAGGGTTTACATGAGTAAGTATTTGATGCATAAATCCACTTCCGGGGCCCACTTGGTGTGTGTTTGGGCTGAGCTTAAGTGTAGCACGTGCAGAGGCCATTTGTGGAGTTGAACGCCAGTTTCTGTGCCAGTTTGGGCGTTCAACTCTGGTTTTGGATCCTTTTCTGGCGCTGGACGCCAGGTTTGGGCAGAAGGCTGGCGTTGAACGCCAGTTTACATCGTCAATTCTTGGCCAAAGTATGGACTATTATATATTGCTGGAAAGCCCTGGATGTCTACTTTCCAACGCAATTGGAAGCGCGCCATTTCGAGTTCTGTAGCTCCAGAAAATCCACTTTGAGTGCAGGGAGGTCAGAATCCAACAGCATCAGCAGTCCTTTTTCAACCTCTGAATCTGATTTCTGCTCAAGTCCCTCAATTTCAGCCAGAAGATACCTGAAATCACAGAAAAACACACAAACTCATAGTAAAGTCCAGAAATGTGAATTTAACACAAAATCTATTAAAAACATCCCTAAAAGTAACTAGATCCTACTAAAAACATACTAAAAACAATGTCAAAAAGCGTATAAATTATCCGCTCATCACAACACCAAGCTTAAATTGTTGCTTGTCCCCAAGCAACTAAAAATCAAAATAGGATAAAAAGAATAGAATATACTATAAATTCCAAACTATCAATGAAACATAGCTTCAATCATATGAGCGGGATTTATAGCTTTTTGCCTCTTGAATAGTTTTGGTATCTCACTTTATCCATTGAGGTTCAGAATGATTAGCATCTATAGGAACTTCAGATTTCGAATAGTGTTATTGACTCTCCTAGTTCAGTATGATGATTCTTGAACACAGCTTCTTTATGAGTCTTGGCCGTGGCCCTAAGCATTTTGTTTTCCAGTATTACCACCGGATACATAAATGCCACAGACGCATAATTGGGTGAACCTTTTCAGATTGTGACTCAGCTTTGCTAAAGTCCCCAATTAGAGGTGTCCAGGGTTCTTAAGCACACTCTTTTTTTTTTTTGCTTTGGACCTTGACTTTAACCGCTCAGTCTCAAGTTTTCACTTGACACCTACACGCCACAAGCACATGGTTAGGGACAGCTTGGTTTAGCCGCTTAGACCAGGATTTTATTCCTTTAGGCCCTCCTATCCACTGATGCTCAAAGCCTTGGGATCCTTTTTATTTGCCCTTGCCTTTTGGTTTTAAGGGTTATTGGCTTTTTCTGCTTGCTTTTTCTTTTTCTTTCTATTTTTTTCTTTTTTTCGCCTATTTTGTTCTTTTTTTTTTTCTGCAAGCTTTGTTCTTTGCTGCTTTTTCTTGCTTCAAGAATCATTTTTATGATTTTTCAGATTATCAAATAACCTGTTTCCTAGTCATCATTCTTTCAAGAGCCAACATATTTAACATTCTTAAACAACAACTTCAAAAGATATATGCACTGTTCAAGCATACATTCAGAAAACAAGAAGCATTGTCACCACATCAATATAATTAAACTAAGTTCAAGGATAAATTCGAAATTCATGTACTTCTTGTTCTTTTGAATTAAAACAGTTTTTATTTAAGAGAGGTGATGGATTCATAGGACATTCATATCTTTAAGACAAAGTTACTAACTACTAATGATCATGTAATGAAGACACAAACACAGATAAGCACATAGAAAACGAAAAAAACAGAGAAAGTAAGAACAAGGAATGAGTCCACCTTGGTGATGTCCTTGAGCTCTTCTATGTCTCTTCCTTGTCTTTGCTGCTCCTCCTTCATTGCTTTTAGATCTTCTCTGATTTCATGAAGGATGATGGAGTGCTCTTGATGTTCCACCCTTAGTTGCTTCCAATAATTGTGTGGAAGAAAATGTATCCCCTGAGGTATCTCAGGGATCTCTTGATTTGCAGTCAAATGTTCTACCACTGAGCTATAGACCCTTGATGGAAGCTTTTGTCTTCCCTTTCCTCTTTCTAGAGGCTTCTCTGGCCTTAGGTGCCATCAATAGTTATGGAAAAAACAAAAAAGCTATGCTTTTACCACACCAAACTTAGAATGTTGCTCGCCCTCGAGCAAAAGAAGAAAGAATAGATGAAGAAGAAGATGTGGAAATAAAAACTAGGATTATGAGGAGGTAAAGTGGGGATCCTGTGGGGTCCACAGATCCTGAGATGATCCTGTGGTGTCCACAGATCCTGAGGTGTCAAGGCATTTACATCCCTGCACCATTAGGCATGTAAAAATGCCTTTGTACCCAACTCTGGGCGTTCAGCGCCAGGTTGGTGGCCATTTTGGGCGTTCAACGCCCATCAGTGTGCCATTTCTGGCGTTGAACGCCAGAACCATGCTTGTTCTGGGCGTTCAGCGCCAGGATGCTCCCATTCTGGGCGTTCAGCGCCAGAACTATGCTCTGTTCTGGCGTTTGAACGCCAGACAGATGCTCCTCCAGGGTGTGATTTTTCTTCTGCTGTTTTTGATTCCGTTTTCAATTTTTATTTTTATTTTGTGACTCCACATGATCATGAACCTAAGAAAACATGAAAAATAAGAATTAGATAAGCATTGGGTTGCCTCCCAACAAGCGCTTCTTTAATGTCAATAGCTTGACAGTGGGCTCTCATGGAGCCTCACAGATGTGCAGAGCTTTGTTGAGACTCTCCAATACCAAACTTAGAGTTTGGATATGGGAGTTCAACACCAAACTTAGAGTTTGGTTGTGGCCTCCCAACACCAAACTTAGAGTTTAACTGTGGGGGCTCTGGTTGACTCTGCTTTGAGAAAAGCTTTTTCTGCTTCCTCTCCATGGTTGCAGAAGGAGATCCTTGAGTTTTGAATACAAGGGAGTTCTCATTCCATTGAAGGACTATTTCACCTCTGTCAACATCAATCACAGCTCTTGCTGTGGCCAGGAAAGGTCTTCCTAGGATGATGGATTCATCCTCTTCCTTTCCAGTATCCAGGACTATGAAATCAGTAGGTATGTAAAGGCCCTCAACCTTTACTAATACATCTTCTACTTGTCCATAAGCCTGTCTTCTTGAGCTGTCTGCCATCTCTAGTGAGATTTTAGCAGCTTGCACCCCATAGATTCCCAGTTTCTCTATTACAGAGAGGGGCATGAGGTTTATTCCTGAACCAAGGTCACACAAAGCCTTAAAGATCATGGTGCCTATGGTACAGGGTATTATGAACTTTCCAGGATCCTGTCTCTTCTGAGGCAATGTCAGTTGATCCAGATCACTTAGTTCATTGATGAACAAGGGAGGTTCAACTTCCCAAGCATCAATGCCAAATAATTTGGCATTCAGTTTCATGATTGCACCAAGAAACTTGGCAGTTTGCTCTTCAGTGACATCCTCATTCTCTTCAGAAGAGGAATACTCATCAGAGCTCATGAAGGGCATAAGGAGGTTCAATGGGATCTCTATAGTCTCTAGATGAGCCTCAGAGTCCTTTGATTCCCCAGAGGGAAGCTCCTTATTGATCACTGGACATCCCAGGAGGTCTTCCTCCTTGGGATTCACGTCCTCTCCTTTCCTCACAGGTTCGGCCATGGCGCTTATGTCAATGGCCTTGCACTCTCCTTTTGGGTTCTGTTCTGTATTGCTTGGGAGAGTACTAGGAGGGATTTCAGTGATCCTTTTACTCAGCTGGCCCACTTGTGCTTCCAGATTTCTAATGGAAGACCTTGTTTCATTCATGAAACTTACAGTGGCCTTAGATAGATCAGAGACTAGATTTGCTAAATTAGAAGCATTTTGTTCAGAGTTCTCTGTCTGTTGCTGAGTTGATGATGGAAAAGGTTTGCTATTGCTAAACCTGTTTCTTCCACCATTATTAAAGCCTTGTTGAGGCTTTTGATCCTTCCATGAGAAATTTGGATGATTTCTCCATGTTGAGTTATAGGTGTTTCCATAAGGTTCACCTAAGTAATTTACCTCTGCTATTGCAGGGTTCTCAGGATCATAGGCTTCTTCTTCAGAAGATGCCTCTTGAGTACTGTTGGATGCAGCTTGCATTCCATGCAGACTCTGAGAAATCATATTGACTTGCTGAGTCAATATTTTATTCTGAGCCAATATGGCATTCAGAGTATCAACCTCAAGAACTCCCTTCTTCATAGGCGTCCCATTATTCACAGGATTCCTTTCAGAAGTGTACATGAACTGGTTATTAGCAACCATGTCAATGAGTTCTTGAGCTTCTGCAGGCGTTTTCTTTAGGTGAATGGATCCACCTGCAGAAGTGTCCAGTGACATCTTTGATAGCTCAGATAAACCATCATAGAATATATCCAGGATGGTCCATTCTGAAAGCATGTCAGAAGGACACTTTTTGGTCAACTGTTTGTATCTTTCCCAAGCTTCATAGAGAGATTCACCTTCTTTTTGTCTGAAGGTTTGAACATCAGCTCTAAGCTTGCTCAGCTTTTGAGGAGGAAAGTACTTGGCTAAGAAAGCCGTGACCAGCTTATCCCAAGAGTTCAGGCTGTCTTTGGGTTGAAAATCCAACCATAATCTAGCTCTGTCTCTTACAGCAAAAGGGAAAAGCATGAGCCTGTAGACTTCAGGATCTACTCCATTAGTCTTAACAGTATCACATATCTGCAAGAATTCAGTTAAGAACTGAAAAGGATCTTCAGATGGAAGTCCATGAAACATGCAGTTCTGCTGCATCAGAGAAACTAATTGAGGTTTCAGCTCAAAGTTGTTTGCTCCAATGGCAGGAATGGAGATGCTTCTTCCATGTAAATTGGAATTAGGTGCAGTAAAGTCACCAAGCATCCTCCTTGCATTATTATTATTTTCGGCTGCCATCTCCTCTGCCTGTTCGAAAATTTCTGAAAGGTTATCTCTGGATTGTTGTATTTTACCTTCTCTTAATTTTCTCTTCAGAGTCCTTTCAGGTTCTGGATCTGCTTCCACAAGAATGTTCTTATCCTTGCTCCTGCTCATATGACAAGGAAGAATGGCCAGAAAAATGATAATAATAATAGAGATCCTTTATACCACAGTATAGGGATCCCTTTGTAAGTAGAAGAAGAGGGGAAGATAAAGGATGTGATGTAAAGGAAGAAACACAACTGTGAGGATTGGAATGTGAGATGAGATGTTAGGACATGAATGAATAAATAGAATGAGATGGGGGAGGAATAATTTTCGAAAATTATTTTGAAAAAGAGTTAGTGATTTTTGAAAATGGTTTTTGAAAAATGTTAGTAATTTTCGAAAATTTTTGAAATCAAAAATAAAAAATAAAAATAATTAGTTAATTAAAAAGAAATTTTTGAAAAAGGGAGAGATATTTTCGAAAATTAGAGAGAGAGAGTTAGTTAGGTAGTTTTGAAAAAGTTAAGAAACAAACAAAAAGTTAGTTAGTTAGTTAAAACAAGTTTTGAAAAGATAAGAAGTTAGGAAGTTAGAAAAGATATTTTGAAAAGATATTTTTGAAAAAGATAAGATAAGAAGATATTTTTGAAAAGATATGATAAAATTAGTTTTGAAAAATATTTGATTTTTAAAATCACAATTAATGACTTGATTCATAAGAAATCATAAGATATGATTCTAGAACTTAAAGTTTGCATCTTTCTTAACAAGCAAGTAGCAAACTTCAAATTTTTGAATCAAATCATTAATTGTTTATGTTATTTTCGAAAATTATGATATAAAATAAGAAAAAGATTTTTGAAAATTATTTTTGGAATTTTCGAAAATAACCATGAATTTTGAAAAAGATTTGATTTTTGAAAAAGATTTTGAAAAAGATAAGATTTTCAAATTGAAAATTTGATTTGACTCATTGGCAACAACTTTGATTTTTTTTTTAAAATTTTTGAAAAAGTCAATCCAAATTTTCGAATTTGATGAGAGAAAAAGGGAAAGATATTTTTTTTTATTTTTGAAATTTTTATGAAAAACATGAAAATTATGCAATGCATGAAATTTTTAGATCAAAACAATGAATGCATGAAAGAATGCTATGAATGTTAAGATGAACACCAAGAACACTATGAAGATCATGATGAACATCAAGAACACATTTTTGAAAAATTTTTAATGCAAAGAAAACATGCAAGACACCAAACTTAGAATTCTTTAATGCTTACGCACTAAGAATTCAAAAATGCATATGATAAATATGAAAAGACACAAAACAAAAATTCATCAAGATCAAACAAGAAGACTTACCAAGAACAACTTGAAGATCATGAAGAACACTATGAATGCATGATATTTTCGAAAAAATGCAAGATGCATATGCAATTGACACCAAACTTATAACATGACTCAAGACTCAAACAAGAAACAGAAAATATTTTTGATTTTTATGATTTTCTAATTTTTTTTTGGATTTTTATTTATATTTTTCGAAAATTTAAAAGAAAAAATAAGGATTCCAAAATTTTTAATATGAATTCCAGGAATCTTGCCATGTTAGTCTAAAGCTTCAGTCCAGGAATTAGACATGGCTCACTAGCCAGCCAAGCTTTCAAAGAAAGCTCCAGTCCAAAACACTAGACATGGCCAATGGCCAGCCAAGCTTCAGCAGGTGATCGTGGATCAACAGCGGGTAGATCAGGAACAGTAGCAGGTGGATTAGCTCCAACTAGCTTGCTCTTGATAACCAATTGCAAGCCTCAGTCCAAATGAATTTAGACATGGCTTTACAGCCAGCCAGGCTGCAACATATAATTACATGGGCTGGAGTGATTAGTTGAATACCAATCCCAAAGTAGTTTGGGTATGGCTTTACAGCCAGATATGATTCAACATATTTCATGAAACACTAGAATTCATTCTTAAAAATTTTTGAAGCCATAGAATAATTTATTTTTGAAAACATTTTTATAAATTTTCGAAAACAGATGAGAAAATTTTAGAAATTTTTTTTGAAAAATTTTTGAAAATAAAATAAAAAGAAAATTACCTAATCTGAGCAACAAGATGAACCGTCAGTTGTCCAAACTCAAACAATCCCCGGCAACGGCGCCAAAAACTTGGTGTTGTTGCTGGATCAAAAGGGAATCTGGTACTGATGTTACCGGACCAAAAGCTTGCCGAAAACTCAAACAATCCCCGGCAACGGTGCCAAAAACTTGGTGCACGAAATTGTGATCTCCAGGCTCGAACAATCCCTGGTAATGGCTCCAAAGCTTGGTGCTTTGATCTTAATTCATAATTGTCACAACTCCGTTCAACTAACCAGCAAGTGTATTGGGTCGTCCAAGTAATAAACCTTACGTGAGTAAGGGTCGATCCCACAGAGATTGTTGGTATGAAGCAAGCTATGGTCACCTTGCAAATCTCAGTCAGGCGGATTTAAGCATGATATTTTATTAGATTAAAATAAACAAAAAAAAGGGATAGAGATACTTATGTAGATTTATTGGCAGGAATTTCAGATAAGCGAATGGAGATGCTTTTCGTTCCTCTGAACCTCTGCTTTCCTGCTATCTTCATCCAATCAGTCTTACTCCTTTCCATGGCTGGCTTTATGTGATACATCACCACTGTCAATGGCTACTTTCGGTCATCTCTCGGGAAAATGATCCAATGCCCTGTCACGGCACGGCTAATCGTCTGGAGGCATCACCTTTGTCAATGGCTTCATCTTATCCTCTCAGTGAATAATCTGCTCACGCACCCTGTCACGGCACGGATATTCATCTGTCGGTTCTCGATCATGCTGGAATAGGATTTACTATTCTTTTGCGTCTGTCACTAACGCCCTGCAATCGCGAGTTCGGAGCTCGTCACAGTCATTCAATCATTGAATCCTACTCGGAATACCACAGACAAGGTTTAGACCTTCCGGATTCTCTTGAATGCCGCCATCATTCTAGCTTACGCCACGAAGATTCTGGTTAGGAGATCTAAGAGATACTCATTCTAGCTTAATTCATGTAGAACAGAAGTGTTTGTCAGGCACGCGTTCATAAGGGAGAAGGATGATGAGCGTCACACATAATCATCACCTTCATCACGTTCTTGGGTGCGAATGGATATCTTAGAAGAGAAATAAGAAGAATTGAATAGAAAACAGTAGTACTTTGCATTAATCTTTGAGGAACAGCAGAGCTCCACACCTTAATCTATGGAGTGTAGAAACTCTACCGTATCAAAATACATAAGTGAAGGTCCAGGCATGGCCGTGATGGCAAGCCCCCTAAACGAGATCAATAGTCTCCTAAGATGAACAATGGAATAAAACTGAGACCAAAGATGATCAAAAGATGCCTAATACAATAGTAAAAGGTCCTATTTATAATAAACTAGTCACTAGGGTTTACATGAGTAAGTATTTGATGCATAAATCCACTTCCGGGGCCCACTTGGTGTGTGTTTGGGCTGAGCTTAAGTGTAGCACGTGCAGAGGCCATTTGTGGAGTTGAACGCCAGTTTCTGTGCCAGTTTGGGCGTTCAACTCTGGTTTTGGATCCTTTTCTGGCGCTGGACGCCAAGTTTGGGCAGAAGGCTGGCGTTGAACGCCAGTTTACGTCGTCAATTCTTGGCCAAAGTATGGACTATTATATATTGCTGGAAAGCCCTGGATGTCTACTTTCCAACGCAATTGGAAGCGCGCCATTTCGAGTTCTGTAGCTCCAGAAAATCCACTTTGAGTGCAGGGAGGTCAGAATCCAACAACATCAGCAGTCCTTTTTCAACCTCTGAATCTGATTTCTGCTCAAGTCCCTCAATTTCAGCCAGAAGATACCTGAAATCACAGAAAAATACACAAACTCATAGTAAAGTCCAGAAATGTGAATTTAACACAAAATCTATTAAAAACATCCCTAAAAGTAACTAGATCCTACTAAAAACATACTAAAAACAATGTCAAAAAGCGTATAAATTATCCGCTCATCACCTACTCAGAATACCACAGACAAGGTTTAGACTTTCCGGATTCTCATGAATGCCGCCATCAGTTCTAGCTTATACCACGGAGATTCTGATTAAGAGATCTCAGAGATACTCATTCAATCGGATATAGAACGGAGGTGGTTGTCAGGCACACGTTCATGGTTTGAGGAAGGTGATGAATGTCACTGATCATCACCTTCATCACAGTTAAGCGCGGATGAACATCTTAGATAGGAACAAGCGTGTTTGAATAGAAAACAGAAATACTTGCATTAATTCATCGAGACATAGCAGAGCTCCTCACCCCCAACAATGGGGTTTAGAGACTCATGCCGTCAGAGAATACAAAGTTTAGATCTGAAATGTCATGAGATACAAAATAAGTCTCTAAAAGTTGTTTAAATACTAAACCAGTAGCCTAGATTTACAAAATATGAGTGGACTATGATGGATGATGCAGAGATCCACTTCTGGGGCCCACTTGGTGTGCTGGGGCCCACTTGGTGTGTGCTGGGGCTGAGACTTTAAGCAATTCACGTGCAGAGGCCATTTGTGGAGTTGAACGCCAGTTTTTGTGCCAGTTTGGGCATTCAACTCCAGTTTTTTATCCTTTTCTGGCGCTGGACGCCAGAATTGGGCAGAGGACTGGCGTTGAACGCCAGTTTACGTCATTTATCCTTGTGCAAAGTATGGACTATTATATATTTCTGGAAAGCCCTGGATGTCTACTTTCCAATGCAATTGGAAGCATGCCATTTCGAGTTCTGTAGCTCCAGAAAATCCAATTTGAGTGCAGGGAGGTCAGAATCCAACAGCATCAGCAGTCCTTTTTCAGCCTGAATCAGATTTTTGCTCAGCTCCTTCAATTTCAGCCAGAAAAATACCTGAAATTACAGAAAAACACACAACTCATAGTAAAGTCCAGAAATATGAATTTTTCCTAACTACTACTAGAAATAGACTAAAAACTAATTAAAACATACTCTAAACTATATGAAATTATCCCCAAAAATCGTATAAAATATTCGCTCATCACAACACCAAACTTAAACTGTTGCTTGTCCTCAAGCAACTAGACAAATAAAATAGAAGACTAATAGGTTGAGAGGCAATAATATCTCAGAGTTTTTGAATGAAGCTCAGATTCTAATTAGATGAGCGGGACTAGTAGCTTTTTGCTTCTGAACAGTTTTGGCATCTCACTTTATCCATTGAAGCTCAGAGTGATTGGCATCTATAGGAACTCAGAATTCAGATAGTGTTATTGATTCTCTTAGTTCAGTGTGATGATTCTTGAACACAGCTTCTTTATGAGTCTTGGCCGTGGCCCTAAGCACTTTGTTTTCCAGTATTACTACCGGATACATAAATGCCACAGACACATAATTGGGTGAACCTTTTCAGATTGTGACTCAGCTTTGCTAAAGTCCCCAATTAGAGGTGTCCAGAGTTCTTAAGCACACTCTTCTTTTTGCTTTGGACCTTGACTTTAACCGCTCAGTCTCAAGTTTTCACTTGACACCTGCACGCCACAAGCACATGGTTAGGGACAGCTTGGTTTAGCCGCTTAGACCAGGATTTCAGTCCTTTAGGCCCTCCTATCCACTGATGCTCAAAGCCTTGGGATCCTTTTTAGTTGCCCTTGCCTTTTGGTTTTAAGGGTTATTGGCTTTTTCTGCTTGCTTTTTTTTTTTTTTCTGCAAGCTTTGTTCTTTGCTGCTTTTTCTTGCTTCAAGAATCATTTTTATGATTTTTCAGATTATCAATAACATGTCTCATGTTCATCATTCTTTCAAGAGCCAACATATTTAACAGTCTTAAACAACAAATTCAAAAGACATATGCACTGTTCAAGCATTCATTCAGAAGACAGAAAGCATTGCCACCACATTTAACTAATTAGAATTTCTCTTATTAAACTCGAAATTTTATTGCCTCTTATTCAAAAGATCTACTATTTTATTCATGTTTGCTGATGATGAGAAAAATAGACTATAACTTAATTGGGGATAAAATCAAACTAGACACTAATTACTACTAATGATCATGTAATGAAGACACAGACATAGATAAGCACTTATCATAGAGAAAACGAAAAACAGAGAAAGTAAGAACAAGGAATGAGTCCACCTTAGTGATGATGGCATTTCCTTCTTGAGGCACCAATGATGTTCTTGAGCTCTTTTATGTCTCTTCCTTGCCTTTGTGGCTTGATTCCTAGTGATTTTTGGTATTTCTATCCTCAGTTGCTTCCAATAATTATGTGGAGGGAAGTGCATCCTCTGAGGTATCTCTTGATTTGCAGCCACATGTTCTACCACTGAGCTATAGATCCTTTACATAATTGTTTTACCACACCAAACTTAGAATGTTGCTCGCCCTCGAGCAAAAGAAGAGGGAATTGCACACAACTCTGGGCGTTCAGCGCCAGGTTGGTGCCCATTTTGGGCGTTCAACGCTCATTTACTAGCCATTTCTGGCGTTGAACGCCAGAATCATGCTCTGTTCTGGCGTTGAACGCCAGACAGGTGCTTCCTCCAGGGTGTGATTTTTCTTCTGCTGTTTTTGATTCCGTTTTCATTTTTTAATATTTATTTTGTGACTCCACATGATCATGAACCTAATAAAACATGAAAAATCATGAGAATAAATAAAAATTGGGTTGCCTCCTAACAAGCGCTTCTTTACTGTCCTTAGCTGGACTTTGCTGAGCTTTTAATCTAGCTTCAGCCTTGAGCATTCTTGCTCAGTGTTGCCTTCAAGATAATGCTTGATTCTCTGTCCATTGACAATGAACTTCTTATCAGAATCAATATCTTGAAGCTCCACATAACCATATGGTGATACACTTGTAATCACGTATGGTCCCCTCCACCGGGATTTCAGTTTCCCGGGGAATAGCCTGAGTCTAGAGTTAAACAACAGAACCTTCTGTCCTGGTTCAAAGATTCTAGATGACAGCTTTCTGTCATGCCACTTTTTTGATTTTTCTTTATATAGCTTGGCATTTTCGAAAGCTGTGAATCTGAACTCCTCTAGCTCATTTAGCTGGAGCAATCATTTTTCTCCTGCTAATTTGGCATCTAAGTTTAGGAATCTGATTGCCCAGTAGGCCTTATGTTCCAGTTCCACGGGCAAGTGGCATGCCTTACCATACACGAGTTGGTATGGAGAGGTCCCTATAGGGGTCTTGAATGCTGTTCTGTAAGCCCACAGAGCATCATCCAAGCTCCTTGCCCAATCCTTTCTACGGGTATTTACTGTCCGTTCCAGGATTCTCTTTAATTCTCTGTTAGAGACTTCAGCTTGCCCGTTGGTTTATGGATGATATGGAGTGGCCACTTTGTGGCGAATTCCATACCGAACCATGGCAGAGTAAAGCTGTTTATTGCAGAAGTGAGTGCCCCCATCACTGATTAACACTCTAGGGACACCAAACCTGCTAAAGATATGTTTCTGGAGGAACTTCAGCACTGTTTTAGTATCATTGGTGGGTGTGGCAATAGCCTCAACCCATTTTGATACATAGTCAACTGCCACCAGAATATAAGTGTTTGAGTATGATGGTGGGAAAGGTCCCATGAAGTCAATTCCCCATACATCAAACAACTCTATTTCCAAGATTCCTTGTTGAGGCATGGCGTAACCATGAGGCAGATTACCAGCTCTTTGGCAACTGTCACAATTACGTACAAACTCTCGGGAATCTTTATAGAGTGTGGGCCAATAGAAGCCACATTGGAGAACCTTGGTGGCTGTTCGCTCACCTCCGAAATGGCCTCCATATTGAGATCCATGGCAATGCCATAGGATTCTCTGTGCTTCCTCTCTGGGGACACACCTACGGATAATTCCATCTGCACATCTCTTAAAGAGATAGGGCTCATCCCACAAGTAGTACTTTGCATCAGTAATTAGTTTCTTTTTTTGTATTTTATTGTACTCCTTGGGTATGAACCTTGCAGCTTTATAGTTTGCAATATCGGCAAACCATGGTGCTTCCTGAATGGCAAATAGATGCTCATCAGGGAACGTCTCAGAGATCTCAAGGAAGGGGAGGGACGTCCCTTCCACTGGCTCTATCCGGGACAGATGATCAGCTACTTGGTTCTCTGTCCCTTTTCTGTCTCTTATTTCTATATCAAACTCTTGCAGAAGCAATACCCATCTGATGAGCCTGGGTTTTGAATCCTGCTTTGTGAGTAGATACTTAAGAGCAGTATGGTCAGTGTACACAATCACCTTTGATCCTACTAAGTAGGATCTGAACTTGTCAATGGCGTAAACCACTGCAAGTAATTCCTTTTCTGTGGTTGTGTAATTTTTCTGGGCATCATTTAAAACGCGACTGGCATAATAAATGACATGCAGAAGCTTGTCATGCCTCTGTCCCAATACTGCACCAATGGCATGATCACTGGCATCACACATTAGCTCAAATGGTAATGTCCAGTCTGGTGCAGAAATGACTGGTGCTGTGACCAGCTTAGCTTTCAGCGTTTCAAACGCCTGCAGGCACTCTGTGTCAAACACAAATGGCGTGTCAGCAGCTAGCAGATTGCTTAGAGGTTTTGCGATTTTTGAAAAATCCTTTATAAACCTCCTATAGAATCCTGCATGCCCCAGAAAGCTTCTGATTGCCTTAACATTGGCAGGTGGTGGTAATTTTTCAATTACCTCTATTTTTGCTTGATCCACCTCTATTCCCTTGTTTGAGATTTTATGCCCAAGAACAATTCCTTCAGTCACCATGAAGTGACACTTTTCCCAGTTTAAAACTAGGTTGGTTTCTTGGCATCTTTTCAGAACAAGTTTTAGGTGATCAAGACAGGAGCTGAATGAGTCTCCATATACTGAGAAGTCATCCATGAAGACTTCCAGAAATTTTTCCACCATATCAGAGAAAATAGAGAGCATGCATCTCTGGAAGGTTGCAGGTGCATTGCATAGCCCAAAGGGCATCCTTCTATAAGCAAACACTCCGGATGGACATGTGAATGCTGTTTTCTCTTGATCCTGGGGATCTACTGCAATCTGGTTATAGCCTGAGTAGCCATCCAAAAAGCAGTAATAATCATGACCTGCTAGTCTCTCTAGCATCTGGTCTATGAATGGTAAAGGAAAATGATCCTTTCTGGTGGCTGTATTGAGCCTTCTGTAGTCAATACACATGCGCCACCCTGTAACTGTTCTTGTAGGAACCAGTTCATTTTTTTCATTATGAATCACTGTCATGCCTCCCTTTTTTGGGACGACTTGAACAGGGCTCACCCAGGGGCTATCAGAAATGGGATAAATAATCCCAGTCTCTAGTAATTTGGTGACCTCTTTCTGCACCACTTCCTTCATGGCTGGATTTAGTCGCCTCTGTGGTTGAACCACTGGTTTGGCATTATCCTCCAATAGGATTTTGTGCATGCATCTAGCTGGGCTTATGCCTTTAATGTCACCTATGGACCACCCAAGAGCTGTCTTGTGTGTTCTTAGCACTTGAATAAGTGCTTCCTCTTCCTGTGAATTTAAAGCAGAGCTTATGATCACTGGAAAAGTGTCACCTTCTCCTAGAAATGCATATTTCAAGGATGGTGGCAGTGGCTTGAGCTCTGGTTTAGGAGGTTTTTCCTCTTTTAGAAGAAAGTTCAGAGGCTCTTTCATGTCCCCTGAATCCTCCAAATCAGGCTGAACATCTTTAAAGATGTCTTCCAACTCTGATTCGAGACTCTCAGCCATGTTGATCTCTTCTACCAAAGAGTCAATAAGGTCAACTTTCATGCAGTCTGTTGATGTGTCTGGATGCTGCATGGCTTTGACAGCGTTCAACTTGAACTCGTCATCGTTGACTCTCAGGGTTATTTCCCCCTGTTGGACGTCAATGAGGGATCGTCCAGTTGCTAGGAAGGGTCTTCCTAGAATGAGAGTAGCACTCTTGTGCTCCTCCATTTCCAGCACAACAAAGTCAGTGGAAAAGGCGAATGGCCCAACTCTGACAATCATGTCCTCAATCACGCCTGATGGGTATTTAGTGGAACCATCAGCAAGTTGGAGACATATCCGGGTTGGTTTAACTTCTTCAGTTAAGCCAAGCTTCCTGATAGTGGATGCAGGTATCAGGTTGATGCTTGCCCCAAGATCGCATAAAGCTGTCTTGGTGCAATCACCTTCTAATATGCATGGTATTAGAAAACTCCCAGGGTCTTTAAGCTTTTCAGGAAAGCTTTTCAGAATGACTGCACTGCATTCTTCAGTGAGGAGAACTCTTTCTGTTTCTCTCCACTCCTTTTTATGACTCAAGATCTCTTTCATGAACTTGGCATAAGAAGGTATTTGCTCAAGTGCCTCTGCAAATGGAATCTTTATTTCAAGAGTCCTTAGATAATCTGCAAAGCGAGCAAATTGCTTATCCTGCTCCTCTTTCGGGAGTTTTTGAGGATAAGGTATCTTGGCTTTATATTCCTCAACCTTAGTGGTTAAAGAAGCCTTTTTAGAGGGGTTGTTATCAGCACTTGTGTGTGTCTGATCCCTCACTGGCAATTGAGTGCCAGAGTCAGATGCTGGAGTGACGTTAGACGCCAGCTCACTGTCTGTTCCTGGCGCCTGAACGCCAGAAATGTGCCCCTGTTGGGCGTTCAACGCTGGATTCTGCCCCATTTGGGCTTTCAACGCCAGATTCTTGCCCATTTCTGGCGTTGAACGCCAATCCTGCCTTGTTTCTGGCGCTGAACGCCAGTTTTGGGCATGGTCTGGGCGTTCAGCGCCAGCCTTCCACCCATTTTCTGGCGTTTTAGTGCCAGAATTATTTTTTCCTGGGCTCTTACTGTCCTCAGGGGAATCTTTGGTGGGTCGCTCATTTCTTGAATTTTTGATGCCTTGAGGTGGGGTATTTAATGTTTTCCCACTTCTTAATTGAACTGCTTGGCATTCTTCTGCTAGTTGCTTTGATAGCTGCTGCTTTGTTTGCTTAAACTGTTCGTCCATATGTATATTAGCTATCCTTGTCTCCTGTAACCTGTCTTTGAATTCAGCTAGCTGCTTTGTTAGAAAATCTAATTGCTGATTGAATTCAGCAGCTTGTTTTACAGTACTGAATTCAGCAGTTACTGTTTTAACCTCTTCATTCATGGAAGGGTTGCTGCCTAGATACAGATGCTGATTCCTGGCAACTGTATCAATGAGCTCTTGAGCCTCTTCAATTGTCTTTCTCATATGGATAGATCCACCAGCTGAGTAATCTAGAGACATCTGAGCTCCTTCTGCAAGCCCATAGTAGAAGATGTCTAACTGAACCCACTCTGAAAATATTTCAGAGGGGCATTTTCGTAGCATCTCTCTGTATCTCTCCCAGGCATCATAAAGAGATTCATTATCTCCTTGTTTAAAGCCTTGGATGTCCAGCCTTAGCTGTGTCATCCTTTTTGGAGGGAAATATTGATTCAGGAATTTTTCTGTCAGCTGTTTCCATGTTCTTATGCTGGCCTTAGGTTGGTTATTTAACCACCTCTTAGCTTGATCTTTTACAGCAAATGGAAACAGTAATAGTCTGTAGACATCCTGATCTATTTTCTTATCATGTACTATGTCAGCAATTTGTAAAAATTGTGCCAGAAACTCTGTAGGTTCTTCCTGTGGAAGACCGGAATACTGGCAACTTTGCTGCACCATGATAATGAGCTGAGGATTCAACTCAAAGCTACTGACTCCAATGGAGGGTATGCAGATGCTACTCCCATATGAAGCAGTAGAGGGGTTAGAATATGACCCCAGAGTCCTCCTGGACTGTTCATTTCCACTTATGTCCATGATGGATCTATGGATATAACTTGGACTGATTTACCTTTTTATTTATTTTATTTTATAAGAAGTAAATACTTAAATAAAATAAAATAACTAAAAAGAATTTGAATTTTGAAGTTAAATATTTTTTTTTTTCGTAAAAGAAAATAAAAATTAATTAGTTAAAAAATTTTTTTTTTTTTTTGAAAAAGAGGGAAGATATTTTCGAAAATTAGAGAGAGAGAGAGTTAGTTAGGTAGTTTTGAAAAAGTTAAGAAACAAACAAAAAGTTAGTTGGTTAGTTGAAACAAATTTTGAAAAGATAAGAAGTTAGGAAGTTAGAAGAGATATTTTGAAAAGATATTTTTTTTTTTGAATTTAGTGAGGAGAGAGAAAAACAATAAGATAGTACAAGATTTAAAATTTTTAGATCTAATGCTCCTTGTTTTCGAAAAATTTGGAGGGAAAACACCAAGGAACACCAAACTTAAAAATTTTAAGATCAAGACACAGGGAAAACTCAAGAACACTTTGAAGACTCACAAGAACACAAGAACATGAAGGAAGAACACCAAACTTAAAATTTTTAGAAAACGAAACCAAAATTTTCGAAAATCAAAGGGAAATAAACAAGAAAACACCAAACTTAAAGTTTGGCACAAGATTTAATAGAAAAAATATTTTTGAAAAAGAAGGTTTTGAAAAGAGTATAAAAGATTCTAACCCAATTACCAAGAACACAGATTAACGCTCTAGCCAAATGAGTTATGGGACCTTCAAAAATTTTAAGAAAGATTATTTTTGAAAACACCAAACTTAAAGTTTGGCACAGGATTTAATAGAAAAATTATTTTTGAAAAAGTTTTTAAAAAATATGATAGCCAATTATCATGAACATAAACACCACGTTCTAAATAACTGAGCTATAAGTTTAAAGTATTTTAACAAGGGATAAATAATAAAAGACTCTAAACCAAAAAAAAAAAAGAAAGATTTTTCCTAATCTAAGCAACAAAATAATCCGTCAGTTGTTCAAACACGAACAATCCCCGGCAACGGCGCCAAAAACTTGGTGCACGAATTGTGAATCACACTTTTCACAACGCGTACCACTAACCAGCAAGTGCACTGGGTCGTCCAAGTAATACCTTACGTGAGTAAGGGTCGAATCCCACGGAGATTGTTGGTTTGAAGCAATCTATGGTTATTTTGTAAATCTTAGTCAGGAAGTCAATTATGTTTATCAATTGAATTGTGAGTAACCAGTAGAGCATAAATTAAAAGTTACTTGTTGTACAGTAATGGAGAATATGTTGGAGTTTTGGAGATGCTTTGTCTTCTGAATCTCTGCTTTCCTCTGTCTTCTGATTCACGCACACACGTCCTCCTATGGCAAGCTGTGTGTTGGTGGATCACCGTTGTCAATGGCTACCTTCCATCCTTCCAGTGAAAACTACGCTCACGCGCTCTGTCACAGCACGGCTAATCACTGGTTGGTTCTCGATCCGGTTGGAATAGGATTTACTATCCTTTTGCATCTGTCACTAACGCCCAGCCTTCAGGAGTTTGAAGCTCGTCACAGTCATTCAATCCTTGAATCCTACTCGGAATACCACAGACAAGGTTTAGACTTTCCGGATTCTCATGAATGCCGCCATCAGTTCTAGCTTATACCACGGAGATTCTGATTAAGAGATCTCAGAGATACTCATTCAATCGGATATAGAACGGAGGTGGTTGTCAGGCACACGTTCATGGTTTGAGGAAGGTGATGAATGTCACTGATCATCACCTTCATCACAGTTAAGCGCGAATGAACATCTTAGATAGGAACAAGCGTGTTTGAATAGAAAACAGAAATACTTGCATTAATTCATCGAGACATAGCAGAGCTCCTCACCCCCAACAATGGGGTTTAGAGACTCATGCCGTCAGAGAATACAAAGTTTAGATCTGAAATGTCATGAGATACAAAATAAGTCTCTAAAAGTTGTTTAAATACTAAACCAGTAGCCTAGGTTTACAAAATATGAGTGGACTATGATGGATGATGCAGAGATCCACTTCTGGGGCCCACTTGGTGTGCTGGGGCCCACTTGGTGTGTGCTGGGGCTGAGACTTTAAGCAATTCACGTGCAGAGGCCATTTGTGGAGTTGAACGCCAGTTTTTGTGCCAGTTTGGGCGTTCAACTCCAGTTTTTGATCCTTTTCTGGCGCTGGACGCCAGAATTGGGCAGAGGACTGGCGTTGAACGCCAGTTTACGTCGTCTATCCTTGTACAAAGTATGGACTATTATATATTGCTGGAAAGCCCTGGATGTCTACTTTCCAATGCAATTGAAATCATGCCATTTCGAGTTCTGTAGCTCCAGAAAATCCAATTTGAGTGCAGGGAGGTCAGAATCCAACAGCATCAGCAGTCCTTTTTCAGCCTGAATCAGATTTTTGCTCAGCTCCTTCAATTTCAGCCAGAAAAATACCTGAAATTACAGAAAAACACACAACTCATAGTAAAGTCCAGAAATATGAATTTTTCCTAAAAACTACTAGAAATAGACTAAAAACTAACTAAAACATACTCTAAACTATATGAAATTATCCCCAAAAAGCGTATAAAATATCCGCTCATCAACAACCATTTTTAACTCCTAAAGAAATTGATGCTTTATGAAATGATCTTGCAAATATGTCTCTTCAATCACTTTTAGATGATTTAGGTATGCTTTCTTTTATTTATTTATGAATTATGATCAATTATGATTTTGATATACTTTATAAGATATTTTATATTATTGTTTTGTCTTAATTTGTAAAAATATTATCTATAATGCTAGATCAATTAGATTTAGAAGATGATCGGAATGATAACAGAGTTAATAATTTTGTGAAAAATGCAAATCAAAATGAAACTAATCAGAATGTAACTCCACATTTGTCAAACGAAAAAACATATTCCGATTTTGAAATCACTCCTTAGATATAGTTTATGAATTATTATCTTTATTGTGTCTAATTAAAATATTATTGTAATAATACTAATTAATTTCATGTCTATTTTTATATTAGTTATCTTTAAAATTTAAAAATTAGTTATTCTTAAAATATTGATAAAAATATGTATTTTAAATCTTTTAAATTTTTGACAATTTTATATTTTTTATTTACCTAAAACTAATTTTATCAGTCCAATAATTTATCGATTAAACTAATAAACCAATAAATTAATATCCTAATATCAGTTCCATTTTTACAAGAATGAACTACCAACTCGGCCCCTTTTCATTTCTCAGAATGACAACGCGACCCCTCACTATAAAAACGTTTCACTTCAGTCCCTATCTTTTACTTTCGTGACCCAACGCGGTCCCTGTGGGTGTTTTTCCGTCAACTCTGAACGAAAAATGCTGACGTGTCAGGTTCAAAAATGGATAAGGGCCTAATTGTCTCTAAATTTAAATTGGTTAGGGGTTTATTTGTCCCTATTCATTAAATAATATTTTTTAAAATTTTTTATTCATCATATTAATATTCTTTTTTTTAATAAATTATTGAATATATGGTATAATAAGTACAAACTAATTAATAAATTATTCAAATTTAAAAATATCATTTGTTATAAATAATTCTCAAATATAATTTATATATATATAAATAATAAATATTAAAATTCGGTTAATACATTAATAATAATAATCCTATGATATACTATTAATATTATGATCTAAATAATTTTCACAATAAAATAAAAACTAATGAATACATTATTTGATATATAGTAAAAACTTTTTGAGTAATAACAAATTTAATTTTTTTTATCTTTTTAAACTAAATTAATAATTCTATTTGATATCTTGGCACTAAAATACACTATGAATAGGCTACTAATAGTCTAATACTAAATGAAATAAAACATAATATATATATTATAGAGACCATTTATAAACTCAGCAAACTCAAAATAACAATAATATTATTAATCTATGAATAATATTTTGAGTAAAATATATGTAACATTTAATTAAATTTTAATATACATAAAATTTAGTTAATCCATATTATTCTTATATTGATAAATCTTTATGGATCTATACCTTATGAGAATATGTATTATTCATAATATATATATATATATATATATATATATATATATATATAGATATATATATATATTATGTTTTATTTTATTTAGTATTAGTAGCCTCCTCATGGTGTATTTTAGTGCAAAGATATTAAATAGAATTATTAATTTAGTTTTAAACCGAGAAAAACTCAAAAAAAATTTATTATATATCAAATAATGTGTTTATTATTTTTTATTTTATTGTGAGAATTATCTAAATTATAATACTAATATTATATTATAAGATTATTATTATTAATGTATTAACTGTATTTTAATATTTATTATTTATATATTTAAAAATTATATTTAAAAATTATTTATTTAGTTTTATAATAAATAATATTTTTAAATTTAAATAATTTATTAATTAATTTGTACTTATTACATCATATATTCAATAATTTATTAAAAAAAGAATATTAATATAATAAATAAATTTTTTTAAATAATATCATTTAAAGAATAAAAACAAATAAATTTTTAATCAATTTAAATTTAAAGATAATTAGGCCTTTATCCATTTTTGAATTTGATAGGTTAGTATTTTTCGTTTAAAGTTAACGAACAAAGAAGTAAAAGACAAAGTCAATGAGTAATAGTTCAAATGGCATAATCTCTCCATACTCAATTAAGAGGTTGCGAGTTCACGTCTCCTATCTTTCGTTAAAAGAAAAAAAAAAAAAAAGTAAAAGACCAAGACCGTAGTGCATTATTTTTATGGTGACCGATCGCATTGTCATTTTACGAAATGTAGAGAGGGTTGGTAGTTTACTCTTTTTACAACTACATTTGCATGCACAGAGGGAAAACTGGACGCCAAGTCGCCAACCCAAGTCACGCTTTTACGGTAAACGTGGCACCGCGTTTTCTCTCTCCCCCCAGGCCCTCTATCTTCATCGCCGTTTACCATTATACGCATACAGTCTCTCGCCACTGAAACCCCCTTTTTCTCCATTTGCAACGCTTTTTCCTTTTTTTTTTCTCTCTTCCTCAGCGCACGAAACCCCGATTTCGATCAAAACGCTTCGCAAAAAAACATTCGAAATCCAAAGAAGAGAAACTATTCAAAACGCGAAATCCCATCAACAACACTGTTTTGAGTTTTCATTAGATGGATTTAACTCGCCATGAATCACTTACCACGATTTTTAGGCCGTAGGAATAATAATAAGAAGCAAGACGGCATGGGCGTGGATCCCAAGAAGGCCCGAATGTCGAAGCCACGTCTCGAGCGCCGCAACGCCGCCAAGCACTTCGATTACGACGCCGGCTCATCGTCTTCGTCGTTCGATGACTACTCCACTTCCTCCTCTTCCGGCGGCGGCGTTTCGGTGCTCTACACGCGCTCGATGGAGTTCTACGATCACAAGAGCTTCAGAATCGAGGGCGTCGAGGGCGAGTTCGACCGGATTTGTCAGAGCCTCGGCCTCTCTGGCCCAGAGGACTTCGCAATTCCCGCGGCGGCTTGGGAGGCCATGAAGGTTCGGTCTTCTTCGGATATTCTTCCGAGGTTGAAGCTTCGCGACTTGGATGAAGTCAAGGAGAGTGAAGAAATTGGGATGAAGGAAGGTCAATTTGGGGATAGTTCCCAACCTAAGGCTCCTAATCCGGTTTCGGTTTCTGATCAATGCGTTCAAGAGATTGCTTGCAGAAGTTGCTTCACTCTCGGTGGTTGCGTTGGCGGAGATGATGGAGTTGAAGTTGGGGATAATTGCGAGGATAGCGTTCCGGTCTGGGCTTCTGATGAATCTGTAAAAGACGGCGGTGATCGCGGAAACTACAACACTACTGTAACTGCTGATAGTGGCCGCAGCAGTGGCAGTGGCAGTGGCGGAGGTATCAAGGGCTTTCGGCCCCCTATGCTGAAACCAGCGCCGGGGAGTAGGGTTTCGGTTGTGGACAACGCGTCCTTCACATGGGACCTGTTGAGGGATTTTGCTCCACAAGGTGAAGGGAAGGAGAATTTCGTGGAATTCAGTGATTCAGATGATGATCATCGAGGATTGCATGGTGAATTAGAGAATAGAGAAAAAGAGGAAGAGGAAGAGGAAGGAGGTAGAGGGGGTGATGGGAAGAAAGAAGAAGAAGAGAATGCATTGAGATTCGCAGAGATTGTTGCGGAGCTTACTGGGTCATGTTCTTTCACAACTTCGAATGGAGATGATTCTTCTAGCACTACCACGGATCCTAGGTCCAATAATATATCTCCTAATGGAAGATTTAAGCGTATTATTACCCACTGGCAGAAGGGTGATCTTTTGGGTCGCGGTTCCTTTGGGTCTGTCTACGAAGGAATTGCAGGGTGAGTGTTCTCAACTCTTAATCATATTAATTGGTTTATCATTATCTGTTTCTGTTTTTACCACAATAACAACCTTATCTATAATCTGTTGTGAAGAGTTGTGCTATGTTTCCCTTCAATGGAATAGTTAGTTAGGATTCCAGGGAATATATTTTTATCAAAATTTTAGATTTGTAAACCTTTTTACTGCTTTACGATTTGCTCTAGTATGCGACCTTCATATTGAAGTTTTAATATAATGTTAATATGTTATCCATTTAGAATGTTATAAGTAATTTCTATTATCCATCTATTGCTCATCCTGAATAGGAAATTTACAAGAATGATGACACTGGTTGAACTGTCACATAGTTGTAAATTTAGTATAGTTAAATTAATGCGCTGAACATAGGTGACTTCAATGCCAGCAAAAAGTTTAATGGTTTGCCTCTTATGTATTTAAAACCATAGGTATGGGAAACTATTGAAAATATAAAAGTACTGTTTAATCAGATTGACAAAATTTCTTGAAAGGCATTCATCCTACGAGCTTATTGTGATTTGTGAGGAATAAATATAATGTAATGAGTTTTCACATGCTTCATCTTTTGATTTTGTTTATGTATAGAGCTCTTAAAATAAATGGAGTCTTTTTTTTGCACAAATTCTAAGTTACATAAGTGCTACTTACATGATTTTCATACCTTCTGATTATCAATGTAGGGATGGGTTCTTCTTTGCTGTAAAAGAAGTTTCACTGCTTGATCAAGGGAATCAGGGAAAGCAAAGTGTCTATCAATTGGAACAGGTACAATAGGCTTGCTCTCTCTCTATTTCTTTATCATTTTTGTTTTTATGGTTTTCTGTTCCACCTCATGCCTTATGGAATTCATTAATGCAAAATAAAAAATTAAAAAAGATGCGAAAGTTTTCTAACCTAGTTTGTCTACTGTCACTAATATTTGTCCTGCTATATTTTTCCCCTCATTGTGCTCTTTCTTCCTCTGTCCCAGGAGATTGCACTTTTGAGTCAGTTTCA
Organism: Arachis hypogaea; assembly: GCF_003086295.3. Classification (NCBI taxonomy): domain Eukaryota; kingdom Viridiplantae; phylum Streptophyta; class Magnoliopsida; order Fabales; family Fabaceae; genus Arachis; species Arachis hypogaea. The sequence goes on from NC_092055.1 coordinate 76,944,457, forward strand.
ACATGAGAATATAGTTCAATACTATGGTACAGAAATGGTACTTCTCTTTCTATGGTTTCTTTTTCCTTCTGTTTCTTTATATGTTCAATTTGTTATTTCGTTGTGTACCATTATTGAATCCATGTTGAACATTTTAATTACAGATTGTTATGAAAATATAATAACTTAGTCTTACTTGTAAATCATTTTAACTGTATGCTTGCAAGTATAGTGGAAAAATTGCTGCTAGGGTGAGAATTAGTTTATATTCTGGACAATGCTTTCCCCTCGAGTAAACATATGGGTCTATTATGTTATGTCATGATAGGCCATGAGTTTTACTCTTCACAAGGATCCACAATACTGAAATTAGGGGTGGAGGATGGTATCATTCTCATACCATTTTGAGATTTTGGAGTTTAGAAAGAGAAGGATAAAAGAGAGAATATAGTTGATGAACAGATTGATATGAATAAAAAATTTGATGTCACCGGATGTTTTAAAGTAGATACTAGATAGCATTTAATCCCTAGTTATAATAGTACTATTAAGAAGGTGAGCCTTGGAACAATGCTTGAGTTGTCTCTAACCTCAAGGTCACAGGTTCATGTTATGTAATCAACCATTGATACTTTTATTAGGTTATGCTACCTATGTTACACTGTTTGGGTGCTGCCCTTTCTATAATGGTACTATTATGGAAATAATCATGAAAGAAAAATAAATATCAATACTAATCAATCTTAAGAGATCATATATGATATTCCTTGATTTTTAAGGTATGCTGGTTGAAAAACTATATAGATAACTAGGATCCCAATACCATCAATTGGTTTCATGAGTAAAGCTTTAGTTATCATTCTGGCTGTTGTCAAATTCAGATTCTGAGTTCATCAGTTATGGACAAGTCTAGCTAAATCTTCACTGTCCTATTGTATATTGATCTTTTTGTTTTCGTTAGCTTGTATTGTCACCCTATAACTACAGTCTTGGTTATATTGTAGTTTGTACCTCAATTTGCATGCCATTTATTGCAGGATGACTCAAAGCTGTATATCTTTCTTGAGCTTGTAACCAAAGGTTCTCTTGCAAGCCTCTACCATAGGTATACCCTTCGAGATTCCCAAGTATCTGCATATACCAGACAGATTCTGCACGGCCTAAAGTATCTTCATGATAGAAATGTCATCCACAGGTGATCCCAGAATTTATTTTATTTATTTTTTTTGTGGTGTAAATAACTTTAGTGTAAGGTAGTCTTGGCCAAGAGTCATGAGTCATGTTTGTGGTCATTGACTTCCTTGCTTCAAAGAATCTTGTACTTTTGCTTGCTGGTCAAAAGTGCAATATAAATATTCTTTTATTGTTATTGTTATTGTTGTATTTGTGTTTCTTTTTCTTCTTGTTATTGTTGATCACTTACTCTGGACTACAAATTGTTCCATATATTAAGCCAAACTAGAGAGGAAGATGAAAGTTTTATGCGGTAGAAAATGTTTTTCTCATTGAGTTGTGCTTGCTATCCTTTCATTTCCCTAGACAAAAATACCCTTATATGCTAATATGCATTATACTATTTTTGGAGGACTAGTGCTTTTACAATAATTGATTACTTCAAACTTTTCTTGAGTATTTATTTCTTAAAAAGGCAAAATCCTTTCCATCAATGTAGACTAGGTCAAGGTTAACAAATTTGAGGGATTCACTAAATGCAGAAGCCTTGAGCTGATGATGTAGAGTATAAAGAACATTTCCACTTGTCATTGAAACTTGAAACTGCCTAACATAAAAGTCATGTGAAAGGAGTTCCATTTTTTGAAAATTTGATGAGTACTTGAGTAGAGTTGTATCATTGGGTTAAACCCAATTTCTTTAACATCTTGATTGTGTTTGTGTCATTTATGTCCTCTTTGTAAGTGTAACTTAATCATTTTCCTCTGAATCAAAGGGATATTAAATGTGCAAATATATTGGTGGATGCAAATGGATCTGTCAAGCTTGCCGATTTTGGATTGGCAAAGGTTACCTTTTCAGTTGATGCTCCTCTCTTCCTTTTCTTTTTCTTTTAGTACTTTTTCTTTCAGATATCTGAACAATTTTCATTTCCAAATTATTTATGTTTTCTAAAGCTGTTTTGTGCCTCGTGTTTAGGCAACCAAATTGAATGATGTTAAATCAATGAAGGGAACAGCATTTTGGATGGCCCCAGAGGTTTGCCTTTAATCTTGTCTAATGACACCTTTTGAATGAAAGTAACGTGTCATACAACTATCATAAGCTAGGTGGACTTAACATGTTATTGGAGTATATCCTTGCTTTGCTCATATGTGAATTTTCAATGGTCTTCATCTAATTAAACTTTTGTGAACATGATGTCTAATATGATGACATGATTTTTTGCATTACATATGACACTTGTATTATCACATAAGATAGGGATCTTGGAGTACCTTAGTAAGTAGTTCTCAAGTTGATTTTTGATCCATAGGACTTGTTTGCAACAACTTGTGGTAGCTACATACTTTGCTTTAGCAGTTGATAGTGCAACAGCATTTTGCTTATTGTTTCTGCAAGTAATAAGACAATTTACAAAGAAACATCAACTTCCACTAGTGCTTTTTCTGTCACCCTTATCTCCTGCAAAGTCAATTTCTGTATATCGCATGATCTTAGTACATGTATCTTTTTTATACCATAGACCAAGATCGGTAGTATCTTTCAAATATCTCAAAATCCTTTTAACAAAAATAAAATGAGATTGTTTAGGATTTGATTGAAATTTAAAACAAATACCGACACTTATCTTGATATTGTAAAGGAAGATGACAATACGGTTAAATAGAGTGGGTTATGATCAACGACTTTCTAGAATTAGTAAGCTGTTAGCTAGTGGTTAGTTGCTAATCAGCTCTGTGTATTGGTGGTCTAGTGTGCTATGTATACTAGTGTATCAATAATTTAAGTATACTAATGTGCTATGTATTGGTGGTCTAGTATGCTATGTAATGGTGATCAACTACTTTATGTCCACTTTTTATATATTAAATATATGCTAAAACATAATAAAAATAGAATTAGTTGTCATGGCAAGCTTTTTATAAGTTAGCTAAAATGTCTTGGGTTCAAGTCATTGAAATAACAATAATTTTTTTAATAGATTATACTTAATGAAGGGTATTTTAGGAAAGAAAGTTGGACACCAAACTACTCCAATATCCTCTTTATATAATATATATAAAAGAAAAAGATAAAAGATAAAAGATAAAAGAAGAAGAAGATAGAAGATAATAGAAGACGAAGATAGATACTGCACTACTATTGTGATTAATACACAGATTGTAAACACAATACTCAAGTGATATTGAATGTTCATACTCTTCGCTTTTCACTCATCTTCCTTGCGCTCTTTCTTCTACCAGCTCGGTTGCTTTTAGTTCTTCGTGTTCAAACAGATCATTCAAGGTCTGTTATTGGTTCCATCTCAAGCTCTTCCATGGTATGAAGAGCCTCAATTTTTCTTTTTTGTTCTTGATACTAAACCTATGTCCCTCACTCTTGTTGATTCCTCTGCCAAAACATCCATTGCTCCTATCAGTGAGAAATTGGACGATAACAGTTTCTCAACATGGCAACATCATGTTTTCTTACTTTTCAAACTGTTAACATGGAGAAACACACTTATCCATCCAAGATTCGTCCACAGTTTTCTACAGATGCCGAAAAGGTAGCAAATACTGGATCTGCTACCTTTAAGGAGCGGAAACAACATGATCTCACACTCATGAAAACACTATAAATTATTCTTATTAAAATTGCTTCAAGAAAGAAGTTATGAAAACATTTTACAGCTTCTGAAATTATTGTTTCAAGATATATCACAAATATGAACTATCTTAGATTTTGTTTGTAAATCTGGTGCATGATGAAACTATGTTTAACATATATTACAAACAAACTTAAAAGACTATTGAGGTATGAAGAGTTCACAAAAAATGAAGAATGATGAAGAACTCATGTTTCAACTTTGAAAACAAGTCAGCAGTAATTCGTTTTTTAATGGATCTTTATGTTCTTCATAGGGTCCTTCATCTTGTATTTAGAGTGTTCCTTGGTAAAAGGGATGTTGGAAATCCTTTCTTCATAACGGACAGCTTGATTTTTTAAATTGTGCAAGTAGTACAAGCTTCTTTTTGGCTGGTATAGTCCTTTTAGCAAATATGGTAGTCCTTTCTGTACATGTAGAAGATGAGTAAGAAATAATTTCTTTTCAGTGTTTTAGCTCACTGAGCAAGTTCATACTTTGGAGCCAAAATATATCTGTTGAATTTAAATGCTTTTCTGAGGTCTAGTTGTGTCCTTGTATCCTGCATCTGAGGTCTAGAAATCATGCTTTTGTAGCCTTTGAGATGTGTATTGAAGTGAGATTTATGTTCTTTTGTTCATTAATTACACCATTTTCAAGTCTTATACATTTCTGATTTGCAATTAATTACTTAAGAGATTGAGCGGATCATTAGAAATGAATTGATGAAATTTTAAATTTATATTTGTCATTTGTTAATCATCAAAATTCAAAACATAATTTGAGATTCGGAACTAACAAGAATATGATTGTTTCAAATGGAAATCCTACTATACAATGTCGAACATGGACGTTGACTTATTTTGCACTTATTGAAAGGGTTATTAGAAAGTTAGAATTATGGAACGATGGAGCATAGCATCAAGATCTTGTTATATTACAAATTTACAAGGTTTTGCACATATAGAAAAGCATCTATTCACATTGACTGTAAGTTTTCTCCAGTTGATTTAGTAACATCAGGGCTATTCTGGACAGTCCTAGACTATTACCGAATTTCACATTTTTCTGTTTTTCTATTTGTATTTGTTTTTTTTTTTTTTTTTTTTTTGTGTTTTGTTTAGTTTCTTGTTTTAAATTCATATTAAGTCTTGACCATTGTGATGAATTAATGGACATAGTTCATGGCAGTGGTTCTGTATTTATGTTTCTTTTTCAAGAATTCTTTTCTGTTTGTAATTTGATAGGAACTGAGGTCTAGCAGAATTAGGGATTTTATTGATTGACTAGGGATTGTGATCTTATTGAAGTATACTGTTGGAACCAACTCTGGAGAGAATTTCCCTCTCCTGAACTAACAAACTGAACAGATTTTTCTCTAACTGACTAAAAGTAACTAATCCTTAGTATTTATAGGCAGCAGCTAGGTCTAGCCCTACTACTCATAAACCTGCTAAACTAGCTTAAAAGGAACAAACAACTTGTTTCTATCATAATTAATAGTGTTTGTGCCTCATCACATAGAGATAAGGCCTATATATCCTTTGGGAGCCTGGACATCCTTTATCTCATGAGTTAGCTTTTAGGGTTGAGTTAAGATTACTCAATTCTAATATGGTATCAAAACTTATTCTATGTTTGTTATTGAGCTTCCAGTAGATGCCCAAAGTCTTGGAAACTTCATGCTTCAGATTTATAGTCTTGAGCATGAGAGGGTGTGTTTAGAGTTTCCATTTGCCTAAAGATAATATGTAGGTAGCCTTTATAAGATCTTGGATATCCTTCACGCCTTGAGCTATCTTTTAGGGTTGAATTCGATCCACTCAATTCTAATTTAAAGTCATTTATTTTGCCTTTGGGAATAGAAACCTTGAACATATTGGGCAAGCCTCCAAAGTAGAGGGGACAAAAATCCTGCTCTTTCAGATGTTCATTAGTGGTTTATTCTCTTTCATTAGATGGCTATTGATTATTGTTGTAATATGCAGGTTGTGAAAGGAAAAGCCCGAGGTTATGGGCTTCCAGCTGATATATGGAGTTTGGGGTGCACTGTGTTGGAGATGTTGACGGGGAAAATCCCATATTCTCACTTGGAATGCGTATGTATCCTATTATGATTACCACTTTCATTCCCGTCACGGTTTCCAAATTCAATGGGTATACATATAACCCAACATTGTTTTTCTTCTTGCTTTCCCCCTTTCTCTCAATGGAACTACCGAAGTTTTCACAACCTGATTTTAGGTTTAAATTCCTGTTCTTTTACCTGTAACAATTTCACAGTAAAATTGCATTGCTGGTGGTTAACTTTTGAGATTTGAATATTTGACGAATCTTGTCGCAATAGATGCAGGCACTGTTTAGAATTGGAAAAGGTGAACCACCTCCGGTACCTGATTCTCTTTCAAGAGATGCAAATGATTTCATCCTGCAGTGCCTAAAAGTGAATCCTGATGATCGTCCCACGGCTACTCAACTCTTAACCCATTCATTTGTCCAACGGTCACTTTCTCAGTCATCTGGCTCTGCATCTCCTTTCATTCCTAGAAGACGGGGTTAAACCTGTGATGTCCAACTATGAAAAATACTGAAGGTAAAGATTGTTAGATCAGATCTTATTTTTCTAATTTGTATCCCCCCTTGTTCTTTTCTTTTTTGTTTTCAATAACACTTGAATTCATGTTGAAAACTATTCTGATGGATATCCGTCCTTTCAAGAACTTCGATTCATTACTCATGATTTATTTACTTATTTTATTTTAAGGATGGGGCAGTAAACCATGTTCTAAAAGATTTTACTCCTGACAATAAAAATCTTGAAAGATTGAAACAACAAATTAAAAGACCCCACGAAGATAGTAAAGTTTAACAAAATAATCCACTCACGTTTCTTTGAATAGAAAATACTGACATGTCATCATACATGTTTGCCATGCCAGCATTTTCTGTTAATGGAAATATGGCAAGCCAATGGCTAGTCCATTGTGTCTAACTTTTCCATCATTGGTAGTTTGTCTAATATTTCCATCTTTTGAGGTCCTTTTCGTTGGTGTCAGAAGCTTTCAGAGTCCATTTTGATGGTTTCCTGAAGGATGGGGACAATGTGAAGATCCTTGAAATTTTAGTCTGTGTCTAATCAGATGCACATATGATCGCAAAAGCCTTGTATTAAGTTGTGTGGGGGACCAAGCTTGGTATCATTATTTGCACCAAATCATCTTTCTGAAAAATAATTTCGGAAATGGAATAAAGTCTTTCTAACTTGTCTTCTGTGGAATTCCCAACATCAAAGCTGCATTGTTGCATATTACTGCAGCATAGGTCGATGTCATCTTCTCCATTGTTCTATTCTATTCTCTTTTTCTCTTGGTGACAGATCTGTCCTCCATTGGATTTTAAATATCTCCAATGTTCAGTCTTCATGTTGCTGGAGTTGGCGTAGGATGCATTGTAGTAGAAACTGATGATCGGTTGTGCTGTTCAGAGTTTGTTTACTTGTAACTTCAACCATTATTTTAAGCACCCTTGTGGATCTAACCTTCATATAGCTCTCCAGAGAAATATCAATTTGGGTATCATTTTTTGAGAATTATGCTCCACATGTGTGTAACTAATTAATCGATGATCATTTATATACGTCGAGCCGTACCCAGGTGTTCCTATTTATTAGTTAACAGGTGGGAGAGCTTGAAGGCTAAACTTCTGGGAGGTGTGAGTAATTTGTAAAAGTGTTGACCTATTATTTGTACATAGTCATTACCTTCCATTAACGAGCTTTTCTATAATGTATACATATAAATTCTCAATATTGTTCTAATTCTCAACATATTGTATGCAGTTGTTTCTTCTCTTCTATCTTAGCTTCTCTGATGCTTATTTATGTAATTGCCAATTATTATAGCTGGTATTTAATAGCATGAACTGAGTGGTGGATGGTGTGGAAGATTTAAATATCAACCAATCGTGATATTTGTATCTCACGGAGCAGAATACTTGTATCATGATATTCCTTAGTTTATTAATTAGGTAATTGATGTTTGTCTCTCACACCATAGTTTATAAATTGTGAACTATTATTGATGGTGACACTAAACTAATTGAAGTAAAAAATATTAATATTAAACCATAGCTGAGTCATTAATTAACATGATTTTGTTATGACTAACCAATAACTAGCTTGTCATGTGATGGTTACACTATGTTAGCGGTACACAAAAGATTAATTATCAAATTATTCATTCATATAGAAAATATGTTATAATATAAAATATATATTGAAAATGAGTTAAATAATATATATATATTGGATTTTAGTGGCTAATTTTTTTTGTGTATTTTTGTAGGTATAATGATATATTAGAGGCCGTAACTATGTAATATTACAAAATAGACTCGGTTACAGGTAGTTTATTGAAATTAGTTAACGGTGCACGAGGGAGCTTGAATAGTGCATACACATTCTCCTGAAATACGTGAACTGAAAATATTTGTCTAAGTCTTATGACTTTGTATGCAGTCGAGTTTATTAGTATTTCAATTCAAGTCATTCTTCGCGAGTTAAAACAACTTTTAAGGTCACTGAAAAGAATATAACTTCTCAAGAATAAGAGTTGTTTCAACGAATTGTGAAGGATCATTTATTCATTTTTAAAACAAGGTTTTACTAGAAGATTTTTCAGGTCTTTAATAGACTTCAGATCAGTTGAAATAATTTTTGAGATATCTACAAAACTTGAACAAATTAAGATCTTTTAGAAGAAAATAAACACAATGCAAAAGATAAAAGATAAGACTTAAGATGTACTTAGCAATATAAGAAAAGTTATGAGTTCTATTAATAAAATAAGTGTCTACTGATAATTCTTTCCATCAAGTCTTCCCAGGCTATAGCTTTGACTTACACTGAACTGAAATTCAATATAAGAAATTTAGATATTATTTTCTCAAGCTATTTTAGGCAACAATTTTGACTCAACCTGAACCACAACCTAATCTAAGGACCTTTAATATTCTATTGACCTTTCCAAAAAAGACTTGCATTAGATCCCACCAACTTAAGAACATTAAATATTATTTTCTCTAGTCTTCTTAAGATTGTGAAGTGACTTAGACTACCTCCTCATCAATTTAAGAATCTTAGATATTCCTTCCTCAAGCCTTCTTAGGCTAAGAAGTCACTTGGATTGAATATCTTATGAACCTAAAAAATTTAGATATTCTCTAACCTTCTTAAACAAGACTCTTATTAGACCATGGCTAAACCTAAGAACTTTAGATTTTCTTTTTCTTAAACCTTTTCAAGGCTAGAAATCACTAACAGATCAGGTTATAATGAAAAATTGTTGAGTTTAAGAACAAGAGTGATAACCAAGATGATAAAGAATTCACGAACTTTACAACGTAGTTGCGAACCCTTTTCTTGGTGCTCTAAGACTGTTCAAGAATGTTATAGATGAACACAAACTAGTTTAGGTTTACCAGAATGCAATTTGATCTAAGATGTGAACATACAAATCGTTTAAATTACAATTTGAAAAAAAAAAAATCTTCATAGAAGAATGAATAAGAAATACATTTAATTTGTCAAAATGATGGTGAATGTCAAAATGCTTTTTGTATGTGTCGCCCCCTTTTCCACTTTTTGGTAGCTTCATAGTATGCTTTAAGCAAATGAGAGAGGAGGCTTCTCCGAACAGTTTGTTTTGTTGAGCACCCTGAAATTTAAGCGTTAGAACCAAAACATATAGTTTCATTAATGTCTTTCTGGGGTAACTAGTGGCTCACCTTCAAAAGATTTGCAATTGGGAATGAGAAAATTGTGTTTTTAAAGTGTGCTATAATGCTTTCAAGGTAGCATGACTACTTCTGAGGTAGTCTTGTTTACTCAATTTGGCTTCTGATATGTCCTTTGATATTTAGACTTTCTCATATTTAGAAGACACCTAGATTACTTATTTTACTTAAGGAAAATTTCTTTAGTACATTTGATACTTGAACAAATGTTCGATAGCACTTTAATGGAATTATTAAATTATATGAGGAGTTATTAATCATGAAACTACATTCTGAGATATTGTGGAGCTAACAATCTCCCTCTTTTTGATGATGATAGAACACGTATAACTTTAAATATTTCATTAATTCTCATATGTACCTATGACAAAAACTACAACAAGAACAACCATACAACTCATATCTCATATATCAGATCATAAGATATACACGATAAACCATGATATGCAAGTAGAGCAAATCAAAACAAAGAAATGGTCAAATTTTTTCCTATTCACATGTCTTCCCCTGATTTCTAGAACCCATCTGAGGTGGACATGTTAGACTTGGAGTTCATGGTGTTTGAGAGGATGAAGGGTTTTATCTGATCTTTCTATGGCCTATCTCCCAATTCTCTAAACTTTTGCTTTACTCCCCCCTTTCCCCTTTTATCATCGGAGAAAAAAGAATATCACAGACCATCTCCTGCATTGTGTTCGAGAACATTAAGGATTTGAGAGAGCCCAAGAGCACTTGAATATAAACCAAACGTACTAGACTGCCAAAAGCGTACTAACTTTTCAGGATTCTCTACATGGAACTACCATAAATGTTTAGTTCCCACATGTCCTAATGATCTAAATATTCGAGTAAGGTTCTTCCTTCTTAAAATAGACTTGGACTAATTGTTGTTGATAATCCTAATACAAAGAGCCTAGTAAGCCAAGAGAGCCTCCTAGGCTCCTACAAGCAATCAGACCCAAGTCGGGTCACTTAGACCCAATCTGAAGCTCCCCACTATTGCAAATCCTGCTCATACAAGAGGGTAACCTCTACCATGTGAAACTACCTCTTGCATTAGGGGGATACTATTATATGACTTGGGGAAAATATTCTCCACTCTAAAATGACCTGTTGCCTCAGATAATCAACAAATACCTATATACCTCAAATAATTTGATTCAATTTTGACACATACTCCCCAAAAATACCTGCTATCTATGGCATTAGAGTCCACTGCAGGTACTTCTCAACCGTCATCTCAAGAGTATGTGAAGAAGCTTCTAGGAGCTTCAGTCTACGTTTTTTCCGAGCCCAATCTTTGCCAATAGTTCTGGTAAGAAAATTGAAACATTGATGTCATTGTTGGGGACTAAGAGATCAACCATCATACACAGGTAACACCCTAATTATCCTAAGTCTTACCTCTTGCCGTAAATCAAAGGATAACTAAGTGGCACGACAGTTCTAAGGCTTATACGATAAATAATAATACAAGAAGCCCGATGGAGAATTATAACTCAAAAACAGAAACAGAAAAGCGCAAACATTCACACGATAACTAAAAGCGTAAAGGATAAGAAACAGGTACAAGATAACCGAATATATGTTGATATATAAGCATATTAGTCATAGAGTACTAGCCGTAGCTCGCAGAGTTTAGACTGACTAGATATATACAGATATAACAGAATTTTACAAAGGTACAAACATAAACAACCTGTCTCTCAAGTTTAGTCTCTAAGGCATCAAAGTAATAAGGATACAAAAGTGAGAGTACTACAACAAAATATCCAAAATAAACCTAAAAGAATGATAAAGATCCTCCGCTCTATTACCGTCTCGCAATTCACCAAGGTGGGTGACGACCTGCATCTAAAAAAAATAACAAAATATGGTATGAGAACCGGAGGTTCTCAGCATGGTAACAGTGTCCAAAATGTAAGATATAAGGTTTTGGGACGCCAAAGGCAATTCTAGTACTTCACATCAAACTTGAGATTCAAACTTAAGGCAATACTAAATGTAAAATCATAACTTAAAATCATAATGAAAAAGGGTAATCTAGCTTAGGAAATTTCTAACAAAATGAACACCATAATCCCATACCCTGCACCATCCTAACCTCCACGCGACCCTATCGCCACCACCTACTGAACCTCCTCAACACCAGTACCAGACACAAAAAGATACAAACAAATAATTCACAAGTAATAAGACATATACAGTAAGAACATAAAGAAGCATATATATATATATATACATGTTATATAATTAGGCAAACAATGCAAGTAGGCAAAACAATACAAACATATAGGAAATGCACATGATGAATGCCTGTCCTATTGATTGCGATATCATATTGTTGGTTCAAATGCCAACCCGACACATTCCCATGGGAATGTCGCTTTCGAATATGTTTTAAAATGGGAACCCCCTAGGATATAGTGTCTGGCACACTTTTCCTGAAATATAGTGCTCGACCATTCTTATAACCAAAAGTATGTGAGTGCGACTTTAACCACAACCCTCACACCTCAGCATAGCGGGACGAGCCCCACGCCCTATGCCTACAACTCAGCCTAAGCGGGACGAACCACTGCCCTTATGCCTACATCTTATCAATATTATTCAAAAACAGTTTCAAATAAGTTCATCATTCAATACCGAGTCAATGACTTGTCATAACCATTAGGAGTTCTCAAATCCTCAATGTCATCATTAATACAGCACTGCGTCACTAATACCCTGCTAGTACTTCAGAAAACCTAAGCCTCTGTCTTCTAGACTCATTACTAAAAAATATCTACTTTACTCATTTATTGTATTCTCCTAGGTTTTAAAGCCTAAAACAAGCTAAAGGATCCTAAACAAGGGTTATGAAAGTTTACAAGCTTACTAGAAAGGTAAAACGATTGAAAATAAGGTTTTTATTTGAAAAACAGGCCTTGTACGTACGCATAGGGTTGTGTGTACACACACACCAGAAGAGTTTTCTCAACTTGTGCGTACGCATAGAGGTGTGTGTACACAGGGTAAAAGTTTTCCTCTTGAGCGCACGCATGAATATGTGCGAGCACACTCAACAGGGTGTGCGTGCACAGACCCCTCGTGCATACGCACTGATGCACGGAAATCTGTCTCTCAACAAATCTCCCTCGGCAAGTATACCGAATTGTCGTTAAGTAAAAACTCACAATAGAGTGAGGTCAAATCTCACAGGGATTGATTGGTTGAGCAACTTTAATTAGAGGAGTTTTCTAGTTGAACTAAGCAAAGTTGGGTTGAGAGTTGCAGAAAGTAAAATGGCGGGAAAGTAAATAACAAGAAATGTAAATGACGGAAAGTAAATTGCAGAATATAAATTGCATGAAAGTAAACTTGCAGGAATTTAAATGGGAATGGGGATGATGAGCATAAATATAAATAGCGGAATTAAAGAGAATGGGTAAGATCAGAGATAGGGAAATTCATTGGGCTTAGGAGATGTTGCATTCTCCGGATCAAGTTCATTCTCATCTCTTCCTCAATCTATGCATTCATTGATCTCTTGGAAATCTTAGGTAATTGAATCCCAATTCCTTGGCAATCCAATCTCTCTAAGCTTGAACAATTTCCCAATTCCTTGATCTAATTGCTCATGGAAAGAGATGAAATACAGTCACTAATTATACCACATATTTTTTTAGATCAAAGCATTGGTAGGATTATATATCATAGTATCCATCCAACCCCCTATCCAGTCCAACATGAGAAAGCATTTCTAGCATGATTTTCTCATTCCTTTTTCAAGGTTCAAAGGAAATCCAAGTATGAGCAATTTCTCTTCCGAGACAATTGCTCAATTGGATGAAGATCGAAAACTTTCAAGTAAATCAAGAGAAAAGAAAGAAGAAGAAGAATGAAAACTACAATTGATCCATTAAATTACAACGGAGCTCCCTAACCCAATGAAAAAGGTTTAGTTGTTTATAGCTCTGGGAACGGAAATTGAAAATGAAAAGTACATTTCAAAATAAACTGAATTACAGAGAAAGTACAAATACAGAGTGTTTTAAACCTGGATCCCCCCATGTGCTAATCTTTTTCTAGTTCTAAACTACCCCTATATATACTACACTTCTGATCTTCAGTTAGCTCTGCAAGTCTCTGGATGTGGGCCTTTAAGCATAGTTGAAGCAGTTACAATTTTAGTTGGCTTAGCTCTGCTTGCCGGAAGAGTTTGAGTCAGGTATTTTCACGTTAGTCAGGCCATTGGTGTGGTTAACGTCAAGTGTAAATCTTGGTTCGAAGACGTTAGTGACACTAACTTTGTCACTAACTTTCCCAAACCCTTTTGAAGCCACGTTAACCCCACCGTTAGTGGTACTAACGTTGCCATTAACGTAGCCTTTCCTTAACATTGATAACGTTAATGGTGTTAACTACACCATTAGTGTCAAATCCATCTTTTCCTCCACGTTAATGGCCCACGTTAGTGGTGTTAACGTGGCCATTAACGTGGGCATACAATGGCTCGAAGACGTTAGTGGTATTAACTATACCACTAACGTTGCAAAGTTTCTCCTCTTCCACGTTAGTGCCCAAGTTATTGGCACTAACGGGGCCACTAACGTGGGCTTCTTTGGTCATTCCTAACGTTAGTGGCATTAAGAATGCCACTAACATTCCAAAGCCCCCCTTCTTCCACGTTAGTGCCCACGTTAGTGGCATTAACGGGGCCACTAACGTGGGCTTATATGTCCTTCAAAGATGTTAGTGGCAATAACCATACCACTAACGTTGGAAGCCTTCCCCTTTTCTATGTTAGTGCCCACATTAGTGGCACTAACAGGGCCACTAACAAGGGCTTATATGTCCTTCGAAGACGTTAGTGGCATTAACTATACCACTAACGTTGGAAGCCGTCCCCTTTTCTACGTTATTGGCCACGTTAGTGGCACTAACGTGGCCACTAACGTGGCTCTTCACTGCTTCTTGTTACTTGAAACCAAACCAACAAAGTACATCAAAGTCTTGCTCTTAATCATGAGATGATGCATCATGCATTATATCATTCAATTCTTGCATTATTCTCATGAATTTGTTTAGAATTCATAATGTTTGCTTGAATCAAGGTATGGATGCATATTCAACCAAATACTTGCTTATTTCCTAAGAATATACATGAAACTAACCTAAAATATTCAAAAAATGGCTAGTAAAACTAGCCAAGATGCCCTGGCATCACAACACCAAACATAGATCTTGCTTTTCCTCAAGCAAGTAGTAGAACATAAGAAGAATGAATGAAAATACAAGAGATACATGTCCTTATTTAGAGAATTCGAATCCTTGGTTCATGGAGTTTCATGCATAGCATGTTCTTGCTGGTTTTTAGGCTATAACATGCACTTGAACACTCACTCTATTGCCTTCTATGAGACCTCTATTCATTGATCCTTATCTTGGCTTTGTTTTTGATTTTTCTTTTTCTTTAGAGCTTACTGCTTTCTTAGGCTAAGTGCTATGTGTTGAGACAACTCTTTAGGGTAGGCTTTCAACCAACACTCCCGAACCAGTTGGTTCAAGGTGCTAGGTGTTGAAACACCCCTAAGGACATAATCACCCAAGTCTCTTCTCAGTACAGACACACCATAGGCATATGGTTTGTTATTTATTCTTGAGACCTTGGTGTCCATCACCTCTTTGGGTTGCTAAATGTCTTGTAACAAGGTTGCTCTTGATAGTGGATGATACGCGGAAAACTTATCTTGCAACAAATTTCCTTCGGCAACTGTATCGAATTCGTCGTCAAGTAAAAACTCACAATAGAGTGAGGTCGAATCCCACAGAGATTGATTGATCAAGCAACTTTAATTAAAGGAATGTTCTAGTTGAGAGAACTAGAATTTGAGTTGAGAATTGCAGAAAATTAAATGGCGGGAAAGTAAATAGTGGAAACAGTAAATGCTAGGAATAAAGAGCTGAATGTAAATGGCGGAAAGTAAATTGCAGAATCTTAAATGGGAATTGGGCAATTGCTCATAAAAGTAAATGGCAGAAATTAAAGAGAATGGGTAAGATCAGAAATGGGGAATTCATTGGGCTCAGGAGATGTTGCATTCTCCGGATCAAGTTCATTTTCATCTCTTCCTCAATCAATGCATTCATTGATCTCCTTGGCAATATTAAGTGATCGAATTACAATTCCTTGTAATTCAATCTCTCAAATCTTGATCAATAGCCAATTCCTTGGTCAATTGCTCATGAGAAGAGATGAAGTATGGTCACTGATTATACCACATGCATTTCCCAAATCAAGTGTTGGAAGGGTTATAGTTACATATCCATCCAAACCCAATTTGGTCCAGCATGAGAAAGCATTTCTAGCATGATCTCTTCATTCCTCTTCCAAGATTCAGAAGAGATCCAAGTATAAATAGCTTCTTTTCCAAGATAACTACCCAATTGGATGAAGATCGAAAGCTTTCTAGTAAAATCAAGAGAAAAGATAGAAGAAGAAGAATGAAAACTAAAATTGATCCATCAAATTACAACAGAGCTCCCTAACCCAATGAAAGGGGTTTAGTTGTTCATAGCTCTGGAAAATGAAAACAAAGATGGAGAATACATGCTGAAAGTAAAACTAGAAGTCTAGAGAAAGTAAATACAGAGAGTAGTTCTATGCCCAAAGGCTCCCTAAAGTTTTCCCAGCTCCCCAACTAATTCAAAGCTACTCCTATATATACTACTCTTCTGATCTTCTAGTTGGCTCTTCAAGTCTTGGGTATGGGCCTTTGGATCCTGAGTTTGAAGCAGTTATCTTCTTCATTGGGCTTAGCTTTGCTTGCAGAGAGAAAGTGTGAAGTAGGTGGGGACTTTTAGCTCAAGACGTTAGTGGTGTTAACGTTAAGTGAAAGTGTGGGTTCGAGAACGTTAGTGACAATCACCTTTTTCACTAACGCTGCTCACCCAAGTATGAGCCACGTTAACCTCAACGTTAGTGGCACAAACGTTACCGCTAACGTTGCCTCTTGGTCCTTCGCACACGTTATTGGGACTTACCTTTCCCAATAACGTTGATAAGCTTCCCCCTTCCCTACGTTAGAGTCCACGTTAACTTAGTTAATGTGGCTCTTAACGTAAGCTTGCCAATCCTTTGAGAACGTTAGTGACACTTACCTTTGTCACTGACGTTCCAATGTGCCCCTATTTCTCACGTTAGAGTCCACGTTAACTAGGTCAACGTGGCTTCTAACGTAGTCATGCTAGCCATCTCCAACGTTAGTGACAAAGGTGAATGTCACTAACGTTGGCTTCCCTTTTGCTTCTTAACGTTAGAAGCCACGTTAACTAAGTTAACGTGGCTAATTATGAGCTTGGTCTAACGTTAGTGACAAAAGGGAGTGTCACTAATGTTGGCCTTATTGTATTCTTCCACGTTAGAGTTCACGTTAACTTAGTTAACGTGACTCTTAACGTGGGCTTATGATGGCTTCGAGGGCGTTATTGGCGATTACCTTTCTCATTAACTTTCCAAGTTAGCACCCATTCCACGTTAGAGGTCACGTTAGTGGGACTAACGTGACTGCTAACGTGGTTCTTCTTTGCTTCCTTTGTCCTAAAATCAAGCAACAAAATGCATCAAAGTTCTAGTCCAAGTCATGAGTCATGCATCATCCAATTTATCATATAATTCATGCAAAATCCTCATGAAATCATGTAAGGTGCACAATGTATGCTTGAATCAAGATGTAAGTGAATATCTACCCAAAACTAGCTTATTTTCTAAGAAAAGGCATGAAACTACCCTAAAAACAGTAAAGAAAAGGTCAGTGAAACTGGCCAAAATGCCCTGGCATTAGTGGACTTTCAGTTAACAATCCTGGGTTAGTTAACCCAAGTTGTCAAGTGATAAAGCACTCTTAAGAACTTACTTATCCAAGCAGATCCTTGTACAAAAACACCACAGACACATGCCTCAAGTTTCAAACTATTGGTGCCTAGCCTTATTTCTTGCTCTTTTCTTTTCTTTTTCATTCCTTTCTAGGATCTTATTGATCATCTAAGTCTCATAGAATGCTTTTGAAGCTTATACTCAAGAGATATTCTAGCCTTAAACCTTATTGATGAACAAACTTAGCTTACAAACACCACCACAAACACTAGAATTTTATTCTTCAACATTGGATTTCACTCTTGTTTTTCTCAACATTTTCTTATAATTTCTTTTATTGAACTTAAAAACAGGCATACAATCATAAGCATTGGTGCAATGGCCTAAGCAACTAGGCTAGCAAGCATAAAGGTAAACTAAATAACTAAATGCCAAATGCAAATGCACATAACTTGTCTAACAACTTAAAGATAACTCAAAGAAACTAAATGCAAAAACTGAATTGAAATTCCTAAACTACAACGGAAGCATGTTCTATTTCATACATGATTTTCCTTATTCAAAACTAAAGAAAAAAAACTCCACCACCTTTCACTCTTGGGCATGCTTTCCCTTCTTGTTTCTCTCCTCCTCTTGGCCTCCTTCCTTTTGTCTGCTTGTTCCACCCTGCATTCATGCCATTCTAGCTTTCTTCCAATTTTCTAGTACTTTTCTCACTGATTCATGGTTCTATTTTGCTCTTTCTTTCTCCATCCATGCTAACTCTTCATGAACTTCTTCATACCTTCTAATTCCTGGATTCAGCACAGGTAGTTTTCCTACCAAGTAACCAAGCCTAGCTTGAGTATTTATATCATACCCAACTCTGCTCAGATAAACCCCTTCTTGAAATGCCCTATACTCATCAAATGCATCCGTATGATCACGTTGCTTCCGGTGCATTTCATGGATATGTGCACCTTGGTGAGCTTGCATGTGGGTCAATTTTTGGATGGCTTCTTGTTGTTGGGCTTGCCTTTGATTCATCATGTTGATGGATTCACTAAATTGGCTGCCTTGTTCAAGCTGCTGCTCCCTCAATTGCTTTTGTCATTCTCTTTGATGATCCATCAATTGGGAGTGTAAGTCTTCTTGTCGGTTCATCATTTGTACTTGAAAGTTTCTCTGTTGCTCCTGACTCTCTAGGTATTGCTTTAATAGGCTAGCAATGGCCTCTTAGACTTGGCTCACGTCCAAGGTGAATGGGGCTTGTTCTCCTAAGGCTTGTCCTTTAGAGGATTGTGGCATTTGTCTTTTCTTTCTTTGAGTTTGAGTAGGCGCAACATACTTCATTCGTCGAGGAGTGATTGGTTTACCAACTGTTACCTACTCAGTGTCATTATCTTCAAACACCACCCTAGCCCTCTCACACAGGCGAAAGATAGTGCTAGGATAGCCAAGTCGAGCTTCAGAATCATTTTTCTCGGCCGTTTTTTGAGTGCCTTGGGCTATAAGCTCGTGAACCTTGGTTTTCCCTCTTTTTATTATGCATTTCACCATTGTTGCTCTCCTAATATTAACCTCTGAATTGTTTGAGCTAGCAAGAATAGACCTCCTCACTATCTCGAACCAACCTTTGGCCTCCGGGATGAGGTCTCCTCTTTTAATAAATTTAAGTGCTCCCTTGGAGTCCCTTATCCAATTGGCCCCTGCAACACATAATTTCCTCATGGTTAGGAGCATTACTTATCCTTGATTGGTAGCTAGCTTCTTCAAATGGCACATCCGGTAGCTTAAGTACTCTTATGATGGACATTGGACTAAAATCCACCACCACCCCCCTCACATAACTCTTGTAGGAGTCATCATTCTTATCTTCTCTAACTACATTTGCGTAGAATTCCCTGACAAGGGTTGCACTCACTCTTGTGACTGGATCACAGAGGAGCTTGATAAACCCATATTTTATGATATATATTGTGCTCAATTTAAGTGATTTATTCAACCCTTCACCCACTTATTCATGTAAATTGCATGGTTTCACTTTCCCTTCCTTATTATGTGATATACGTGAAATACATGTTTCCTATGCTTTGAAATTATTTATTTTGATTACCCTTTATTACCATTCGATGCCGTGATTTGTGTGTTGAGAAGTTTTAGATCTTCTAAGGCAGGAATGACTTAAAGGATGGAAAGGAAACATACAAAAATGGAAGGAAAGCACAAAATAGAGTTTTTGAAGAAACTGGCAGCAACGCGAATGCATGGACAATGCGGTCGCATGCCCAGCGCGAAAAGGCAGCGACGCGAATGCGTGACTGACGCGGACGCGCGCCATGAGCAGAACACAGATGACGCGTACGCGTGACTGAAGCGAACGCGCGACAGGGAAAACTCCAGATGACACGACCGCGTGACCCACGCGGACGCGTGACAGACGCCACGTACCAGAAATTACAGAAAATGCTCCCAGCAATTTCTGAAACCTTTTTTGGCCCAGATCCAAGTCCAGAAGGCACAGATTAGTGGTTATAAAGTGGGGGAATGCATCCATTCATTATCATGTCTTCAATTATTCACTTTTCATAGTTTAGATGTAGTCTTAGAGAGAGAGGTTCTCTCCTCTCTCTTAGGTTTTTAGGATTAGGATTCCTCTTAAAGGATTTAGTATTTCAACTCTTCATCAGGTTCAACATTCCTTTTACTTTATATTTCTCTTTTACTTTCAGATATTTTAATGCTATCCTTTAATTACTTATGTTGCCAGATTGGCTTATGAACTCTTTATGTTTAAATTGATTTTCTCTTATTAATGCAATTGAGGTATTTCAGATCATTGATTCTTATTTAGCTTTTTATGTTATTGGCTTTAATTGATTAACTAGAAGCTCTTGAGTTATCAACTATCCATGATTGGTTGTTATGTCGGCTAAATTGACTGGTATTCCACTAACTCTAGTCTTTCCTTAGGAGTTGGCTAAGACTTGGGAATCTAACTAATTAGTTCACTTGACTTTCCCTTGTTTTCATAAGGGTTAACTAAGTGGGATTAACTTCCTTCTTATAGGAGTAACTAGGATAGGACTTCCGAATTTTCATACCTTGCCAAGAGTTATTTTATAGTTGTTTATTTATTTTACTTGTTATTTAAATTACCTGTTTCTCACTTTCAAAACCTCCAATTTACAAAACTCATAACCAATAATAAGAACATACCTCCCTGCAATTCCTTGAGAAGACGACCCGAGGTTTAAATACTTTGGTTATCAATTTTTAAGGGGTTTGTTACTTGTGACAACCAAAACTTTTGTAAGAAAGGACTTTTGTTGGTTTAGAAGCTATACCTGCAACGAGGATTTATCTGCGAATTTCTAGACCACACAAAAGTTCTCTCTTCAGAGCTCCCACCTTATCCTTTAAATTTTGTCCCTAATTTCTGGGCACTCATTCTCTCTGAATTGAAAGGCTAGCTCATGTACTATCTCCTCATCTGTCATCCATCTGAATTGTAGTGCATGGTGCAAGGTCCTAAATTTCCTTTCATCAAAGGGATGTTGCTCCATAGGTTCTTTCCCCTTTCTTTTTTTGGAGCTTGATGGTTCCATGGGTGAAGAATCGAATACACAGGTATAAAGGAGTATGGTGAGTCTAGTGAATAAGGTGGGTTGAGGTAGGGAGTCAATTAGTGATCAATATGCTAACTAGGAAAGAAGGGAGTGAAGGTTTGATGGTAGGAAGTAGCCAAAGTGGAAAGAGTATGCAGATGGCTTGTAATGCAATAAGAAGTAGAGTGTGAAAATAAGAGATGTTTTCGGTTATAGAAAGTGGAGGTAATTTGTATTATGAGGTGGTGGGTACTTGAATGGTAGAGATTGATTTTGGAGGGTGAGAATGGATGGTGTATAAGTGAAGTGATGTGAGCATAAGGATCACCACTTTATGGAGTGGTTGGATTTGGTCTCCAAGGTTAGAAGTTATGACACATTGATTCCTCCAATGCTTGCATGGCAACTCTTCCCAAAGAGCTCTATTTGAAGACATGTGCCTAGTCCTTCATGAAGTAGCCGAACCTCCCTCCTTGTCTTATCTTATCATTTCCATCCAATGCTTTCCTTTATTTCCTATGCAAAACAATAAAAGAAAAACCAAAGTTAAAGCTTGTGTGGTGGCGGGAAAAATTAAATATACTTAACTACTTTTTGAAATTTCACTAACTAACTAAACAATCTAAACGTTACACATGAAATTGAATCACTTTGACTTCCTATGAGTTATGCGTTTAACCTTAATGAACACCAAACTTAGTTTGTGATCATATGGTGCAACGAAAATTTCTTTATCAAAGCTCCTAGGATGTACATAGTATGAATATTATGCATCATCCTAGGTGTGTCACAACACCAAACTTGTTGTCCACTATGCGCTACACACAAAAAATTCAATTGAGTGCGTGTCAAACTAGAATCAATCTTCATGAGTGCTACTTTATTAACTACAATCAAAGCTCAAACTGAAAGGATATAAAACATGGGTTACCTCCCATGAAGTGCTTCTTTAACGTTATTAGCTTGACGGTTGGCCTTTGTCACGGTGGTTGGTAATGTCTCAGGTCTTCTCCTTTCACAGTGAATCTATCTCCACTTGCTTCTTTGACAATCTCTACATGCTCCAAGGAAAGAATTCTATTGATTGTATACACTTGGGGCAGCTGAGATGGAATTATAGGAAGATGAGGTGGGATTAGTGGGTAATGAATAGATATCACTTTGTCCCATAGAGAAAAGTCTTCTGTAGGGATCTTCTTGTTTTTCCATCTCTTTGGTACCTTTTTGCCAATTCTTTTTTCTCCTTCAAGTGGTGCTTCAGTGATTCTTGTGTAAGGAGGGTTCTGGTTGATTGTCCCTTGTAAATCTTGTGGTTTCTGCTCCTCCTTGGACTTCTTTAGTTGCTGTATCACTTGAACTTCTTGCTCTTCTTCCAAGGATGTCTTCAGAGGCTCTGCTTGTGATTCATTGCTTATTTCCTCTAAGAACACTTCCTTGTCCTTCAACTTTTTGTTCTCTTGTTCAGCTTCATATGAGGGCTTGAAGACATGAAAGGTGAGTTGTTCATCATGTATTCTCAATATCAACTCTCCTTGCTCAACATCTATGAGTGCCCTGGCTGTGGCTAAGAATGGTCTCCCCAGAATGATTGGTGAAGATAACTTTCTTTCATCTCAAGAACAACAAAATCTGTGGGGAGGAAGTACTTTCCTACCTTCACTAGCACATTTTTAACCACTCCTAGTGCTTGTTTCTGGGTTTTGTCAGCTAGTTGAAGGATCACATCTGCGGATTTTAACTCATTGATTTGCAGCTTCCTCATGAGAGATAAGGGCATTAGATTTATGCTTGCTCCAAGATCACACAACCCTCTGTCAATCATTGTGTCCCCTATAGCACAAGGGATGTAAAAACTCCCTGGATCCTTCTTCTTTGTGGGTAGCTCCTTTTGGATAAGTGCACTACACTCTTTATTCATCACCACTGTTTGCTCACCCTTCAATGGGCTTTTCTTGATTAGTAACTTCTTCATGCACTTGATATATGATGGCATCTATTGAAGGGCTTCAATAAAGGGGATATTGATATGAAGAGACATGAATGTGTCTAGGAATCTAGAATATGTCCTCTCTTTCTCACCACTCCTGAGTCTTTGAGGGAATAGTGCCTTTGGTATATATGGCTGGCTTCAGGATTTCCTTCTCCATGGACTCCTTCCTTTGTGTAAGGTTAATTCCATGATCTTCCCCTTCCAAATTCATCTTTGGATCTTCTTGGTTGTGCTTTGTTGGCTTGTTAACTTCTTCCTCTCAACTCTCCTCACTTCTTAGGGTGATGGACTTGCACTCTTCCTATCTTACATTCCTTGTTTCCCCTCTTGGATTCTTCTCAGTGTCACTTGAAAAGCTATCAGTAGATTTGGGAATTTGTTGAGAAAGATGTCCTACTTGGGATTCAAGCTTCTTAATGGCATCCCCTTGGTTATTCATACTAGATCTCACTTCTTCCTTAAATGCTTTATTGTCCTAAAATTCCTTGTATAGATCTCTAAGCAAGGCCTCGATCCAGGATAGTCTATCCTCAAATGGTGATGGTGGGTTGGAATTGAAGGTTGAGTGTGGTTGTTTTGTGTTTGATATGGAGGCTGGAAAGAGTTATTGTGTGGGGTTTGGTATGGTCTTTGGTTAGTTTATTGGTAGGTGGAATTGTGGTAATGGTTGGAGTTTTGGGGCCTATGGTCTTGAGTTTGGTTTTGCTAGTTTTTCCACCCAAATTTGAGTGGTTCTTCCAACCAGGATTATAGGTTTTGGAGTGTGGATCATAGGGTTGTCTTGATGAGTTTCCAATATAATTGGCTTGCTCCCAATCACCTTCTTCCTCTGCATTCACCCTTTCTTGAGCTTGTGGTTGAGTATGGACTACTGCAACTTGGTTCATTTCCATATGCTTGGTGAGGTCAGCCAATTGCTTGGTGATCAACTTGTTTTGAGCTAGCAATGCATGCATGTGATTAAGCTCCATCACCCCTCTGTTTGAATTTCTATCAGAGGTATAGAAGTACTCACTGTTGGCCACAGTTTCTATGATGTCAATGGCCTCATCAATTGTCTTCTTCTTGTTGAGAGAGCCTCCTAAAGAGTGATCTAAAGCCTTCTTTGATTCTTGTGACAAGCCTTCATAGAAGATGTGCAACTGTACCCATTCATTGAACATGTCCGGGGGGCATTTTCTTGTCAACTCCTTGTATCTCTCCCATGCTTTATAGAGAGTTTCACCATCTTGTTGTTTGAATATTTGTACCTCATCCCTCAACCTGTTAACTCTTTGGGGAGGGTAGAATCTTGCCAAGAATTTGTTCACCACCTCTTCCCAAGTTGTCAAGCTCTCCTTAAGAAATGATTCTAGCCACTTTGCTGCCTTGTCCCTGAGAGAAAAGGGGAACAACAACAGTTTGTAGGTGTCAAGATGGACATCATTGGACTTCACTATATCACATATTCTCACAAATGTGGTTAGATGTTAGTTGGGGTCTTCCTGGGCACTTCCTCCAAATGAACAATTATTTTGAACAAGGGTGATAAGTTGAGGTTTTAACTCAAAGTTGTTGGCATGAATGGTTGGTTTTAGGATGCTACTTCTACAAATCCGAGGATTGGGATTGATATAAGAGCCTAAAACTCTCCTCTCTTGCCCAACATGATTGGCTGCACCCTCTCTAAAATGATTATGCACCTCTTCTTCATGATGGTTTTCTATATCATCCTCCATATTTATATCCAGGTCCTCCTCTTCTTCCTCTGTACCAACAACCCTTTTTCCTCTTGCTTCCCTCCTTAGTCTAACGAAGGTCCTCTCAGGTTCAGATTCAAAAGAGGTTGAAGCTCCTCTTCTTCTACCTGTCATACAATCAACAAAAACACACTAGAAAGATACAAGTAAAGGACTCACTCTTATTGAGAATTATGCTTAGGATGAGTAGTGCAATTGATCAAACAGTTAGTGGGTTAGTATGCTGAAATGTAAATAAGCAATGGAAAAATAAATCAAAGTGCTGAAACTGAAAGTAACTAAGCTGAAATGAACAAATCAACAAAGAAAATAAAATTTTCAATCTAGTTATCCTCTAATTTAATCATTGTCAATGCAAAATCAATCCCCGGCAACGGCGCCATAAACTTGATGCCAAATCTCCCTCGGTAAGTATACCAAATTATCGTCAAGTAAAAACTCACAATAGAGTGAGGTCAAATTCCACAGGGATTGATTGGTTCAGCAACTTTAATTAAAGGAATTTTCTAATTAAATTAAGCAAAGTTGGGTTGAGAGTTGCAGAAAGTAAAATGGCAGGAAAGTAAATAACAAGAAATGTAAATGACAAAAAGTAAATTGTAGAATATAAATTGCATGAAAGTAAACTTGCAGAAATTTAAATGGGAATGGGGATGATGAGCATAAATGTAAATAGCGGAATTAAAGAGAATGGGTAAGATCATAGATGGGGGAATTCATTAGGCTTAGGAGATGTTGCATTCTCCGGATCAAGTTCATTCTTATCTCTTCGTCAATCAATGCATTTATTGATCTCTTGGCAATCTTAGGTGATTTAATCCCAATTCTTTGGCAATCCAATCTCTCTAAGCTTGAACAATTTCCCAATTTCTTGATCTAATTTCTCATGGAAAGATATGAAATACGGTCACTGATTATACTACATATTTTTCTAGATAAAAGCATTGGTAGGATTATATATCACAGTATCCATCCAACCCCCTATCCAGTCCAACATGAGAATGCATTTCTAGCAAGATTTTCTCATTCCTTTTTCAAGGTTCAAAGGAAATCCAAGTATGAGCGATTCTCTTCCGAGACAATTACACAATTGGATGAAGATCGAAAGCTTTCAAGTAAATCAAGAGAAAAGAAAGAAGAAGAATGAAAACTACAATTGATCCATTGAATTACAACAAAGCTTCCTAACCCAATGAAAGGGGTTTAGTTGTTCATAGCTCTAGGAATGAAAATTGAAAATGAAAAGTACATTTCAAAATAAACTGAATTACAGAGAAAGTACAAATATAGACTATTTTTAAACCTGGATCCCCCAATTGCTAATCTCTTTCTAGTTCTAAACTACCCCTATATATACTATTCTGATCTTCAGTTAGCTCTGTAAGTCTCTGGATGTGGGCCTTTAAGCATAGTTGAAGTAGTTACAATCTTAGTGGGCTTAGCTCATCTTGCAGGAAGAGTTTGAGTCAAGTATTTTCACGTTAGTCAGGCCGTTAGTATGGTTAACGTCAAGTGCAAATCTTGGTTCGAAGACGTTAGTGACACTAACTTTGTCACTAACGTTCCCAAACCTTTTTAAAGCCACGTTAACCCCACAGTTAGTGGCACTAACGTTGCCACTAATGTAGCCTTTCCTTAACATTGATAACGTTAATGGTGTTAACTACACCATTAACGTCAAATCCATCCCTTCCTCCACGTTAATGGCCCACGTTAGTGGTGTTAACGTGACAATTAACGTGGGCATACCATGGCTCTAAGACGTTAGTGGTATTAACTATACCACTAATGTTGCAAAGTTCCTCCTCTTCCATGTTAGTGCCCACGTTAGTGGCACTAATGGGGTTACTAACGTGGGCTTCTTTGGTCATTCCTAACGTTAGTGGCATTAATTATACCACTAACGTTGCAAAGCCCCCCTTCTTCCACGTTAGTGCCAACGTTAGTGGTACTAACGGGGCCACTAACGTGGGCTTATATGTCCTTTGAAGACGTTAGTGGCATTAACTATACCACTAATGTTGGAAGCCTTCCCCTTTTCTACGTTAGTACCCACATTAGTGGCACTAACGGGGTCACTAACGTGGGCTTATAATGACGTTAGTGGCATTAACTATACCACTAATGTTGGAAGCCTTCCCCTTTTCTACGTTATTGGCCACGTTAGTGGCACTAACGTGGCTCTTCACTGCTTCTTGTTACCTGAAACCAAACAAACAAAGTGCATCAAAGTCTTGCTCTTAATCATGAGATGATGCATCATGCATTATATCATTCAATTCTTGCATTATTCTCATGAATTTGTTTTGAATTCACAATGTTTGCTTGAATCAAGGTATGGATGATATTCAACCAAATACTTGCTTATTTCCTATGAAAATAAATGACACTAACCTAAAACCTACAAAAAATGGCTAGTAAAACTAGCCAAGATGCCCTAGCATCACGCACGAGTCATGACACTCGTTCTGCTCAGTGCGTAGGCACAGGTGTGTGCGTGGGCACACAAACCAGAACTTCAAATTTTCTGTAACATCACAGATTGCATATTTTTGACCCAAACTTCCAACTTTTATATAGTTTTCCACAAAATCTATACTGTTTTAAAGCTCCTTAAATTATCTTTAATTTGATTCAAGATCCAATCAATTTAAAAAACTGAGGCTCAAGATATGATCCGCCAAAGTTGGCAGAAAATCCATTTTTACCAAAAATATTTAAAACTCAATTTTACGCAAAAATCTTCATTCAAAACCAATTGTTCTACATCCTATCAAGTTGATAAACCACTATTTTTTGGTTTATCTTGTGCTAATTTGAGTGGTTTTTATCAACTCTTTACTCACTTATTCATACTATTTGCATGATTTTACAATTCCTTCCTAATTATGCTCTATGATTGAAAACTTGCCTCCTAAGCCTTTAAATTGTGTATTTTTAATGTCCCTTCATACCAGTCGGTGCTGTGATCTGTGTGTTCAGTGTTTTCAGGCTTTACAGGGCAGGAATGGCTTAGAGGATGGAGAGGAAGCTTGCAAAAATGGGAAGAACACAAGAAACTAAGGAGACAACCAGCGAGAAGCGACGCACACGCATGGCTCACGCGTGTGCGCGATTTGGAGAAATTCACAGCAACGCGTGCGCGTACCTGACGCGTACACGTGGAAGCGAGTTTGTACAGCGACGCGTGCGCGTACCTGACGCGTACGCATGACACGGGAAAATGACCAGCGACGCGTATGCGTAACTGACGCGTACGCGTGACTGATGCGTACGCGTGACATGCGCGATCTGCAGAAATCACAGAAAATGCTAGGGGCGATTTCGGGCCGAGTTTGGATCCAGTTTTCGGCGTAGAAACATAGAATAGAGCCAGGGAACAGTAGAGACTCAAGAAACATTCTCATTACGCTTAGTTTTAGTTTAGATTTTGAATCTTAGAGAGAATTCTACTCATTCCTCTAGGGTTCTTCACATTCATAGTTTTTAGAGTTTCATGCTTTTGCTTTTGGATACTGAGAAAAATCATTACCTCCATTGAAGTTTCATTATTCTAGTTTGTTTTCTTATTCCTTTACTTTTTACTGCCCATTAACCCTGTTTGGATAAGTATGTTGCATTTTGGGATTTATTAATGTAAAGAACCATTTTTACTTTTAATTAATTTTTAATTATTGTTTATCATGTCTTCCTTTTATTCCCTTTTTAATTCTGTGAAGTTTATATTCATGTTAATGGAGTAGTCTCCTAACTTGATTGGGAGTTGATTAAAAGGAGAACCTTGAGTTGGAATACTTAAGTGTTAATCCTATTTGGTAGTTGATGACTGATAACTCTAGTCTCTAATTCTAATCCTTTCTGAGGAGAGGATTAGGACCTGAGAATATAGTTGGTTAGTTAGTTACTTGACTTTCCCTTATAAATTAAGGATGACCAAGTAGAGCAACAACCTTTTATTATTACACTTGAGAAATTCCAACAAGGATAGAAATTCCAATTAATCTTCTCCTGGTCAAGGCTTTTAATTGAATTATATAAATTCTCTCGTTAATTTCCGTTGCTCAATTTTACAATTATTTATTTTTCTGTTTCTCAAACTCAAAAATCTCTTGGAAAACCTCTGACCTATAAGCTGCACTCTTTTTGTCAACTTGTTGGGAGACGACCTGGGATTCATACTCCCAGTATTTTATTCTTAAATCTGTCATAACTCTTCTAAATTGATAAGCGGACTTTTGCTGGTTGAGGACTGTACTTGCAACATATTTCTTATATCAAATTCTTAATCGGCCAATTTATGCCACGTCAATTTTTGGCGCCGTTGCCGGGGAGTTCCAATAGTGTGCTAATTTATTGATTGAAATTTATTTATTTGCATTTTTTATTTTATTTTATTACCATGAGCTGTATGTTTCTTTTGTTGAATGACGTGTTCACTGCCTGATCCGAGCTTAGTCGCATTTGATCTTGAAATTGAAAGAACTCTTTCACGTATTAGGCGAGCTCGGCGTCGGCTAGCCTCTGAGGGTGGTGAAGTGGTTGTTGCCAATTCACCAGTCTTATCTGAGAGCGAATCTGAAGCGGCATTTAAGGAAGAAACAAGCTCCTCTACTACTAATTCAGTTGATTTACGTGCAGGTAACATGACAGCACCCAGGAGGATTACTCTCCAGGAGGCAGGAGCCCCAAACTTTACTCTACAACCGTATCAAGAGCGTCACCCAAATCTGGCTGCAGATTTTGAACTGAAGACTGCGCTAATCAACTTGATACCTAAGTTTCATAGCTTATCGGCTCAGGAGCCTATCAAGCACCTCAAGAATTTTTAGACAGCCTGTTCTACTGTTCGGCGTAATGGTACAGATGAAACTTCTGTTCTGCTAATCGCCTTCCCATTTTCTCTTGAGGGAAAGGCGAGGGAGTGGTATTACTCCCAACCTGAAGCAACTGTTACCAAGTGGACACGCTCAGGAGAGAATTCTTGGAAAATACTTTCCGGCTGAAGTTACAGACAGACTAAGGAAGGAGATTTCCTGCATCGTCCAAGGTGAATCAGAAATCCTTTATGAGTATTGGGAGCGCTTCAAAAATCTTCTGGATGCATGCCCCCACCACATGATTGACAAATTGGTATTGATCAGCTACTTCACACAAGGCATGAAGCCTCAAGATAAGACTATATTGGATGGTGCTAGTAATGGTTCTCTGAAAAAGTACAAGATCGCAGATGAAGCGTGGCAACTGATCAGTGACCTAGCTGAGTCCACCCAGAATCACAGGCACAGGAACAGCCACCCCAAGGTTATTGCAGAGGTTTTCTCTAGCATTGAGACTACTGCTCTTACACAGGGTCTGTGTGAGATGACTAACCTACTGAAGCAGATAAATCTGAATCAACAACAATCTCAACCTCCCTCACCACAACATAGTCAACAACTAGTTTCTCAGAGAGTGTGCGGGATATGTGCATGCTATAGTCATTACACTGATGAGTGTCCGCAGCTCCAACAAGAGGACAACACCTTGGCAGCTACTCACAATTTCTATAACCGCCTAAATCAAGGCTCATATCAACAAGGCGGCAACTACAACCAAGGTGGTAACTATAACCAAGGATGGCAAGACAACTCCAACCAGGGCTGGAGAGATAACTCCAACCATGGTTGGAGGGACAACTATAATAGAGGAGCAGAGATAACCAGAGAAATCAGAGGTGGAATAATAACAACAATCAGTAGAACCAGAATCAGCAGAACCATTCCTATCAACAGCAAAATCAGAACTAGCCTTACAGAGCACCTCACCTAAGGTAGTCCCAAGGACCTCAGCACAACCAACAACAGGTCCCTCAGATCACTTACCCTCCTTCCTCATCTAATGACGAGATGCTTCGTTCTCTTGCACAAGGACGACAAGACATTCAAACTACACTGAACTCTACTTTAAATGGTCTGAATGCCACTTTACAAGCTCTTGTCTCCCAGATAGATTCATTACCTACTCCCACCAACCAGCCTTCAAGCTCCAGTGGAATTCCTTTCAACGCTTACCCAACCCCAAGGGTGGCATAAATTCCATCACTTTGAAGTCCGGAACCACACTGCAAGAGAGGAATCAGAAGGAGCCAAGCCCACAAGAGCACACCCCAGATGAAGACATGATTGAAGTGGAGGATGCTGAAGAGGAAGATGAAGTACAAGACATGGTTGAAGAACAAGTAGCTCCACCAAGGAACAGAGAACCAAAGGAAGCTGAAGCTGTAAGAGACACCGTTCTTATCCCATTTCCACACCTTGCAAGGAAGTCCAGAAAGCAGATGGAACTTGATCCCAAGATGGTAGAAATCTTCAAAAAGGTTGAGTAACTGTACCCCTTTTTGATGTTATTCAGCAAATACCTAAATATGCAAAGTTTCTAAAAGATTGTGCATACAAAAGGATAAGATTAATGAATTAGAAACTATTCCTTTAGGTAGTTCCATATCTGCTTTAATGGGGATATACCTGAAAAATGTAGTGACCTAAGTCCATGCATGGTTAACTGTACCATTCAAGGTGTAATATTTTCTGACTGCATGTGTGATTTAGGAGCGTGCGTGAGTATTATGCCTTTGACTATATATGATACTTTGAGGCTCCCTCCCTTAAAAAGGTCGGCAGCTCGTTTTGTGTTAGCAGATAAAAGCATTATTATAGTGGTTGGAATTGTTGAGGACGTGCTGGTGAGCATCAAGGGGCTCATATTTCCCATTGACTTCTATATCTTGGAGATGCCCAAAATGACTCAGGAAGACTAATAAGCGGATAATTTATACGCTTTTTGGCATTATTTTTAGGTAGTTTTTAGTATGTTTTAGTAACTTTTAATTATATTTTTATTAGTTTTTGTGCAAAAATCACATTTATGGACTTTACTATGAGTTTATGTGTTTTTCTATAATTTCAGGTATTTCTGGCTGAAATTGAGGACCTGAGCAAAAATATGATTCAGAGGCTGAGAAAGGACTGCAGATGCTGTTGGGTTCGAAGTGGATTTTCTGGAGCTACAGAAGCCCAATTGATGCGATCCCAATTGCTTTGGAAATTAGACATCTTGGGCTTTCCATCAATATATAATAGTTCATACTTTTTCCGAGATTTGATGGCCCAAACTGGCGTTAACGCCAGCCAGAGACCCTTTTCTGACGTAAAACGCCAGAACTTGCACACTGGCGTTAAACGCCCATTGGCATCCAGGGTGCGTTTAACTCCAATTTGAGGTATATGCACGTGAAAGCTTGAAAGATCAGCCCAAACACTCACCAATGGCCCTGGAGAGAATTCTGCACTATCTACACCTAGTACTCATTTTGTGTAAACCTAAGTTACTAGTTTAGTATAAAAGCTACTTTTAGAATTTATTTTGAAACTCATGACATTTTACATCTCATATTATATTTTCTATGGCATGAGTCTCTAAACCCCATAGGTGGGGGTGAGGAGCTCTGCTGTGTCTCAATGGATTAATGCAATTACTATTGTTTCTATTCAATCACGCTTGATTCTATTCTAAATACTTACTCTTCTTCAATATAGAAATATGATGATCCGTGACACTCATCATCATTCTCAAATTATAACGCGTGCGTGACAACCCACTCCCTTCTACCTGAGCCAACGTCGTCATGGCGACAGCTTGAGTCGTATCTCTTGGTTCTCTAATCCTGACCAGTCCGTGAGATTAAACCTTCGTGGTAGAGGCTAGAATCAATTGGTAGCATTTCTGAGATCCGGAAAGTTAAACCTTTCTTGGTATTCCATAGTATCTGAACGGATGATTATGACGATCAAATCTCAATGTTGGGTCAGTGACAGTTGCAAAGGATAGAGGATCCTTTCTACACAATGAAACGACAGATATTAGCCGTCATAGCTTTATCCGTATTTTCATCCGAACGAGAATCTGACAGTTGATTAGCCGTACAGAAAGCTGCCTGTATTTTTCATCCATCGTTACCATTGACAGTGATCCACCAACATTAACTTGCCATTAAGGAGCCATGCATGTTTGAGAAGAAGACAGTAAAGCAAGATTCAGTGACATAGCATCTCCAGAATCTCAATTGTTCCTCATTACTTAAATCACTATAATCATTTCATTTTATTTATTTACTTTTCATAACAAAATTTTTTATCATTATCTCACTGACTAGATTACAGATAACCATAGCTTGCTCAAGCCGGCAAATCTCCGTAGGGATCCCGGCCTAACTCAGTAAGGATTACTATTGGCAACACCCCAGTGCACTGCTGTTAGTTTGTCGGAGTGTGGAAAAGTGGTAATCCACAATTTCGTGCCACCAAAGTTTTTCGCCGTTAGTCGGGGATGTTTCGAGTTTGGAAGAACTAACGGCTTCATCTTGTTGCTTAGATTAGGAAAAATTTATCTTTTTGGTTTAGAGTCACTAAATTTGAGTCTTTAATTTTCTTTTCAAAAATCTTATTTTCTTTATTAATCTTTAATTTTCCTTGAGTCTTTTGTTTGACTTATTTCTTTTTTAAGTTTGGTTGTCAATTGCATGTTTTTATTTCATTCAAATTTTCGAATTGTATGTTCTTTTATTCTTCATATTTTTGAGTTTATGTTCCTTGTTCTTCTTGATCTTCCAAGTTGTTCTTATTTATTTTCCTTGGTTTGATCTTTAGTTTTTCTTGCTTTGTGTCTTTCCTTGTTTTCTTGTGCATTTTCCAAAATTATTAGTATCCAACGTATAAAAATTTTCAAGATTGGTGTCCTTTATTTTTTTATTTTCCCTAAAGATTTTCAAAATTGTTGTTGG